>NC_134355.1:79233507-79917655 GCF_048569485.1 Anomaloglossus baeobatrachus | reverse complement strand
AGAAGCAACGGCATGTGTGATAGGATCTGCATGTCACATGTCCCCTGCATTATAAAACCGGACATTTTTCTTCACGGACGCCATTATCTGCCTTCTGCGTCTTTGGTGTCAGACATCACTGTCGCAGCTCCGTCTTCCTGAGTCCTATAGCCGATACAGCTGTATGCGCTGCATACACAGCGTTAGACAGCTTAGGGAGAGCACTTTATAGCAGTCCTTTTAAGGGCTCCAACCGGCAGGGTCAGAGAGCCATAGGTGACAGGTCCTGCAAACAGCAACAGCGTCTGTGTAGCCCAGGTCAGGGATTTCCTACCTGCATTTCACCATTAGGAGGGAATAGAAAGGCAGTCTTCCATTCCTCTACCCAGAGCACCACAATCCTGCCACTGTACCCTCTTGTCCTCTGCACACTCCAACTGATAACTAAGCCATTATACTAGCAAACACTCAGTGTACCTAGTGCAATCCTATACGTGGCTATTGGACTTTGCTATAGTCCCACTAGTGCAAAGACATTTGCAGAGCGCGTCTGCCTGCATTGCACACTACAACTCATTCTAACCAAGCCATTATACTAGCAAACACTCAGTGTACCTAGTGGCATCCTATACGTGGCTATTGGACTTTGCTATAGTCCCCACTAGTGCAAAGACATTTGCAGAGCGCGTCTGCCTGCGTTGCACACTACAACTCATTCTAACCAAGCCATTATACTAGCAAACACTCAGTGTACCTAGTGGCATCCTATACGTGGCTATTGGACTTTGCTATAGTCCCACTAGTGCAAAGACATTTGCAGAGCGCGTTCTGCCTGCGTTGCACACTACAACTCATTCTAACCAAGCCATTATACTAGCAAACACTCAGTGTACCTAGTGGCATCCTATACGTGGCTATTGGACTTTGCTATAGTCCCACTAGTGCAAAGACATTTGCAGAGCGCGTCTGCCTGCGTTGCACACTACAACTCATTCTAACCAAGCCATTATACTAGCAAACACTCAGTGTACCTAGTGGCATCCTATACGTGGCTATTGGACTTTGCTATAGTCCCACTAGTGCAAAGACATTTGCAGAGCGCGTCTGCCTGCGTTGCACACTACAACTCATTCTAACCAAGCCATTATACTAGCAAACACTCAGTGTACCTAGTGGCATCCTATACGTGGCTATTGGACTTTGCTATAGTCCCACTAGTGCAAAGACATTTGCAGAAGCGCGTCTGCCTGCGTTGCACACTACAACTCATTCTAACCAAGCCATTATACTAGCAAACACTCAGTGTACCTAGTGGCATCCTATACGTGGCTATTGGACTTTGCTATAGTCCCACTAGTGCAAAGACATTTGCAGAGCGCGTCTGCCTGCGTTGCACACTACAACTCATTCTAACCAAGCCATTATACTAGCAAACACTCAGTGTACCTAGTGGCATCCTATACGTGGCTATTGGACTTTGCTATAGTCCCACTAGTGCAAAGACATTTGCAGAGCGCGTCTGCCTGCGTTGCACACTACAACTCATTCTAACCAAGCCATTATACTAGCAAACACTCAGTGTACCTAGTGGCATCCTATACGTGGCTATTGGACTTTGCTATAGTCCCACTAGTGCAAAGACATTTGCAGAGCGCGTCTGCCTGCGTTGCACACTACAACTCATTCTAACCAAGCCATTATACTAGCAAACACTCAGTGTACCTAGTGGCATCCTATACGTGGCTATTGGACTTTGCTATAGTCCCACTAGTGCAAAGACATTTGCAGAGCGCGTCTGCCTGCGTTGCACACTACAACTCATTCTAACCAAGCCATTATACTAGCAAACACTCAGTGTACCTAGTGGCATCCTATACGTGGCTATTGGACTTTGCTATAGTCCCACTAGTGCAAAGGACATTTGCAGAGCGCGTCTGCCTGCGTTGCACACTACAACTCATTCTAACCAAGCCATTATACTAGCAAACCACTCAGTGTACCTAGTGGCATCCTATACGTGGCTATTGGACTTTGCTATAGTCCCACTAGTGCAAAGACATTTGCAGAGCGCGTCTGCCTGCGTTGCACACTACAACTCATTCTAACCAAGCCATTATACTAGCAAACACTCAGTGTACCTAGTGGCATCCTATACGTGGCTATTGGACTTTGCTATAGTCCCACTAGTGCAAAGACATTTGCAGAGCGCGTCTGCCTGCGTTGCACACTACAACTCATTCTAACCAAGCCATTATACTAGCAAACACTCAGTGTACCTAGTGGCATCCTATACGTGGCTATTGGACTTTGCTATAGTCCCACCTAGTGCAAAGACATTTGCAGAGCGCGTCTGCCTGCGTTGCACACTACAACTCATTCTAACCAAGCCATTATACTAGCAAAACACTCAGTGTACCTAGTGGCATCCTATACGTGGCTATTGGACTTTGCTATAGTCCCACTAGTGCAAAGACATTTGCAGAGCGCGTCTGCCTGCGTTGCACACTACAACTCATTCTAACCAAGCCATTATACTAGCAAACACTCAGTGTACCTAGTGGCATCCTATACGTGGCTATTGGACTTTGCTATAGTCCCACTAGTGCAAAGACATTTGCAGAGCGCGTCTGCCTGCGTTGCACACTACAACTCATTCTAACCAAGCCATTATACTAGCAAAACACTCAGTGTACCTAGTGGCATCCTATACGTGGCTATTGGACTTTGCTATAGTCCCACTAGTGCAAAGACATTTGCAGAGCGCGTCTGCCTGCGTTGCACACTACAACTCATTCTAACCAAGCCATTATACTAGCAAACACTCAGTGTACCTAGTGGCATCCTATACGTGGCTATTGGACTTTGCTATAGTCCCACTAGTGCAAAGACATTTGCAGAGCGCGTCTGCCTGCGTTGCACACTACAACTCATTCTAACCAAGCCATTATACTAGCAAACACTCAGTGTACCTAGTGGCATCCTATACGTGGCTATTGGACTTTGCTATAGTCCCACTAGTGCAAAGACATTTGCAGAGCGCGTCTGCCTGCGTTGCACACTACAACTCATTCTAACCAAGCCATTATACTAGCAAACACTCAGTGTACCTAGTGGCATCCTATACGTGGCTATTGGACTTTGCTATAGTCCCACTAGTGCAAAGACATTTGCAGAGCGCGTCTGCCTGCGTTGCACACTACAACTCATTCTAACCAAGCCATTATACTAGCAAACACTCAGTGTACCTAGTGGCATCCTATACGTGGCTATTGGACTTTGCTATAGTCCCACTAGTGCAAAGACATTTGCAGAGCGCGTCTGCCTGCGTTGCACACTACAACTCATTCTAACCAAGCCATTATACTAGCAAACACTCAGTGTACCTAGTGGCATCCTATACGTGGCTATTGGACTTTGCTATAGTCCCACTAGTGCAAAGACATTTGCCAGAGCGCGTCTGCCTGCGTTGCACACTACAACTCATTCTAACCAAGCCATTATACTAGCAAACACTCAGTGTACCTAGTGGCATCCTATACGTGGCTATTGGACTTTGCTATAGTCCCACTAGTGCAAAGACATTTGCAGAGCGCGTCTGCCTGCGTTGCACACTACAACTCATTCTAACCAAGCCATTATACTAGCAAACACTCAGTGTACCTAGTGGCATCCTATACGTGGCTATTGGACTTTGCTATAGTCCCACTAGTGCAAAGACATTTGCAGAGCGCGTCTGCCTGCGTTGCACACTACAACTCATTCTAACCAAGCCATTATACTAGCAAACACTCAGTGTACCTAGTGGCATCCTATACGTGGCTATTGGACTTTGCTATAGTCCCACTAGTGCAAAGACATTTGCAGAGCGCGTCTGCCTGCGTTGCACACTACAACTCATTCTAACCAAGCCATTATACTAGCAAACACTCAGTGTACCTAGTGGCATCCTATACGTGGCTATTGGACTTTGCTATAGTCCCACTAGTGCAAAGACATTTGCAGAGCGCGTCTGCCTGCGTTGCACACTACAACTCATTCTAACCAAGCCATTATACTAGCAAACACTCAGTGTACCTAGTGGCATCCTATACGTGGCTATTGGACTTTGCTATAGTCCCCACTAGTGCAAAGACATTTGCAGAGCGCGTCTGCCTGCGTTGCACACTACAACTCATTCTAACCAAGCCATTATACTAGCAAACACTCAGTGTACCTAGTGGCATCCTATACGTGGCTATTGGACTTTGCTATAGTCCCACTAGTGCAAAGACATTTGCAGAGCGCGTCTGCCTGCGTTGCACACTACAACTCATTCTAACCAAGCCATTATACTAGCAAACACTCAGTGTACCTAGTGGCATCCTATACGTGGCTATTGGACTTTGCTATAGTCCCACTAGTGCAAAGACATTTGCAGAGCGCGTCTGCCTGCGTTGCACACTACAACTCATTCTAACCAAGCCATTATACTAGCAAACACTCAGTGTACCTAGTGGCATCCTATACGTGGCTATTGGACTTTGCTATAGTCCCACTAGTGCAAAGACATTTGCAGAGCGCGGTCTGCCTGCGTTGCACACTACAACTCATTCTAACCAAGCCATTATACTAGCAAACACTCAGTGTACCTAGTGGCATCCTATACGTGGCTATTGGACTTTGCTATAGTCCCACTAGTGCAAAGACATTTGCAGAGCGCGTCTGCCTGCGTTGCACACTACAACTCATTCTAACCAAGCCATTATACTAGCAAACACTCAGTGTACCTAGTGGCATCCTATACGTGGGCTATTGGACTTTGCTATAGTCCCACTAGTGCAAAGACATTTGCAGAGCGCGTCTGCCTGCGTTGCACACTACAACTCATTCTAACCAAGCCATTATACTAGCAAACACTCAGTGTACCTAGTGGCATCCTATACGTGGCTATTGGACTTTGCTATAGTCCCCACTAGTGCAAAGACATTTGCAGAGCGCGTCTGCCTGCGTTGCACACTACAACTCATTCTAACCAAGCCATTATACTAGCAAACACTCAGTGTACCTAGTGGCATCCTATACGTGGCTATTGGACTTTGCTATAGTCCCACTAGTGCAAAGACATTTGCAGAGCGCGTCTGCCTGCGTTGCACACTACAACTCATTCTAACCAAGCCATTATACTAGCAAACACTCAGTGTACCTAGTGGCATCCTATACGTGGCTATTGGACTTTGCTATAGTCCCACTAGTGCAAAGGACATTTGCAGAGCGCGTCTGCCTGCGTTGCACACTACAACTCATTCTAACCAAGCCATTATACTAGCAAACACTCAGTGTACCTAGTGGCATCCTATACGTGGCTATTGGACTTTGCTATAGTCCCACTAGTGCAAAGACATTTGCAGAGCGCGTCTGCCTGCGTTGCACACTACAACTCATTTCTAACCAAGCCATTATACTAGCAAACACTCAGTGTACCTAGTGGCATCCTATACGTGGCTATTGGACTTTGCTATAGTCCCACTAGTGCAAAGACATTTGCAGAGCGCGTCTGCCTGCGTTGCACACTACAACTCATTCTAACCAAGCCATTATACTAGCAAACACTCAGTGTACCTAGTGGCATCCTATACGTGGCTATTGGACTTTGCTATAGTCCCACTAGTGCAAAGACATTTGCAGAGCGCGTCTGCCTGCGTTGCACACTACAACTCATTCTAACCAAGCCATTATACTAGCAAACACTCAGTGTACCTAGTGGCATCCTATACGTGGCTATTGGACTTTGCTATAGTCCCACTAGTGCAAAGACATTTGCAGAGCGCGTCTGCCTGCGTTGCACACTACAACTCATTCTAACCAAGCCATTATACTAGCAAACACTCAGTGTACCTAGTGGCATCCTATACGTGGCTATTGGACTTTGCTATAGTCCCACTAGTGCAAAGACATTTGCAGAGCGCGTCTGCCTGCGTTGCACACTACCAACTCATTCTAACCAAGCCATTATACTAGCAAACACTCAGTGTACCTAGTGGCATCCTATACGTGGCTATTGGACTTTGCTATAGTCCCCACTAGTGCAAAGACATTTGCAGAGCGCGTCTGCCTGCGTTGCACACTACAACTCATTCTAACCAAGCCATTATACTAGCAAACACTCAGTGTACCTAGTGGCATCCTATACGTGGCTATTGGACTTTGCTATAGTCCCACTAGTGCAAAGACATTTGCAGAGCGCGTCTGCCTGCGTTGCACACTACAACTCATTCTAACCAAGCCATTATACTAGCAAACACTCAGTGTACCTAGTGGCATCCTATACGTGGCTATTGGACTTTGCTATAGTCCCACTAGTGCAAAGACATTTGCAGAGCGCGTCTGCCTGCGTTGCACACTACAACTCATTCTAACCAAGCCATTATACTAGCAAACACTCAGTGTACCTAGTGGCATCCTATACGTGGCTATTGGACTTTGCTATAGTCCCACTAGTGCAAAGACATTTGCAGAGCGCGTCTGCCTGCGTTGCACACTACAACTCATTCTAACCAAGCCATTATACTAGCAAACACTCAGTGTACCTAGTGGCATCCTATACGTGGCTATTGGACTTTGCTATAGTCCCACTAGTGCAAAGACATTTGCAGAGCGCGTCTGCCTGCGTTGCACACTACAACTCATTCTAAACCAAGCCATTATACTAGCAAACACTCAGTGTACCTAGTGGCATCCTATACGTGGCTATTGGACTTTGCTATAGTCCCACTAGTGCAAAGACATTTGCAGAGCGCGTCTGCCTGCGTTGCACACTACAACTCATTCTAACCAAGCCATTATACTAGCAAACACTCAGTGTACCTAGTGGCATCCTATACGTGGCTATTGGACTTTGCTATAGTCCCACTAGTGCAAAGACATTTGCAGAGCGCGTCTGCCTGCGTTGCACACTACAACTCATTCTAACCAAGCCATTATACTAGCAAACACTCAGTGTACCTAGTGGCATCCTATACGTGGCTATTGGACTTTGCTATAGTCCCACTAGTGCAAAGACATTTGCAGAGCGCGTCTGCCTGCGTTGCACACTACAACTCATTCTAACCAAGCCATTATACTAGCAAACACTCAGTGTACCTAGTGGCATCCTATACGTGGCTATTGGACTTTGCTATAGTCCCACTAGTGCAAAGACATTTGCAGAGCGCGTCTGCCTGCGTTGCACACTACAACTCATTCTAACCAAGCCATTATACTAGCAAACACTCAGTGTACCTAGTGGCATCCTATACGTGGCTATTGGACTTTGCTATAGTCCCACTAGTGCAAAGACATTTGCAGAGCGCGTCTGCCTGCGTTGCACACTACAACTCATTCTAACCAAGCCATTATACTAGCAAACACTCAGTGTAACCTAGTGGCATCCTATACGTGGCTATTGGACTTTGCTATAGTCCCACTAGTGCAAAGACATTTGCAGAGCGCGTCTGCCTGCGTTGCACACTACAACTCATTCTAACCAAGCCATTATACTAGCAAACACTCAGTGTACCTAGTGGCATCCTATACGTGGCTATTGGACTTTGCTATAGTCCCACTAGTGCAAAGACATTTGCAGCACGTCTGCCTGCGTTGCACACTCCAACTAATTATAACTAAGTTGCATTGTCAGGGATATTTATTCTTTATTATTCTGCTGTTAATAAAGCTAGACCACCACTGCAATCTTCACCACCTCTCAATTTTTACTACCACATTTTCAGTCCACAATCTTGTCGCAATCAACATGAGTGGCAAAATGACAGATGCTGGTGGAAAGGGGAAGAGGCGTGGTGGAAAAGGCAAAAAAGGTTTTGTCCGTGGGGAAGGTGGCAAAGCTCCATTATCATCTGCTGAAGATAGACCATCTACCAGCAAAAGTAAGATGTCTACTACTTACCGTGGACAATCCGATGTGCTCCCTTTTTTACGGACACGAACAACAGGAAGAAAGGTAGATGATGGGCAAAAAAGGAAAATGCTTGAATGGATCTCAAGTGGTCCAACAAGTGCCCTCTCAGCCACTTCAAGTACCGCATCCAAAAAACACCAGTCCTCTGAGTTGTCATCCCAATCACACTTGATTTCTCCCAGCTCTGAAGTCTCCATCAGCCCTGCACAGTATGGTGGAAACTGAGATGGCTGAGTCTGCAGAGCTGTTCAGTCACACTATAGCCTGGGAATCAGAGGTCTGCTCCCAAGCTACAGTGAGTACAGAACAGGAAATGGTCTGCAGTGATGCCCAGAACCTTTGTGACTCAGATTCAGGCCGTGAGGACCAAGTTTCTGAGCATAATGTTGACCCTTTGTCACAAACTGTAACACCTGTGGTTATAGACAATGAGGAACATACTGATGAAGATGAGACGCAGATACCCGATTGGGATGACAACTTAAATATTCCGTCAGGGCAAGAAGAGGCTCGGTCTGAGGGGGAGGGGAGTGCAAACACAACAATTGATGATGACGTTCTAGATCCCACCTACTGTCAACCCCCAGTCAGGCACTCGAGGAGGTCAACAGAGGCGGTGGAGGAGGATGCAACCGACGACGAAGTTACCTTGCGCCTTCCTGGGACAGAGTCGGAGCACTGGTAGCACGTCTACAACTGCATCCTCAGCCACCACTCTGCCTATGAGCATTATTCGGGGTGGATCAACAGGTCGCATGGCCTCTAAGCCTTGCCTAGCCTGGTCCTTTTTTCACATCGAAAAAGATCGCCCAACTCATGTGATATGTAACATTTGTCATGATTCTCTTAGTAGAGGTCAAAAGCTCAGCAGTTTGACAACTTCTTCCATGAATCGTCACATGAATAAATATCATAAGTCCCGGTGGGAAGCTCACCGTGCTGCAATGCGGCCTAGCGGATGCGAACCATCCACCGCCCGCCCCTTCCACTGCATCCGCGCGCTCTTCATCTTCTAGGACTGTGGGGACAGCTGCCACACCTGTTTTTCCACGCAAAACTTCCACCACTGTAACCGCAACAGGCAGTTTGCTTGTAAGGTCGTCAGTTGGTTTGGAAGGGGAAACAAGTGAGTGTGTACAGCTCTCTCAGACATCGATAGCACCAACGTTGGATGAAGGCAACATCATGTCTCCGCCTGCACTTTCCTCACAAACCTGCATTTTTCCAGGGACACCCTACTCAACACCGTCTACACACAGCAGCCAGATCTCTGTCCCTCAGATGTGGTCAAATAAAAGGCCACTTCCTCCGACCCATGACAAAGCTAAGAGGTTGGACTCTATCCCTCTGTAAGCTGTTGGCTACCGAAATGCTGCCTTTCCGCCTAGTGGACACACAGGATTTTAGAGACCTTATGTCTGTCGCTGTGCCCCAGTACCAGATGCCTAGTCGCCACTACTTCTCTAAGAAAGGTGTGCCCGCGCTACACCAGCATGTCGCACACAACATCACCGCTTCCTTGAGAAACTCTGTGTGTGAACGGGTGCATTTCACCACCGATACTTGGACCAGTAAGCATGGACAGGGACGTTACATGTCGCTGACTGGGCACTGGGTAACTATGGTGATAGATGGTGAAGGGTCTGCTGCACAAGTCTTGCCGTCCCCACGACTTGTGTGTCAATCCTCTGTCTGTCCAAGTTCCGCCACTGCTTCTGCATCCTCCACCTCATCTGGGTCCTCCACCTCCGCCCCAAGCCTGCCTGGTCAGGCCACCAGCGTTCTCACTGCGCAGAAGGAATCACGCACCCCTCATTACTATGCTGGCAGCAGAGCGCAACGGCATCAGGCGGTCTTTAGCTTGACATGTCTTGGTAATAAGAGTCACACAGCTGAGGAGTTGTGGTCAGCTTTGCGGTCCGAGTTTAATAAATGGTTGTCTCCACTCAAACTGCAGCCTGGTAAGGCCGTGTGCGACAATGCTGCAAACCTGGGTGCGGCACTTCGCCTGGGCAAGGTGACACACGTACCTTGTATGGGCTCACGTGTTGAACCTTGTCGTGCAGCAATTTTTAACACACTATCCCGGCCTAGATGGCCTTCTGAACAGGGCACGAAAACTGTCAGCTCACTTCCGCCGTTCAAGCGCCGCAGCAGAGCGACTTGCATCGCTCCAGAAGTCTTTCGGCCTGCCGGTTCATCGCCTGAAATGCGATTGTGGCGACACGCTGGAATTCAACTCTCCACATGTTACAGCGACTGTGGCAGCACCGCAGAGCCCTGGTGCAATACGTCATGACGTATAGCCTGGGCCAACGAGATGCAGAGGTGGGGCAGATCACCCTGATGGAGTGGTCTCAGATCAAGGACCTATGCACCCTTCTGCACAGTTTCGACATGGCGACGAATATGTTTAGCTCTGACAATGCCATTATCAGCATGACGATTCCAGTCATTTACATGCTGGAGCACACGCTAAACACTATTCGGAGTCAGGGGGTGGGACAACATGAAGGGGAGGAACTACAGGAGGATTCATATGCGCAAGGGACAACAACATCACGAAGGTCCAGACGTTCATCATCACCAACGCAGCAGGCATGGGACCATGGGGGACAGGGATCGACAAGGGCGCATAGTAGCAGGCGAAATGTTGAGCAAGGTGCAGGAGAACATGAAGAAATGGAGGACGAACTGTCCATGGACATGGAAGACTCAGCGGATGAGGGAGACCTTGGTCAAATTTCAGTTGAAAGAGGTTGGGGTCAGATGTCAGAGGAAGAAAGAACGGGTAGCACCTCTATGCCACAAACACAGCATGGACTTGGTCCGCATGGCTGCGCAAGACACATGAGTGCCTTTTTGTTGCACTACCTCCAACATGACAGTCGTATTGTCAAAATTAGAAGTGATGATGACTACTGGATTGCCACACTATTAGATCCCCGGTACAAGTCCAAATTTTGTGACATAATTCCAGCCATAGAAAGGGACGCACGTATGCAGGAGTATCAGCAGAAGCTGTTACTAGATCTTAGCTCGGCTTTTCCACCAAACAACCGTGCAGGTGCAGGGAGTGAATCTCCCAGTTGTAACTTGACAAACATGGGACGGTCTCGTCATCTTCAACAGTCTACCCGTACCAGTAGGACCTTTTCTGGTGCCGGTAACAGCAATTTTATGGAATCTTTTCATAATTTTTTTAGACCCTCTTTTGCAAGGCCACCAGAGACAACAAGTCTGACACATAGTCAACGGCTGGAGAGGATGATACAGGAGTATCTCCAAATGAACATCGATGCCATGACTGTGCAACTGGAGCCTTGCTCCTTTTGGGCTTCAAACCTACAAAAATGGCCAGAGCTCGCAACTTACGCCTTGGAGATTTTGTCGTGTCCAGCTGCCAGCGTTGTCTCTGAACGTGTATTCAGTGCTGCTGGGTGTGTGCTGACAGATAAGCGCACGCGTCTGTCCAGTGACAATGTGGACAGACTGACGTTCATCAAAATGAACAAGTCATGGATCCAGAAGGAATTTACTACCCCTGTGTCATCCTGGGGAGAGTAAATGCTTGTGGATTTGGAATGTGCTTGATGCAAATCAAAACATCCTGTTTGCAACTAGGGCCCAAGTGCTGCCACTGATGGGGTGGGTGTCTGTGTGGCCCAATTTTTGGAAAAAAGGGAGACTCCGCTTGGAGTAACCCTTGCTTGCTGTGTTTTTAAAAGAAGCCAAGATGAACAGAGCTGGGATCAGGAAAGACTTTGCTACCTACCCCGGTGTCATCCTGGGGACGGCTAAGAATAGCGTATTTTTGAATGTGCTTGATGCAAATCAAAACATCCTGTTTGCAACTAGGGCCCAAGTGCTGCCACTGATGGGGTGGGTGTCTGTGTGGCCCAATTTTTGGAAAAAAGGGAGACTCCGCTTGGAGTAACCCTTGCTTGCTGTGTTTTTAAAAGAAGCCAAGATGAACAGAGCTGGGATCAGAAAAGACTTTGCTACCTACCCCGGTGTCATCCTGGGGACGGCTAAGAATAGCGTATTTTTGAATGTGCTTGATGCAAATCAAAACATCCTGTTTGCAACTAGGGCCCAAGTGCTGCCACTGATGGGGTGGGTGTCTGTGTGGCCCAATTTTTGGAAAAAAGGGAGACTCCGCTTGGAGTAACCCTTGCTTGCTGTGTTTTTAAAAGAAGCCAAGATGAACAAGTCATGGGTCAGCAAAGACTTTGCTACCTACCCCGGTGTCATCCTGGGGACGGCTAAGAATAGCGTATTTTTGAATGTGCTTGATGCAAATCAAAACATCCTGTTTGCAACTAGGGCCCAAGTGCTGCCACTGATGTGGTGGGTGTCTGTGTGGCCCAATTTTTGGAAAAAAGGGAGACTCCGCTTGGAGTAACCCTTGCTTGCTGTGTTTTTAAAAGAAGCCAAGATGAACAGAGCTGGGATCAGGAAAGACTTTGCTACCTACCCCGGTGTCATCCTGGGGACGGATAAGAATGGCGTATTTTTGAATGTGCTTGATGCAAATCTAGCTGTGAAGTGTACAACTGGGGCACAACTGCTGCCACTGAATGGGTGGGTGTGTGTGGGGCCCAATTTTTGGAAAAAAGGGGAGACTCCGCTTGGAGTAACCCTTGCTTACATTGTTTTTAAAAGAAGCCAAGATGAACAAGTCATGGGTCAGCAAAGACTTTGCTACCTACCCCAGTGTCATCCTGGGGACGGCTAAGAATAGCGTATTTTTGAATGTGCTTGATGCAAATCAAAACATCCTGTTTGCAACTAGGGCCCAAGTGCTGCCACTGATGGGGTGGGTGTCTGTGTGGCCCAATTTTTGGAAAAAAGGGAGACTCCGCTTGGAGTAACCCTTGCTTGCTGTGTTTTTAAAAGAAGCCAAGATGAACAGAGCTGGGATCAGGAAAGACTTTGCTACCTACCCCGGTGTCATCCTGGGGACGGCTAAGAATAGCGTATTTTTGAATGTGCTTGATGCAAATCAAAACATCCTGTTTGCAACTAGGGCCCAAGTGCTGCCACTGATGGGGTGGGTGTCTGTGTGGCCCAATTTTTGGAAAAAAGGGAGACTCCGCTTGGAGTAACCCTTGCTTGCTGTGTTTTTAAAAGAAGCCAAGATGAACAGAGCTGGGATCAGGAAAGACTTTGCTACCTACCCCGGTGTCATCCTGGGGACGGCTAAGAATAGCGTATTTTTGAATGTGCTTGATGCAAATCAAAACATCCTGTTTGCAACTAGGGCCCAAGTGCTGCCACTGATGGGGTGGGTGTCTGTGTGGCCCAATTTTTGGAAAAAAGGGAGACTCCGCTTGGAGTAACCCTTGCTTGCTGTGTTTTTAAAAGAAGCCAAGATGAACAGAGCTGGGATCAGGAAAGACTTTGCTACCTACCCCGGTGTCATCCTGGGGACGGCTAAGAATAGCGTATTTTTGAATGTGCTTGATGCAAATCAAAACATCCTGTTTGCAACTAGGGCCCAAGTGCTGCCACTGATGGGGTGGGTGTCTGTGTGGCCCAATTTTTGGAAAAAAGGGAGACTCCGCTTGGAGTAACCCTTGCTTGCTGTGTTTTTAAAAGAAGCCAAGATGAACAGAGCTGGGATCAGGAAAGACTTTGCTACCTACCCCGGTGTCATCCTGGGGACGGCTAAGAATAGCGTATTTTTGAATGTGCTTGATGCAAATCAAAACATCCTGTTTGCAACTAGGGCCCAAGTGCTGCCACTGATGGGGTGGGTGTCTGTGTGGCCCAATTTTTGGAAAAAAGGGAGACTCCGCTTGGAGTAACCCTTGCTTACATTGTTTTTAAAAGAAGCCAAGATGAACAAGTCATGGGTCAGCAAAGACTTTGCTACCTACCCCGGTGTCATCCTGGGGACGGCTAAGAATAGCGTATTTTTGAATGTGCTTGATGCAAATCAAAACATCCTGTTTGCAACTAGGGCCCAAGTGCTGCCACTGATGTGGTGGGTGTCTGTGTGGCCCAATTTTTGGAAAAAAGGGAGACTCCGCTTGGAGTAACCCTTGCTTGCTGTGTTTTTAAAAGAAGCCAAGATGAACAGAGCTGGGATCAGGAAAGACTTTGCTACCTACCCCGGTGTCATCCTGGGGACGGATAAGAATGGCGTATTTTTGAATGTGCTTGATGCAAATCTAGCTGTGAAGTGTACAACTGGGGCACAACTGCTGCCACTGAAGGGGTGGGTGTGTGGGGCCCAATTTTTGGAAAAAAGGGAGACTCCGCTTGGAGTCACCTTGCGGTGTTTTACATGACTTTAGAAGGGCGTGCCATGCCTATATCTGTGTGTCCTCCTCTTTTTCCTTGTCCAGCTGTTTTGTTTTCGCATGAGTACATGTCCTTGTCACTTTCCCATGTGTTTGTGTTGTGTTGTGAGTTGTTTGTCACCTTTTGGACACCTTTGAGGGTGTTTTCTAGGTGTTTTACTGTGTTTGTGATTGCCTGCCATTGTTTCCTATGGGCTCGAGTTCGGTTCGTCGAACGTTCGACGAGCCGAACTCGAGCCAGACCCCCCGTTCGGCGAACCGCCTCGAGCCGAACCGGGACCGGTTCGCTCATCTCTAGTGGTGACATCAATGTGACATTAATGTCACAGCTCATGAGAAAATCTGGGCCTACTGTTGACCAGGAGTGACCTCTGGTGACTCTTTCTGAGAATGTTTCCGAACAAGGCTCTATAGGTCACTGCTGGAAAAAAGAAGAAATCAATCAGAGAATATTGCAGAGAGAGTTGGCAATTTAACGGTTTGGTACTTTCCTCATAAAACAGAGAGCACACTGGTGAGTTTAGGAACTCTAAAAAGCCGGGAGGTCCACAGAAGAAAACAACTAATCATATACTAAATAGTTGCAAGTCAAAAATATTTATAAGATAACCAAGCTGATTGTCTATAAAATGGTGGTAGCCTGTTCAAAGCTGTAGTGGATGATGAGATATGGAGCTTAAAATTTGAAAGTTCAAAACATTGTTACCCTTTTGCTTGTCAGTTTATACATCAGAGGCAATGGGATTGAATGACAAATCTGAATTTAAAAATGAAGGTGTGTGTCCCAATATTTTTATCCAAATAATGTTTTTCTTATTTGTCAATACATGACAATTAACACTTACGTTCTGTACTATCAATAGATTCAACAGGGTGTATGAACTATAACTGATTTATTCATATGTATGCTTTTTCAATTATGTTTAATGGATAATCCTTTATCAATCACTCACCTAATGCATCCGTTTGCAATTTTGGGCCTTAATGTTGTTTTTTTACATGCATAGTCTCATTCAATATCTACAGTTGTTGAGAATGGAACTAAAAAAAGAACAGGAACTCTACCTTTTACTATAGATCGATTCTCATCCGACATCCTTCTTAGCCAATAACTTCAATCTTCATTTAATTGCTGTTGTGAGCTACAGGCTGCAAATTATAGGTGTAAATTAGGTGAATTGGGTTTAATTTGTTGTGCCATTTAGGAAAGTCATCCCTTGGACATGTCCAATGCTCAGCTACTAAAGTCAACTTCCTCACACAGTTAAATGTTGGGAACATTCCAGTATAATATGATTAATAATAAAGTGAAGGATCCATCAAACATTGTTTTTTCATACACAGCAGGTGAAATAAGTATTGAAGACATCACCAATTTTCTAAGCAAATATGTTTCTAAAGATGCTATTGACATGTGTCATGCACGTGGCTGTGGATACACTGCGCCACAGACTGGGCTTAGCTTGGAGGGGCGTGACTAAGTGGATACAGTTTGGACTTGGCTGGTGGTATACACCAGGTACCACTCCAGGGCAGTCCCGGGACAGCAGCAGCTTTACACGCAACAATTAACAAACATGTCATGTCAGTATTCACACAGCAGTTTCTACTTTTCATATATTCCCCTTACATAGTTACTGGTGTGCATACCTTCTCTCCATATAATGTAGATTTTTTTAGGTTTTTACACCCAGTTCAGACTCAGAATGGTGTTCCAGACATTATTTCTTGACAGAATAGAATGGTGGCACCACCCATGATCCAGCTATTATACAGGCCGAGTCATATGGTGCACTGGTCAATCACAGCCATGCCAATAGTCTGATGGCTCCGGAAGTGCCCACAGCCAAAAAACTTGTCAAACGTTATTTTTCATCCAAACTCCAAACTTGGACATGGACTTCTGTGAAAGTCCATGTTCGAGTTTGATTTCTGGACACTAGGTATCCAGTATGAACCTCAAACAGTTCGGGTTTGCTCATAACTACTCTTAATCATGAAAACAGCAAGGTTTTAGCTATGGTAAAGCTTTTCCTACAAACCTATATTTTAATCTTCTCAGCTCCTTTTGCTCTATAAGATACTGGTCATAAATAAAACCACTCAATTCATAGCACGACATAAGTCATAGGCGGAAAACTCAACGCATTTCTCCCTTGGCAAGGTGGCTCATCAGGAGTGGTTGACTTATCTCATATTTCATATATCCTTCATAAAGCTGGTGTTTTGGATCCTTCTGAGGTGACATTTTCACTCAAAGTAATGGATCCTTTTTCTTCTATCAACTGAATATGAGCACCTTGCAGGAACACCAGTATCCGTATTATTCATCCGCAAATTAATTGGAGGATTCTCTATATATCAAATGATGATAATATATCACCACCAGAAATTATTCTCCTCCCAGAAATATAGTCTCAATATCACAATAATAATGATGAACAGCTCAAAAAAAGTCTCCCAGGTTCTGCAAGTTACATCACAATCACAAAGCATCCTGATAACCTCTCCATTCATGGTCACCCTTCACTCCAGCGGATCATGTAGAATCCTATTTAGTAGAGTCCTTTAGTGTCCAAGGGTAAACTTTCATTCAGATGAACCCTTACATGGAGACCTTAAGAGGAAAACCTGTCCATTACCAAAGAGCACCGGTAAGATACTGCTTGTAAATAGACACCACAGAATTTGTTTCCTCTTTGTGAAACTGTATAAAGCAGATCTACCTCTCTGGACCCGACTACTAACCAATGTCTGTCTGCTATTTCATCTTTCTTCTCTGTGCACTTCCTAAAATGGACAAAACTGAATTCATTATCTTTTCTCCTCCTCTCTCAACCCTCCAACAAGCCTATCCATCAAAGTTGATGGCTACTCACGCTCTCCAATCTCGCAATCTTGTTGCCTCGGAGTAACCTTCGACTTTTGCTCTATCCTTCAAGCCACACATCCAAGCCCTCTTCACCTCCTGTTGACTACAACTCAAAAATATCTTTCGGACTCATTCTTTCCTTAACCAAGAATCAGCAAAAACACTAGAGCATGCCCTCATCATCTACCACCTCGACTACTGCAACCTCCTGATATGTGACCTCCCTTCCAACACTCTTGCACCCCTCCAATCTATTCTAAACTCTGCGGTTCGATTATTCCACCTCTCCCCTCTCTATTCCCCAGCCTCACCACTCTGCCAATGTCTTCACTAGCTCCCCATTGCCCAAAGATGTCAGTTCAAAACACTAACCATGACATACAAAGCCATCCGCAACCTGTCTCCTCCATACATCTGTGACCTAGTCTCCCGGTACCTACCTGCACGCAACCTCAGATCCTCAGAAGACCTCCTTTTCTTGTCCCCTCTTATCACCTCTTCCCACAATCGCATACTAGATTTCTCCTGTGCCTCCCCCATACTCTACCCCAGCGTATCAGACTCTCACCTACCGTGGAAACCTTCAAAAGGGACCTTCCGACAAGCCTACAACCCACAATACAACCAGCTTTGCCCTCACCTACTGTACCTTCGCTCATCCCCTGTAGACTGTGAGCCCTCGCGGGCAGAGTCCTCTCTCCTCCTGTACCAGTCTGTTTTAATGATTGTTGTACTTGTTTTTATGTATACCTTTTTCACTTGTAAAGCGCCATGGAATAAATGGCACTATATTAATAAATAATAATAATAATAAAGTAGACACCTACCGGTCCTGCGCTAAAATACTTTATATATATATAGATTTTGTAATAGTGAAAAACTACAAAGAATGCTTTTAACAATTGCTCTGTTTATAAAGAATATTTACTTATTGGGAAATCCCCTTTGGTGATTTGTTCTCAGCATTGTTAATGCAATGCCAGCAATAATGTACTTATTAAATGCTAATTAGGTAGCCTTTTGCTATACTTTCAACTGTGGCCATATGAGCTCGCTTTACTAAACACCATATCAAATGAAAATGAAGTATACGCCTAACACGTAATTAAAGTGTTTTTCTAAATAGCTGGAAATTACGCTGATACACCAACACTACAATTCATCTATATTTTTTGACATATCCAGCCTTGTTATTTATATCCAACAAAATTATAATTTCCTGTTTTTTTGCATCTGTAATTTTTTTTGTGCGTTCAAGCTTTCAGGAGAAAATGAAAGCAGTTTATAATTGATTAGAGCTGGTATACTTTGCAATTTCCTGCTAATCTCTTTTATTGTGCTTTCTATAAATTGACACTGCCGAAAAAAAAAATCCCGGTTAAAATCAATCCGTAAAGTGCTGTTAGTATTACATTTGTTTTAAGGATGAAAAGCATCACACACTGTGGAATTTGTCATGGTCAAATTCTTCCTCTTCTTCTAGGTCTGGAAAATCATTGTGGCCTTTGCTTCTGAATACTCAGGTTGCATGTAATATTTGACTTAACTCTCCATGAAAAGGCACATCTATAATTAATGTTGATGTACATCTCTTTCCTAAAGGCTGTTTCCATTACGGTTGAGATGTTAATGATTAAAAGATTGCTTCTTCAGAAATATTTTACTGATATGAAATCAAGGATTGATAAAAGGGTAAAAAAAAAAAAGTTAGTTTATGCCTCAGAAAATTTGACATGAAAGAGTATTCTGATATTTCTATAATCTGTGAAGGTCACCACCATGGGGAAAGTCTTACTTGCAATTTATTTTCTTCACTGTTGGCTGCTTGGCAGTTTTTATTAACCGTGTTTCTGTCACAGGTGTGTCATGGGTGACAGACGGTCATGTGGTTTCTGGCAATAGAAGGTCACAGTGTTTTGCTGTGCAAAATGCTCCCTGACTTTCTATTGTTCCTGCTGTCTCAGTCTTCATTGTAATAGGTAGCTTTCCTGCTGGATGTTCATCTTTCCTCCTTTTGGACCCAGCAGGAACTCACCTTCCACTCAGCTGCTGATCATCAGTATTCTCTCCCATCTTCACTGGACAGGTGCTGGTGATATTATTCAGTTCATTCTAGCCCTGGTTGCAAGCAGGTAGCTTGCTCTCATGTTTAGTATCATAGCTGAAGCTGTGCTGAACTTCTACGTTTGGATAAGTAGTTCATGCTTTTAACTCTTGTGTCTTCCTTTAGTATTTAGTGGGGTTGATGAAGAGCTCATCCCAACTGTTCCCTATTTAGGGTCCAGCACTAGGGATACCTAGGATCAGGTATCCGGCTCGGCACATAGGTATGGAACCTATTCTGGATGGTGAGGAACGCCAGGGACCAGAAGTAGATTTGTTCAGGGGTCACCAACTCTCCCTTTATTAGATGCAGGGGTCCTCTTCCCTTACATTTTGCCGCTCGCTTGGTACTTCTCCGTACCTAGCATCATGGGCGTACCCAGGATCAAAACTAGGGGGCAAGCCATGGTCATTCAGGTTGTAAAATATTAGAACAGAAAAGGTGAATGAAACGAAAATTTTAAGAGAATTAAATGCAATTATTGCAGTGCTTTATTAGTTATTACAATTATTTGCTTGAAAATAAATTTAGATTTTTATTCTGATTACATGTCTTATACTAATATAATTTTTCTTGGGTTTGAAGAAAACTTGTTCAAAACTTTTGTTTCAATCCAGTCCCAATTTTCCTTGAAGAATTTCCGATGGACGCTCATCAAGCACAACCCAGTCAGTCTGTCCTCTCCCACTGTACTTCTGAGCCAGGTCTTTACCCTTCGAAGGGTACTAAAAGATCGTTCAACAGTAGCTGTGGTGCACGGGAAAGCACTTAAAATGAAGAGTGCGTGCCTTGTTGCAGGGAAAAAAAAATAGCCGCCTACAAAAGTGCAGCCACTTTGATGTCCTTTAATTTGTCTCCTGCTAAATCTTTCTTTTTCCACAGATTATACCAGAAATCTAATTCTGCAGAGATATCACCCAACCCATAAAACTCCATGAAAGACTTTGCATTTTTTTCCAAATCTTTTGAAGCCATTTTTAACATGTATGAAGGATGAAGATAAGATAAGGCAAAATCAGGTGTATTTTCCTCTGAGAATCTAACATTCAAAGATAAAGTTAGGGAGTCAAGATAAGGGATGATCAACAACTGTCTCCAGTATTCAATCGCAGTCTCAGATGGTGCATTACTTCTGTGCATTTTCTTTTGAGCGATTCGTGGTACTGATAACTCAACCCTAACTTTCTTCGCGATATCATGTGATTTTTTTTTAAGTAATTCGTCAGAAACATGCTCAATTTCTTGTCGATCCTTCTTTATGACATCAAGGATTTGGGCAATATGTTTCCTTACCATAATCAAATCCATATTTTTACCTTGTAGAACGTTCACAATGGGTTCCAAATAGGGCTCCCATATTCAGTCCCCCCATCATATACAACAGCTCCCCAGACCCCCAGACTGTCTGATTTAATATTTACATTTTTTTTTACTTGTGGCAGCAGCTCAGCCTCCCAGCAATCTCCCCAGCTTGTGACTGTGCCGCCCGCTCTGCACTGCAGGACTCGACACACTGGGGCGCAGAGTGATGATGTCAATGTCGTCACTCCAGTCCAGTCCCCGCTGTGCTGATTTGCAGTGCAGAGCGTCCGGCAGGCACTGAGGATGGGATTTTACAGCTCCTACTAGGAGCGGCTGCAGGAGCAGCGTTCAGCCTGCCCTCCGGTACTAGTGGGTGGCGGGTGCCGATGCACCATGCCGCCCTGTCTTCTCCTCACCACCTGCGCTGCCTGACGCATCCGCTACCTGACAGAGACAGGTCATAATAGGTGCATGCCCCTGCTTCTAGGGGGGGAGGGCAGCTGCCCCCCCTTCTCCTCGCTGGGTACGCCCAAGCCTTGCATGACAGTTCCATTAAGTAAAAGATATGACTCAGGGTTTTAACTAAAGGGTGCTTTACACGCTGCGACAACGCTAGCGATAGCTAACGATGTCGTGCGTGATAGCACCTGCCCCCGTCGTTTGTGCGATATTTGTTGATCGCTGCCGTAGCGAACATTATTGCTACGGCAGCATCACACGCATATACCTTTTCAGTGACGTCGCTGTGACCGTTGAACAATCCCTCCTTCAAGGAGGAGGTGCATTCAGCGTCATAGCGACGTCACTGCGGCGTCACTAAGCGGCCGCCCAATAGCAGAGGAGGGGGTGAGATGAGCGGCCGGAACATGCCGCCCACCTCCTTCCTTCCTCATTGCCGGTAGACGCAGGTAAGGAGATTCGTCGTTCCTGCGGTTATGTGTGACGCCGCAGGAACAACGAACAACCAGCGGCATGCACCACCAACGATATTATGAAAAGGAGCGACGTGTCAACGATCAACGATTTTTAACGTTTTTGCAATTGTTGATCGTCACTCCCATGGTGTCACACGCTGCGAGCTCGTTAACGGCGCTGGATGTGCGTCACTAACGACGTGACCCCAATGATATATCGTTAGCGATGTCGCAGCTTGTAAAGCACCCTTAAGTCTATGTTCACATTTGTATTGGAAGATCCATTGCAAAGTCTGTCATGTTTAATGAAAAAATAAAGCTCTATCTTAACAGTCCCCATCAGACTACATTATAAGTCAATTGGATCTCGTTTGTGTCCTCTGAGAGTCGTAGTTTCTATTTTAAACTATAAAGATGATGCTGGTTGGAGAACTACAGATTTCAGTCTCACCTAAGTGATGGCTGCTGAGCAGAGTGAGCGCTGCATCTTAAGTGCCGGACTTGGAAAGTTCATAGTTAAACACAATATCATAATTTAACACAAGCAGCGAGCAGGAGTAGTCTATGTGTAAAGCAGGAACACCGTACCATAAGCAACATTACCGAATGATGTTATTCCTCACATACTGTGAAGATTTATGTTGAAACAAAACTACTAAGTAAAGTTCTAGTGTGAGAGAAGTGTCTGGTGTCCGCTGAATTCTGTGTGACGTGTACTGAAACTGAGAAGTGGAAACCAGCTGCTACTGGCAGCCTAGAAGCGGCCCAGAAAATCGGGACAGCAGGGGTCTCTGACCCACAAGTGAGTACCCCACACCAAATGGCCCTGAAAATGTTCCCTTTCAGTGTGAAGGTGGCCGGGGCATGGACTGATACTGCAGGACTGTGCAGCAGCCAGGATTCATCCCTGCCAGCGACTGCAACTACCCTGTGCCACCCCTACCTAGACACCCCAGGGAGAGCCAGTCGTAGACTCTGAATGGCTCTCAGTGGGGGTTAAAACATTTTTGGATCTATTGTGTGCAAATAAAAAACCTTGCCCTCCCCCAGAAACGCTCTGTATATGGCCGAATGTATGTGGGCGTAGAGCCGAACTGCCCAATCATTGACTTCCATTATACTCGTTACTCAAGTTGAGCTCTTTCTAAGCATTTGACCTTCTTGGCTTGAGTAACGATAACTCAAGCATTGTAGCGCTCGCCCATCACTACTTTTAATATTACTGGATTGTTCCGTACAATTTAACTTTGAAATTCAATTTTATTTTATTTTTTGATTTACTTTTTTTTTCTGGCTTGTGATGTATGCCTACTTCTCTGTTCTCTACTACTGCTCTGCATTTGGTAATTGTCCCTTGGCTCAATCAGCACTTCAGTAAAATGAACTTCAGTGAAGGAAACGTTCTTAAGATATCGTGCGTCATACTTTCCAATTTATGATTTTCAAGTAGCCCTTGTTTCTGGCCCTTCACACCATGTAATTTGTTAAATTGTAGTGTTTCCCTAATAACCTCTTGATGTTGCCCTATTGCAGTTTCTTCTCAACTCTCTTATTTATTACAATAATATCCTTGAATGACAAATTCTATTTAGTTCGTATTTTCTTTTTATGTGCCTATTACTAATCACTTAAACTAATCGCCCTGATCATAGCCCTTTCATTGCCCTCTTAGGAAGCTGTTGGCTAGATTTCCATTTACAGTACATACAATGAGGGCTCAAAGTGAATTCATTGCCAATATTTCCAATTTTGTGACCAGTCAGAATACATCTATCTGTGTATATATGTGATGCACCATTTATGCGGCGGCTGCTGTCTGGTAATTTTAGGCTGGGAAAGGCCCAATAACCATGGATCTTCCTAGCCTGATATTTGCAGCTTTACACTGTCTGCTGTACCTTTGTTAGCTATTTAACTATTATCTATCTATCTATCTATCTATCTGTCTATCTATCTATCTATCTATCTATCTATCTATCTGTCTACTATCCATCTTAATATATAACAGTTTTCAGGTGAAGGATTTGCTTGCCATAAATAGTTGGTGCTCACAGATTATTTTCTTCTTAACCCCTTCACCCACGGGCAATTTTTCATTTTCGGTTTTTGCTCCCCTTCTTCCGCGAGCCTTGACTTCTTTATTTTTCCATCAATTTTACTATATGAGGGCTCGTTGTTTGCAAGTTGAGTTGTACTTTTGAAAGAAATCTTTAGTTTTACCATATGGTGTATTGGAAAATAGGAAAAAAAGCGGAGAAATTTCAAAAAAAGTGCATTTGCACGATTTTTTTTGGGATATTTTATTCACCGTGTTCACTATATGGTAAAACTGATGTGTCCGTATGATACCTCACATTGGTATGCGCTCATAGATACCAAATATGTACCGTATACTTTTATTTTTGTCTAAAAGGTTAGAAAAGAATCAGACGTTTTTCCAAAAAAACAATGCGCTTTTTGCTCTACTTTCTGAAACCCATAGTATTCTCATTTTTTGGGATCTGGGGCTCAGTGCTTGAGCTGATGTTTTTATTTATACCATTTTTGTGTGGATACTACATTTTAATCGCATGATATTGTATTTAAAAAAAAAATAGCAGTGACCGAAAAAATTTAATTTTAGCATTTGACATTTTTTTCTTGCCACGCCGTGTACCGATCAGATTAATTGATTTTACATTTTGATAGGGTGGGCATTTCTGAATGTGTCGATACAAAATATGTGTATATTTTTTTAACTGTGTTATTTTCAATGGTGTGAATGGGGTGATTTGAACGTTTTTTGTTTTTTTTTTTTTAATTTTTCATATTTTTAAAACTTTACTTTTTTCTTTATTTTACTAGTCCCCCTAGGGTACTGTATCACTGCACAGGCTGATTGCTTATGCATTTCTGTTGATCAGAACTACACAGCTCTGATCAGCAGAAATGCTTCTTTACTGCGAGAGTCGGTGCTCTGTTGGCTCTGACAGGAAATACGTCATGATAGCAACAGGGGTCATCACATGACTTGTCACTTTCATGGTTACCATCGGCTCCCTGTGATCATGTCACAGGGCCTTTGATGGCGGTGGGGAATGGCGCATTCCCCACAGTGGCCATTTAAATTGCGCTGTCACATATTGACATCGCTATAAGAGGTTAACAGGAGCGGGTGGATTGTGGATCCACTAGCCCCTGTTAACCACACATGTCTGCTGATCAGTTCAGCAGAGATGTGCAGGGATCATCACCGGTTCACCGCAGCAGTGGCGATTACCGCAACATGACAAAGGACATACCGGTACGTCCTTGGTTGTAAAGAGGTTGCTAATAATAAAAATAATAAGAATAATATTTATTCACTTACATAGTGCTATTAATTCCACAGTGCTTTATATACATCAGCTACACTGTCCCCATTGAGGCTTACAATCTAAATTCCCTATCTGTATGTCTTTGGAGTGTGGGAGGAAAACGAGAACCTGGAGGAAACCCGCAGAAACACAGTGAGAACATACTTCGTAACTGAATTTGCTTGAGTCTAGCAAAGTCCACCATTTTTCTCGATTCCTTTTAAAGTTCAGAACAGGTTAAAAAAAAAAATATTATACACACCTCATGCCTCACTTGTCTTGCCACTGCATGTCACCAGCTAGGTCTCAAGCCCAACGACTAAGCTGCAAGTGGTGCCAGGTGATGCATAATCAGCTTCAAAACTGAAGATTGAATAGAAGAAGACCAGAGCACTAAGGATGGAGCTAGCGGAGGACCATGTGCAAAACTGAGGCGGTTTGATATAGGCTGGCAAAGTAAGTATAATGTCCTTTTATTCTTTAAATGTCTTTTACTGGCAATCATGGCACATTCATTGACAATGGAATACATTTCATACACATTGATTTGTTGTCTACATTCAAAAGAATCTGCCGAATTTGATATCTGGCAAATTTGTTCATCTCTACTCAGGAGAGAAGAAGCTCAACAGAGAATAAATGCCACAATTTGACAATATTTGGGGGAAGATCAGAGACAAAGTAGCTATTATTTAGAGATTAGTACACTTATTGGAGTGGAATTGAATTCTAAAATTCCACTTAAATTCCAAGCAAATAAGGGGAAGCATTGAATTAGGTCATTAACCTATGAAATCCAAAGACACAAAGTAGGTGGATTCACACTTTTCCACAACAGAGCAATGCATGCATCAGTATTTTATAGTAATGTGTTGTTGATGTCAGGAGATGTGCATAATTGGGTGTCATCTGCATAGAAATAGTACTGAAAACCAAATTTGCTGATGATTTGTCCAACAGGGGTGGAATACATCGAAAAGAGGAGAGGACCCAGGACTGAATATTGAGGAAACCCAACAGTAATGGGAAGAGAAGAAGATGAAGAACTTGAAATTGATACACTGACGGAGCAGTCATAGAGGTAAAAGAAGAACCAAGAGAGAATGGTATCCTTCAGGCCTATAGGGGGAAGCTTAGTGAGGAGGAGTTGGTGGTCCATATTGTGAAATGCTGCAGAACGATCACGGAAAATTGCCAGGGAGTAGAGACTAGGGATGAGCGAACCCGTGAAAAATTGGTTCAGCAGGTTCAGCTGAACTTCATCTAAAGTTTGGTTTGGTACCTGGACTTGACCTGAACCCTAACAGAAGTCAGCAATTGGTTAGTTCATGTCTCCGTCCACATGCAGCCAGCCATATAAAGAATACTTACGCGGGATGGTGGGCAGGGTTTTTCAATTTTTTTTGTTTGGTGCACACTACATTCAAGCATGCTGGTGTTATTCTCAGTGTGAGCCATTCAAACACTGCAAGTAGCTCGCACTGGGCTAAGCACTGAGCGTAACTGAGCACAGCGATGCTCATGCGAGTGGTCAGTATATGTAAAGCATGCGAACTCGAACTTTTTTTTTTTGGAAACTCTGTATTTGGTACTAACACTGAACACCGAACCTTGGGTTTGCTCTTCTCTAGTAGTGACCGTTAGATTTAGCTGTTAGTAGATGGTTAGAGAGTCTAGTAAGGGTAGTTTCTGTAATGTATTAAGAGCAGAAGCTGGATTTTAAAAGGTCCAGAAGAGAGTTATCTGAAAGACAGCAGATTAGATGAAAATGGATCAAGCATTCTAGGAGTTTGGAGATGAAGGGGAGGTTTGAGACTATTCTATGGAAAGCAAAGCAGTTCTGGTCGAGGGATAGTGTTTTATAATAATGGGTTTATGATGACATGGTTGAAATCAGCCAAGATAAAGCTGACAGCTGGGAGCTGTTATTCTCAGACTGGGGAGGCCCATCATTATTGGGTACCTCAGCCTAAAAATAGCAGTCTGCAGCTGCCCAGAATTGTCGCACTGGACCATGCACCAGACTCCCCTGAAGGAGCAACCAGCAGCAAACCCCTATACAGGGACTGTGTGGTGCTCCAACAGAAGGCCTAAATGCACGGCAGCAAGGGACCGGAGCTGGTAGTCTCTACAAACGGGTTTAGTTACAATGTTCAGTGCAGGGGTGCACTGCACAGATGTGGTGGTACAGAGGTGAAGGCTCAGACGAGATGGCACTATGGTGTTGGCTCAGACATGGCATCACAGTAGGGATGGTTCAGGTGTGGTGTCACAGCAGGAATTGCTCAGGTGTGGCGTCAGAGCAAGAATGGCTTAGGTGTGGCATCACATCAGGAATAGCTCTAGGACGAGACAGAGGTTAGGAACAGATGACTGGTGCTAATATATAACACAGTAACATACTGGGACGCACTATAAGCAACGTTACTCAGGCGCCTTCTGTCAGGGGAGGTGGGCTTAAATAGCTTTAAGGTAATAGATGACTTCTGGTACAGCTTCCGTGTAATGGTAAATTTAAGAAAGGGGTCGTGATTGCACTCGCACCTTATGGGAGACACAGAAGCAGTGCACTCGGCCTTAGAGAATGAGGAGGCCACGGCAGACACTGGGGCAGGAGAGGAGGCTGCAGAGCTGATGGGCACATGAGAGGTAGGATGCCCCTGCCAGAGACTGGAAGCAGGGGCGTTCAAGAAAGCCACGCTGGAACTGGGCAGGTGAGAGAGGGGTGCCCCCGCCGGGGCCTTGGAGCAGGGACACATGGATATACCACACTGGGACAGGGAGCAGGCGCTACACTGGCACTTTACCTGGCTCATCCTGATTGCCCAGCTACTACTAAGCCCTAGATTAGTAAAGGGGATGGTGTAAGAGATGCCCCCATTACTAAGCCTGTAAGTGAAAAGAAATAAATATAAACACTGAAAAAATCTTTTATTTGAAATAAAATACTAAAAAAACACCCTCTTTCTCCAATTTATTAACCCTACAAACACACAGGTCCCACAATGATCCCAGCTTTGCTACATAATAAATTCACAGCTTGCGGGCACATTAGAAAACAAGCTTCAGGCAGAGACTGAGTCACTGAGTTTATGTGCGGTCACAGCTGGAGACCCACAATACCCCATCTGTGACTGCAGGAAAACTTACCTCAGGACAACTGATTGAACTCAGTCACCTCACCTTAGTAACCAGGGGGTCTTATAGATGCTCCTCATTACTAATCTTGGGCTAAGTGGCAGCTGAGAGCTGTCATTAACCCCTTATATTACACTGATTACCACAGTACCAGGGCATTCAGGATCAGCCAGGTAATGTGCTGGAATTGTGGCAACTAATGGAGGGGACTACTCACGTTGTTTTAAAAATTATGTATTTAAATAATTTAAAAAAAGCCACATAGGGTCCCTCTTATTTTGATACACCGTCAAGATAAGTTCACATTTGGGGGCTGCAGCCTTTAGCCGTATGCTTTATCTGTGCTGGGTATTACAATATTGTGGTGACCCTATGCCAATTTTTTAATTTATTTATTTTCACACCACTATAGGGTCACAGACAGCGTGTGTGATTCCAACCAATCAGAGACGCTGCCACACAGGGTGAGGGCGTGGTCTGACTGCAACCAATCGCAGATGGCATGACTGACAGTGGACAGGCAAGCAGTGAATATGTATGAGGGTTAATAATCAGACTTGGAAGCAATGTGACAGCCACAGGGAAGGTCGATAAATTTAATGCTCCTACTTTATTCCTTATTTTCTTTCTTTTTCCTTTTTTTAAAAAACATTCTATCATTATCCGTGTGGCTGAACCCTAACAGTTACATGGATATTCCTTAGGGGTTCTAGTTCGGGGTCCATAGACAGATATTAGGTATCCAATACAGACCCCGAACTTTACAGTTCGAGTTCGCCCATCAATACTCCTGAGTAGTGATGGGCGAACCCCCCGTTGTTCGTGCTTGGAAGACTCGCCAGAGCTTTTTGTAAAGTTCAAATTCGGGTTCTGAGATAATGCGAACTTGCGTCCAAACCCCGAACTTGGACTTTACGGTTATGGAATGGGGCGGGGGGGTCTGTAAAATAAAGAATATAGTTAATATTAAACATTGTCATTATACTTACCGCTCCTGTGACGCATCCTGCAGACCTGCTCAGCCGCTATCTCCTGGCCGCTTCTGTTTCCGGGTTCAATCATTAACTTACGGGGGTATTCACTGCACTGCTCGTCACTTGGCAGTCTACAGCTGTTTTTGACCGTGTTCGCGGTGACGTCAGGACACACCCGAGTCCATGAGAGATGGACTAGATTGAACTTTGACTGTCACTATGCGAGTCTTGCATCGGTATCACCTGGCACGGCGCACACTCTCCTTACAGGAGCGGGTCGGCTGCATGTATTTCCATGCATCTGAGGTGCTCCTGTCAGAAGAGTGTGCGCTGTGCAGGGTGACACGGATGCGAGACTTGCAGGAGTCATATGCAAGTGGAATTATACCCTCAGTGTCAGCCTTCAACTCTCTCTGTATAGAGACTTGTCTATACAGAGCGATAAAGCAGAGCTGACAATGCTCTACCTGTGGACTACGTCAGACAAAGGAGGTTTTTTTTATAATAAAGATGGAGTCTCTAAATGATTTTCTTGTTTTATTACTAAAAAAAAAAAATTCCATGTCTTGTGTTTTTTTTATTGTTTACTAGAAAATCATGGTGGCCATGTCTAATTTAGCGTGACACCATTAATTTGGGGCTTAGTACCAGCTGACAATATTACAGAACATAAGGACCATATTTAGACCAAATCGCTAATTCAATCACAAACAACCAAAAACACTGAGGTGATTAAAAATGGTCAATTTATAATGCAAATTATTTAATAGAAAAAGGTGAGGGAAGGGAAAGGTATGGAATTACATCAGTGAATAAGATTTGAATACAATCTTTCAAGGATACATGTAATACTTATGAGATGATGGATACAAAAATATATCAAATACAGCACTAGGCCTGGGACTACATGTAAGCAGTCACCAAAGGTAACTACAGATGTTATATACTTATAGAGATTAAATTAACCTTTAATGTAAAGTAGATGGTACAGCTTCAAATAGCATATATAAGCTGATCATAGTAAATATGATTACACATATAATCAGATGGTGTACATATGCAGGCAGGAGCTACCTGCACAAAACACTTTTTGTGCTACAAGAAATGATCAGAGGAGCCTACTGTATATCAGAAACCACAAATTGTGCTATCGAAAAGGTATTTAGAATAATTAATAAGGAACAACACAATGTAATCGGCCTCACAAAAAGATAGAATTACCCATATTTATTCCAAGAGCTCATACATACTATATATGCATAAGAGATAATAATAATCGCAACCACAAAGTGAAAGATTGCAGCTACAAAAATATCCATGAAAAATCATAAATATAAACATAGCCAATCAACAGTCATATATTAGTATGTTATCAAAGAATACTTGTTCATGGATATCAATATAGGTGCTGCAAAAAACGCAATTGCTGGAATCACAAGTTATAAGCCAAACACGGCATTACCAGCCTCACAGAGGAGATGAAGTAATCACTCTCAGCACATACAGGACGCATAGTGAAACCGCCCGCCAGTAACTGAGGACCCAAACCTGGAGTATATTGATTACATGATCCCATCAATCAACATGGCAAGACATATATTACCTTACTCATCTGTAACTACAGTGGAAATGCGCCCGATGCGCATTTCAGTATAAAACCTTCGTCAGGGGACGTCCACGTCCACATCCATATACTTGGTAAAATGGAATCAATGGGAGCATTTTTCTGGAAGATCTTCTTGAAAAATGCTCGAGTTCCCTGATGACTTCCAATATACTTGGTACATGAGTCGAGCCTGTCTGTGTGAAGGATGGTATGGACACCGAGCCATGGTGGCTCCACACTCCTTCACCAAAGAGAGTTAGTGTGTGTGTAGGTCTTCAGGTGAGGAGTGTAGCACTATTTTCTTGGGCTTGGTGTCCATCACCCCACAGCCAGTCCCCGTTGTAGATGCAGTAGTCAAACAAAGGACACCAGAGTACCCTTGGCAACCAAAAGTTGAATAGTTTACTTTCCTTTTCACCATTATGACAGACATAGCCTCACTCCTATGGTTCTGCTGGTGTTTTTTCTGGGGTATTCTCTCTTGGCCTATCCTTGTTATCTTGGAACTAATCCGTAAGCTGCTGGGCACCAGTGCCTCCATTACCCCCACTCTTATTCTTGCTGCTGTCTGCTTCTGGGCTCTGATGGCTGTCTAGTTGGAAAACTTCCCTGAGTCTGTCGGGGTGAGCCGTAGGCTCCCGATCTATAGGAAGTTAACTCAGGTTTCCCTGCCCGGTCCTTATTCCATGCCATGTCTTTAATCCTCGAACCCTTCTGCATAACTGGCTCTCAACTCTCTCTGTAATCAGGAATTGACTTTCTGCTCAACACTACTTCCGCGCCCCCAGTGATCTATCTACATAACATTCCTATGCTTTACGTTACTTCTTGCAAATGACATCCTAAACCTTTATCTGACACTACATCCTACTTACCATTTTTAATAACATATTACACATTACATAACCATACACTTTACATTGTAGGGGCTAGACCAACTCTACATATGTGTACGACTGCTCGTTACAAGTACCAAGCACCCAAGCATGCTAGTGCTCACTCATCACCAGTAATATCTACCTTTGCACATTCTTGTATTTCACTACACTTCACTTGCACATTTTGTACTGATAGCACCTAAAAATAGAGGAAATTTCTTCACTTCCAAGCACCTATACACATGTGCTCACAAAGTCCAAGATGACTGTCTGTTCATGTGACTCAAGGATGCCAATTGCACATTTTCAGACAGTTCAATGTGTTAGTAATATCAGTACCTTAAAATGTCTCTTTTACAGTGGGTATTGAAAGTATTCAGACCCCTTTACATTTTTCACTCTTTGTTTCATTGCAGCCATTTGGTAAATTCAAAAAAGTTCATTTTTTTTCTCATTAATGTACACTCTGCACCGCATCTTGACAGAAAAAAACCCAGAAATGTAGAGATTTTTGCAAATTTATTAAACAAGAAAAATTGAAATATTACATGGTCATAAGTATGCTGATCCTTTCCTCAGTAGAATCACCCTTTTGAGCTAGCACAGCCATGAGTCTTCTTGGGATCCTGGATTTGGGGATCCTCTTCCTTGCAGATCCTCTCCAGTTTCGTCAGGTTGGATGATGATTGTTGGTGGACAGCCATTTTCAGTTTTCTGCAGGGCTCTGGCTGGGCCAGTCAAGAATGGTCACAGAGTTGTTCTGAACCCACTCCTTTGTTATTTTAGCTGTGTGCTTAGGGTTATTGTCTTGTTGGAAGGTGACAGCCAAGTCTGAGGTCCAGAGCACCATGTTTCACTGTTGCGATTGTATTGGGCAGGTGATGAGCAGTGCCTGGTTTTCTCCACACATACCGCTTAGAATTGTCACCAAAAAGTTCTATGTTCGTCTCATTAGACCAGAGAATGTTATTTCTCATAATCTTGGAGTCCTTCATGTGTTTTTTTGCAAACTCTATGCAGGTTTTCATATGTCTCGCACTGAGAAGAAGCTTCCATCGGGCCACCCTGCCATAAAGGCCCAACTGGTGGAGGGCTGCAGTGATAGTTGAGTTTGTGGAACTTTCTCCTATCTGCCTAATGCATCTATGGAGCTCATCCACAGTGATCTTGGGGTTCTTCTTTATCTCTCTCACCAAGGCTCTTCTCCAATGATTGCTCAGTTTGGCTGGACGACCGGGTCTAGGAAGAGTTTGGATGGTCCCAAACTTCTTCCATTTAAGTATTATGGAGGTTACTGTGTTCTTGGGAGCCTTGAGTACTGCAGAATTTTTTTGTAACCTTGGCCAGATCTGTGCCTTGCCACAATTCTGTCTCTGAGCTCCTTGGGCAGTTCCTCTGACCTCATGATTCTCATTTGGTCTGACATGCACTGTGAGCTGTGAGGTCTTATATAGACAGGTGTGTGCCTGTCCAAATCAAGTCCTATCAGTTTAATTAAAAACAGCTGGACTCCAATAAAGGAGTAGAACCATCTCACGGATGATCACTAGGAAATGGATAGCATGAGACTTAAATATGAGTGTCTGAGCAAAGGGTCTGAATACTTATGACCATGTCATATTACAGTTTTTCATATTTAACCCCTTAACGACCGAGGGCAGTAAAATTATGTCCTAAATCTCATAATGTTACTGCCCGCGGTCCTCCGGCGGCAGCATGCCACGATCGGCGCACATCTCAGCTGATTTTCACAGCTGAGATGTGTGCCTGCTAGGCACGAGCAGAATTGTTATCTGCTCGTGCCGATTAACCCCTTATATGGCGCTGTCAATACGTGACAGCGCCATTATAAGCGCGATTGCGGTAATGTTTTACTTACCGCCCGATACCGGAAGTCACGTGACGCGATCACGTGACTCCCGATAGTTGTCATGGTAGCACAGGGTCATGTGATGACTCCTGTACTACACCTGACTTGGTTTCACTTTCGCTGTGCCAGCGGCACAGCAAAAGAGAAAGAGAGCATATCTGCTGTTTACAGCCTTGTAGCTGTGATCAGCAGATACTGCAGAGCGATCGGAATGCTGATCGCTATAGCCCCCTAGGGGGACTAGTAAAATAAAAAAAAAAGTTAAAAAAAAGTTTTAAAAAATTAAAAAAAAAAAAACCTAAAAGTTCAAATCACCCCCCATTCGCCCCATTGAAAATTAAAGGGTTAAAAAAATAAAAAATATACACACATTTGGTATCGCCGCGTTCAGAAATGCCCGATCTATCAAAATATAAAATCAATTAATCTGATCAGTATACGGCGTAGCGGCAAAAAAATTCCAAACGCCAAAATGATGTTTTTTTGTCGCCACAACTTTTGCGCAAAATGCAATAAGAGGCGATCAAAACGTAGCATCTGCGCAAAAATGGTACTGTTAAAAACGTCAGCTCGAGACGCAAAAAATAAGCCATCATTGAGCCATAGACCCCGAAAAATGAGAAAGCTACGGGTCACGGAATATGGCGTAATCATATAAATCAAATAGAAAACCGGTTTTAAATGCCACGCTAAAAACCACAGATGCTGTAGATAAAGAGATTTCCTACCAGGTGAGTGTATCTCTTTCTGTGCTGTCTCTCTACCCTCATACCGGGTAAGACCCTATTGCGCTTTTTCCTCCCTACAGCTTTACAAGGAATATGGCGTAAAACGTGCGCCACTTTTTTCGGACAAACTTCCGATTTTTTTTAACCCCTTATATAAAAGTAAACCTATACATGTTTGGTGTCTACGAACTCGCACTGACCTGAGGCATCACACCCACACATCAGTTTTACCATGTAGTGAACACAGTGAATAAAATATCTCAAAAACCATAGTGCTATCGCACTTTTTTTGCAATTTTTCAGCATTTGGAATTTTTTTGCTGTTTTCTAGTACACTATATGGTAAAACTGATGGTTTCATTTAAAAGTACAGCTCGTTCCGCAAAAAATGAGCCCTCACATGACCATATTGACTGAAAAATAAAAAAGTTACGTCTCTCAGAAAAAGAATGGCGAAAAAAAAAACTGAAAGCAAAAAATCGGCCGGTCGTGAAGGGGTTAATAAATTTGCAAAAATGTCTACATTTCTGTTTTTTTCTGTCAAGATAGGGTATAGAGTGTACATTAATGAGGAAAAAAAATAACTTTTCGAATTTACCAAATGGCTGCAATGAAACAAAGAGTGAAAAATTTAAACGAGTCTGAATACTTTCCGTACCCACTGTAAGGCCTCTTTCACACGTCAGTGATTCTGGTACGTTTGTGCTTTTTTTTAAACGTACCAGAATCACTGACATACGCAGACCCATTATAATGAATGGGTCTGCTCACACGTCAGTGATTTTTCGCACGGAGACATGTCCATTTTTTTCTGGCATCACTGATGTCCCACGGACTACGCAGTGGTGTGGTCCGTGAAACACGTGCCAGAAAAAAACGTGCATTTAAAATAATAAACATTTTTACTCACCCGGCTTCAGCCGCGCTCTCTGCAGCCCGTGCAGCTTGTTGCTTCTGAGCCGGCTCATTACTGTCGCGCATATTCATGATGCACGACACAGCCGACCCGGAAGCAGCTGCTGCGGGGGTCAGTGCCGGCCGGATGCTGCACCGCGGGAGCGATCAGCACCATGGAGAGCGGGAGCGGGCGCAGGTGAGTTGATTACTAAGTGCAATCACGGGCCACGGAGAACGGAGCCCGGATTGCACTTAGACAACCCACGTGTGCCGTGATTCACGGCACACGCAGGGACATGTGCGTGTTTTACACGCCAGTGAAAAACGTCAGTGTTTTTCACTGACGTGTGAAACAGGCCTAAAAGGAACATTTTAAGGTACTCATATTACTAACACATTGAACCGTCTGAAAATGTGCAATTGGCATCCTTGAGTCACATGACCAGACAGCCATCTTGGACTTTGTGAGCACAATTTTTGGCGTCAGATTCTCTTTTTCGCTGGAACGCACCGGGATGTACAGTGACCTGGCAGTATAATTGTCTCTCAAACCCACCTCCTCATGATACCGAGCTGGAACATCCAAGTTTTGTGACATTATAATTATTTGAAGGGTCTGGTAAAAGCTTGCATAATAACACCCATAGCCTTTTGATTAATAATGTAGATATTTCTGTGAATACTAATGTAACCTTGTATTTTCTATTGCGGTTCCCATGCACTCGGCCTCTATAATTTTAAATGTTCCCTTCAGAATAGGTCAGATGCAGCTCTGTACACTTTCATGAATTCTTGAGTTTAACATTTGCAGACCTATTATCTAAAGACAATGAATTACATTATCACGAAAAAATAAAGTACGAAGAACAGCCCATAACTCACATTAGCCTACAAATATTTATGGCTTTATAATACACAGGTTTAGTCATCTGCTATGCATCACTTTGACAGGCGGTAAAATATTGTGTACACATAATGAGGAATAAATAAGCTGTGCCCTGAACAGAAATAATATACACAATCTCAAAATGTATAAGTGAAAGCTGACCTGACTCACTGGGGGATTTTTATGTTTTCCAAATAGGCTACAAGCATATTGTTTTTTTTTTCTATACAACTGATTACTAATGAATATCATTATGAATGCTAGATTGATGGTTATACTCCTTTTCTGTTGTACAGTATGAATTATGAATTTTCTTTGCATATTCCATTTTGGTAATAATGCAGGAAAGCTATGATATACGACAACCCTTTACATGAAAGATATCACAAACATAAGAACGCTTGGCAGATTGATCAATATATTTATGCCGCTCTTCACTTTTCTTCCAAAACTTCCAAAACTCATAATGGTGCTCAGTGGTGATAAGTAGTGATGAGCGAGTACTAAAAAGCTCGGGTGCTCGAAGCTCGGGCCGAGCCTCCCAAGATACTCGTGTACTCGGGCCGAGCAACGAGCCCAATGTTATCCTATGGGAGACCCGAGTATTTTTGTGAAATGACCCCCCGGCAGCATGGAGAAACCCTAAAAATGGCACAAAAGTCTCAGAAGAGTGCTCAAATGACATAGCAACAGCATGGGGAAGACCCCTTGAAGCATTTATCACTCAAAAGTCACAGCTGTGAACAATTTTGTCCGCGTTTTACGCCATTTTTACGGACTCACCAGAAAACCTTCCAAAATGACCCCAAAATGATTTTTCATGGCGGAAATGTTAAGGGCACATACCCAATAGTGAGATAGAGCTGGTGTATGTTACTTTTTGAGATTAATACATGAAAGATTTTACGTGAAAACATTGTGTGGCACTCCGATGTCCCTGAGAAGAGACGTACATGAAGGCCTCTTGAGTCTAATGTGCCCATTTTGAGGAAGTGAGTCTTTGTAGTATTTTCCTTTGCCAGGGCAGCCAAAAATTGGGAGGCTCCACGTTGTCCCTGGATAGAGACGTGCATGAGGGCCTGTAAACCTGAAGTGCCCATTGTAAGGAAGTGGGTGTATTATATTATAGCCCTTAGGCAGGGCAGCCAAAAATTGGGAGGCTCCACATTGTCCCTGGATAGAGACGTGCATGATGGCCTGTAAACCTGAAGTGCCCATTGTAAGGAAGTGGGTCTATTGTAGTATAGCCCTTAGGCAGGGCAGCCAAAAATTGGGAGGCTCCACGTTGTCCCTGGATAGAGACGTGCATGAGGGCCTGTAAACCTGAAGTGCCCATTGTAAGGAAGTGGGTCTATTGTAGTATAGCCCTTAGGCAGGGCAGCCAAAAATTGGGAGGCTCCACGTTGTCCCTGGATAGAGACGTGCATGAGGGCCTGTAAACCTGAAGTGCCCATTGTAAGGAAGTGGGTGTATTATAGTATAGCCCTTAGGCAGGGCAGCCAAAAATTGGGAGGCTCCACGTTGTCCCTGGATAGAGACGTGCATGAGGGCCTGTAAACCTGAAGTGCCCATTGTAAGGAAGTGGGTCTATTGTAGTATAGCCCTTAGGCAGGGCAGCCAAAAATTGGGAGGCTCCACGTTGTCCCTGGATAGAGACGTGCATGAGGGCCTGTAAACCTGCAGTGCCCATTGTAAGGAAGTGGGTCTATTGTAGTATAGCCCTTAGGCAGGGCAGCCAAAAATTGGGAGGCTCCACATTGTCCCTGGATAGAGACGTGCATGATGGCCTGTAAACCTGAAGTGCCCATTGTAAGGAAGTGGGTCTATTGTAGTATAGCCCTTAGGCAGGGCAGCCAAAAATTGGGAGGCTCCACGTTGTCCCTTGATAGAGACCTGTTAGGTTCTTAGTGCCTCCGTGCTTGCATTTAAAAACCGCACGTGTGTGCCTGTTGGTGGCAGCTTTCCGCTGCATTTGTGTGAGTTTTGCAAAAACTTGGATATAACGCACAAGTCTAGTGAATACACATCAGCACAGCATTGCAAAATGCGCAAGGGCGTTGTCAACGAACAAGGAAGTGGACGTGATGGTGGTGCAGGCAGAGACCGAGGTTGTGTGCAAGCTCTAATTTCGCCACAACAAAGGGCCACATCTAGTCGCTCGCACGTCCTGTCCCAAATTCTTGGGGACCGCAGCAGTACACCGCTCTTGAACCAAGACCAGTGTCAACAGGTTGTTAGTTGGATAGCGGATAATGCTTCCAGTCAGATTGGCACCACCACAAACACTCTGTCTTCCACACGGTCAAGTGTCAGTAGCCGTGATACTGCACCGCACATTTCAGAACCTGATCCTCCTTCCTACCACCAGGCCGAGTACACGTCCACGGACATTACTGATCCCACACTTGGACACTCGGAAGAGCTGTTCGTTCACGTTTCCATTCACAAATTCTGGCCTCTCGCCAGCTCCTGTTGAAGTGGGCCATGACGAGATTGTATGTACAGATGCCCAAATATTTGAGCAGCCACGTTCTCACGAAGTTGGCAACGTGTCTCAACAAGGGGTGGACGATGATGAGACACAATTGTCAGGAAGTCAGGAGGAGGAGCAGGGTGCGGAAGAGGAAGACGACGTGGTGGATGATCCAGTAACTGACCCAACCTGGCAGGAAGATATGCATAGCGAGGACAGCAGTGCACAGGGGGAGGGATGCGTAGCATCACAACAGGCAGTAAGAAGCAGAGTGGTGGCCCCAGGCAGACGTCAGGCAACTGTTCCCCGGAACAACACGACACAAGGTGCCTGTACAAATGTTAGGTCTTCCCGAGTCTGGCTGTAATACTATTGTATGTATTGAGGATTTCGATTGCGTTAGGGCAATGACAACCAGAGACGAGTTCTTGGTGCAAGACATTTATAATATGCAACCAGCAAATATGTACATAAACGGAACAAAAACACAGTAGAACATAAATACAGGAAATACCTTCCAGGGACTGAGCGAAAGGGAATTCCCGGGACCGCGCACCGGACTCCCCCAGGGAGACCACCAAGAGCGAACCCCTATACAGGGACTGTCTGGCAATCACCCCAGAAGCCCTAAATGCGCAGCAGCCGGGACACAAAAGGGCAATAGGTAAGTTGAAAAATGTCCGTACGTGATGTGAGTCCAGAGTGGTATTAAACGGAAGGAACCGGGCAGAAGTGCCGACCAAAGACGGATAATGGAGTCCAGGCACAGCTAGATGATACCAGATGAAGTCCAGAGTCGGTGTCGGTTGTTTTCCAAGAGGATCCGAATAACAATCAGGAACCAAAAGCAGCAGGGCAGGAGCACACAGGAAGCAGTATACTCAGGCACTGGACTAAGCTTTAGGGGCGGCTTTTAAACAGATGGACAGGAAGTAGGGCAACAGAACAGAAAACTCCATGTTAACAAAGGGCAAGCTCTTTCAAAAGAAAACTGGAAAACCCGGAACTCTGACACTGGCAGTTTTTTAAGTTGGCTCCAGATGATTCTAAAAAGGCCATTTGCAACACCTGCCATGCCAGCATCAGCAGGGGTACCAAAACTAGCAGCCTGACCACCACCAGCATGATCAGGCACATGTCAGCCAAGCACCCGACTTTGTGGGAAGTACAACAGAGTCGAGGAGCAGTGCTTGCTGATGTCACTGCTACGTCTTCGCTGGTTGTGCATGCGAGCCAATCCCCTGTCCATGCTGCCTGCGAACAAGCCTCCTCTGGTCCTGCACCTGCAGTTGCCTACGCAGAAATAACACCATCATCAAGCACATCATCAAGAACATTTCGCGACTGCTTGCGCTGGAAATGTTGCCTTTTAGGCTGGTTGAGACAGAAGCATTCCGCGACCTGATGGTGGCAGCTGTCCCACGTTACTCGGTCCACAGCCGCCACTATTTCTCCCGGTGTGCCGTCCCCGCATTGCATAACTAACCACGTGTCACAAAACATCACACGTGCCCTGAACAACGCTGTTTCAGCCAAAGTCCACCTAACCACAGACACGTGGACAAGTGCATGTGGGCAAGGCCGCTACATCTCGTTGACGTCACACTGGGTTAATATTGTGCAAGCTGGGACCCAGTCTGAGCGAGGGACGGAACACGTCCTTCACACACCAAGTTTTGCAGGCCCTACCTCAGTCAGGGTTTCACACACACTCTACAGCTCCGGAATGTCATGCTCCTCAGCCTCCTCCTCCTCCTGCGCATCCTGATCCACTTTACCCTCCACACCAGTCCCAAGCTGGAAGTGTCGCGGGCGGAGGAGGGGACGGTGCGCTCTCCCACTGCTCGGGTCCGGCTGACGCAGCTCTACGGCTGCTGCTGCTCGTTGGCTCAAGCGATGGCCGGATCCCGGGGACTCGAGCGGCGCTACTCGCCCGTGAGTGAAAAGGGGTGGTTTGGGTTTTGGGGATATTGTCCGTGACGCCACCCACGGTTGTGGTGATTGTGTGGACACCACCGCTGCTCTGGACGGGGATCCCGGGAGCCTGTGACAGGGAGCAGCTTTGTTGTTATTTCTCCCCTCCGTGGGTAGGGGGGTTGGTTGTCCCGGGGCCTGGTGATGGGGTAGAGATGGATGACAGGCGGGTTGCGGGGCCTGATGAAGTGCAGGGTCGCAGGGGCAGCGCTGTGCCGCACGGCACGGAGGTACTCACTCAGCCCAATGATGATGACACAGTTCACGGTAAAACAAGTGGCTGGATGGACGGGTCACTCGGACGGCTGCGGTTGTTCCTCCCTGCAGGTTAGTGATGACTGTCTCTCCCTGCACCTAAGTTAAGTGTTGGTAGTGATGGTTTCCCAACGGTAACCCGCTCCCTGACCTGGATATGGGCCGGAGGAGCCCCTTTTGCCCACAGGCGATGGCACTGGGAGACGGTTGCCCTTGGCGGTGGCTGTGTCTCCCCTTCACGGTTGTACGGTTGCCTTCTATCTGGACTTGTTTGTTTGGAAACCCTGAGGTCCCCTTCACTAACGGATTTGGCAAATTCACGGCGACACCAAGCCTTGCCGGGATCCGAAAGTCCTCTGCCAATGGTGCTGGCTTCTCTTTGTATACCGGTCCGGTACGGCCGGGTCACCACCCGTCCACGGTCCTTACGGCAGACTCCAATCGGCCTCCACTGCAGACGGTCACCACATCCTGCCAACCTTGCTGTCCTGTCCAGGCCACACACCCGGACCAACTTCAGGCTCTTTGCTGTCACTTTTCTCCTCTCTACTACTTTCCTCCTTCCACTTCCTTAGCTTAACTCTCACTGCCTGTGTTTTCCCTCCTCCTCGGTGGGTGGAGACCAACCGCCTGGCTCCACACCCTGGTGTGGACAACAGCCCCTGGGGAAGGCAACAAGGATTTTGTGTTTTGACTATGATATGCCTGCAGGGAGTGTGGGGTGTTTAAGTGTTGTGCTCTGTGGCCCCTGGCTTGTCCAGGGCGACACAGAAGCACTGCAGCACTGCCTCGGCGAAGCGGCAACAGGCAGTGCTGAAGCTAATCTGCATAAGTGACAAACCCCACAATGCAGAAGAGGTGTGGACAGCTCTGAAACAGCAGGCAGATCACTGGCTCACAACTCTGAACCTAAAGCCAGGAAAGGTCGTGTGTGACAATGGCCGGAACCTGGTGGCGGCTTTGAGGCGAGGCCAGCTGACACATGTTCCATGCGTGGCCCATGTGCTCAACCTCGTGGTTCAGCGGTTTCTAAAGTCATACTCAGAGCTGTCTGATCTGCTGGTAAAAGTTCGCCGCCTGTCTGCACATTTTCGAAAGTCACCTACTGCTTCAGCCGGCCTTGCCGGCTTAAGACGCCGTTTGCATCTTCCGGCACACAGACTGGTGTGTGATGTCCCCACGCGTTGGAATTCAACTCTGCACAAGTTGGTCAGGATATGTGAGCAGAAGAGGGCAGTTGTTGAGTACCTGCATCACCTAAGCCGTCGGGAAATGGGTCAAACTCCACACATAACACCTGAGGAGTGGAGATAGATGTCCGACCTATGCACCATCCGCCAAAACTTTGAGGACTCCACCAAGATGGTGAGCGGCGATGACGACATTATTAGCGTCACCATACCGCTTCTCTGCCTTCTAAATGGTCTCTGCTCAAAAAACAACCATGATGCATTGCAGGCGGAGCGCGATGAGTTTGAGCAAGAAACAGTAGTGGGTGTGGGTGATGATAACACACAGCCCAGCCTCGTCTCATCACAACGTGCAGTGGAGGACTATGACGAGGAGGAGGATGAAGACATGGAGCAACTCTCTGGCCAAATTGAGGATATGACATGCAGTCATATCCTCGGTTCAGCGTGGCTGGCCAGAGGACAGGGTAGATGATGAGGAGGAGGAGGAGGAGGACAGCATGTTCAGTCATCGTGTTGGTCAGGATACTGAAGTGATGGCTGTTAAGAGTCTGGCACACATGGCTGACTTTATGGTAAGCTGCCTGTCTCGTGACCCTCGCGTTAAGAACATCTTGGCCGACAATCATTACTAGTTGGTAACACTGTTAGACCCACGCTAAAAGGAGAACTTTATGTCTCTTATTCCCGAGGCGGAGAGGTCAGGCAAAATGCAGCAGTTCACGGAAGTAGGCAAAGCATTCCCCTCACAAAACGCTAGCGGCATAGGTCATGAATCAGTGGACAACCGAGGCGTACAGCCGAGAGAAGCACAAGTCCAATCCGCCAGAGGTAGGGGAACAGTCTTTAAGATGTGGGACAGTTTTCTCAGCCCCTCACGTACCACAGCCCCTGAGGTGCGGGGTAGTGCCACAAGAAATCCTAAGTTTGCCCAGATGCTGAAGGAGTACCTTGCAGATCGAACAACTGTACTCCGACATTCCTCTGTGCCTTACAATTATTGGGTATCCAAGCTGGACACGTGGCATGAATTGGCTCTCTACGCCTTGGAAGTCCTGGCCTGCCCTGCTGCTAGCGTTTTGTCAGAGCGTGTTTTTAGTGCCGCAGGTGGAATCATTACAGATAAACGCACCCGCCTGTCAACTGAAAATGCTGACAGGCTGACTCTGATCAAGATGAACAAGGGTTGGATTGGGCCAGACTTCACCACACCACCAGCAAATGAGAGCGGAATTTAAAGTTTGCCATGTACCTCCACTCACCCATGGGTACACACTTCTGGACTTTGGATAATCGCTGGACTGCTCCTCCTTCTCCTCATGCGCCACCATGATGATGACCGTTACAAATTGCAATACTTAGGCCTTTGTTTCAGGTATACGCCCAGTGGTAAATTTTTTCGCCCATTCTTTGCAGAATGGACATTACAACGACAGGAGACCCGCTCCTTTGCAATGGGAACAATGTTTTGAGGCCCTCATGCACGTCTCTACCCAGGGACAACGTGGAGCCTCCCAACTTTTGGCTGCCCTGCCTAAGGGCTATACTACAATAGACCCACTTCCTTCCAATGGGCACTTAAGGTTTACAGGCCCTCATGCACGTCTCTATCCAGGGACAACGTGGAGCCTCCCAATTTTTGGCTGCCCTGCCTAAGGGCTATACTACAATAGACCCACTTACTTACAATGGGCACTTCATGTTTACAGGCCATCATGCACGTCTCTATCCAGGGACAATATGGAGCCTGACGCTGCCACCGACTGCCACACACATGCTGTTTTTAAATGCAAGCACGGACGCAATAAGAACCTAACTGGTTTTTAGGAGCGACAATTACTGAGAAGTCTGACACTATCAGACACTGCTGACTGACGTGTATTATACACTAGACTTGTGCGTTATATAATAGTTTGTGCAAAACGCGCACCTGTACCCTGCCACCGACTGCCACACACGTGCTGTTTTTAAATGCAAGCACGGACGCAATAAGAACCTAACTGGTTTTTAGGAGCGACAATTACTGAGAAGTCTGACACTATCAGACACTGCTGACTGACGTGTATTATACACTAGACTTGTGCGTTATATAATAGTTTGTGCAAAACGCGCACCTGTACGCTGCCACCGACTGCCACACACGTGCTGTTTTTAAATGCAAGCACGGACGCAATAAGAACCTAACTGGTTTTTAGGAGCGACAATTACTGAGAAGTCTGACACTATCAGACACTGCTGACTGACGTGTATTATACACTACACTTGTGCGTTATATAATAGTTTGTGCAAAATGCGCACCTGTACGCTGCCACTGACTGCCACACACGTGCTGTTTTTAAATGCAAGCACGGACGCAATAAGAACCTAACTGGTTTTTAGGAGCGACAATTACTGAGAAGTCTGACACTATCTGGACTGTTTTACACTGTGTACACCAGCCCCAGATATGATGAAGGCTGGTATACGGTCACCACTACCCTGCCTGCCTGCCTGTATACTGCTACAATAGTCCTGACAAGGACTCTTCTGGTCACTAGCCTGTATTCCGACCTGGCTATACCCTGCCTGTATATAGCAACAATAGTCCTGAGAAGGACTCTGCTACTGTACTCCGACCTGGCTATACCCTGCCTGCCTGTATACAACTAGAATAGTCCTGAGAAGGACTTCTGGTCACACTGTTTGCAGCCCTGCTCCGGAACTAACTATAAAGGGCCGCAAAGCTTTCCCTGAATCAGCGACACTCTCCCTGCACTGACTGTCTGGATAGTTGTGAGCAGAGCACAGCGCGCCGGCCGATATAAAGGCTCGGTCACGCTGTGCAGGCCGGCCAATCACTGCAATTCCACAACTAACAGGGCTGTGGCATTGCAGTGGTCTGCCAACCAATCCCTGCATGAGGGCTGGCTCTCAAAAGAGCGCCAACATGCAGAAATGAAGACCACGAGTACAGCACGAGTATCGCGAGATTACTCGGTCCCCGCCGAGCAGCCCGAGTACAGCGATACTCGTGCGAGTACCGAGTAGTGACAAGCATGCTCGCTCATCACTAGTGATAGAAAAAGACATGGACGCACATCCAAAATCCATAAGTTGATGTAAAGCTGCTAGGCAATACAATGCTTGGGTGTTCAGTACTCGTAATGAGCAGCTGGATGCTTGGATGGGCGTGACTTGAGTACCCAAGTATAATGGAAGTCAATGGGCAACTAGAACATTTTTCCAAAAACTCTCCCGCAAAAATGCTCGAGTTTCCCATTGTCTTCCATTATACTCCGGGAAGAGACACGCCCATCCAAACAAGTAACGAGCACTCGACTATGATAGTGCTCGCTCATCACAAACTATTATAATTCCATAGCCCCCCCACAAAGTATGATGTCACCAACAACCCCATTCACATTATGATCACCACATTCTCATTTATAGATGTATGATGTCCCATAGAGCTCCCCCACACATTATAGCCATAAAAGCCCCCAATATAGCATAATGTCCACAACATCCCCTTTACAGTATGATGTCTCCTACAGTCCACCACAAATTATGCTTGTCACAGACCCCGTAGAGTATGATGTCTTCTCCAGCCCTCTACACATTATGGTTATAACAGCACCCATATAGAAAAATGTTCCCCAGAGCCCCTTATACAGAATGATAACCCCCCCAACACCCCATATAATACAAAGTCCCCTACAGCCACCCATGCAGTATAATGTCACGCACAGTCCCCGATACAGTATATTGTCCCCCCTCAAAGAACCCTATACAGTATGATATACCACACAGCCCCTTATACAGTGTATTGTGCCTTACAGCCCCCTATACAGTATGATAACCCCTCATCCCTGTATACAGTATACAGTATGATAACCCCACAACTCGGTTCACAGAACGGTTTTGTCACATCAGTGGCTGTGTAGATCTTCCATTTAAAGCCCAGAAAAATAGTATTCAAGTGTATTCATTGATGAGGCCATTGACTTTAAGCAGAAGGAGCTGGTCTGTCTGACCTAATTTGCAGCAATATAGTGTCGCCTTTTTAAGGTCGGCGCAAAAACATGATTGACTGCACTTGAAAAATGTCAGGCAAAAAAACATGTACAAACTAAAAACTTCAACAAAAATGCTTTCTACAGCGTAATTAAAAATACTTGAAATGTTTTGCGTCTTTACAAGCCTTTAAAAGCTATGTAAAAAGTCTTATCAGGGATTGTTTTGGCTTGCTGGTCTACTAGGCATTGCTCCCACCTAGCCAAATCAGTGATTGTTTTGTCTTGCTGGTCTACTAGGCATTTCTCCCACCTAGCCAGAATCCTACTCCACACTGATGAGGGGCAATACCCCGAAACAACTGTCTGTGGATGGATACCTGGCCTTAGTATTTCCCTTGTCATATCTTTAAACTCGTCAAGAGCTGGACATTAACTAAAAGGGACACTTAATATGGTGGTTATGGTGGTCTCCTAAAAAGAGCCATTCCTTGGCTAGGTCATTACTGGAGGGATATCTGGCTATTTTCCATGTCGAGACTCCTAACAAAGGCTCCACAGATCTTTTTGATATGTAAAAAGTCCTGAAAGAGGCCTAAGGCAGAAAACTGAACCACTAATCTATAATCCCGGTTTAAGGGGAGCTTCCCTATACATTCTGGCCTGAGGGAGGGGTTAGTGAGTGAAAGGGAAGAGGAGAGGGAGGAGGTCGAGTAGAGCGTGGGGAGCAGAGCAGTGATACAGCTCACCCCAGCGCAGAGTGCTAGAGACAGGACACCGGAGTCCTTGGTTGTTCGGGTGCTGAAGTCCCGGCAGCTGAATCCGGAGGGCAGGAAACTGCTTGTCTTCTGCCCACACCAGACACCTGGTGGCACAGCAGCATACAAATGCTGAGAGCCACTGCCAGAGGAGTGGCACCTGTTAAAGGCTCGTGCTGCCTGCCATACAGGTGAGAAACTGTACCAACACTAGGAAGGGGGGCTGCAGCATAGCTTAAAGCAGCAGGGACCTACATAGGATAGCGCAGAAGGAAGGCGTCCAAACCCACCTGGCTAGGTGGATCCCCCAATTCCTTCTGGCTGCCTAGACCTTCGTTACCATCTGAACTAGTTTCCCTGGCCTGCACCATCCACTACCAAGTAAAAAGGTAAAGGAAACTAAAGTCCCTGTGTCGTCCAGTTATTGGCTGCGTCTTCGGTCCTGCACTCTAACGTTAATTCCTCTATCATAGACTATACCGGTTGCCCTGGGGCCCCGCTCCACCTGCAGGGAGCTTTACTATTATGTTGCATCAACATCTGCCCCAGCTGTCCCATCCAGCAGCATCAGCCATACATTGCCGAATACCACAGGTGGCATCACGACTCATCCCCTGTAAATATCCCTCATTTAAAATGACACCGCCAGTGTCATGGAGTTGGGTCCTGCCGCCGTGACTTCCTTACAGAACTGGCCTGGTCCCGAGTGCCCAACGGCCCTGCTGGGTGTGTCATTCACCCCTTCCATTACACTACAGTACTTTGCTGTAAAAGAAAACAGGGCCTTATTTAATGCTATGGGAGAACAATACTGATGTGTTGATTGCAGAGGTGTAGCTAGGGGTTTGGGTCACGGGGCAAAACATCTGAGTGGGCCCCTAACCATGTAACCATGTGTACAACTAGGGTAGCACAGTCTAATCATAGATATAGGGGAACCTCAACAGATGAATGGACTGTTTCTGAAAATCACTATACAATGATCAACACTGATATTTCCGCCATACAGTGACCGTCTAGTGGTAGATACCAGTCCTGCAGAACAAATAATATATTGTAGTAGTTATAGATGGTGCCTTACAGCTGAAGTTTTTCTGATAGTCGTTTACTTTTCGCATCTTGCTCAGAATGACATAATAATAATGTCTTCCAGCCACGACTAGTCTGTAAAGATTACAACAAAGACACGTGACTTCTCACATTTCCAGCACTGTGCCTCTGACAAAGTAACATTCCTCTATGTGCCCTCTAGATGGTAAAGTCTAGAAAATGTAATGCCCTGCATAAGGGCAATAGAAAACAGTGCCCATGATTTTCCCCATGCCCATTTTACAGTTACAAACCACTGAGTGCTCCTATAACATTAATGTTTTTTAAAAGCCCACTTAACATTTAACAAAGTCTCTGAAGTCCCCCATATACAGTTCCCTTTACACAACCTGATGCCCCCCACAGCTCCCACATACACAGCATGATAGATACATAGCATGAATGGCCCTCAGTAGCCCCCCCACTGTATGATGATCCTCAGTATACATACTCCCACTCTATGGTGGCCCTCAGTGTTTCCTCCACACTTTATGGATGGCCCCAAGTATTTTCCCCAAACTGTAATATGACCCATGGTATTTCCCCACACTGTAATATGGCCTTCTGTATTTCTCCCACACTGTAATATGGTGTTCTGTATATCCACCACACTGTAATGTTGACCCCAGTATTTCCCATACCCAGTAATGTGGCCTCAAGTATTTCCATGACACCGTAATCTAGCCTCCAGAATTTCTCTCACACTGTATTATGGCCCCCAGTATGCCCCAACACTGTAATATGGCCCCAATATTTCCTCCTCAGTGTAATATGGTCCCCAGTATTTCCCATACCCAATAATGTGGCCCCCAGCATTTCCCCGACACTGTAATATGACCCCCAGTATTTTCCCCACAATGTATCATGACCTCAATATTTCCTCCACACTGTAATATGGCCCGAATATTTCCCCCACACTGTAATTTAGCCCCCAGTATTTTCCCCACACTGTATCATGGCCCCAGTATTTCCCCCACACTGTAATATGGCCCCAATATTTCCCCAACACTGTAATATAGCCCACAGTATTTTCCCCACACTATATCATGGCCCTAATATTTCCTCCACACTGTAATATGGCCCCAATATTTCCCCCACACTGTAATAAGACCCCCAGTATTTTCCCCACACTGTATCATGGCCCCAGTATTTCCCTCACACTATAATATGGCCCCAATATTTCCCCAACACTGTAATATAGCCCACAGAATTTTCGCCACACTATATCATGGCCCTAATATTTCCCCCACACTATAATATGGCCCCCAGTATTTTTCCCACAATGTAATATCACCCCCAGTATTTTACCCACATTGTATCATGGCCGCAGTATTTTCCCCACTCTGTAATATGGTCCTCAATATTTCCCCCACAAGCAAAGAAAAAAACCCCTCATACATACAGTGCCTACAAGTAGTCTTCAACCCCCTGCAGATTTAGCAGGTTTGATAAGATGCAAATAAGTTAGAGCCTGCAAACTTCAAACAAGAGCAGGATTTATTAACAGATGCATAAATCTTACAAACCAACAAGTTATGTTGCTCAGTTAAATTTTAATACATTTTCAACATAAAAGTGTGGGTCAATTATTATTCAACCCCTAGGTTTAATATTTTGTGGAATAACCCTTGTTTGCAATTACAGCTAATAATCGTCTTTTATAAGACCTGATCAGGCCGGCACAGGTCTCTGGAGTTATCTTGGCCCACTCCTCCATGCAGATCTTCTCCAAGTTATCTATGTTCTTTGGGTGTCTCATGTGGACTTTAATCTTGAGCTCCTTCCACAAGTTTGCAATTGGGTTAAGGTGCGTGCAATATTATTCATCCCCTTTACTTTCAGTGCAGCAAACTCACTCCAGAGGTTCATTGAGAATCTCTGAATGATCCAATGTTGTCCTAAATGACGATGATGATACATACAGTGTGTCCACCCATATCCTGTCCACCGCCATTAACTTGAGAACGGCAGCAGCTATAGGAATAGAAGTGGTGTCTAGGTATAGTAAAGTAGCCATGCATTACGCAATGAAACCACCTATAGTGCCACCTGGTGGAAAACAACTGAGTTAGCATTTTTGTCTCGAAAACGGAACGAGATAGAGAAAAAAAGTGAATTACAAAGTTGTAGGGCATCATCAATTCAATACGAATCGACACCTTGCATATAGAAATGCTATGATAAGAACGTGTAAAACTCACAAGGCTGCAGACGTGAAGCGATACCTCATGGAGACCTTCCTACAAGTCATTGGGTATGGTGGCTGCATGGAGTGGCGCTCACCTGACCTTAACCTATTGGACTTCTTTCTGTGAGGTCACATCAAACAGCAGGTGTATGCGACCCCTCCACCAACATTACAGGACCTACAACGACGTATCACAGATGCTTGTGCAAGCATGTCACCTACCATATTGCACAATGTACAGCAAGATACAGTATGCTGTCCAGAGTCCAGATGTGCATTGCAGCTGACGGTGGCCACTTTGAGCATCAAAGTTAAATGAGTGCTATATGCGTAACCAGCATTCAATGTTTTGGGGGGGGTCATGGGTTTCATATCATAGTATTTCTGTATGCAAGGTGTCAATTCATATTGAATTGATGATGCCCTACAATTTTTTTATTCACTTTTTTTCTCTATCTTGTTCCGTTTTTGAGATAAAAATGCTAAGTTTGTTGTTTTCCACCAGGTGGCACTATAGGTGGTTTCATTGCGTAGCACATTGCTACTTTACTATACCTAGACACCGCTATTCCTATAGCTGCCGCCATTCTCAAGTTAATGGCGGTGGACAGGATATAGTTGGACACACTGTATAAGCTACCTGTGTGTAATCAAGTCTCCATATAAATGCACCTGCTCTTTGATAGTCTCAGTGTTCTGTTTAAAGCGCAGATAGCATCATGAAGACCAAGGAACACAACAGGCAGGTCCATGATACTGTTGTGGAGAAGTTTAAAGCCGTATTTGGTTACAAAAAGATTTCCAAAACTTTAACACTAGAACTACTGAGGTAGTCATTTTGACTACTTTGCACTATGTATTTCTATATAGGTGTCACGAGTCCAGTAGTTCTAGTGTTAAACATCCCAAGGAGCACTGTGCAAGCAATCATATTGAAATGGAAGGAGTATCATACCACTGCAAATCTACCAAGACCCGGCCGTCCATCAAAACTTTCATCTCAAACAAGGAGAAGACTAATCAGAGATGCAGCCAAGAAGCTTGTGATCACTCTGTATGAACTGCAGAGATCTACAGATGAGGTGGGAGGACAACAATCAGTCGTACACTGCACAAATCTGGCCTTTATGGTAAAGTGGCAAGGAGAAAGCCATTTCTCAAAGCTATCCAAAAAAAGTGGTATTTAAAGTTTGCCACAAGCCACATGGGAGACACACCAAACATGTGGAAGAAGGTGCTCTGGTCAGATGAAACCAAAATCGAACTTTTTGGGCACAATGCCAAATGATGTTTGACGTAAAAGCAACACAGCTCATCACCCTGAACACACCATCCCCACTGTCAAACATGGTGGTGGCAGCATCATGGTTTGAGCCTGATTTTCTTCTGCAGGGACAAGAGAGATAGTTAAAATTGATGGGAAGATGGATGGAGCCAAATACAGGACCATTCTTGAAGAAAACCTGTTGGAGTCTGCAAAAGACCTGAGACTGTGACGGAGATTTGTCTTCCAAGAAGACAATGATCCCAAACATAAAGCAAAATCTACAATGGAATGGTTCACAAATAAACGTATCCAGGTGTTAGAATGGTCAAGTCACAGTCCAGACCTGAATCCATTCGAGAATCTATGGAAAGAGCTGAAAACTGCTGTTCACAAACGCTCTCCATCCAACCTCACTCAGCTCCAGCTGTTTGCAAAGGAAGAATGGGCAAGAATTTCAGTCTCTCGATGTGCAAAACTGATAGAGACATACTGTACCTCAAGCAACTTGCAGCTGTAATCTCAGCAAAAGGTGGCGCTACAAAGTATTAACTTATGGGGGACGAATAATATTGCGCGGCCCACTTTTCAGTTAATTATTTTTTAAAAAAGTTTAAAATAAGCAATAAATTTCGTTCAACTTCACAACTGTGCCCCACTTGTTGTTGATTCTTCACCATAACATTAACATTTTTATCTTTATGTTCGAAGCCTGAAATGTGGGAAAAGGTTGTAAAATTCAAGGGAGCCGAATACTTTCACAAGGCACTATATATGACAAACATGATGTTTCCTGTATACATTTGTACTATATGGTATAAAGAAAGGTTGATCATGTAAATGAATTACCTTTTTATTATGGTGGATGAGATGCAGCATGTATCAGACACTGGGTGAGTTATTACAGCAATTTATGTTTTACTCTAAAATGCCATAAAATCATAGACAGTGTCTAATTCATGCTGCCCGTGGTTCAGGCAGCATGAATCAAATGGCCAATTGTCATGATTTCTATGTGCAGAACATTCTGTATTGTTCTGCCATGTTCTCCTACAGAGCCGGTATATGTTGGATATGGTGCAGAGCGTTTTGTAGAATGAATGCTCGGCTGGTTGTTTCAAAGCACTGGGTTTCACGCTGTCCTGGGAGGTGCTCTCGCAGATGTTTTTCATTCCCGGTGATTGCTCTGCTTAATTAGGGAGTGTGTTATCTCAGCACGCCGCCAATTGTACTTCGTGTTTACAGTTGTGCTGTTGGCTCCCATGATGCTCAATGTTCAGATCTTGGTCTCTTGACTCCAGACTGTTGTTTACTCGTCTCTGCCTGTCCTCCCCTGTTTTTGTTGTAACTTCCCGGCTTCTGACCTCGGACTTCCTCCTGACCACGTCCCCACCTGCTCCCTGTATTTTGTACGTACTCTCCTGGAACCCTGATCTTCGGCTTGTCTCTTGACCTCGTCTCTATCTGCCCCCACGTGTATTGTCGTGGCCTACTGGTTTATGATCTCGGCCTGTTTGACTATCTCTCAATTTACTGCATACAAGTAGTGTCTATCGCCACCTTGTAATAGTCATCACACCAATCCCGTTTTAAGTGCTTCGCACTTTATCTTTATTTTGCCAAATATGTTGCGGGACATGATTTTGTACTAGTCTATATTTTTCACAGACATTTCTACTGTTCTCAAAAGGGACACAATAAGAAAAAGTGTATACGTAATATAAAATAGTTTCAACAGTTCTAAAAATGTTTTTAGTTATAGCATCACACAGGAATAAAAGCAAAATGCTTATGGGAATAGATTATACTCTTTTCTATGAGATTACGTCTAGGGCTCAATATTGAAAGGATCAAACTAAAATCTCAGGATTAGTATCATTTATAATTTGTAGAATTGGAATTTGTTTTTATCAAAAATAAAAATGGCACTATATGTCACTGGAGCAACTGAACATTTGTTTTAATGTAACCATGAATGTTAGTAAATAAACTTACCAAGCCATCGCTCACAAGGTTTTTCTATCTGTTTTTAATCAATTACTGTAGGGAAAAGACAAACCCATCCCATATTGATTTTCATGAGACTTTGTTCTACCATGCGTTTTAAAGGTTGCTTTTTTGTTTTAGCAGACAAAGCAAAAAAAACAACAAAGGACAAACAGAATGACAGCCTCATTGAACATGTAGGATCCTGACAGGCTCAAGGTAACAACCGTTGTCAATAATATGGGTTGTATTTACAGCTTTTACTGATATGATAACAAAGCAATCACATTGGTTTTCAAATGTAGTAAATATGACCAGGGAAAAAATACAAAAGGAAGCAAACAATGGAAATGGAATGTGTATTATGTTTATAAATAAGAAGAAATAAATAATTAGTGGAGAGATCAAGTTGCCTACCGTTTGTTGGAATTATAAGGAACCTGCCAGGTCCCCTAGGCCCGTCAACCAAGAGGCATTCATTCAGCATTCAAATTCCCTTCCAAACCAGCCCTGTATAACGCTATTCACTGATATTAACTTTAAAAAAAAGTGATTCATAACCATTGCTTTCCCTATGCTGATTAGGGTCTTGACTAGTCTAAGGGGCGTTAATTCCCCAGACTAGTCGGCCTTTTTTCCATGTTATCACAGCTAGAGATGAGCAAAACTGAGGTTCGATTTTCGAACCGAACACCAAATTTAAAAATCAAGGTTCCGATTCGAAGATCGGATGCTGTACAGTAAAGACCAAAAGTTTGGACACACCTCCTCATTCAAAGAGTTTTCTTTATTTTCATGACTCTAAAAATGGTAGTCACCGGAAATGGTTTTCCAACAGTCTTGAAGGAGTTCCCAGAGATGCTTAACACTTGTTCGCCCTTTTGCCTTCACTCTGAGGTCCAGCTCACCCCAAACCATCTCGATTGGGTTCAGGTCTGGTGACTGTGGAGACCAGGTCATCTGGCGTAGCACCCCATCACTCTCCTTCTTAATCAAATAGCCCTTACACAGCCTGGAGGTGTGTTTGGGGTCATTGTCTTGTTGAAAAATAAATTATGGTCCAACTAAACGCAAACCGGATGGAATAGCACACCGCTATAGGTAGGCATGCTGGTTCTGTATGCCTTCAATTTTGAATAAATCCCCAACAGTGTCAGCAGCAAAGCACCCCCACACCATCACACCTCCTCCTCCATGCTTCACGGTGGGAACCAGGCATGTAGAGTCCATCCGTTCACCTTTTCTACAAAGACACGGTGGTTGGATCCAAAGATCTCAAATTTGGACTCATCAGACCAAAGCACAGATTTTCACTGGTCTAATGTCCATTCCTTGTGTTCTTTAGCCCAAACAAGTCTCTTCTGCTTGTTGTCTGTCCTTAGCAGTGGTTTCCTAGCAGCTATATTATCATGAAGGCCTGCTGCACAAAGTCTCCTCTTAATAGTTGTTCTAGAGATGAGAAGGTGTGTCCAAACTTTTGGTCTGTACTGTATGTGCGAACAAAACTTGGGCAAGCAACACTTTGCTCAGGTACGCTTGGTGCTCAGCCCTGTTCGAGCCGCTTCCAGTGGTTGAACGGCTCACACTTGGGGTAACAAGAGTGTGCAACGATCTTCGGGATAAGCCATCAATATTTTTTGCCCAGGCACCCTATTTAAGCATTAAAAGGTGCCTTTTGTAAACCACAGGAAATATTAGGCACAAATATGCAAACTAATTGTAAGGATATCTAGAAATAGTTTTCTCAGAATACACTAATTGGGTATATGAAAAGAGTTCTTGTAAACCACGCAACTTCTTCTAGCTCAGGCTTCCTTTAAATAATGATTTGTATAAAGTCTCAAGGTTACTTGTGAATTAAGAAATGAGCTGAAAATAGGCTAGAGGTTTAGGAATGTGTTGACCTTACTGCTGGGGCTGTGACTATTCATCATTGTCCTAGAAGAAGCCTAAAGCAAGAGCTGTGCTAATAGAGCCAGACTGAAGTCCTTAGGTTGTGAAGCCACCATGCCTTGTGCATAATAAATACCATTTTTAATAGACTTGCTCCAAGAAAAGTGCAAATTTGAATATAAAAATAGAAAGAAAACAACTCATTTTGTCCATACATAATTATATTTTTCGGGGCCATATATTTATATTTACTTTGAGATCACTAAGAATTATCAAAGCCATTACTTTTTGCCGCACTTGATTTTTAATGCTATAAAAATTGTACTGTTTTCTTTACATTTATTGTAATTGTTATGTTGTTATTATTGTATTAAGTATTATACCTCAACACTGTAATGATCAAAATGATGGTGGATTTTTTACTATTTAATTAGAGTCAAGGCTTTATATCTTTCATATTCAAACTTATCTCAAGCTTCTAATTTGTATAATTACTTCCATATCACACAGTCATTGTGACCTAATTCTACCTTTTAGCTTGCAACAAATAATGAACCATCCTTCATTATCCAAACACTTTATCCTGTCTCATCGCTGCTCTAGCCAATGCTAAACCCCAGTCTCAATCCATCTGCTTGCGGTTTGCAGCCACATCTCTGTCTTTTTGAATGTTCCAGGCTTTAGTATGTGAACAGCTTAGTCCTGGCAGTTAGACAGAGCTGGTATTTTGTGCTTTGCAGTGCAGATCATTGAAGAAGTAATAATAGGTACATGAACTTTTCATCCACCAAATGCAAATGAGTCATTTCTAAAAATCCACTTATTTTATGACTGAAAATGCCAATGGGTCATAGACGTGTTGGCAAGACATCTTTAATAGTCATAGTCGTGTTGGCAAGTTCTCTAAAAATTTATGTCTAATAGCAAAGGCTTGAAATAAATATTATTTGCAGTGTTGGCCACTTTAAATATAGACAAATTTCAAGTTGTCCAACCTGTGAGACGTGGGAATCTGAAAAATGTTTCAGGTTGAGCTTTTTGGTTTAGAAATTTGAACAAACTCTTTTCGGTGTGCATGCCTGATTTTGATTGGTGCAAAAGTTGTAGACAATGAAATTAATTATTCTAGAGTTAATGCCGAGATAGGGTCTTGCACTACTAGGGATTACCTTAAAAGTTGCTGTTAGTGGAGGAGGAAAGTCAAGATCCTCCATACATCCATGGCTGGGGTGCACGCTGAGACCAAGACAGAAGTCCGATGAATACTGCATATGAAGAAAAGAAAGCGGCACTTCTCCAATGCCAGTATAAGAAAATCCAGTTTATTCAAACCATATGCTATCTTGTGCTTCTATGGGTCCATGGGGTACCCATAGAAGCGCAAGCTAGCGCAAAATGGCCGTAGTCCTCAGAGAACCCACACCCGGCCTCGTCTCCACTTGGTTTTATGCACATGGTTTGAATAAACTGGATTTTCATGTACTGGCGTTGGAGAAGTACCACTGTATTTTATTCATATGCAGTATGAAATTAATTATTGTCTATCTGAAATCTATCAAGTTGACCTGTAAAGATAGAAGTTAGCAGGTTGCATTTAAAAACCATTGGATTTGGCACCAACAGGGCTTTCTGTAAGACCTTTTTATGCTTACAATCATTTATAAGGTCTAATTCACATTATTCCTGGGTTTAATTCTGAGCACCAGAAAATAGGAATTTAATTCTACCATACTTTTATATCCTTGTTAAAAAAAGACAAACACTACAGAAATGGAGGACACATAAAGTACAATGTGATCCTATCTGGCCCATTATAAAACAATAGCAAAGTTGGATCTCCATAAAAGTTTTCTGCTTGAATCACGTTTTTCAGGAATTTAGATGGAAACCCTAAAGGCTGCTTTACACGCTGCGATATCGGTACCGATATCGCTAGCATGGGTACCCGCCCCCATCTGTTGTGTGACTCAGGCAAATCGCTGCCCGTGCCGCACAACATCGCCCAGACCCGTCACACTACTTACCTGCCCGGCGAAGTTGCTGTGACCGGCGAACCGCCTCCTTTCTAAGGAGGCGGTTCATTCAGCATCACAGCGACGTCACAGCTGCGTCACTGAACCGCCACCCAATAGAACCGGAGGGGCGGAGTTGAGCGGGACGTAACATCCCGCCCACCTCCTTCCTTCCTTCCCTGGTTTGAGACTGGGACGTGACCCGAACTTGACCCCAGACAAAAAATCCCTTATAAGTCAATGGGGACCTGAAATTTGGTGCTGTAAAATGGTTGTACTATGGGCTACGGGCCTGCAAAAGGAAGCTAACAGAATCTGGTGCAGAGTGCCCTTAGAAAGCCTGGTGGATGGTGCACTAAAAAAGCCTAGTACACGGTACCCTAATAGAGCCTGGTGCAAAGGGCCCAAAGAGAGCCTGGTGAAGAGTACCCTAATAAAGCCTTGTGCATAGTACCCTATTTGAGTTTGGTGCCTTAACAACCCCCAAGGTACTGCAAAAGGAAGAAAAATGGGGGTAGGAGCAAGATAATTGCCTTGCAATCAAATGTAATGGTGAATAAATAAATACATTTAAAAAAATGACATGGGGTTCCCCTAATTTTGATAATCAGTGTAGCTAAAGCAGACAGGTGTGGGCTGGTATTATCAGGCTGAGAAGGCCCATGATTATTTGGCCCTTCTGAGCCTAAAAATAGCAGTCCGCAGCTGCCCTAGAAGTGGTGCACGTGCATCTATTAGATTTGATCCAGCATGGTGAGGCCTATTCTGAGTAAAAAAGAAAATTTCACACACCAGACCCCAAACAATTACAATTAGCAAGTGTCGATGGTGGATGGGCTCTCACATAGAGATCTGTGTTGATGTCAGGTCCCTTGCCATTCTGACTGCATTGCATTGCAGTCCTCACAAACAAATCGGATACCAGTATCACTCCAACTGAGTAATACTGCTTTAAGTCACCAGGGGAGCCTACCACTGTAGAATGCAGGTGGACCTGACAGTGCCACAGATTTGTACGTGAGAGCCTATTCACTTTCCAACGCTAATTGTTTGGGGTCTGGAAAGTATAATTATTTTAGTCTGCTTTATTTTGGGGGCAAACTTACATAGAGAATAATAAATTTAATCAGGTCATTTAAACCTTTGTAAATATAATGCATGTACAGTACAGACCAAAAGTTTGGACACACGGTTTCATTCAAAGAGTTTTCTTTATTTTCATAACACTGAAAATTGTAGATTCACATTGAAGGCATCAAAACTATGAATTAACACATGTTGAATGAAATACTTAACAAAAAAGTTGTGAAACAACTGAAAATATGTCTTATATTCTAGGTTCTTCAAAGTAGCCACCTTATGCTTTGATTACTGCTTTGTACACTCTTGGCATTCTCTTGATGAGCTTCAAGAGGTAGTCACCGGAGATGGTTTTCACTTCACAGGTGTGCCCTGTCAGGTTTAATAAGTGGGATTTCTTGCCTTATAAATGGGGTTGGGACCATCAGTTGTGTTGTGCAGAAGTCTGGTGGATACACAGCTGATAGTCCTACTGAATAGACTGTTAGAATTTATATTATGGCAAGAAAAAAAAAGAAAAAAAAAGCAGCTAGTAAAGAAAAATGAGTGGCCACCATTACTTTAAGAAATGAAGGTCAGTCAGTCCGAAAAATTGGGAAAACTTTGAATGTGTTCCCAAGTGCAGTGTGCAGTGGCAAAAATCATCAAACGCTACAAAAGAATTGGCTCACATGAGGAACACCCCAGGAAAGGAAGACCAAGAGTCACCTCTGCTGCAGAGGATAAGTTTCTCCGAGTCACCAGCCTCAGAAATTGTAGGTTAACAGCAGCTCAGATTAGAGACCAGGTCAATGCCACACAGAGTTCTAGCAGCAGACACATCTCTAGAACAACTGTTAAGAGGAGACTTTGTGCAGCAGGCCTTCATGGTAAAATAGCTGCTAGGAAACCACTGCTAAGGACAGGCAACAAGCAGAAGAGACTTTTTTGGGATAAAGAACACAAGGAATGGACATTAGACCAGTGGAAATCTGTGCTTTGGTCTGATGAGTCCAAATTTGAGATCTTTGGATCCAACCACCGTGTCTTTGTGCGACGCAGAAAAGGTGAACAGATGGACTCTACATGCCTGGTTCTCACCGTGAAGCATGGAGGAGGAGGTGTGATGGTGTGGGGGTGCTTTGCTGGTGACACTGTTGGGGATTTATTCAAAATTGAAGGCATACAGAACCAGCATAGCTACTCCAGCATCTTGCAGCGGTATGCTATTTCATCCGGTTTGCATCTAGTTGGACCATCATTTATTTTTCAACAGGACAATGACCCCAAACACACTTCCAGGCTGTGTAAGGGCTATTTGACTAAGAAGGAGAGTGATGGGGTGCTACGCCAGATGACCTGGCCTCCACAATCACGAGACCTGAACCCAATCACTTTGAAGTACCTAGAATATAAGATATATTATCAGTTGTTTCACACTTTTTTGTTAAGTATTTCATTCCACATGTGTTAATTCATAGTTTTGATTTTTGAATTTACAATTTTCATAGTCATGAAAATAAAGAAAACTCTTTGAATGAGAAGGTGTGCCCAAACTTTTGGTCTGTACTTTATGTACCCACCACTATAGGACTGGTTCTGCACCATAAAAATAGCAAATCAGATAAGAAAATGTGCATCTGAATCAGTAGTAGGATTAACACAAAATATAGATGTTCCAGAATGTGATGACATGATTATATCTGAATAAATGTTGATTTTTTATTTTTTTTTCATCAAGAATAAATGTGGATTGTTGTTCATGGGAAAATATAAGACATCCCCTGAAAATAAGCCCTAGAGCATCTTTTGGAGCAAAAAATATTTTCAGAGAAACACGGTATTTGATTTAAGGTCATGAAACTTATAATTTTGAAATTTTTTCCCAAAATTCTGATATTTTCACAAATAAACACAAATGATATCAACCTAAATTTACCATCATCATAAAGTGCAATGTGTCACAAAAAGAATCTCAGAATAACTGGTATCTATTGAAGCGTTCCAAAGTTATTTCTTCATAAAGTCACACTGGTCAGAATTGTAAAATTTGGCCTGGTCAGCAAGGTGAAAACAGGCTCGAGTGAAAAGGTTAAATGTGAAACTAGTCTGGAACCGCCCCCATTCGGGATGATGGACAAGCCTCTGGGTGATTGGCAGGGCTCTCGCTATGGGAGAGACCTGTCAATCACTCGAAGCAATACTAAGGGGTACTTTGCACACTACGATATCGCAGGTGCGATGTCGGTGGGGTCAAATAGAAAGTGACGCACATCCGGCGTCGCTGTCGATATCGTAATGTGTAAATCCTTTATGATACAATTAACGAGCGCAAAAGTGTCGTAATCGTATCATCGGTGTAGTGTCCGACATTTCTATAATTGCGACGGTACGATGTTGTTCCTCGTTCCCCTGCAGCAGCACACTTCGCTGTGTGAGAAGCCGCAGGAGCGAGGAACATCTCCTACCTGCGTCACCGCGGCTCACGCCGGCTATGCGGAAGGAAGGGGGTGGGCGGGATGTTTACGTCCCGTTCATCTCCGCCCCTTCGCTTCTATTGGCCGCTTGCCGTGTGACGTTGCTGTGACGCCGCACGACCCGCCCCCTTAGTAAGGAGGCGGTTCGCCGGCCAGAGCGACGTCACAGGGCAGGTGAGTGCATGTGAAGCTGCAGTAGCGATAATGTTCGCTACGGCAGCAATCACAAGATATCACTGCTGTGACGGAGGCGGGGACTATCGTGCTCGGCATCGCAAGCATCGGCTTGCGATGTCGTAGTGTGCAAAGTACCCCTAAGAGAAGCTGGATCTTTAATCCTTTAATGACTCATGATGTACTATGTGTGTCATAAGTCATTTTTCTGCCTTTCATGCGGTCTCGCATGCTGAGCTGGCATTTTGCTGAGACATGAAAGCTGAATTAGTTATCCATCATCTGCCTCTAACAGCCCTGAGTGTTAATCTGTTAAAACTCTAAACGTTTGGCAAAAGGGCACGCTGTTATGACTTTTCATCAGTGCTCCTGCAATGCATTCGCCATCACGCTGATGGGCTGTCATTACAGGTCTGCTGAAGATCCCTGTCTCTGACATCACAGTACTCCTGTGAAAAGTAGCGTGTGGCTAGCATTCATAGGAGACTGTGATTATTACTATACAGAGCAGAAAACTGTTGATGACCAGACTTTTGTAAAGAAATACAGCAAAAACTATAAAATCAAAATATCCCCCTTCCTTCTCAGCCCTACATTGTGCATAAGCACAGTTAGCGTCCAAATGTTTGGCATTATTGTAGTGAGGAGTAGACCCCGCTTTATTTATGGAGTGCAGGTCTCCAGAAGCATGAGCTGGGCACAATGTACAGGCACTACAATGTACTGGATACGACATTGGGTTATTTTTAATTATACAACATTCACTGTGTTTGACACCATGGGTGTTTTCCAGAAATTAAATCATCACTACACCCATAAGTGAATTCCCAGTGGGGTGTAATTTTCAAAATGTAGTCACTTGAAGGGGTTTGTGTTGTTCTGGCACTTAGGGGCTTTGCAAATGGAGTCCACAAACTGTTCTAGGAAAATCTATGCTTCAAATATCAAATGGCACTCCTTCCCTCCCGAGCTCTGCAGTTAAACACTACTGTACAGTCACATGTGGGGTATTTCCACGTTCAAGTGAAATTTTGTAACAAATTATGGGGCCACTTTTACCTCTTTTCCTAGTGAAAATTGGAAATCTGTGATTAAAACAAATATTTTAGTGGTAAAAATGTAATTATTTTTTCATAACACAGCTGGAGTGTCAATATACTCACTGCACCCCTAGATTAATTAGTGAATAGTGCAATTTGCAAGATCAGGTCACTTGTGGGGGTTTCTGCTGTACTGGCACCTCAGGGTCTCTGCCAATGTGACATGGCACCCGCAAACCATTCCAACCAAATCTGAACTCGAATATGGTTCTCCTTCTCTTCTTCAATTTGCACTGCTCCTCAAAAGAAGTTTTAGACCACATATAGCGTACTGGTGTACTCAAGAGAAACTGCAAAACAAATTGTATTGTCTATTTTTTCCTGTTACCATTGGGAAAGGGAAAAAAATACGGGTTAAAGCAACAATTTTATGGTTAATATTGTATTTTTTCATTTTCATGATTCCACTTTATAAAAATATGTGATGCACCTGGGGGTTCAAGATACTTAACAAACATGTAGATGAATTCCTTGAGATGTCTCATTTCCAAAATGGAGTCACATATGATGGAGTTCCACTGGTTAGGCATATTAGGGGCTTTCTAAAGGCGACATGGTGTCCGCTAATCATTCCAGCTAATTTTGCATTCAAATGGCGCTCCTTCCCTTTCAAGCCTTGCCAGCAGATTTCCACCACATGTTGGATATCAATGTACACAGAAGAAATTGCACAACAAACTGTATGGGGCATTTTCTCTTGTTTCCCTTGTGAAAATGCAAAGTTTTGGGGGCTAAAGTAACATTTTTGTGGGACAAAGTAAAATTTTTATTTTTTCCTTCCACATTGCTTTGGTTCCTGGGAAGCATCTAAAGGGTTAATACACTTCTTGGATGTGGTTTTGAGCAGTTTGAGGGGTGTAGTTAGAATGGTGTTACTTTTTCGTATTTTCTCTCACCTAGACCTCTCTAAGTCACTTCAAATGTGATGTGGTCCCTAAAATAAAAAAAAATTTGTAAATTTTGTTGGAAAAATTAAAAAATGCTGATAAACCTTGAACCCTTCTAACTTCCTAATAAAAAAAATTATGTTACCAAAATTGCGCTCATGTAAAGTAGACATATGGGAAATTAGCTATCTTGTGTGACATAACTCTCAGATTTCATGGCATAAAAATTAAAATTTTGAAAATTGCTCAATTTTCAAGATTTACGCTAATCTATTTTCACCAATAGCAGCAAAAAATATTGTCTTAAATTTACCACTATCATCACACAAAAAGCAGTCTCAGAATTATAACCTGTCAAAGTGACACTGGTCAGACTTGAAAAAAAATGGCTAGGTCATAAAGAGGAAAACCAGACTGAACCCCTTCACCCCTTGCCGATTTTCCATTTTTCGTTTTCCTTTTTTTTTTTGCTCCCTTGCTTTGAGAGCCGTAACGTTTTTATTTTTCTGTCAATTGCATCTTGAGCTGACTTTTTTAATGGTACCATTTTTGCGCAGATTTTACGTTTGATTGCCTGTTATTGCATTTTGTGCAAAATTTGCAGCAATCAAAAAATTTAATTTTGGCGTTTGGAATTTATTTGCTGTTATGCTGTTTACCGATCAGATTAATTGATTTTATATTTTGATAGGTTGGGCATTTCTGAATGCGGCGATACCAAATGTGTGTATATTTTTTATTTTTTAAACCCCTTCAATTCCAATGGGGCGAAAGGAGGGTGATTTGAACTTTTTGGTGTTTTTTATTTTTTTTTACTTGTTTAAAACTTTTTATTTTACTAGTCTCTCTAGGGGACTATAAAGATCAGCAGTCTGAATGCTGGTTCATTTCTCTTGATCAGAGCTGCACAGCTCAGAACAGGAGAAATGCTCGTCTTCTGTAACAGGAAGAAAGTGAGTCATGTTAGCTACAGGAGTCATCATATGACCCTGTGCTACCATGGCAACCATCGGCTCACAGTGATCACATCACGGCGCCGCCAATGGAGCAGGGTTAGGGAATATTTAGTATGGCAGGCATTTATATTGCGCTGTCATATTTTGACAGCGCGATTAAAGGGGTTAACAGGTGCTGTACAAATCAGCAGACATGTGCTCAGTTCACTGCCAGCTGCCCACAGGAGTTGCAGGTGATTACACTATGGTCACTTAGGATGTAACATTACAGCCCATTGTCGTTAAGGGGTTAAGGGTAAAGGGGTTAAATAAAAACATATACATGCTTGGTATCTTCCTAATCGTAGTGACCTGGAGAACCCTACAGATGATTCAATTTTATGGTAAAATGAATTCTGTAAATGAAAAAATAAAAACATGTAAAAAAAATTGCAGAATTGCACTTTTTTTTGCAATTTTGCCACATTTTCAAATTTTCTGCCGCTTTACATTACATAACATGACAAAATACATTGTCATTCAAAAGTACAACTCATGCCGCAAAAAAACCCTTCACACCATTATTTTGAAAAAAATATAAATGTTATGGCTCTTGGAATAAGGGAAGGAAAAAAGGAAACTACAAAAAGAAAAAATTGCCTGGTCCTTAAGAGGTTAAAATATACTTTCTCTGAAATGCTAGAGTGTTTGAGACAGAAATATACCCGGCTACAATCATGTCGCAAGGCTCTGATTCATGTTGCGCGTGGTTTGGGCAACATGAATCGGATGACAGGTTCCCTTGAAGCTGTTGAAATATCGGCAAAAACAGGAAAATACAATACATCTTATGGTCAAAACAGACCGATAAAGACCAGAATAATGAAAATGTTATCGGAGAGATAATAGTGGAGTAACTTGACAGATCTGATCACGACCCTGACACAGTGTATTTGCAGTTATTTATGGCAACATGTCTCTTGCCAGAAATGTAGAAGTAGCAGCGATAGACGCAGATGGTAGATCAGGTGGTATTGCAATGGTAGGATGCCAAATACCTTTCTCTCCTTCAATTAAAGTATGAGCTTTGCAGGGGAGGCTTCAGCCATCAGGCAGCTGTCACTTTAGATTTCACTTTTACATGACCCCTTGATGACTGGATGTATGTATAAAGTAAACCTGTCAGGTGCAATATGCACCCAGAACCACAAACAGTTCTGGGTGTATATTCGTAATCCCTGCTTAGCAGTCCCAGCCTACGGTAGCATAGATAAAAAGATCTTTAGAAAAAGTATTTCTAAAGATCCCATATAATATGCTAATGAATGCAGTGACTAATCGCAAGGGCATTAGTTCCCCTGGCTAGTCGGCCCCCTTAGCATGTAAGCATGCCCCTGTGGGTGTGCTACCATGCTAATGAATACGGAACGAGGATGTTCATGCTCACCTCTCTGCTGCCATCATGTTCAACTCCTGTATTTTGGCTCAGTGCACATGATCCTAGACTTTCGGTCATGCGTACTACAAGGGTTTTAAGCCTGGACGTCTACACACGGTTTCATAGTGCGCATGACCTAATGTCCGGGATCACTGAGCCGAAATTCAGGAGTTAGACGCGATGGAAGCAGAGAGGTGAGCGCGACCATCCTTTGACGCTATGCATTCTTTAGCATGTTAGCAAGCCCACAGAGGTGTGCTTACATGCTAAGGCGGCCGGCTTGCCAAAGGAACTGACGCCTTTGCGACTAGTCGCTAGCCTCAATATCATGTAAGCATTCCCCTGTGGGCGTGCTAACATGCTAATGAATGTGCAGTGTCAGAGGATGGTCATGCTCACCTCTGTGCTGCCATCGCGTTCAACTCCTGGATTTTGGCTCAGTGCGAATGATCCTGGACTTTCGGTCATGCGCACTACTCGGGTTTTAAGCCTGGACAGGTACACCCGGCTTTACAGTGGGCATGACTGACATGCTAAGGGGGCCGACTTGCCAAGGGAACTAACGCCCTTACGACTAGTCCCTGCACTCATTAGTATATCATAAAGAATCTTTAGATATACTTTTCTAAAGATCTCTTTATCTATGCTACTGTAGGCTGGGACAGTTAGGCAGAGATTAGGAATATGCACCCAGAACTGGTCATGGTCCCGGGTGCATATTGCATCTCTTTAACATTGAACTTCTTTGTAATGAACTAGACAATTGACCATTATGCTGTCTTCCAAAGTTAATCAAATAAAGGAAGAACTGCTCTTCAAAAGTGCGAAAGTGATTCAAGATGGTGATATCATACATTTTGCTTCTTTAACAGATATTTTACTTATTATTTCCTATCTATTTACATAGTATCAATATTTTCTGGTAGTTATTATACATATCAGTCCTAATTGTATAACTCACAGCCTGATTATACTATCTCAGATATGCTAAAGCCCACTTTAGTAAGCCTATTACTGTAGCAGAACGCATTTTGGAGTGTGGGTGAAATCCTGTGTACAGATTGTAGATAATAGTTATATAATAGCTGGTCATTAACTTATCTGTGATCTGCATACAAAGAAATCTCTATGGCATACCGTCTGTTTTCTGAGATCCAGGGAAATGCATAATTTCATTATGGAATCACTCATTTCCACACCAATCACCTGAATTGCTTCTAAATTCAGCTAGTACACTCAAAATAGTTTTAGTAGTAGGGAACCAATTATATGAGATTACTGTCAGGTCGGCAGTATCAGGCTTTCAGTGCAGGAGCCTAGACTATGACAGCTTCAATGTGTGGTTTACCTTTTCATTGTTTTACAGCTTTATTGCTATCTTTTCAGCTCTATATTAAAAATAAAAACATAGGCACAATGGTTTTTTTAAATGTAGAGTTCCGTTGTGTTTGGAAATGCTCTGCTATGTGTTTTGTGCATTTTCTGACAGGTTGTCTTTCAGCACTAGGGTGCATGTTGGTTTTGGGAGGTGCCTTCACAGATGCGCCTCTTTCCTGGTGATTGCTCGATTTCTTTACAGGGCTTGCTCAGTCTGAACTTCACCAGTTGTACTTCCTCTTTGCTTAGTGTGCTCTTGGCTCTTGTCTGGTCTAAGTGTTCTGATCTTGGCTTCTGACCTCAGACCTCTTCCTGACCACGTCGCTGTCTGCTCCTTGCACCTCATATGTTACTTCCCGGCTTCTGACCTCAGACCTCTTCCTGACCCTGAATCTTATACGTTACCTCCTGGCTTATGATCCCTGCTTGTCTGACTACTCTTCTATGCATACTGCTCATAGTGTCTAGCATCACACAAAGTAATTAAACTTGCTACTATAATTTAAATGGGCATTTCCATCTTAGAGAAGCATTAAGGTGACTTAATTATAAATTTCGTGGTGGTCCATAGGTTAGAGTGTCAGCAATCATTAGCTGAATGAAGTCAGTCACTGGACAAGGTCCTCAAATCGAAGAACATTTCACTGGCGACAATGACACGGCCCATACATAGTCTGATCTTTTCTGTAGTCATATATGGATGTGAAACCTGGTTGATAAAGAAACAAGAGAGAAGAAGAATCAACGCCTTTGAAATGTGGTGCTGGAGAAGGATGTTATCAATACCTCAATACCATGGATGGCAAAAAGAACAAACAAGTCAATTTTGGAACAAATCGAGCTAGACATGTCACTCTAAGCAAGGAGCACCAAGCTACGCCTTGCCTACACATCATACGAAGAGAGCAATCACTGGAAAAGGACATCCTGGTTGGGTAAATAGAAGGAATAAGGCGAAGAGGAAGATCAACAACCCGATGGCTTGATGCAATCAAGGTAACAGTGGAGAAGACCCTGGTGGACCTATCTAGGCTTGCATAAGATCAATTTTCCTACAGAACGTTCATCCATCAAGTCGCCATGCCTCGAGATTGAGCTAAAGGCTGTTAAAAGACAAACCTAAGCTGATGGCATATCCTTGTAATATAAAATGGTGTGAAAACATGAGAATCCTGCTTAATTTTGAATTTTTAGCTGTATTCCTTAAGTCCTTTGATGCAGTCAAAGAAAATCTCTCTGAGTCAGAGATGTGTAAAAAGAGGCTAGCAGCAATTCATCAGCTATGAAATCCTGCTTCTCTATCAAGGCTAACACGGAAACAGAGACATAGGCTGATTTAGCTATTGAACTAAGCCAAAAAACGAGCCTTTTTATGTATACCACTAACAACTTTGAGAAACTCTCTGCTAGACAGCGGCACCAACATCAATATTTGAAGAGCAGGGGAGCTAATACAGTTAAACAAAATTATATTATCAAATTTTACTAATCATTTTATTGACCCCATTTTGTTTAGTTAAACAATCCCTATTACCACCAACAGCACTGTCTTACAATTTTATATATTACCAAGTCAATCAACCATGATGCAATAAAACAGAATATGCAGTTGTGTATAAGTAGTATGGTTAAAAAAAGACATAAATGTAATAAAATGATTCAGAAGGAAGGGGTAATAGTTTGTAAATAAAAGGAGATTGAGGAGGCATATTTGAACTTTAGTACCCCAAGAAAATCCAAAGAAGGAACAAAGAAAGCATAATCTGGGCTTAAAGGGGGAGGAATAAGTGGCTCTTTGGGAATAAATGTAATTGATTGGAGCAACATAAAAAATAACATTTCTTATACTTAGAATAGGGTGTACATTGTTTTGCATGCAGAAAAAAAAATCCTTCCAGAAAATGTAGCTGCCAGTGTAAACACAAACACATACATATGCTGTATATACTGTATATATATATATATATATATATATATATATATATATATATATATATATACACATAGTGGACGTGTCATGGTTTAAAGCTGCATTAATGCTGCTGGCTGTGGGGAGCTACAGTTCGTTAAGGGAACCATGATTGCTAACATGTGCTGTGACATACTGAAGCAGAGCATGATCCCTTCCCCACGGCAGTGTTCAAACATGATAACGACCCCAAACACACCTCCAAAATGACCAGTGCCTTACTATAGAAATTCAGGGTAAAGGTGCTGGACTGACCAAGCATGTCTCCAGACCTAAACTCTATTAAGCATCTGTGAGGCCTTCTGAAATGGAAGGTGGAGGAGCGTAAGGTCTCTAACATCCACCAGCTCTTTGATGCCATCATGGAGGAATGGAAGTGGATTCTAATGGGATCCTTTAAAGCTCTTGTGAACTCCATGCCCAAGAAAATTAAGGCAGTGCTTGAAATAAAAGGTGGCCACACAAAATCCATCATCGGGAACAGGGAGTGGGGGAGGCAATTCCTGGTGTTAATCAGCCATACTCCTGACTCCCACTTTGACCTATGCATTCCGTTTGTGTACGGGAGCCTAGGTCTGGAAGTCCCGCAGTGGTCTGTGATGAAGGGCCACTGGGGTCGGTGCAGTGACATGACAGTCTATTCTACTGAAAGGGACGTTCCATGAGGGACCCGCATCCAAATTGGCCAGTATTCCTGTCAGATGTAGTCGGGATGCTTCCTTAGCCACCTGGTTAGCCAAGACATTCTTTACTGCAAAGGGAGTTTGTTCCCATGTGTCACTTTAACTATGGCTGTCCTTCAGGGAAGGGTCAGTGCTGTGATTAGCTGCTCCACAGACTGCACATTCTTTATGGATTTGCCTAGAGGTTAGGAATTTATGACTTTGTCAAATGGAGCCAAATTCGTGTGCAACCTTGAAAGCGTATCTCGAGTCCAAAAAATACATTCATCTCCTTACTTTTTCTCAGATTGCAGGCTGCAGCAAGTGCCTTCAGCTCAACCTCTTGTGCAGAGCAGATGGAGAGGAGTGGTTCTTAAATTAACTTTGTGTAAACTTCTTGTGTAAACCTACTTTTCATCTCTCATATCCTCCCTGTCTCACAACCCTAAACAGCTATTCAGCACTTTAGGCTATGTTCGCACGTTGCGTTTTTTCCCGCGTTTCCGCAGCGTTTTTAGCTGCAGCGTTTTTGCGCTAAAACGCCTGCGTTTTTGTTATCCAGCAAAGTCTATGGGAAAAGATGAAATCCTGTCTGCACTTTGCTTTTTTTTCTGCAGCGTTTAATTTGCATATTTGTGGTCAAAAACCATGCTGAAAAAGAAGCAGCATGTCAGTTGTTTTTGCCATTTCTGCAGCGTTTCCTTAACATTGGAGTCAATGAGAAATGGCAAAACGCAACCAAAATCAACTTTCCTGCGTTTTTCATGCTTTTTACCTGCTTTTCCACTGCGTTTTTGGCTTCAAAAACGCATGCTTTTCTGGCATAAAATTAAAGGGTTATAATGTTCCTTTACACACACACAATAACCGAAAATTTAAATGCTAAAAAATAATAAACTTTACCTATTTTCCAGTTAAAATGTGCATAACCACTATTATTTCATTAAAATTGATAATTTTTCATATAGTTTTATTAAAAGTTAATTTTATATTTTTTTTCTCTTTTTTCATTCTTTTTGACTATTCCAACTTTATTTCTCAGTGTCTTGATCTACAAAACGCATCTGCAGAAACGCAGGTGAAAACGCAGGTAAAAAGCGCTGAAAACGCACTAAAAACGCGATAAATACGCATGCGTTTTTAGCGCTGAAAAATGGTCAAAAGCCATTTGGTCAAAAACCAAGGGAAGGAAAACGTGCAGAATAAACTGCAGGTACTCTGACGCAACGTGCGCACATAGCCTTAAGTTCTAATCTCCATCCTCAAGCCCCTCCTCCCTCTCCTCTTATTTTAGCTGAAGACTTTACCTCATTCTTCAAGCAAAAGATCAAAAACATCAGAGAAAGCTATGAACCACAGTCCCCACAGCCCCACCCCATAACTACTGAGCCCTTTTCATCCATAACTAGCTTCTCCACTATGACAGATCAGGTCTCCTCTTTTCTCTCTAAATCAAATCTCACCACCTGCGCACTTGACCGGCTCCTGTCCCACCTCATCCCTAACCTCACCACAGTCTTCATCCCAACCTTAACCCATCTCTTCAGCTTATCACTAACAACTGGTGTTTTCACCTCATGCTTTAAACATGCCTCGATCACATCTATCCTCAAAAAGCCCTCTCTTGACCCATCTTCTGTGTCTAACTATTGCCCCATATCCCTTCTCCCTCATGCCTCAAAACTACTGGAACATGTCAATCTTGAAGTGACTTCCCACCTCTCCTCCTGCAGCCTCTTTGACCAGTTACAATCTGCCTTCCTATCACATCATTCAACTGAAACTAAACTACCCTAACTAAGTCACCATTAACCTACTAACCCGTAAAGCCATTTGACACTACTTTGTCTTCCTCCTCCTAGACTTGTCTTCTGCCTTTGACACTGTAGACCATTCCCTCTTGCTACAGATTCTCTCATCGCTTCGTCTCACAGAATTGGCACTATCCTGGATCACTTCATATATAATGGACCAGACTTTCAGCATTTCCTTGTCTCACACTACTCATCATATCACCCCTGTAGGTGTCCCCCAAGGTTCCGTTCTAGGATCCCTGCTGTTTGCCATCTACACCTTCAGCCAGTGACAGCTCATAGAGACACACAGCTTTCAGTATTATCTCTACGCTGATGATACACAGATCTATCTCTATGGACCTGACATCACCTCCTTACTAACCAAAAGTTCACAATGTCTGTCTCCTATTTCATCCTTATTTTCTGCCCAATTTCTAAAACTGAACATGGACAAAACAGAATTCATCATCTTTTCCCCATCTCACGCTACCACTCCACAAGACTTATCTATCAAAGTCATTGGTTGCTCACTCTCCCCCAGTTCTGCATGCTCACTGCCTCAATTCTGTTCTCTCCTTCAAAGCCACATATCCAAGCCTTTTCCACCTCCTGCTGACTCCAATTCAAAAATATTTCCCAGATCCATACATTCCTTAATCAAGAATCTGCAAAAACACTAGTGCATGTGTAGCACCCACGAGGCAAGGGGTTAAATGTACTTGTCACCGGGCCGGTGATGTTGGGACTGGGGATGTCACGGATGGCCCTTGTCCAGTTTCGTGGCCCCAAGGTGTTTGGTTTGATGGGGATGTTGGGAGTTGCCTTGTGACACCACCTGCGGTATGCGGTCAGGGATTAGCCGCCGCTCCATTCACAGTCCTCTGGGGTGGATGTTGTCGCAGCTAGGGTAGTTCAGCTATCCGCAGGTGAAGCCAGGCCCCAGGGAGTATGATGGAGGTAGTAGTGGCCATTGGCACCAAAGCGCGGGGCGTTGGCGCCGGCAAAGAAGGATGGACATGGCAGTTGCGGTTCCAGGTCTTCACTTCCTGCCTTTGGGTTGCCCGGGGTTACCGGCCTCTGCCGTGATGGGCTCCAGCCAATCCCGGATAATTCTGAGGTCACCGCCAGTGTTCCCACTGTGTGTCCTTTCTGGTCGAGGTCCCTCAAATCCCATGGATAGAATGTGGAACGGGCTGCAGCCTCCTGCACTTGCCGCAGACCCTGGAATCCCTGGTAGCTGTAGAGAACCCGGGCTAAGCTGCCTGCTCCAGGCCATGGGTCTCGTAGTGCTCCCAGAAGTGTGAAGGTAGAGAGAATATGCCTGGACCGAAGTCCCAACTGTGCTCTTCACCCCAAGTCACCCCACTGACTATGTGTGGAGATGCTCCTTCCTTTTCCCCAAGTGGTGCCCGCCCCCCAGGTGGTTGTCTTTGTGACCGGGAAAGTCCCATGCCTCGTGATGGTCACCCACCTATCTACCCCTGGCAAACCCCCTGGTGGGAAAACACCGAACTGTGTGTGGTTTGTGAATGTGAGAAACACCAGCAGTTATCCTCTTCCTTACCAGGGATGAGTACCGCACCTAAAGTAAGGTGCAGTATCCTGTGGTGACTGAAGCCTCAGGGGTGCCACACATGCCCTCATCAGCTCCCGCCTTGACTATAACAACCTCCTACTCTCTGGTCTCCCTTGAAACACTCTTGCACACCTACAATCTATCCTAAACTCCGCTGTCTGACTAATCCACCTGCCCCTCGCTATTCCCTAGCCTCTCCTCTCTGCCAATCTCTGCACTGACTTCCCATTGCCTAAAGACTCCATTTCAAAACATTAATCATGACATATAAAGCCATTTACATGCTGTCTCCTCCATACATCTTTGACCTAGTCTCCTGGTACTTACCTGTATGCAACCTTTGATCTTCTCAAGATCCCCTTCTCTCCTCTTCTGTCCTCTTATCTCCTCTTCTCATAACCGCATACAATATTTATCCTGCTCCTGAGTGGTACATCAGTGATATTTGCCAAGCCCTATTTTTCTGCCCGGTTGATGCCTGGCAATCAAATGCCTTGTCAAACTAAGTTTCCTCATTTTCCTCTGAGCCTGCTGGAGCATTTAAGATACAGCATGATGAACTTGGAGTGTGAGAGAGCTGCCTTACATTATGTCCTCTGTCTTTCTAATGAGTTCTGAAGCAGCTGCTACAGCTCTTACACAAGCATTGGATCCCATGATAACTGGATCTAGGGTCACAGAGCAATACCCTTGGGGCGGTGTCTGCCACCATGTTCTTGGGTGAGTACCTCATATACACGTCCAACCTGTTATTGGCAGATTGTAAAAAGGCTATTCCACATCAATTTTTTTAAATACTCACAACTGGCTTGGTATATTCTCAAGCCAAGTAGCTGTGGGAATTGTCAGGGATAGGAGACTACACTGGTACCTTCATTTAATGGAGTAGTTATCTTGGGGCTATTTGGAGTAAATTCTATGCAGGCCCCAATTTTCTGCAACACATCTGTCCCTAACAAATTAAAAGGTACATCAGGGAAAACTTAAACCTGGGTCACAATTGAATCATGCAAATTCAGGTGTGGGGTAAGTCATTGGTAACGTAGTAGGTCCTCCCACTATCCCTACATATATGGGGAACAGTACGTCTTCCGAGATGTATTCTTGCATTAATACTTTACAGGCTGCACCAGTATCTTTCATGAATGAAAAAGTTCATCCCTACCTAAGGAAATTGGGAGCAGTGAATATGTACCTAGGGGGTGACAACAGGACAAAGGGAGACATTTGGATTGCCAGTTTCCTATGGAGGGGTCAGAGCAGTTACTGTTGACTTTGTGGGACATTTGGCAGAAAAAAGCCCTTTTTGCTCTCAAGACTAACATTGCTATACTTTCTACCTCCACCTTGACAGCCATTCTCCCCTCTCCACCTTCATTTTCCCATTCTCAACTGAATATGGGCCAAATTAACTCTTTTCTTTCTATTTCAGCTCCATGGCTATTACAGTACCTTCAAATCAACCCATTCCATTTTGCGAAAATATAGGCAATTGTTACATACTGCAGCCTGAACTGTAAATCTAAGGCCATTTGTAAAGCACTGCAGCAATAGTCCATGATCCTCATCATCATTATGCTTAGATCCAAAACTGAGTTTGGTCCTTTGCTACAATCTGCAACAGGTCTTGTTTTTAATTCTATTATGTCAAAGCGCCATATCCCATAACTACAAAATGACCAAGATCAGGACATTTCATGTGACCTGATATGCCTCCTGGATGCCCTAGAGGTACGTTCTAAAATGTTATCGGAATTTTCCAGAGATTCGTGAGCTGGGTTACAAGAGCAATGACCTTGCTGAGGAGCCACAACTGGTATGATTGAATTGGGTATACTTGGAGCAGATCTTGTACCTGCAGGCGTGGGGAAATACAGGACATGCAATAGTTAGCTCCAGGGGGACTCTGTTAACCACAATGTCTGCAAATCTTTCCCATATTGAATTTCTACCTCCTGCTAACTACTTAGCGGATGTTGTTTTTTTTCCTCTACTTGCACATTTGCCTATCCCATCAGTCCTGCAGAAGTCAGGGGTACCAAAAAAGAAGGGCGTGCAGGTTTTACATCAATTATAGGGACTGCAGGGTTCTCTATGATAGTATGAAAAACCCAGATTGCATACACAGCGCCATGCCTGGTTTCTTCTGATTTATGATCACTCAGTAAGGCGCTTGGCTACTTCTAACCACATTCTTGCCTGCTCAAATTGTTCTCATCTTTCAGCCATCCTTCTCAACTTCAGATACACTTTTCTCATTTTAAAACTTTCCAATATCATTTCACATCCATCCATTGCTTCCTTCCCTTTTAGTCTTTCTACTTTATCATATGTAGGACATAGGTGGTACGTCTGAGGTTGCTTATTTCATTAGTTGCCAGTGCTCTGACTCTGCTCTTCCTCTCCCAGTATCAATTTGCTCACAAGAGAAGGATTTCTACTCTCAGAACCACTCTTCTCGAAATAGGAGAATTTACAAGAAGCATCAGGTTACCAGCCATTTGCACCTGTACAATACTGATAAACAACCAAATAACAATTCGAAGACTCTGTCACCAATAATTATTGCAATTACTTCCACTTGTCAATATAACATATCATGGGAGAATAAGCTATTTTTCCTACATAACCTTCATCCACTTCTGATTCACACATATTACATCTAATATTGAAGAGGTGGATATATCCAGACCAGAGCATAATGCCAGCTTTCAACTACTCAACCAAGACATTTCCCGCCATTGTCCTATAGGGGGCGCAGTTTGAAAAATAAATCTGCAATAAGTCTTCTCTCTCTGGCTTTATGTTTCCAGATATGAATGTATTGGCTGGTTAAGAACTACAACTCCTATTATGACATCCATCTGGTTAGTGAATTCCTGTTGTCAGTTGCCATGATTATAACAGCTGTGTCTGAGTTAACCGTTGCACTCCTTTAAGTACAACTTGAGGGTCTCAGACTCTTAATTTAAAGGGGTGGCTCACCTGCATTCACTACAAAGTTTCTCTCAAATACCTTGCGTTGCCAATACTGCTTGTGAGCGGTGCTATTGCAGTCTGCTCACCCCTTCGCGGGACACCCGAACTCTATGACCTCTAATGTCCAGTGATGTCATGTCAACTGTGGGCGGCATTTTAGCGCTCATCACAGCCCAGGGCTGTGCTCCCTCCTTCACCTCAGAGATGCTGGGCTGTGACGCTGAGCTGTGACGAGTGGTGAAACACTGCCCACAGCTCTGTCACTCAGGAAGACTGCAGCCTGTCTCAGTTGACATGACATCACCAGACATCAGAGGTCACGGAGCCAAGGGGTCATGAGAAGGGGATGAGTGGACCACAATAGCACCGCTCACAGGCACTATTGGCAACACAAGGTATTTGAGAGAAACCATGTTTCTCAACATATTATCATTGTGACCAGTAATGGAAAAGGGTGACCCACCTCTTTAATTCTGTCCCAGTCTCCTATAGCAAAAAACAGGATTTATAATGGGTATGTGGGGCACAGCTTCAACAAATGTACCAATCTAGAAAAACCAAGTGCCTAAAAAACTTAGAGTCCAAGTAATCATATGCAAAGCATGAAAAAGTTTATTTGTACACACTTTAAAACACAATTAAAAAGGAGCAGACTTAAAAAAAAAACAACAAAACAGAGTCCCTCTATAATGCAGCATGTATACACCATGAGACCTTAGATATTAATTAGTATATAAAGCATGAACAGGCTAACAAAAACCATTGGTTTGCACTATACATAGTCAAAAATACAATTCTTCAGTCATATTTGGTGCAAAATAAATAAAGCCTGCTGATAATTACCAGAGTAGCATGAATCAGAGGTGGTGTAAACGCCCACACGCCCCACGCTTTACGCCACCATGAGTGGCTTCGTCAGGGAAATACTGTCAGTATTACCCTTGTAATTATCAGCAGGCTTTTGCACCAAATATGACTGAAGGATTGTATTTTTGACTATCTATAGTGCAAACCAATGGTTTTTGTTAGCCTGTTCATGCTTTATATACTAATTAATATCTAAGGTCTCATGGTGTATACATGCTGCATTATGGAGGGACTCTTTTTTTTTTTTTTTTTTACTCTCCTCCTTTTTAATTGTGTTTTAAAGTGTGTACAAATAAACTTTTTCACGTTTTGCATATGACTTCTTGGAACCTGTGTTTTTTTAGATTGGTACATTTAGTGAAGCTGTGCCCCACATACCCATTATAAATCCTGTTTTTTGCTTCTGTGCTTATGGGTGGTGGCACATTTCCTATTGACCCTATGTTGGTGCCGTCCATACTAATGTCGTTTCTCAGTCTCCTATAGGACTCGTAGATGGATTTTAAGGCAACACAAATACTGATAGTACAGCCCTATGAAATATTGAGATTTTTACGCACAACCCAATGAACAATACCAAAACTTTTGGGAGTGGTGGTTTTCGGGAGTGACGGGTGCAGTCCTCGGCTTGGACCGGGTGGTGCAGGAGTACTCACAGTATAAAGCAATAACTGACACGAGTCCAGGAATTAATCAAGTTGCTGGTAACTGGTGCCCACGGCCGGCTGCTGTGAGGACAGGTCCCACACCCGTGTGTGTAATTCAGATGCTTTTTTCCTGCCCGAGGTCTGTGTCTGCTTTGCACACTGGTCCGGACTGGATCCCGACAGCTGGCACCAGGGGGGGCCACTACCCTCTCCCTGTCCACATCGGGTCCCACAAGCGGCTGGCCTATTCCTGAGGCCCTGAATACCACTTTCCCCAGCCCCACACATGGGTTGCTTCCAGACTTCTCTCCTCCTGCAGACTGACTACAGCCCAAACTCTGCTCTTCCTAAACTCCTCTCGCCCCCTCCTTTTTCCTGGGGAGGAGGTGAGTAGGACCTGATTGGATGGTGTGTTTCTGTGTGGGAAACTCCCCAAGGGAGAGTGAGATCTGCACCAAAAAGATGGATGCAGACCTCTGTGACACCCTGGTTTTGCCAGGGTGGCACTCTTAAATGATAATCAAAACAATGTACAAAATATTAAACATAATACTTCCATAATTATTTTTACTGGCCTCAGGTCAGGTGATTGGCCGGGCCATTCTAGCAATTTTATTATTTTTATCTGAAACCAATTGAGAGTTTCCTTGGCTGTGTGTTTGGGATCACTGTCTTGTTGAAATGTCCATCCTTGTTTCATTGTACATTTCATCCTTCCTTCAATAATATGAAGTTTTCCAGTGTCGTATGCTGAAAAAAAGCCCCACATCATGATGTTCCCACCTGCACACTTCACTGTTGGTATGGTATTTTTGGGGTGAGATGCAGTGCCCTTTGAAATAACAGTACCTGCTTTTTCTGACTCTTTTTCTAGCTCTCTACAGATGGTTTTTGACTCTTGGACAACGCTTTTGATAAATCTTTTAACTCCTCTGTCTGAAATCTTGAAGGGATCACCCGGTCACGGACGGTTGATGGTTAAATTATGTTCTTTCTACTTCTAGATTAAGACTCCAACAGTGCTCACTGAAACCTTTAGCAGTTTAGAAATTATTATTTAACCAACGCCATCAGTATGCTTTGCAACATTAAGGTTCTGAAGATCTTGAGACAGCTCACTAGTTTTAACCATCATGAGATGTTTTCTTGTGTGGCACCTTGGTAATGAGACACCTTTTTACAGGCCATCAGTTGAACCAGCTGATATTATTTTTCACTAATTGGATGGATTGTTTTCGAATTACTGATAGATTTCAGCTGGTGTCATGACTTTCCATGGCCTTTTGCATCTCTCTTTCTTCATGTGTTCAGTAATTTTTCCTTGTGTCATTTCACATTATTACTGAACAACTGGAGAAAAAGAATTAATCCACACTGCTGTATGAATGGAGACCAAGAAGAACAGATCCTGGGTAGTGATTTATTAAAAAATCTTCTTCAGTACAATCAGAATTGAATCCATATTTATATCCTGATCTGTATGCATAGTTGCAAATTAACGTCCATGGGCCTGAAATAGCATAGTGAAAAACTGCTGAGCTCTTCTGTTCTGTGGCCGAAAAGTAGAAACAAAGATTACTACCTCACCTATTTATGGCTGAGATAGGAATACCCATTTAATAAGTCTACATTTTTCTTATCAGTTATGTTGCTCTTCTTTATACCCATTATATCTCCAAGGCAATTCTTGTATAAGCCAGTGCCTAAAACAAAACTGAATGTTCTAACTCTGGATGTACTAATGTTTTGTACATTTCTGTTAATAAATACCAGTACGCTGTTGACTTAGATGCAGATTATTGACATTGTGCTATTTTTTTATTCTATGACACACAAGTAGACCCAGATCCTTCTCTACTACTGACTCTCCTAGTTATATTCCCCTAAGACATATAGCTTGGTCCAGAAATATTTGGATAGTGACTGAATCCTCGTGATTTCAGCTCTGGATGCCGCTATTTTTGGTTTAAAATGAAACAACTGATCTGGATTTGAAGTGGAGACTTTCAGGTTTAATTAAAGGGGTTGAACAAAAATATTCTATGAATTGTTGAGGAATTGCGACCATTTTTCTACAAAGCCTCCTCATTTCACAGACTCAAAATTAATTGGAAAAATTTACTTTACCATAAATAAAATGTTCATTTTTAATTCTTCATAGAGAATCCTCTACAGGCAATAACTGCCTGAAGTCTGGAAGCCATGGACGTCACCAAATGCAGGATTTCCTCCTTTGTGATACTTTGTCGCCTTTTCTGCAGCTGACTTCAGTTGTTGCTTATGTGTGGGTGTTTATGCCTTACGTTTTGTGTTAAGTATGTGAAATACATGCTTGATGCAGTTCAGATCTGGTGATTGACTAAGCCATTGAAGAATATTCCTCTTCTTTGCCTTAAAAAAAACTCTTGGGTTGCTTTCGCAGTATATTTTGGGTCATTGTCCAACTGTACTGTGAAGCGCCATCCAATCAATCTTGCTGCATTTGGTTGAATTTGAGCAGAATTCATCCAGCTGCTTCTGTCTTCAGTCACATCATCAATCATCAATAAAAACTAGTGACCCAGTGCCATTGGAAGCCGTGCATGCCTGGCCATCACACTGCTTCTACCATGTTTTACAGTGGATATGGTGTACTTTGGATCATAAGCCATTCCAAGCCTTTTGCATACTTTTTTCTTCCCATCATTCTGCAACATTGATCTGTTGATCTTAGTTTCATCTGTCCAAATAATGCTTTTCCAGGACTGGGCTGGCTTCTTTAAATGCTTTTTGACAAAGTTTAATCTGTCCTTTCTATTTTTAAGGCTGATTAATGGTTTGCACCGTGTGGTGAACCCACTGTATTTGCACTCAGGAAATCTTCTCTCTATGGTAGACTTAGACACTGAAACACCTACTTTCCTTAGCATGTTCTTCTCTTGGGTGAATGTTGTGAAGGGTTTTCCTTCACTACGGAAAGGGTTCTGTAATCATACTCCACTATTGTCTTCCTTAGTCATCCAGGTGTTTTTGAGTTTCCATGCTCTCTAGTGTGCCCATCTATTTTCAAAATATACCCAACTGTTGAGTTGATCATCGCTAACATTTCTGCTATCTCTCTGATGGATTTTGTCTTCTTTTTTTTAGCCTAATGATGGTCTGTTTCTCCTCCATTGAGAACTCTTTTGACCGCATGTTGCGGGTTTACAACAAAAGCTTCCAAATGCAAATGCTGCACCTGGAATCAGCTCCAGACTTTTTAATTGATGATGTATTAATGAGGAAATAAACCATGCAGCCTATTAAAGAGCTTTTGAGATTGTTGCCCAATTACTTTTGGTCCCTTTAAAAAGAGGCAGGTACATGTTAAAAAGCTGTCATTCCTAAACCCTTGCTCCAATTAGGATGTAAATACCCTCAAATTAAAGCTGAGAATATGCACTTAAAAACACATATTGATTACATAATTGTATATTGAAAATGTTTTGGTAAACAAGTAAAATGCCAAATTTTGTGTTACTGTGCAAATATTTCTGAACCTGACTGTATGAAGCATAAAGATTATTAGCACCCAGATATACTGTATAACCTTACATGTATGGACACTAAATAATATTACGTAAATGAATATCATATGTAAAACAAAAAAAGTGACATAATTAGTGCTATTTTCTTTAAAATTTATATATACAGTACATTATACTGTGTGTGTGTGTGTATGTATATATATATATATATATGTGTGTATATATTGAACAACAATGCTCCTTATATTAAACAATAAGGCACATTTAGGGTCTTTTCCCTCTGCGATTTGTCCCCTAGGGGCTTACGTCCAAACACACCAGGATGTATGTGCTGACATGGTCATTGACAATAATGGTGTAGATGGAGTCCCCGTTCTCTAGGGTGCACCTTTTTTGGGAGTATACACCTACCAGAAGCGGACACCCAACGGTAGTAGACTGCATCTCAGTGTCCACCTACAGTAGGGTGTATACGCCGGAAAATGTTGCACAAAAGAGCACACAATGATTCTGTCTGCACACTTATTGGAATGTTCTCGCATTGTGTGTTTTTGTCCACAACATGATGGTTTCTCAGAATATGTTTTGTACAAAGTGACTATCATGGCCCTGACTTGCAGTATGGCTCCTGTGTCAGGACCTTCTGTTGTGTCCTCCTGTGTGCGGCCGTCATGTTATTCTTTGTCCTGTAACGGGCTGTTCCCTACACTTGGTTGTTTGCTGGTGGTGGGAGGGGCTTACTCACATGCACCGCTTCCGGGTAATTGCTCTGCTTTATCTGGGAGTCTTCATGCCCGAAGCGGCGCCAGTCGTATTCTCTGGTTAATTTGTAGTAAGTGCCTGGCTCCTGGTTATAGCGATTGATCTTGGTACTTGACCCCGGACTGACCTCTGACTTGTCTATGCCTGCTCCTCCTGACTTTACCATTGCCGTCTGGCTCCCGACTTTGGCTTCCCTCCTGATTACTCTTTGCCTGTCTCTTGTGTTTGTATGTACTCTCCTGGTTACCTGAACCCCTGCTTGTTTCACGACCTCAATCCTGTCTTATCCCTGAGTCTCTTTGCGTCTTCTCGGTTCTGACCTCGGCCTGCCTGACTTCCCTCAGTCTAAAAGTATCCCTAGTGTCACCTAGTGTATTGCCTGTTTACTGCGTCTCTCAATGATTAGTTCCTCACTCTTCAGTGACATTGACATTTATCATCAATTAAAGTGGTTCCCTAAGATTTTTCTTTAATTTTTTTATACCTTTGGTTAGTTGATAAAATGAAAGGTACTCATACCATCTAGCAGACTCTCTCCTCTACCACCGACTTTGTTAGCCCTGCTGTAGAACTGACATCACGACTACAGTGTATTAGACCGCTGCAGCTAATCACTAAGTTCAGCAGTCTCATAAGAACTACATCAGTATCACTGCTAATCCCGGTGATTGACTGCAGCAGGTACATTCCGTGATATCATCGTTGATACCTGTGTCATAGACTGGGGCAATGGTGGAGAGGCATTACTGGGAGTAAGGCGGGTGAATTTTTAAAAACAAGGGAAAATAATGCGGTTGTATTGTTTTGCATTCCAGGTGGGATTATTTTACAGCTGATGTAACCTCCGACTCCAAGCAGACTACTCTACCGCTCAGCCCCTTCTGATCTAAGCAACATTAATATGTGTGAAATGACTGCACAGTGCCCAGGAGGCCCCACAGGAGATTTTATTTAGTGGGAGTGAGGCATGAATTATTTCACACATTCTAGTAAGGAACTCATGATGTACAGACCTGCAGTCACTTCTATGCCACCGCCATGTATTGAAGCTGAAGAGTTAACAGGGAATCTCATACAGCACATAGCTCTGTGGAATGCATCTTCTTACACCGCCCTCCTATTAACACCTTCCTATCCCGAACACACAAGGATAAACACAGGGACACATTACCTTGCTGCCGCCTCAATACTCTCTTCTGCTTTAACGTTACACGCTTCAACCTTAAATAGCCATTAGCTGTGATACACTGAGAAAAATGATGGGTGTGCTGAGATCTGCAGCATCAAAACTGCTATTATTACTGCAAGGTTAATAGCAGAACCGGCCAGAAAAAACTACTGAGCAAAATGATCACAATGGAGTTTTGCGCTAACATTTAATTGATTTTTTTTTTTCATTTAATTGATCGCTAAGTCCATCTTATTTCCTATGGGAGACGGAGGAACGACACAGTCTTGTCACTACTGTGATTTGATTTCAGGGTTAGGTGTGCTGTACATCAATGTATCTGTCTATCATCTATCCATCCATCTATCTATCCATCTATCTATCCATCTATCTATCTACTATCCATCCATCTATCTATCTATCTATCTATCTACTATCCATCCATCTATCTATCCATCTATCCATCCATCTATCTATCCATCTATCTATCTACTATCCATCCATCTATCTATCTACTATCCATCCATCTATCTATCCATCTATCCATCCATCTATCTATCTACTATCCATCCATCTATCTATCCATCTATCCATCCATCTATCTATCCATCTATCCATCCATCTATCTATCCATCTATCTATCTACTATCCATCCATCTATCCATCCATCTATCTATCCATCTATCTATCTACTATCCATCCATCTATCCATCCATCTATCTATCTACTATCCATCCATCTATCTATCCATCTATCCATCCATCTATCTATCCATCTATCCATCCATCTATCCATCCCTCTATCTATATCTATCTATCTATCAACTAACCATCCATCTATCATCTATCTATCTATCCATCATCTGTTTATATAATCTATTTTTCTAACTATTATTTATTGCCTATCTAATTTATCTATTAGCTATCGGTTTTCTATCATCTATCTATATATTGATCTATGTGATGTCTTTCTATCTTTTAGCTATTTATCTATCTATTATCTATCTATCCATCTCTCTGTCTCTATCTATCTATCTATCTATCTATCTATCTATCCATTTCTCTTTGTCTCTCTAAATCCAGCCATCTTTCTGTCTCTCTCGCCTTCTGTTTATCTATCTATCTATTTATCTTTCTACCTATTATCTATCTATCTATCTTTTTACCTATCTGTTTTATCTATCATTCTATCATCTCTTTGTCTATCTATCTATCTATCTATCTATCCATCTATCATTCTATCTATCTATCTATCTATCTATCTGTCTGTCTATCTATCCCTCTATCTATCTATCTATCTATCTCTATCTATCTATCTATCTATCTATCTATCTATCTATCTATCTGTCTATCTATCTATCTATCTATCTATCTATCTATCTATCTATCTCTATCTATCTATCTATCTATCTATCTATCCATCTATCTGTCTATCCATCTATGTAGCTATCTATCGATCCATTGATCCATCCATCTATATAGCTATCCCTTTCACCTATCGTTCTATGTATCCACTCATCTATCTGTTTTATCTACTGTTCCATCCATCCATCACCTGTAAGAACATAATTGTAGAACACACTCCGCAGATTTCGGATTATTCACTGCCCGAGACAATATTATCTTAGCTATAATTAATGTTGTGCGGACCCTACCTGCCATTATTACATGACTTCTCTGTAGGTCTCGGCTCTGTGTTCATTACTCCTTCTATAACATTTTGGATCCCCCCATATGTAGGTGTATGGAATGACATCAGGTTTAATAACAGTTCTCATCCCTTGTGGGTTTTCCCTGACTGAGCATCTCCTTTTTTTGACAGCTGTGGAGCAGCTGAAGACATGGAGGAATTCTCCAGGGTGCTGAATCAGGAAGCCAGTGGCTAGGCACTAATGAGCAGCCCTTGACAAAGGGGGAGTGCAATGCTTATCTTGGCTCCCTGTCTCCTCCAGCAGCAGGCCATTGGCTGGGAGTCCTCCGCACGTGACCTACTTTGGTGCTGGCTTTGAGCCTCTAATGAATTATAGATGAGGAGGAGCTGAGATGCAGATTTGGCATCAGAAGTAGACTCACATACACACACACAGCTAGGCATCCTCAGGAGCAGAGTTAGCATGCTGCAAGGAGAGATGCACTAGGATAAGGCACATCAGGCGGTCCCTTTAATTTTACAGCTTCAGCATTTCTTCCCTTATTTGCAGACTTGCAAGCTTTCCATATCATTTCTCCAGTAAGTCAGGAAGATGAGGCAAGGCTTTCTGATAGAGTGTGTGATCACTGGCATGGCTTTGCTGTCTGCTAGTATCTCTGCATCTGCTGATAACAGACCTGTTCTCACTGGGCATTTTTTGGTGGACTTACATGAAGGAGGAGAGCAAGAAGCTAAACAACTTGCTAAGGAATATGGCTTTGGTGGGGCCAGAAAGGTAATGATGATGTCTCCTTCCTTATTTCCATGATGTTCTGCATGTACTGTACAATTACAGTCATGCTGTGTGTTTGGCTTTAATGTAGAAATACAATATATGGAATTTTCTTGTAGTTTTTCTCAAGGGGATGGGATCTAGGCAACTTCGACAAAACAGAATCATGGTGACAGTGTGATGATGGGATTTAAACCTTATTTGGGTCATTTAAAGCGCAATTCACACAATGCAAAGTTCAGATTTCATTGGTTTGTCTTTTTTACAGAAAACTGAATTGTGTATATTTGCAAATGATAGAGACAACCCCACTGTAAATGATTTACTGTAGTTACCTAACAGACACCGAGAGAATGGCGCCTCTAAAAATGACATAGTAGTAATGGACTTAGTGTAATTCCTATAGTTTAAACTGTAAGTACAGTATAGATGTATGTATACGATATATATATATATATATATATATATATATATATATATATATATATATATAAATATAAATATATATATATATATAAATATATATATATATTTATATATATATATATATATTTTTTTTTTTTTTTTAAATATAAATATGTATATATATATATATATATATATATATATATATATATATATATATATTGGATACATCTTCCTAATTCGAAATATTCCTGCTAAGTCCTGGAATCCCTACAATTTAGAGTCATTCATTGGAGAAGGCACTAAATTGGGCCTGGCTATAACCGAGGACCGTCTCTAGTCCACATGTAGTGTTTCTAAGAGTATAGTGGGCTTCTGTGTTGTATACTGTGTACTGTGTGATTACTTGTATTATTATGGCATTTACAAGTCTTTGTGACCATTACTGATCCACAACTCCCAGGATTTTCCCATATTCCAAGAGTTGTCGATTGTCAGATCACATCTGGACACTGTAGAACTTAAGGACTTAGTATCTTTCCTGCCATTCATCTCTTTTTCGCTATGTATTGACAATACAGTCTATTAGATGCTTTGCCCTTCAATAAGCCTCATTCAATTATAGCGTCAAACGGATTAGGATACACATTCTCTGTTGGCCGGAGATATGTATATATTTTGGATAATCCTTCGCCTCTTTGCCAGTGTTATGGGAAAACTGATAATTTGGACTGATCATTTGTCAGGACTGATCATTGGCAAATGAAGATATGGAAAATGGAAAGAGTCACAATAGAGGAACATCATACATGCGGTTTGTTGCCAAACTGGATCTTCTCTACTGTACATGGAACGCGTATTTGATAATAATTTCCATTTGCTATACTTTTTTGCTATTCATTTTATTGTTTCCTGATATTTGCATTCTACAAGCACTTGAGTATGTGTAATTACATGTGCGGTCGGATTACACAGGTCTTCCCCTACTGTAATAATATACGTCTCCTCATTACAGTAACCCATTTAAAGCGTTTAACTGTCAAAGCTACAGTATACGTGATAAGCCCCTGATTGGCAGAGAAGATAGAAAGAAGGATAGAAACAAATAGAAAGTAATGAGCCTAAAAACAAATATCTCAGGTATAAAAAAAAAAATACTTTGCTAAAATTGTATTATTACATTTAGAAATATAAAGATATAAATATTTTGTTTCTTAATAATACATAAAAATGTTAAATTATATATATATATATATATATATATATATACACATTTTTATATATATATATATATATATATATATATATATATATATATATATATAAAAAAAAATTCTAATCAATTTAATAAATATATAACAGGCCAATTATGGCAGCAGTGTTCTATGCTTAAATATTGAATATTCCAAGAAAGCACAAACAAAACTTCAGACTTGAAAAGTTACAGTTATACTTTTTTTTTTTTTTTAATTCTGACCTCGACCAACCTGAATCAATAGTAATAGAGGTGAAGAGGTGATGATCCGCTTCTCCAGCAAGAAGGGAAAAATTCTTAAAAATAAAAAAAGATAAATGATTGATGATAACACCGTCAACAATGTCATATATATTTATTTATATTTATATATGTATAAAATGCATTACATTATATTTACATATGTACTGTATATATATCTAATATAGAATTGAAAAGTGCTGCAGAATATGATGGAGCTATATATAATAATAGTAATTAAAAATATAATACATGCATGAATACAAATGTTTATATACACGTGCGCTTGCATACATATATATATATATATATATATATATATATAATTGTGAAGTGCTGTGGAATATGTTGGCATTATATAAGTAATAATATTAATAATAGAATATATATATATACACATATCAATACACATTTTTATATACACGTGCACGTGTGTGTGTGTGTGTGTGTATATATATATATATATATATATATATATATATATATAAACAATTGTAAAGTGTTGTGGAATATGATGGCACTATATAAACAATAACAATAAAAATATGTATATATATACATGTGAATATACATTTTCACATACTTGTGTGCGTGTGTATATATGTGGACCGTGAGGAAGGCGGACAACACCGCCGAAACGCGCAGTATCATCTGCGTTTAGTTTCCTGCATTTATCTTTTGTACCTGAGTCGATTGGATAAGGATTTATCAATAAACTTGAAGAATTTTAAATAGCATACTGAAGTCCTGATGTCCATGCTGGATCTCATTCCTATGTTGCATATATATATATATATATATATATATATATATATTTATTTATATTTATACATATATATATATATATATATATATATACATATATATATATGTACATATATATATAAATATATATATAAATAGAGAGAGGCAGAGAAATATATACAAATGTATTATTTTAATCCTCCTTAATGATATTTTTAACAACTTTACCATAGACAGGTGGATAGATAGATAGATAGATAGATAGATAGATAGATAGATAGAGAACTATATCTATATACAACTATTTATCATTTTTCCATAGTAGTTTTAGGCTTTGTTTAGAGCAACATCAGATGCTACTTTGCCGCCAATAGTAGAATATGATGAATACATATCTGGCATCCGTTCTTTAGATACCTAATCTGTTGTACATTGCTGTCTTTATCCGGAACGTGCGTCTCCATTTCGGTCTCTTTGAAGCTATAACATCAGTCCCCGGTTTTCTTCACGCTATTCATGCTAATATTTATTTACTAAACTGAGTCAGTAAAATAAATCACAATGACAGGAAGACAATGTAGATGGTCATAATGGATGTGGCCATATTTGTCTTGCAGCACATGCAGGTTGCCTGTAATAGACATACTATTTACAGCTCTCTTTATTTTGCACTATGCTGGCCCTACGTCGTATTCGAGGCAGTACATTATGTCTTGCATGTTACACATGCACCATCTTCGTTTTCTAAAAGAGGCTTAAGAAAAATAGATTGATCCCTATTATTACTCCTTTAGAGGTGGTACACAAGATCACTTTTTATTATGTCTTTTGATGTTTTTCTTATTATAACCAATATTACCAATTTTGCAAACTGGTATCATTTACCCAAGAACCCCTGTCTACCAGGTGTGCACAATATTACTAGGTCTGTGTTGCTTGGAGGCCATTGTTGTAGATTGCTGCAGCTGTAAGTTTTGAAAAATCCCCTTTCAGCTATCACATTATTATATATTATATTATTACATAATACTCAATATAATAAGGGTTGAATTCCCACATTCCCCTTTGAAGTTTGACAAAGGCTTCCTGAAGATTAGCTGAAACATTATCAACCTACCCGGGGAAGTTCGGTTTGGAAGGTGCGTTTAGATAAAGTTCGGTTTGGCGGGTGCGTTTAGATAAAGTTTGGTTTGGGACCCGGACTTGACCTGAACCCCAATGGGAGTCACTGATTGGCAGTTTGAGTCTCCACCCACATGCAGCCAGCTATAAACAGAGCACTTCCGGAAGAGGGTGAGCGGAGGTTTTCCATTTTTTGGGGGGTTCACACTACACCCGATCGTGCTGTTGTTACCCCCAGTGCAAGGGGTTCAAACACTGCAAGTGACTCACTCTGGGCTGAACTCTGAGCGTACCCGAGCACAGCGATGCATGTGGAAGTGGTTTGCCTACATAAAGCACCCGAACTCCAAACCCAAACTCTGTTTTTTTTTTTGTAAACCTCGGGTTCACTCATCTCTATTCACTAGGTGTTGAAATCATTCTGCAAGAAATATTGGCCTAGTTGGACTAGATAGCTTCAAAACAACTTACGTAAAGGTTCTCGGTTCTCCTCCTTCCTCATAGCCTGCACAGCTCTCCTGTCCAAAAAATGGCTAACGATTGAGAACCATGTGACCAGACCTGTCCATCAGTCTCCTTTGATATAAAAACAGCTTTCCCATGTACAGTGTTTTTCATTAGAAGAAAGCTGAGGAACAGGTTTGGTCTCATACAGATCAATCAGCAGCCATTTTGTTAAGTAGACAGCTGTGTAGTCTGTCAGGAAGGAGGAGAACTTGTAATACTTATACATTATAATAGTAAGTGCCACAAAATCATGTCCCAAGAAATCACTTAAAATAAAGTGGCCAACCCACTTTAAGATCATGGAACTGTAAACAGCAGGAAAACATGTAGACGTCAATGTCATGTCCCCAGAATCAACCCATGGCTATATGTTCCTTGTAGCCTGGTGCATGGTCCTGATGAAAGTATCCTGCCAGGGACCAAACAGCTGCTAAACCAGCCTGAACTATTGAGACCGAACAGGAAAATTAAATCATTAAATCATACTGCTCGTGCCAAATTCTCATCCCCACCAGTGCAACAGAAATCTGGATTCCTCACACCAGGCAGTGTTCAGTGATATAATTTTTGAACTCTTTGGCCGACTGGAGTATAACCCTTCTGTTTCCCAGTAATGTTGCTCAAACAGATTGTCTGCTGTTATAGCTCAGCCATGCAAAGAAATAATTATTTGTGCATTCGGACACATTAGTTTGAGCACTTGCAATGTATATGGCTGTAATTTGCTTGACGGTTCGCCGCCTGCCTATCGGAACATTTCTTGACACCCTCCTCTGACCTCTTTTATTGTTCAGTTCTTTAAATTGACACAATCCTTTTTTCTTCTTTTTTTTTCCAATCACATCATTCTTGGTATAGTCTTAACAACATTGCATGAGAAAACCCGACAAGTTTGGCAGTTTTTACAGTACTGCTTCCAGCTAGTCTAATACCAATAACCTTGCCTCTAAGAATGTTTTCCAGGCTCAGTTTTCCTATTCTAATGTAGATTCACAATGAAACACATATCCATGGAAAACTAGCCCATTTTTACGTTAGATTAGATTTTAGCCTGGATTTTGAGGTCTAATTTCCATAACAGTGATTCTAGTCATGAAATGGAATGTTACACAATGCTGTCTACTCAAGGGCCAGGCACTGATTCCATTACCTATGGCTGATGCCCTTTGCTGTGGTCCATGTTCTGTTTCACCAGTTGCCCAGTATATCTCTCTCACATCATCAGCCAAGGCTTTTTAAGGTCAATCTAGACACACCTTTGTGTCTCAGTATTCAGTAAGATATGTGTTCAGTTTCTGTTTGCTTTGGAGTTTGCTTTCATCCAGTTCCTTCAGCTGCAATCATCTCTGCAAACTTCCTTAATTTCTACAACCTGCATCTACTGGTCCCGCTGATTATGCAAGAAATGCAAATTATTTTCTAGAGATTTTATATATAAAAATATACATACACTATGCCTTGCGAAAGTATTCGGCCCCCTTGAATTTTTCAACCTTTTCCCACATTTCAGGCTATAAAGATAAAAAAAATTATTTTATGGTGTAGAATCAACAAGTGGGACACAATTGTGAAATTGAACAAAATTGATTGATTATTTTAAACTTTTATAAAAAATAATAAACTGAAAATTGGGGCGTGCAATATTATTCGGCCCCTTTAGGTTAATACTTTGTAGCGCCACCTTTTGCTGCGATTACAGCTGCAAGTCGCTTGGGGTATGTCTCTATCAGTTTTGCACATCGAGAGACTGAATTTCTTGCCCATTCTTCCTTTGCAAACAACTGGAGCTGAGTGAGGTTGGATGGAGAGTGTTTGTGAACAGCAGTTTTCAGCTCTTTGCACAGATTCTTGATTGGATTCAGGTCTGGACTTTGACTTGGCCATTCTAACACCTGGGAACGTTTATTTGTGAACAATTCCATTGTAGACTTTGCTTTATGTTTTGGATCATTGTCTTGCTGAAAGACAAATCTCCATCCCAGTCTCAGGTCTTTTGCAGACACTAACAGGTTTTCTTCAAGAATGGTCCTGTATTTGGCTCCATCCATCTTTCCATCAATTTTAACTATCTTCCCTGTCCCTGCTGAAGAAAATCAGGCCCAAACCATGATGCTGCCACCACCATGTTTGACAGTGGGGATGGTGTATTCAGGGTGATGAGCTGTGTTGCTTTTACGCCAAACATATCGTTTGGCATTGTGCCCAAAACATTCGATTTTGGTTTCATCTGACCAGAACACTTTCTTCCACATGTTTGGTGTGTCTCTCAGGTGGCTTGTGGAAAACTTTAAATGACATTTTTTAAGGATATCTTTGAGAAATGGCTTTCTCCTTGCCACTCTTCCATAAAGGCCAGATTTGTGCAGTGTACGACTGATTGTTGTCCTATGGACAGACTCTCCCACCTCAGCTGTAGATCTCTGCAGTTCATCCAGAGTGATCATGGGCCTCTTAGCTGCATCTCTGATCAGTCTTCTCCTTGTTTGAGATGAAATTTTTGAGGGACATCCAGGTCTTGTTAGATTTGCAGAGATATGATACTCCTTCCATTTCAATATGATCAGTTGCAGAGTGCTCCTTGGGATGTTCTGGAAATCTTTTTGTAACCAAATCCAGCTTTAAACTTCTCCACAACAGTATCACGGACCTGCCTGTTGTGTTCCTTGGTCTTCATGATGCTATTTGCACTTTAAACAGAACACTGAGACTATCACAGAGCAGGTGCATTTATACGGAGACTTGATTACGCACAGGTGGCTTATATTTATCATCATCAGTCATTCAGGACAACATTGGATCATTCAGAGATCCTCAATGAACTTCTGGAGTGAGTTTGCTGCACTGAAAGTAAAAGGGACGAATAATATTGATTGCCCCAATTTTCAGTTTATTCTTCTTTACATATGTTTAAAATAAGCAATACATTTCTAACAACTTCACAATTGTGTCCCACTTGTTGTTGATTCTTCACCATAACATTACATTTTTTTATCTTTATGTTTGAAGCCTGAAACATGGGAAAAGGTTGAAATATTCAAGGCACTATATATATATATATATATATATATATATATATATATACAGTTAGGTCCAGAAATATTTGGACAGTGACACAAGTTTTGTTATTTTAGCTGTTTACAAAAACATGTTCAGAAATACAATTATATATATAATATGGGCTGAAAGTGCACACTCCCAGCTGCAATATGAGAGTTTTCACATCCAAATCGGAGAAAGGGTTTAGGAATTATAGCTCTGTAATGCATAGCCTCCTCTTTTTCAAGGGACCAAAAGTAATTGGACAAGGGACTCTAAGGGCTGCAATTAACTCTGAAGGCGTCTCCCTCGTTAACCTGTAATCAATGAAGTAGTTAAAAGGTCTGGGGTTGATTACAGGTGTGTGGTTTTTCATTTGGAAGTTGTTGCAGTGACCAGACAACATGCGGTCTAAGGAACTCTCAATTGAGGTGAAGCAGAACATCCTGAGGCTGAAAAAAAAGAAAAAATCCATCAGAGAGATAGCAGACATGCTTGGAGTAGCAAAATCAACAGTCGGGTACATTCTGAGAAAAAAGGAATTGACTGGTGAGCTTGGAAACTCAAAAAGGCCACGGATGACAACAGTGGTGGATGATCAGCCCAGATTCAGCCAAATGCCGCAAAGTTGATCGGACGGCGCTTCATAGTACAGATGGATAATGACCCCAAGCATACAGCCAAAGCTACCCAGGAGTTCATGAGTGCAAAAAAGTGGAACATTCTGCAATGGCCAAGTCAATCACCAGATCTTAACCCAATTGAGCATGCATTTCACTTGCTCAAATCCAGACTTAAGACGGAAAGACCCACAAACAAGCAAGACCTGAAGGCTGCGGCTGTAAAGGCCTGGCAAAGCATTAAGAAGGAGGAAACCCAGCGTTTGGTGATGTCCATGGGTTCCAGACTTAAGGCAGTGATTGCCTCCAAAGGATTCGCAACAAAATATTGAAATTAAAAATATTTTGTTTGGGTTTGGTTTATTTGTCCAATTACTTTTGACCTCCTAAAATGTGGAGTGTTTGTAAAGAAATGTGTACAATTCCTACAATTTCTATCAGATATTTTTGTTCAAACCTTCAAATTAAACGTTACAATCTGCACTTGAATTCTGTTGTAGAGGTTTCATTTCAAATCCAATGTGGTGGCATGCAGAGCCCAACTCGCGGAAATTGTGTCACTGTCCAAATATTTCTGGACCTAACTGTATATATGTGTATATATACAGTGATAGAAAATAATTTGTATTTCTTAATCATTTTTCTCGCAGACCATCCTAAGAATTCTGTAAGGGGGGGGGCGGAAAATAGCTGAAATGGATTGAAACACCATGCAAAAGGAATGGGGACAGCATGGGGAAGATGCCTGGACATAGCTCTGACTTCCAGGTCGCTGAATGCGTTGTCACTAGTCAAGGCCATAGGCATAAATTTGGCCTTTTGTTTTCTGCAGCAGAATTCAGTGAGGGTTTTAAATGGTGAAAGGAGAGTTAACTGTAGTAAACCACACATCTGGGGTGAAGAATCCACCCTGCCAAGCCCTGGCAGCCAATGAATGGATTGCCCTAGGTCCAGATCATAATTTGATTATATAGTACATTTTAAATATTTACAAGTAATAGGGACCATAAAGAGGATAAGTGAACTTGAAAGTATACTCAACGTTGGACCCTTTGGTTATGAAATACAAGGTAATTGTATTAGGCTCCCTTACCACTCTCAGTTTTTGGTGCATTCATTTTAGTTAAAGCCAGAATCCTCAACACGTCTGTTTGACTTGAAATAAATAACTTGAAAAAAAAAAGAAAACTCCTAAAAACTGCACAAATAAAGCTAGACATATTTTAGTTTTGCACATTAAATTATAGGGTTTGTTCTACAATGGATTGATGGTTTCTCTGTTTGTCTTAGTGATGTGTCAGTCGCGAATGATCCAATTCAAAAATCCTGCTCTCTGCTGTGAGAGCCATTAAATTCTCTTAACGGTTCTCACTTGACATAAAATTTGGCTGTTTGTTGGGCAAAAGTCCGCCCACCTGAACAAACCCCACCCACTTAGCAATTTAATTGGCCCATTGTGAGTGGGCGGGGTTTAATAGTAGAAGGGCAGGGTTTTGGTGACGTTAACATAAGCTTAAATATTCACCATTAGGATCCGAAAGAGCCGTCTCTTTTTGGGAACTGGATCACCAAAAAGAGCCGAACTGCCCATCACTAGTGTGTCTAATGAAAGGTCTCAAAGATTAGTTTAGTAAGTAATACTTCAACTTACAACATTGGAAAATGCTAGGGCTTGTTCACACTATTTGTTTCACAATGTTATTTTTATTTACCGGCGTTTTCACAAGTACTGTATGGTGGATCCACCTTATAATAAATCCCAACTAATAGGAATTCTTTAATTTGTAGCAGGCTCCATAAAGTTTCCATTGTGGTCCTCTGATTTTTCCAATAAGAATCGTGCTGCAGAATTCTGTGTAATTGATGTCTAAAATACCTGGAGCCCTGCAGTAAAGAGACTAAAAATAACTTGAAATTTCGGAAAGATTGGAAGTTTTCCAAATTAAAAAAGGAAAAAATAGGAAACCTAAAAATAAAATGCTACTATATCACTGGTGTATATGGTTCATATGGATGGGAAAGAATGTTTTATTTTTTATTTTTGCCTTGTTAAATTAATGGAGTGTTTTCTAGGACTATGAAAAATTTATATAATGCTACACCTCAGAGGTTTTCTACAATTTCTTCCACGCAGTATGTAGTAAAAGCAAAGAAGGGAATTTTGTTACTTACCGTAAATTCCTTTTCTTCTAGCTCTTATTGGGAGACCCAGACGATTGGGGTATAGCTACTGCCCTCCGGAGGCCACACAAAGCACTACACTAAAAAGTGCAAGGCCCCTCCCCTTCTGGCTATACCCCCCCGTGGTATCACGGGTTCTCCAGTTTTAGTGCCAAAGCAAGAAGGAGGAAGCCAATAACTGGTTTAAACAAATTAACTCCGAATAACGTCGGAGAACTGAAAAACCGTTCAACATGAACAACATGTGTACCCGCAAACAACAAAAAAATCCCGAAGGACAACAGGGCGGGTGCTGGGTCTCCCAATAAGAGCTAGAAGAAAAGGAATTTACGGTAAGTAACAAAATTCCCTTCTTCTTCAGCGCTCTATTGGGAGACCCAGACGATTGGGACGTCCAAAAGCTGTCCCTGGGTGGGTAAAGAGATACCTCATGTTAGAGCTGCAAAACAGCCCTCCCCTACGGGGATGTCACTGCCGCCTGCAGGACTCTTCTACCTAAGCTGGCATCCGCCGAAGCATAGGTATGCACCTGATAATGTTTGGTGAAAGTGTGCAGACTCGACCAGGTAGCTGCCTGGCACACCTGTTGAGCCGAAGCCTGGTGTCGCAAAGCCCAGGACGCACCCACAGCTCTGGTTGAGTGGGCTTTCAGCCCTGAAGGAACCGGAAGCCCAGCAGAACGGTAGGCTTCCAGAATTGGTTCTTTGATCCATCGAGCCAGGGTGGCTTTAGAAGCCTGCGACCCCTTGCGCTGGCCAGCGACAAGGACAAAAAGTGCATCTGAACGGCGGATAGGCGCCGTGCGAGAAATATAGATTCTGAGTGCTCTCACCAGATCTAGCAAACGTAAGTCTTTCTCATACCGGTGAACCGGCTGAGGACAAAAGGAAGGCAAGGATATATCCTGATTAAGATGAAACGAGGATACGACCTTAGGGAGAAACTCCGGAATGGGGCGCAGCACTACCTTGTCCTGGTGGAACACCAGGAAGGGAGCCTTGGATGACAGAGCTGCCAGCTCAGACACTCGCCGAAGCGATGTGATCGCAACAAGAAACGCCACTTTCTGTGACAGGCGAGAAAAGGAAACGTCCTTTAGAGGCTCGAAGGGCGGCTTTTGCAGAGCAACTAGTACTCTGTTCAGATCCCATGGATCTAACGGCCGCTTGTACGGGGGCACAATATGACAGACCCCCTGTAGGAACGTGCGCACCTTAGGAAGACGTGCTAGACGCTTCTGAAAAAACACAGATAGTGCCGAGACTTGCCCTTTAAGGGAGCTGAGCGACAAGCCCTTTTCCAACCCCGATTGCAGGAAGGAAAGAAAGGTGGGCAATGCAAATGGCCAAGGGGATACTCTCTGTGCAGAGCACCAGGATAAGAAAATCTTCCACGTTCTGTGGTAGATCTTAGCAGACGTTGACTTCCTAGCTTGTCTCATTGTGGCTACGACTCCTTGAGATAATCCTGCGGACGCTAGGATCCAGGACTCAATGGCCACACAGTCAGGTTCAGGGCCGCAGAATTCTGATGGAAAAACGGCCCTTGGGACAGTAAGTCTGGTCGGTCTGGCAGTGACCACGGTCGACCGACCGTGAGATGCCACAGATCCGGATACCACGATCTCCTCGGCCAGTCTGGGGCGACAAGTATGACGCGGCTGCAATCGGATCTGATCTTGCGTAACACTCTGGGCAAGAGTGCCAGAGGTGGGAAGACGTATGGGAGCCGGAACTGCGACCAATCTTGAACTAATGCGTCTGCCGCCAGAGCTCTTTGATCGCGCGACCTCGCCATGAATGCCGGGACCTTGTTGTTGTGCCGGGACGCCATTAGGTCGACGTCCGGCACTCCCCATCGGCGACAGATTTCCTGAAACACGTCCGGGTGAAGGGACCACTCCCCTGCGTCCATGCCCTGGCGACTGAGGAAGTCTGCTTCCCAATTTTCTACGCCTGGGATGTGAACCGCGGATATGGTGGATGCTGTGTCCTCCACCCACATTAGAATGCGCCGGACTTCTTGGAATGCTTGCCGACTGCGCGTCCCTCCTTGGTGGTTGATGTATGCCACCGCTGTGGAGTTGTCCGACTGGATTCGGATCTGCTTTCCTTCCAGCCACTGTTGGAAGGCCAGTAGGGCAAGATACACTGCCCTGATTTCCAGAACATTGATCTGAAGGGTGGACTCCTGCGGAGTCCACGTCCCCTGGGCCCTGTGGTGGAGAAACACTGCTCCCCACCCTGACAGACTCGCATCTGTCGTGACCACTGCCCAGGATGGGGGCAGGAAGGATCTTCCCTGAGACAATGAGGTGGGAAGGAGCCACCATTGTAGAGAGTCCTTGGCCGTCTGGGAAAGAGAGACTTTCCTGTCCAGGGACGTTGACTTCCCGTCCCATTGGCGGAGAATGTCCCATTGAAGTGGGCGCAGATGAAACTGCGCAAAGGGAACTGCTTCCATGGCTGCCACCATCTTCCCGAGGAAGTGCATGAGGCGCCGTAAGGGGTGCGACTGGCCTTGAAGGAGGGATTGCACCCCTGTCTGTAGGGACCGCTGCTTGTTCAGCGGAAGCTTCACTCTCGCTGCTCGAGTATGAAACTCCATGCCAAGATACGTTAGCGACTGTGACGGTGACAGATTCGACTTTGGAAAGTTGATGATCCATCCGAACGTCTGTAGAGTCTCCAGCGTAGCATGTAGACTGAGTTGGCATGCCTCTTGAGAGGGTGCCTTGACAAGTAGATCGTCTAGGTAAGGGATCACCGAGTGTCCCTGAGAGTGCAAGACTGCTACCACCGCCGCCATGACCTTGGTGAAGACCCGGGGGGCTGTCGCCAGACCGAATGGCAGAGCTACGAACTGAAGATGGTCGTTTCCTATCACAAAACGTAGAAAACGTTGATGTTCTGTAGCAATTGGCACGTGGAGATAAGCATCTTTGATGTCTATTGAGGCAAGGAAGTCTCCTTGAGACATTGAGGCAACGACAGAGCGGAGGGTTTCCATCCGGAACCGTCTGGCGTGCACATGTTTGTTGAGCAGCTTTAGATCCAGAACAGGACGGAACGAGCCGTCCTTTTTTGGAACCACAAAGAGATTGGAGTAAAACCCTCGCCCTTGTTCCTGAGGCGGTACAGGAACCACTACTCCTTCCGCTCTTAGGGAGTCCACCGCCTGCAGCAGGGCATCTGCTCGGTCTGGATGTGGGGAGGTTCTGAAGAACCGAGCTGGAGGACGAGAACTGAACTCGATTCTGTACCCGCGAGACAAAATGTTTGTCACCCACCGGTCTTTGACCTGTGACATCCAAATGTCGGAAAAGCGGGAAAGCCTGCCCCCGACCGGAGATGCGGAGGGGGGGGGGCTGGAAGTCATGAGGTAGCCGCTTTGGAAGCGGTTCCTCCATTTGCTTTCTTGGGGCGTGCGTGAGCCCGCCAGGAATCTGAGACTCTTTGCGTCCTCTGAGTCCCTTTGGACGAGGAGAATTGTGTCTTGCCCGAACCTCGAAAGGACTGAAACCTCTGCTGCCATTTTTTCTGCTGAGGTTTGCTTGATCTGGGCTGGGGTAAGGAAGAGTCTTTACCCTTGGACTGTTTAATGATGTCAGCCAATGGCTCGCCAAACAGTCTATCTCTAGATAAAGGCAAGCTGGTTAAACATTTTTTGGAACCAGCATCTGCTTTCCAGTCCTTTAACCACAAGGCTCTGCGCAAAACTACCGAATTGGCGGACGCCATTGAGGTGCGGCTGGTAGATTCTAGGACCGCATTGATAGCGTAAGACGCAAACGCAGACATCTGCGAGGTAAGGGACGCCACTTGCGGCACCGCTGGATGTATGATAGCATCCACTTTTGCTAAACCAGCTGAAATAGCTTGGAGTGCCCATACGGCTGCGAATGCTGGAGCAAACGACGCGCCGATAGCTTCATAGACAGATTTTAACCAAAGGTCCATCTGTCTGTCATTGGCATCCTTAAGTGAAGCGCCATCCTCCACTGCAACTATGGATCTAGCTGCAAGTTTGGAAATCGGGGGGTCTACTTTTGGACACTGGGTCCAGCGCTTGACCACATCAGGGGGGAAAGGAAAACGTGTATCCTTAGAACGTTTAGAGAAACGCCTTTCTGGATGAGCGTCGTGTTTCTGGATTGACTCTCTGAAGTCAGAGTGATCCAAGAAAGCACTCAATTTACGCTTGGGATAGAGGAAACGAAACTTCTCCTGCTCTGCAGCTGCCTCCTCTGCAGAAGGAGCTGGGGGAGAAATATCCAACAGTCTATTGATGGCTGAGATAAGCTCGTTTACCATGGCGTCCCCATCCGGGGTATCCAGATTGAGAGGGGTTCCAGGATAAGACTCCTGATCACTCTCTTCAGACGCATCACAGGGCGACTGATTGCGCTGAGACCCTGAGCAGTGTGATGACGTTGAGGGTCTTTCCCAGCGAGCTCGCTTAGGGTGGCTAGGGCTATCATCTGAGTCATAATACTCAGCCTGGGAAGCCGGGGACCCCCTTGCAGTCTGGATTAATTCCAACTGAGGGGGATTAGAGGACAGAGACCTCGCCGTGTCCATAGACTGAGCCCCAGTCATGGATTGCAAAGTTTCAAGGATTTTTGCCATAGTCACAGACATTCCATCAGCAAAAACTGCAAAGTCTGTCCCTGACACCGGGGCAGAACTTACAAGCGTCTCAGCCTGGGTCACTACCCCTCCGGACTCCGGCTGGCGAAGCAGCACCGGATCTGAGCATTGCACACAATGGGGGTCTTTGGAACCTGCTGGTAGAGCAGCCCCACATGCAGCACACGCAGTGTACACAGCCCTAGCCTTGGCAGCCTTGCGTTTTGTGGATGACATGTTGCTGCCTCCTCAGAGCGATCTGGGTATCCAGCCAGGAAGCGACCTCACAGTGCAAGAAATAAATAAATATATATATCTGGTGACACAGTACACCAATGCACACTGAGGCACTAGAGGGGCCAGCTGAAATGCCGCTTACCGCCCGCTTAAGAGCGGGTGTGTGGTCTCCAAAAGCCCCCTAGTCCAGGTCTCCCAGAGCCTTGCGTCCTTCCTCTAGCCAGACTGCATGTAATGGCTGCCGGCGTCCTGGGAGAGGAGGGGGGGCGGGCCCTGGGCGTTCCTGACTAAGAGCGGGAAGCCTGCTTCCCTCTGTGCCTAGTGAGAGGGCTGGAGCATGTAAATCAGGCTCCAGTCCTCGTCGCTGCTGCGAAACAGCGTCTCTCCCCTACCCTGATTGACAGGGTGGGGGCGGGAACGAAGCGGAGCTAGGCCGCAAAAGCCGGGGACTGGATTTATAAACGCCGCCGCCGTAAAAGCGCGGTCGGCGTGTCCCCGGCGCACTACAAGTCACAGCAGCGCCGCCGGTCCAGTGGGGGTCGGCGCTGCGTTCCCACAACACAAAAGTCCCCCAGTAAACTGCAGGAACACCAACTCAATCGTTACGGTCCCCGGCGCACTACAACACCCAGCCAGCCCGGAGTGTGTCTGTGCCTGCCGGGGACACAGAGTACCTGTATGATGCAGGGCCTTGTCCCTGATTGTACTCCTGCTCCGTATCCATCAGGTGCTATGGGTCTGTGGATGGAGCCCGGCGTCAGAGCTTAGAGGCCGGCAGGATCCCACTTCCACAGAGCCCTACAAGGGGATGTGGAAGGAAAACAGCATGTGGGGCTCCAGCCCCTGTACCAGCAATAGGTACCTCAACCTTACAACACCATCCACGGGTGAGAAGGGAGCATGCTGGGGGCCCTATATGGGCCCTCTTTTCTTCCATCCGAAATAGTCAGCAGCTACTGCTGACTAAAATCTGTGGAGCCATGCGTGGATGTCTGACCTCCTTCGCACAAAGCTTGAAAACTGGAGAACCCGTGATACCACGGGGTGGTATAGCCAGAAGGGGAGGGGCCTTGCACTTTTTAGTGTAGTGCTTTGTGTGGCCTCCGGAGGGCAGTAGCTATACCCCAATCGTCTGGGTCTCCCAATAGAGCGCTGAAGAAAGCTGAATTTATATCTAGCAAATAAAACTAGATGTTAAAATAAGGCTCCGCTTTTATACCCTGCATTTCCGGAACATTAACTGTATATTGCAAATTGTGCATGGTGTGTTATGTAGTGTATATACAATGATGAAGAAACTCTCATTTCCTGTTCCTTTTATTCGCAAGATTTTTCTTCCGTCATGACCGTTCACCTTGAAGCTTGACTTCGTTTACTGTCAGTTCACATGATGAATATAGTCCTTCGCTTTCACTCCTTCATATCAATTGCCCTTGGTTGTCAAACGTCCATAAATTCCTGGATAGTTCGTAAAAACAGGGCATTTTTATTTTACCAGACTGTAAAAAAATTTTTGGGTTAACCCTGATATCTTTGTAGCTGAAGGCGCATATATATATATATATATATATATATATATATATATATATATATATATATATATATATATATATACAGTATATATATATACATATATATATATATGTATATAAATTTATATATATATATATATATATATATATATATATATACATATATTGCAAAAATAAAATGAACAAGATATATATATATATATATATATACAGTATATATATATATATATATATATATATATACATATATATATATATATATACATATATATATAAATAAATATTATTTTGACCGTAATCATCACCATTTTACAATTTAGGCTGTGTTCACACGGGGAATTTTTGCACTGGTTTGTTCTGCAGCAAAACCGTAGGTTTTGCCAGGAAATAACCTGTGGTTTTGCAGTGTTCGTTGCGTTTTTTTTTTTTTGCGCTTTTGCACTTCCTCATTGATTTGTATAGATAAAAACTGTGGTAAAATCGCAGCAAAACTGTGGTAAAAATGCTGAAACAATTGACGTGTTCATTCTTTCAAAAACCAAAAGTCAGGAAAAAACAGCAGGTGTTTTGTCTGTGTGTGCATGAGATTTCAGAAATCTGTCATGCGATGTTCAGCTCTGCATACACGTGCTGCTACAGTGGCGTCAGACTATGACAAGCAACCTGAGGCTTCTGGATTGTTCAGCTAGATCCGTGTGCTGGCTGGTTCAGGTTCACTGGTCTTCAGCTCTGCAAGAGTTAATTCCTACAGACTGCTGAGTAGGACCTAAGTGCTCACGTTGCTGATTTCCAAGTGCAGCTGTCACTTCCTTCCTTAAGGCACTACCTCCTTCCATGAGGTGACGATGATAGCTTCAGTTTTTATTCCAGTGATCCTGGTCTTGGTGCTTTTCCTGCGTATGGTGATCTGTGCTGCGCTTCTGAATGGTGTGTGTTCCCCTGTTGTGAGTTACTTCCTCCCCTTTTGCGTTACTCCCCAATACACATATTGTCTCTCCTGCATGTTTTGAGTGCTGTGTTTATGAGTTTACATTCTCCCTTTTCTGTGTCATTTTCTGGGGTTTTGTCTTTGTTTTTTGTTGCCCGCCATGAGAGTGTGGGAGAAGGGGAGTAAGATCAGGATGTTAAGGCCGCTTTACATACAGCGATATCGCTAGCGATCTCGTTAGCAATGTGACACGCCAGATCGTAGATACGATTTGTCGAGATCGCACATAGGTTGTTTTGTGACGGGCGCTTTAAAAACGACCTATGTGCGATCTCGACAAATCGTATCTACGATCTGGCATGCCACATCGCTAACAAGATCGCTAGCAATATCGTTGTGTGTAAAGCAGCCTTTAGGGTCATGCTGGGGTCTCAAACCTGTTTACCATCAAACCTATCTTCGAGATAAGGGACAGTGCAGAATCACAAGTCTTAGGGCCAGCCTAGGGACCCCTTTCCTGTCTCCATTTACCCTGTGACAGAATCTCACAGACTTTGCTGGGACAGTGAAAGCAGTGTTTTATTAGCAGTGATTTGCATAAAACCAATGCAAACAAATGCTAAAAACACAGCAAAAACGCCCTGTGTGAGCATAGCCTTAAGCGGGCTTTACACGCTGCGACATCGCTAATGCGGAGTCGTTGGGGTCACGGAATTTGTGACGCACATCCGGCCGCATTAGCGATGCCGTTGCGTGTGACACCGATAAGCGATTTTGCATCGTTGCAAAAACGTGCAAAATCGCTGATCGGCGACACGGGGGTCCATTCTCAAAAATCGTTACTGCAGCAGTAACGAAGTTGTTCCTCGTTCCTGCGGCAGCACACATCGCTGCGTGTGACGCCGCAGGAACGAGGAAGCTCCCCTTACCTGCCTCCCGGCCGCTATGCGGAAGGAAGGAGGTGGGCGGGATGTTACGTCCCGCTCATCTCCGCCCCTCCGCTGCTATTGGGCGGCGGTTCAGTGACGCTTCAGTGACGTCGCTGTGACGCCGCACGGACCGCCCCCTTAGAAAGGAGGCGGTTCGCCCGTCACAGCGACGTCGCCGGACAGGTAAGTATGTGTGACGGCTGTTGTGCGACACGGGCAGCGATTTGCCCGTGTCGCGCAACAGATGGGGGCGGGTACCCACACTAGCGATATCGGGACCAATATCGCAGTGTGTAAAGTAGCCTTTACAGTGAATGCAGCTGATTTTCTTATATCAGATATATGGGCTGTAGACACATATCTCTTATGATCATAATAATGTATTATGATTTTTAAAACTGTCTGTAAAAAGTATTACCATATTTTCCGGTGTATAAGATGACTGGGCGTATAGGACGATAACGCAAGTTTTCCAGTTAAAATATAAAGTTTGGGATATACCGTATATACTCAAGTATAAGCTGAGGCTCTTATTTTACCACAAATAACTGGGAAATCATATTGACTCAAGTATAAGCCTAGGGTGGGAAATGCAGCAGCTACTGGAAAATTTCAAAAATAAAAATAGATCCCAATAAAATGTAATGTGCCCCATCCTTGTCCCTCCTTGTAGTAAGGTGTAGTATTGTGTCCATATTTTAGTAATGTGGCCATTGTTTATCAATGTGCCCTGCAGAAATGTGCTCATTGTTTAGTAATGTTACAATTGTTTAGTAATGTGGCCTGCAGTAATGTGCCCATTGTTTAGTAATGTGCAAAAAGCAATTCTGCCAAGCAGAGAAATAATGCTCAATAGTCTTAAATCAATAGTTATAATAGCAGGGACTAAAACTTAACATTTAATCTGACAATAAAATGATAAAGTGCTAGTGCATAACTTGTGCAATAAACAAAACATGCCAAATGGCAAAAAATTAGACAGATCTCACCCAAACTTTCTTCATAGGTAAGACTGTACACCGATCCAGAAGTAAAGGTCACAGGCTGGAAGGACCAGGGTCAGCGGTCGGGTAATTGTGTATCAGCCCCTGTCGTGCCCCGTGAATGGACTTCCGCCCTGACAAGGGCAGCACATTAGTAAGTTGTCTGCCCTGCAACCATATAAAAGAGAAAAAAGGATGCCCTCCCGACGCGTTTCCCTCTCAATAGCAAGAGTTCCTCAGGGAGGACAAAAAAAGGTCAACCTGCAGTGGCAGGGACTGGCACAGGCTTCAGGGGTAAAAAACCTATGTGTCCAGGTAAACAGTGGTACCATTATTTAGTAATGTTACCATTGTTTAGTAATGTGGCCTGCAGTAATGTGGCCATTATTTAGTAATATCCCCTGCAGTAATGTGCCCATTGTTTAGTAATGTGCCCTGCAGTAATGTGCCCATTGTTTAGTAATGTGCCCATTGTTTAGTAATGTGCCCTGCAGTAATATGCCTATTGTTTAGCAATGTTCCCATTGTTTAGTATTGCCCTCCTACTGGTCCCCTTCTTTTCCCCTATTATGCCATTGTTAACTCACAATAAAAATTATTCTCACCTGTCTTCCATTCCCGCGGTGCCCTCAGCTGCTTCTTGCAGACCGCATGCACTTAGACCTCTCAGTGATCTCGTCCGGTGCACGGAGCCGCTGCTGCAGGCTGCCATCATGGCTTTTCTGCAGTTGAATGCTTTACAGCAGCGGTGCCACAAAGCATTAAACTGCTGCAAAGCGCTGACAGCAGCGGCGACTCCGTGCACCAGACGTGATCATCAAGGGGTGCTTTTTGCACACCGCAGGCACATAGACCCCTCCATGATCATGTGCAATACACAGAGCTGCCGCTGCTGTCAGCACTTTACTGCAGTTGAAAGCATTCAAATGCAGTAAAGCCATGACAGCAGACAACAGCCTCGATCACGGAGGGGTCTATGTGCGTGAGAGGCAGAGAAGGAGGTAATAGGTTGCAAGGCCAGAGGGTTGCACTACTGCTCTGATATTCTTGGAGACAGGGAGTGCTAAATATACACCCTATAAGACGACACCCAGCGTATAAGACGACCACCGACTGTTGAGAAAATTTCCAGGGGTTAAAATGTCGTTTTACACACCGGAAAATATGGTAGCTGTCCATGATTCTTGGATAAGCCATCCAGTAAAAAGTAACAAGTCAAGTTGTCAATCCTGCTATTGCCACAGAAGAAATTAAAAATAATATATATACATACATTTTCCATGGCATGATATTCTAAAAACCAATGTTGAATACTCACCAAAAACAGATCAAAATTAAAACAAACTCAATTCCATGAGATTTACTATACTTATAGGGATTATAATATAGTCAGATTAGGGTAGTCATTGTTGTGAAGTGATGTTTTTTTTGTCTCTAAAAGGCTATGTGCCCACGCTGCGCGGATTTTGCCACGGATTTCTCTCGGAAAAGCCGCGGATTTTCCAGAAATCTGCAGCACAGCTACTCCCCAGCCATTTTCTATGGCATTTAGGAAATGCTGTGCCCACGCTGCGGATTTTTCCGCAGCGGAAATCGTGCGGATTTTTGCGCGGAAAAATCTGCAGCATGTCAATTATTGTTGCGGATTTTCGTGCGGATTTTGCCTATTCAATTGAATTAAAAAAAAAATCGCAAAATCCGCACAAAATCCGCACCTATGAAAAGGTGCGGATTCCGGGGGAAAGCTGCGGATTTTGATGCAGAAAAATCCGCAGATACAGAGTCCCGTGGGTACATAGCCTGTGTATCCTCTGTAAATTATACATTTATATGAGTTTGTTAATATAGAAGAATATGAACATCACAGAGGGAATTAGAAAAATATTGAGCCAAACTTATTATCGTATACACTTGTGTATAAGCCGAGTTTGTGGGGGGGGGGGAATGAGGGTGCATTTTATAATCCGGATAAAGCTTACCGGGTCAGCGTGGCATGGTGGAGCGGGGTCACAGGACAGAGGGTTGGCAATACTGTGGCTCGGGGCTGTTGCGGTGGTGTCACAGTTCATGAGGGTCCACGATACAGGGGTGTCGCGGCGGGTGCCATTGACCTTTTCCCGATGGTGGTGGATCCCATTTAACTGGCCGTCTTCAAGAAAATGGCCACAGAAGTCAATCGCGTGAACCGCTAGCCGGCACAACAGAGAACGCAGGACGCCGGCAGGCTCAATGGAACCCTTTGTGACACCTCTGAACATCCAGTATCGCTGACCCTCCAGCGCCGTGACACCCCCGAGCTATAAGTATTGCTGACTTTCCGTCCTGTGAACCTTTCTGAGCCTTGGACACCCCCATCCTCTGTGCCCGCAGCATCGCAGACCCAGCCTCCTGATCCTCTCTGCAGCCACCGCCGCGCCACCTTGGTGAGCTAATTAATATAAGACACACTAGTATTATAAGATGGACCTCCATTTTAACATGAAAATTATTTTTTCCAATTTTCCTTCTCTAAATTTGGGGTGCGTCTTATAATCCTAGGCTTATACTCGAATCAATAAGTTTACCCAGTTTATTGTGGTAAACTTAGGTGCCTCGGCTTATACTCGGGTCGGCTTATACTCGAGTATATACGGTAATAGCACTTCGGTATTTTTCCTGACCCAGGGCTGTAGAAAAATATTTACAGGGCAAAGTGAGAATTGGCACACTTATCTTGTTGACAGTAAACAGAACTGTGGCAATGCCAACAACTCATTTGGCCATTTACTATCTCTCCCTACCTCCTCATACACCAGCTTGATCTGGCTGAGCATGCATGTATTTTCTTTGGGAATATTGGAATAAGCCACAGCCAACATTATTGATAGGGGTTTATTACTTTGCAAAATAATAGGCTTGAACATTTGTGTTCAAATTGCCTCAATCCCCATCTTTTTGAATATCAATGCACAAGAAATAGGCTGGGGTCCCTCCGTAAACTTCATATTTGAATGATTTTACTTAAATGTGTATGAGGGCATATTTGAGCAGCAACCAAGGGAAAGGTTAGTAGTTTCAGCTATATGTTATGTTGGTACAACTCACAGAGGGGTAAAGATAACACACTAAAAAATGCAACTGACCCTGCTGGTTACTGAACAGACTTGAGATGCCAACCCTGCAGTCCCTAGTTGTTCCTGCTGGAGTTTGAAAAGCCCTGACCACAGACTAAACTATGGCAACTCAGGCCTATGCTGCCTGGATGGCCATCGAGCACTTCACGTTGCTCTTAAGGAACCCAAGGGCAGAGCAGAAAGTGACCTACCTACAGAAGGGAGGGTGTGCTGGAGTAGAAGGTGATTTCAAAGTGAGAAAGACAAACAACAAAATTCCAGAAAAGCTGAATATTGCTAAAAAATATACCGCTTACTTACTGATAACAAACATAAGATGCGTGCAGAGTATATAACAAAAACAGTAGAGGGAGATATCCTAGCTGGTCTTCCACTGACTGACAGAATCTAACATCAATGTGGCTGTACTGTGAAAATTACCAGCAGACAATACCAGCACGAGGAACGTGTTTAGAGCCGCACCTAGAAGGTGATTGGACAGGCAACTGAGTAAATGAATACACCTTTTTACCCTAATCGAACCAAAGCAAAGATACGATAAACTAAACACCTGAATAAAAGGTGGATCTACTGTGATGCAGCGGAGAGAGTTGATGACCACAGTCAATAAAAAATGCTTGCCCACCTTGGTCACCCTATATTGTGTAGCTGTAGAGTCTTTACATATGTGTTGGCCTAAGGGGCACTTTGCACACTACATACATCGCAGCTGTGATGTCGGTGGGGTCAAATCGAAAGTGACGCACATCCAGCGTCGCAGTCGATATCGTACTGTGTAAATCCTTTTTGATATGATTAACGAGCACAAAATCGTCCAAATCGTATCATTGGTGTAGCGTCGGTCATTTCCATAATTTCCATAATTTCGGAAGGACCGATGTTACGATGTTGTTCCTCGTTCCTGTGGCAGCACACATCGCTGTGTGTGAAGCCGCAGGAGCGAGGAACATCTCCTACCTGCGTCCTGCGGCTCACGCCGGCTATGCGGAAGGACGGAGGTGGGCGGGATGTTTACGTGCCGCTCAGCTCTGCCCCTCCGCTTCTATTGGCCGCCTGCCGTGTGACATCGCTATGACGCCGCACGACCCGCCCCCTTAATTAGGAGGCGTTTCGCCGGCCAGAGCGACGTCGCAGGGCAGGTGAGTGCATGTGAAGCTGCCGTAGCGATAATGTTCACTACAGCAGTTATCACCATGATATCGCAGCTGCGACGGGGGCGGGGACTATCGCGCTCGGCATCACAAGCATTGGCTTGCGATGTCGTAGTGTGCAAAGTGCCCCTTACAATGGAAACACAAAATGTATTTCTATAGTATATACAAAATATAGTGATAATTGAATTGGTAAAGTACTACTACACAGTAGAAAAGATAATAAAGTGAACCTCACTGTGTCAGATTGTTATTACCTAAAATAAATTGCAAAATGTAAGGGATTCCTTGGTGTTTCGATCCTGCTCATAGAAATCCCCGAGCTGTATGATGCTCAGAGTAACCTGTAAAGACTGACACTGATGTCTGCAAACAAATGGGAAATCAAGTAAAATGAGAGAGTGCATAAAAGAAAGAACAGAAAGTAATGTAGTAAAAAAAAAAGGAAAAATGCCTAAAGGCTTGGAAAAATAACCAAAAATGCCTAAGGAATGATAGCCCGGACAACTTAAACAGAGGTCATATTAAGGATATAATCATGATCAAGCGTGACATTACTATGGCAAAGTCTCTCAACCAAGGTCAAGGGTAAAAAGAGAAAAGGTGTTGTCATGGCAAGGCTTTACCTCTTGAACTCTTGAGCACTTTGTAGAGTAACAGCAAAAAGGCATGAGTGGATATACCGAGCAAAGGCCCGGAAAAGTTAGTAAAAGATATTATGTGGGCAGTTGTTGCTTTGGGAGCGGAAAAGTTAATCTTATACCTGACTATGGTCTAGTCTGGTAATCAGAATATTGCCCAGTTGTATACTCTTTAATGGACCAATGGGCGGTCCACTGGCAGACACAGGCAGAAAAGGGCCCCTGTGCAAAAACAATATATGGGCCCTTTTCTGTCCAATAGCTCATCATAATGCACAATTCCATCTGCTTCGGAGGTAGCAATGGTCCACCTGACCTCTTGGGCCCCCTTGTCCCTGCACAGGTTGCACCAATGATATATCCACCCCTGGGTCTGCTCTATAATACAATAATAAAATATATTTTTCATATAAAGGGTTACATTTTAATTTCTTCAATCTTTATTATATCATCTGGCTGATGACTTTAGTCATGACCTTCTGATTCTTCAATGAGAGCAGCTGTAGGCAACATTACCATAGCACAAGTGTCTGATGAGAAGAACAAAGTGAAAAGTACTTTGGTTGAGGGCGTTCTGTTTGCGAGGGTACATTGATCCCTAATGTCTGATTCCTGCTGGCTGGGGGGTGGTGCACTTCTGCATGAATGACAGTTTGGGCCAGCGGCATTGTTGCACTACTTGCTCAAACTGTCTGCCATCTTTGCTGTTGTGTGAAGCACCTTTGCCTCTGTATTAGGCCTCCAACACACATCCGTTATAACCACATCCGTGTAAAACAGGCCGTTTTTCGGGTCCGTTTTCCATTTTTTAGGTCCGTTTTTATGGTATGTGTGGCCTGCGTGTGTATCCCGTATGCTAGCCGTATGTGCGTGTGGAATGTCCGAGTGTGTGTGAGTGAAATAACTGACATGTGTGTGTGTTGGCCGTGTGAAATGTTCCGTGTGTGTGTGTGATGCACAATGTCGTTGATATATGTCGGCTGACAGCAGACAGAGTTGCGCGATGAGAATGAACTCGGGTGAACTTCACCCGACTTCATTGTCATACCGCGGCTCTGTCTGTGTGCCGGGTACTGATTAGTGGTCACCCGTGCAGGATTCACCGGTGACCACTAATTCCCCGATTGACAGAAGTGAGCAGCCCTCTCTCATACTTACCGTTCCCCGATCTCCGGCGCAGCGCTGCACGGCTGTTATAAAAACTCCGGCAGCTTTTACTATTTTGAAAAAGCCGGCCGCTCATTAATCAATCTCATATTCCCTGCTTTACCCGCCCACAGGCGCCTGTGATTGGTTGCAGTCACACACGCCCACCACGCTGAGTGACAGCTGTGTCACTGCACCCAATCACAGCAGCCGGTGGGTGTGTCTATACTGTGCAGTAAAATAAATAAATAAATAATTAAAAAAAACGGCGTGCAGTCCCCCCCAATTTTAATACCAGCCAGATAAAGCCATACGGCTGAAGGCTGGTATTCTCAGGATGGGGAGCCCCACGTTATGGGGAGCCCCCCAACCTAACAGTATCAGTCTGCAGCCACCCAGAATTGCCGCATACATTATATGCGACAGTTCTGGGACTGTACCCGACTCTTCCTGATTTGCCCTGGTGCGTTGGCAAATCGGGGTAATAAGGAGTTATTGGCAGCCCATAGCTGCCAATAAGTCCTAGATTAATCATGTCATGATTGCATGTTTTATGTCATGCAATAAAAAACACTAACAAATACCCTCGTTCACCCCTTTTTTAAGCCCGAAAAACCCCTCCATGCCCGGCGTAATCCACGAAGGTCCAGCGTCGCATCCAGCTCTGCTACATGAAGGTGACAGGAGCTGCAGCAGACACCGCCGCTCCTGTCAGCTCCACGAAGCCACTGAAGAGAGCCGCGATCAGCTCAGCTGTCACTGCTGTAACTCGCGGCCATCGCTGGATCCTCCAACTGTGACAGCAAGTCACCTGTTACTACATCGCTGTCACTCTGGCGACTTGATGTCACAGTTGGAGGATCCAGCGGTGGCCGCAAGTTACCTCAGTGACAGCTGAGCTGATCGCGGCTCTCTTCAGTAGCTTCGTGGAGCTGACAGGAGCGGCGGTGTCTGCTGCAGCTCCTGTCACCTTCATGTAGCAGAGCTGGATGCGACGCTGGACCTTCGTGGATTACGCCGGGCATGGAGGGGTTTTTCGGGCTTAAAAAAGGGGTGAACGAGGGTATTTGTTAGTGTTTTTTTATTGCAAATAAATAATTTTTTCTGGTGTGTGTGTTTATTTACTGTAATTTACAGATTACTCATGGAAGGTATCTCGGGGAGACGCCGGACATGATTAATCTAGGATTTAGTGGCAGCTATGGGCTGCCATTAACTCCTTATTACCCCAATTGCCAACGCACTAGGGCAAATCGGGAAGAGTCGGGTACAGTCCCAGAACTGTCGCATATAATGTATGCGGCAATTCTGGGCGGCTGCTGACTGATATTGTTAGGCTGGGGGGCTCCCCATAACGTGGGGTTCCCCATCCTGAGAATACCAGCCTTCAGCAGTATGGCTTTATCTGGAGTAGTATTACATGCACATTAAAAGAATCGTGAACACTGATCAGGCTTACAGTAGAATCACAGATGAAACAGATCACCAGACCATATGGGGAGTGCAGATAAATTCATATCATCAGAAACAGAGAGTTCCTCAGAGTAATAAATGCAAAGGACAAAGTTACCCATTTATACATATATAGAACTCATATGCAAATCAAAGGGCATTGCAGCACATATATAAGGTAACAAACATAGTGACCTTTCATTACTCATCACTCCGAGGGGCAAAAATCATTAGAGGGGAGGGCCAGCCACGAAAAAGATACCATATAGCTGGAGACCATTCCCATCAGCGCACTCACCCATAGGTAGCCGGGACCGAGGAAAACGTGCCCCGACGCGCACGTTTCGATGACTTCTTCGGGGGGCCGTGAAGTGGTGTGAGTAAGGCTAACAAGCATCTTTAAATATCCCGCTGCCAGGGCCGCTAAACAGCCATTGGCCGCGCGTGAGGCGGGACTCCGATCAGAGGCCGCGTCATCGGGCGCTCCCGGAAGTGACGCGGGCAATTCCTGTGTCGTCACACAGGATGCGCGCGTCACGCCGTGTGGAGGCCGGCCGACGCTGGCATGATGGGAGTGACGCCGCACGTGCGTACCGCTGGAGCGGCCATGACCATGAAGGGCAAAAGGAAGGGCAAAACACCAAGCATGGAGACAAGGTCTGCGCCGTATGTGGTTTGAGTAGGGATAAATAAGGGGGGCGTACTAATAGAGAAAGCATCCCTCCCTATACACAGCAGCCGCATATATAGTACAACACGTAACATCTGCCAGAAGTGACAATGTGGCTGCCAGTAATATAGATGAACTAGTCAAAAATAGGGAAAGATGGAAATACCATCACCACATATATGAGGCACCAGTTCTGAAAGTATAACACATAACACATGTTGAACATAATGCAGCTGCCAACAATATAGATGATCTAAAAAATCTACGAAGGCCTATACACCAAATTTCCTGTCACGCCCACCTTCTATCTGCTGCCCAAGATACATAAGAACCCCCGTTGTCCCCCAGGGCGTCCTATTGTCTCTGGCATAGGAGGGCTTTGCGATCCGATATGCAAATTCATTGAATACTATTTACATCCACTAGTCGAGACGCTCCCCTCCTATGTCAGAGACACCTCGGATGTCCTGAGGCGGATTGATGGACTGTATCTTGATCAGGGCTCTATCTTGGTGGCAGCAGATGTGGAGTCTCTGTACTCCTGTATCCAACATAGTGATGGGCTTGTGGCAACGAAATTCTTCCTGCGAATGAGCCGCTGGGAGATACCTATTCAGGACCTGGTCTTGGAGCTCCTTGAGTTCATCCTGACACGTAATTTCTTTTTGTTCAAGGATCGGTTCTTCCTCCAGAAACGCGGCACTGCAATGGGCGCGGTGTGCGCGCCGTCGTACGCAAATCTCTTTCTTGGCTTTTGGGAGAGGGAGATTTTCGTCGACGGTGCCTACGCCGCTTCCCATCTGCAGTGCTGGTTACGCTATATAGACGATGTGTTGATGATCTGGGGGGGAACCGACCTTGAGCTGAATTCGTTTTTTTCTGTTTTGAATTCTAATAATCGTAACGTCAGGATGACCTTTAGGAGCGATAAAGAGACCATGGATTTTCTGGACATCAAAATCTTTGTCCAACCTGATAGGTCTATTCACACTGACGTTTTCCGGAAGGAAACGTCAGTGAATAGCCTGTTACATGCATCTTCCTCACATCTAGCCTCAACAATTAAGGCGATCCCTGCTGGACAATTCTTGAGGATTAAGAGGATATGCTCCTCTGACCAATTGTTTGATGCACAGGCTAGGGACCTTTCCCAGCGATTCAAGAATAGGGGGTATAGTGCACGTAGTATCAAGCAAGGTTATTCCAGAGCCAAGGCCGCCTCCAGAGATAAATTATTATCTACATAGCATAAGACCGAATCGTCCTTTGGACCGATTCGGTTTATTTCCACCTTCAGTAACCAGTGGGGGGGTATAAGACGCATCTTGGACAAGCACTGGTCGATACTTAAAACTGAACCAACATTAGCCAAAGCCCTCCCTGACCATCCTCTCATGACAGCAAGGAGAGGTAAAAACCTGCGAGATATGCTGGTACACAGCCACTTTGTCCATCGGGACACCCTACCCTTTAATATTGGGAAACCTAAATGGGGATGTTTCCCCTGTGGCTCGTGTATATCATGTGATAATATTGAAAGAGCTTTCTCTTTCTCTTCGGCGGATGGGAAAAGGGAATTTACTATCAGACATTACATCTCTTGCAATACGGATCATGTCATCTACCTTGCCAGATGTGGCTGTAATTTACTGTATGTGAGCCTGACCACTCGCCAATTCCGCGTGCGTACACGCGAGCATGTTAGAGCCATTATTGCAGCAAGAGAAGTGGATGACCTGCAATCCCCAAGGACTATTCCCCGGCATTACAAGTTGCATCATGACTGCAACCCCGCATCCCTTAGAGTACGGGCCATTGATAGGCTTCAACTGGGCTCAAGGGGCGGCAATTACCAACAAGCACTGTCACGCCTTGAGTGTAGGTGGATTGTCACCCTAGGTACAATGGCACCCGGGGGACTGAACGAAAAATTGTCATTTGCCCCCTTTTTATGATTTTTTTATTTTTCGGACCTAGTCTTCAGCTGAGCATTTTTGTCATGTTTTGGATTTTAGTAGTAGGCCCCCGTGTCCTTTTTAAAACATTTTATTAATGTTGGTGTGTTGTTTCCCTTTTTTTGTTTTTTTGTTTTTCTGTGTTGTTTTATTTACAGGCTCTGGCTTTGGCATTTCATATGTCTCCCGCTCCATGGATTTGCTTGGTCGGAGGTTCCATATATGTCCCTTTCCCTCCTGTTGTGGGATCTTTCCTAGATATACCTCTTCGGAATTTTGAGTGACGGCCCCATATCCGTCGTTTTTTGCTTGCCTTAGATCCCCACTTGGAGAAAATGATCGTGGGCAGTTCCTCTGATGCTGGCTAATGGAACTCCGGACACATGGAGGATTAGTTTATTTCATCTATGGCATCTCAATAGATTATGATGATGCTATGCCTTGGAGACAAGAAATAACATTCGGCACCCTTTTCTGTGGATCATGGACTGAGTGGGGGTTCAGGGAGCTTTTTTGCTTATCATTGTGTGAACTTTCTTTCACCAATTAGATCATCTATATTGTTGGCAGCTGCATTATGTTCAACATGTGTTATGTGTTATACTTTCAGAACTGGTGCCTCATATATGTGGTGATGGTATTTCCATCTTTCCCTATTTTTGACTAGTTCATCTATATTACTGGCAGCCACATTGTCACTTCTGGCAGATGTTACGTGTTGTACTATATATGCGGCTGCTGTGTATAGGGAGGGATGCTTTCTCTATTAGTACGCCCCCCTTATTTATCCCTACTCAAACCACATACGGCGCAGACCTTGTCTCCATGCTTGGTGTTTTGCCCTTCCTTTTGCCCTTCATGGTCATGGCCGCTCCAGTGGTACGCACGTGCGGCGTCACTCCCATCATGCCAGCGTCGGCCGGCCTCCACACGGCGTGACGCGCGCATCCTGTGTGACGACACAGGAATTGCCCGCGTCACTTCCGGGAGCGCCCGATGACGCGGCCTCTGATCGGAGTCCCGCCTCACGCGCGGCCAATGGCTGTTTAGCGGCCCTGGCAGCGGGATATTTAAAGATGCTTGTTAGCCTTACTCACACCACTTCATGGCCCCCCGAAGAAGTCATCGAAACGTGCGCGTCGGGGCACGTTTTCCTCGGTCCCGGCTACCTATGGGTGAGTGCGCTGATGGGAATGGTCTCCAGCTATATGGTATCTTTTTCGTGGCTGGCCCTCCCCTCTAATGATTTTTGCCCCTCGGAGTGATGAGTAATGAAAGGTCACTATGTTTGTTACCTTATATATGTGCTGCAATGCCCTTTGATTTGCATATGAGTTCTATATATGTATAAATGGGTAACTTTGTCCTTTGCATTTATTACTCTGAGGAACTCTCTGTTTCTGATGATATGAATTTATCTGCACTCCCCATATGGTCTGGTGATCTGTTTCATCTGTGATTCTACTGTAAGCCTGATCAGTGTTCACGATTCTTTTAATGTGCATGTAATACTACTCCTTTTGCTATATACTTAAATTTAATAAATTTTGATACTTTTGCAAAGGTTAGTACATTGTTTATTGATCTAGTGGTCCTTCAGTGACCCTTGACTGCATTGCCCTTGTTTCTCTGTGTGTGTGCTCATATATATTGGGTGCAGTCTTTTTAATATGATAAGATTCGTCAGACATCTAGTCCATGTCTATTTGATTTAAGTATGGCTTTATCTGGCTGGTATTAAAATTGGGGGGGGACTGCACGCCGGTTTTTTTAATTTATTTATTTATTTTACTGCACAGTATAGACACGCCCACCGGCTGCTGTGATTGGGTGCAGTGACACAGCTGTCACTCAGCGTGGTGGGCGTGTGTGACTGCAACCAATCACAGGTGCCTGTGGGCGGGTAAAGCAGGGAATACGAGTTTTATTAATGAGCGGCCGGCTTTTTCAAAATAGTAAAAGCCGCCGGAGTTTTTATAACAGCTGAGCAGCGCCGCGCCGGAGATCGGGGAACGGTAAGTATGAGAGAGGGGGGGAATGACCTATGGATAGAGAGGGACAGACAAGACAAAGAGACAGACACAGAAATAAAGAAAGTGACCGACATCACATGAAAAAAAGCACAAAACGTACACGGAGCAAACAGAGATGCGTCCATGTCACTCCGACATGCGCACAGATCCATTGACTTTCATTGGGTCCGTGCGTGCGTGTTGCGTGCTGAAAATGGACATGCTTCCGTGCAAAACGGAGATACAAACGTAGCACGCACACGGACACACAGACCTTAATGAAAAACCCACATATGTCCTCAAACATTGCATAACATTGGTGCACGTTTGGCCGTGTCTCCGGTATATACGGAAACGGACCAAACACGCATGTGTTTCACAGATGTGTGTTTCAGGCCTTACACATAGCACAGTAACAATGAAGCTGGTCAGGTGCTAATAAGGTGCTCTCGCATTTTCTGCCAGTTACAGTGCAGTAATTACAAGTTCAATAAAAAAGAGCTTTCAAGAACTGCACATGTTTATCCACTGGTGCTAAACCTCGGCTGTGGCTTGTACCCTAGGCTGCAATATATAAATAATAGTTACATTGTATCTACACTATCAGTATAATTAGTCAAATGAGTTGTCCCATGAACAAAATACATTTTAATCAATAGATTTTGGAATAATAATAAATTATACAATTCAATATATTGAACAAAAAGGTTCCTGTGCTGAGAGAATCTTATATATGTGATCCTGCTTTGTGCTGTCTTATTTGCTGTTTCCAGCCATACAGAGCTGCTCCAGTTTACTGTCAGTACATACCACAGCCCCTGGCCAGTGGAGGAAACGTAAAATATTAAACTTACCACACAGCAGGGGCTCACAGCGATTGTTTGTGTGAAGCAGTACATTTTCTGTCTGTTTGTTTTATCACAGTAGTAATGTTTCTGTGTCACCACCAGTCCTGCTGCTTGTTCTCACCCACAAAGCTCTCCACAATGCGGCACCCCCTACATCTCCACCCTTCTCCCTGTCTATCACCCCACCTGTTCTCTACGCTCTGCAAATGACTTTCGACTAACATCCAAACTAATTCGAACCTCCCACTCCCGAATTCAAGACTTCTTCCAAGCTGCACCAAACCTCTGGAACGCTCTACCCCAAGAAGTTAGAACGAATCACAACTTACTCAGCTTCACCCTAAAAACACATCTTTTTAGGGCGGCCTATCACACTCCCTAGACAAACTAATTTCACCTAATCCCTCCACAACTTCTCAGAAAATAACCCCACTTCAAACTCCATGGCACCCAAATGCATCTCAAGGCTCTGGCAAAACTGGTCCAGGAAGCCATTATCTATCCCCCATTTTCTTGAGATGGCTGGATTGTCATTGTAAATAAGCACTTGTACCTTGCCCCCCCCCCCCATCTCATTGTAGATTGTAAGCTCTCACGAGCAGGGTTGTCTTTTTTCCCTTTAAATATTGTATTTTCTATAACTGTTACTTGTTTGTATATAATCCTCCTGAATTGTAAAGTGCTGCAGAATATGTTGGCGCTATAGAAATAAAGATTATTATTATTAGTCCTGAGTTTGTCATAACTCGAGTCAGTGAGTCAGTGATGTACGATCTCCGTTGCCCTCAGACCTTCTACATCACTGACCTGATTTCTGAGCCCACAGTGTTGATGAACAGCACAAGCACTCATTCCTGGGATAAAACAAACAGGGAAATGTGGTACCTCACACAAAGAAGCAGCTACGAGCCCCTGCTGTGTGGTCAGTATATGTGGTCACTTATGCTTCCTCCTCTGGTCAGGAGCTATGGTATGTGCTTACCATCAACTGAAGCAGCTCTCTGTATAGTTGGACCTCAAATTAGAAGGAAGAACAGTAAAAAAAAAAAATAATAATATATTTAATTGTGGAGTTCTTTATGATTTTAAGATCTATTAATTAAAATGTACTTTGTGAGACAAAGCATTAATGAAACCCCTCATGGAAGATTTTGGAGGTAACTAGGATTTGCTGCTATGCCTCAGCAGTTTAATTTTTGGGACATATCAAATGCTCCTGCTTGCATTGATTTTGTAATTAGTGGGCGCTTTGAACCTGCGAACTACCTGCGTTCACTCACTGGGCAGGCATTGTATATGTACAACACACACAAGGCACGAGAAACAGAGCTTGAGTCTCTCATATATCAGATGTCAGTGCTGATGATGCTGTTTACATTGGGAAAGAAAGGTTAATTGCAAGTACTATGTAAATAATGAATGACCCGTGATCTTGATGGAAGAGGGGAGAGGGCATCGCATAAGCTGCATCTAAACCAGCAGATTGCTCCACACTTTTTGGAAAGATTTCAATGAGATTTTTGAATACCTGTCAGGGTTCATGTTCTGGCTGCGGATGTCAACTACAAGAGCATTTGTAATGGTCGTCTAATAATGTTTGGGGGTAAGGGTAAAGTTATGGGGTTAAGGATAAGGGTAAGGCTAGGTTCACATTTCCGTTGTTTATGATCAGTCACAATCTGTTGCTCTGATAAACAACGCAATCCGTTTAGCGGATTCCGTTGTTCCCATAGACTTGTATGAGCGGCGGATTGCGACTGATGCCCTTGCGTTGCATCCGCCGCCTGACTGATCAGTCGTGGAACGACTGACCGTCGGGCGGCAGGAACGCAGCATGTAAAGTTTTTTGAGCAGCAGAATCCTTATGTTTTCACTGCGCATGCTCAAATCTTGTGTTTAATCATTCAAATGAATGTCTCTCTCTCTATTGACGGCCGGGAGATCAGCTGATCACCCGGCGACCGGCTTCTGTGAGCGATCAGCTGATCTCCCGGCTGCCGACTTTTGAGAGCCATCAGATGATCACCTGGCGGCCGGCCTCTGTGAGCGATCAGCTGATCTCCCGGCCGCCGGCTTTTGAGAGCGATCAGCTGATCGTTCACAATAGCCAGCCAATCAGCTGATCGTTCGCAGAAGCCGGCCGCTGGGCGATCAGATGATGGCTTTCAAAAGTCGGCGGCCGGGAGATGAGCTGATCGCTCTCAAAAGCCGGCGTCCAGCTATTGTGAACGATCAGCTGATCGTTCTCTCTCTCTCGTTTTACAACGGAATCCGCTTTATAATGACAATGAATTCTAATTCTTGTCATCCGTTGTACAACGCATCAGTCACAAGCGTCAAGCAACGCATGTGACTGATGCAAAACAACGGAAATGTGAACCTAGCCTAAGGCTTTCCAACACAGAAGTGAACAAATCATTTTGTATGGACTTTGCTTGTTATTTCTAGACATAAAATGTCCTACAGTTTCCACAAAGTTTGAAACAAAGATTTTTCGGTAATGTCCTTGTATTCTGCATCATTGCGATTTATATTCTCTGGACTATTACTTTCTTTACCCATCATACCCTGAGATATCCATAAGTAGACTGTGAAGCATTATTTACCACTTCCCTTACAGCATTTTTCTAGTTATAAAGTTCAGTATTAGGGAATTACTGTAAAGTAACACTAAACCTAGAAATGAATGTTAAATTGAACAACAAATATATTTGCATTCACTGTTTGACATTCTACATGATCCTGAAATAGTCAACTTTGTAGAAATACAGAAATGCAGTGAAACCATGGTTTATTTCCAGCTGATCAGTTCCATGTTAGACAGTGAGGAAGGTCATGTATTGTCTTTCTGTAGACAGTGAAGAGGAAGGAGGCTCCCGCTGTAGGCAGTTGTCTTAGAGCCTGACCAAGGGATGCGAGGAGAAGAAGGGTAGTTCAGTTTATATACAAGTGCATCTCAATAAATTAGAATATTATCAAAAAATTAATTTTTTCAGTAATTTAATACAAAAATGGAAACCCGTATACAGAATCGGACTGGCTACTGGAGGAACCACTAGTAATACCAGTCCTGGCTGCGGTTACCGGCATTGAACTCCGGAGCTCTCACCTGAGCTCCGGAGTGCAGCCTGGACTGAACTCAGGGTTTGCAGGACTGAACCGCAAGCCCCGACTGATTCCCTGGCTATTGCGGTTCAGTTCATGACAGCTGCAGACAGGCCGGGCTGAACTCTTAAGCTCTCACCTGAGCTCCGGAGTTCAGCCCGGCCTGTCCGCAGCCATGACATGAACTGAACCGCAATCACTATGGAATCAGTCGGCGCTCACGGTTCAATCCTGTAAGGCCTGGTATTACTGGCAGTTCCTCCGGTAGCCAGTCTAATTCTGGCCATATATTATATAGAGTCATTACAAACAGTGATCTATTTCAAGTGTTTATTTCTGTTAATGTTAATGATTATTGCTTACAGCCAATGAGAACCCAAAAAGTCATTATCTCAGAAAATTAGAATAATTACCAAAAAACACCTGCAAAGGCTTCCTAAGTGTTTCAAATAGTCCTTTAGTTTAGTTCAGTAGGATACACAATCATGGGGAAGACTGCTGACTTGACAGATGTCCAAAAGGCAGTTATTTACACACTCCACAAAGAGGGTAAGGCACAAAAGGTCATTGCTAGAGAAGCTATATCCAAGTATATTAATTGAAAGTTAAGTGGAAGGAAAAAGTGTGGTAGAAAAAGGTGGACAAGCAACCGGGATAACCACAGCTTTGATAGGAAAGCCTTGATGTTAAGAAAAGGCCATTCATAAATTTGAGGCAGATTCACAAGGAGTGGACTGCTGCTGCTGGAGTCAGTGCGTCAAGAGCCAACACACACAGACATATCCAGGACATGGGCTACAACTGTCACATTCCTTGTGTCAAGCCTCTTATGACTACAAACGTCTTACCTGGGCCAAGGAAAAAAAGAACTTGACTGTTGCTCAGGGGTCCAAGGTGTTGTTTTCAGATGGAAGTAAATTTTGCATTTTATTTGGAAATCAAGGTCCCAGAGTCTGGAGGAAGAGTGGAGAGGCTACAATCCAAGCTGCTGAGGTCTAGTGTGACGTTTCCACAATCAGTGATGGTTTGGGGAGCCATGTCATCTGCTGGTGTAGGTCGACTGTGTTTTATCAAAACCAAAGTCGGCGCAGCCGTCTACCAGGAAATTTTAGAGCACTTTATTCTTCCCTCTATAAACAAGCTTTTTGGAGATGGAAATTTAATTTTCCAGCAGGGCTTGGCACCTGTCCACGCTGCCAAAAGTACCTGCACTGCCAGCAAACTTGCCTGACCAAAACCAAAACGAAGATGAAAGACACCAGACCCAACAATGCAGACGAGCTGAAGGCTTCTATAAAAGCAATCATTGGTAGAGGAGTTATAAAACCTCAGGCAAACAAAGTGGACGCCATTCAGAATTGGCCACAACCGGTCACCAAAAGACAGGTCAGAGCCTTTTTGGGGATCGTTGGTTATTACCGGCGGTTCATCAAACATTTTGCTACCATCGCAGCCCCACTCACGAATCTTACCAAGGGGTCAACCTCTGTCTCAATAAAGTGGAACGCAGAAGCAGAGGACGCCTTTCAAAGGTTGAAAAAGGCTTTATGTGACCAACCAGTGTTGGTTACCCCAAACTTTACACAGGAGTTTATTGTTCAAACAGATGCCTCTGGTGTTGGCCTCGGCGTGGTGTTTTCACAAGAAGTGAACGGCGAGGAACACCCAGTGGGCTATCTAAGCAGAAAACTTACGGAGGCAGAACAAAAATACAGTGTGGTTGAGCGAGAAGCCTTAGCTGTGAAGTGGGCCCTGGAAACCCTGCGCTATTATTTACTAGGACGCCGATTTAGGCTAGTGACGGACCATTCACCCCTGACATGGATGTTCCAGGCAAAAGAGGGCAATGCGCGGGTGACACGCTGGTTCTTGGCGTTACAAAATTTTAAATTATCAGTGGAGCACAGAGCAGGCACAGCGTATGGGAATGTAGACGCGTTGTCTAGAACGCACTGCTTGGTAAGTCATTGTGTCCGACCCCACGGGCTCGAACAGAGGGGGGGAGTATGTGAGATGCCGAGGGGAGAAGTACTAGAGAACAGGTATGTTTCCCCTCGGTTCATTTCATATGTCTCCATGTATTGATTGTGGAGCGGTTTGGCCCATGCAAATGGGCTGGGAAAAGCTGGGAACATTATATCTGGCTCAGCAATAAGTTAGTCACTGAAGCCTATTTATTTCAGTGTAATTTTGGGCTCGGTTTTTCCTGGAGCAATCAGTAGGAATGGCAGTGGGACTAGTTGCTCCCTTCTCCACATGCAATCCAGGGTTTTGATTCCTCACTGGATCAGCTGAAATAATCAGGAGGCATTCAGAACAAGGAGAGCAGTCCAGGCTCATGGTTGCTGGGGCTGAGACTCCATACCTCCACTGGCTGTGCTGAGGAACCCACACAGTAAGAGAATACTGTTTTGTTTGTTACATAGGTTTATTTTGTAGTTAGCATTCTGTTGTTAGTTAGTGGCCAGACGGCCTTAGACATTTATTTTCCTGTTTTTGCATGTGTAACACTGAAGGATAAGTGTACACAATAAACACGGCAGTGGCCGTATCTGTTTGGAACCTGCCAGTCTGCCGCTGTCATCTGTGAATCCATAGCCACTCGCTTGGACCAAAGCAAAGATCCCAGCTGAGCTATATCCCCTGTCTCACACCCCCCAGACTTCACCAGTACTGTAAAACTGCACATTTTAGAGTGACCTTTTATTGTGGCCAGCCTAAGGCACACCTGTGCAATAATCATGCTGTCCAATCAGCATCTTGATATCCCACACCTGTGAGATGGATGGATTATCTCGGCAAAAGAGTAGTGCTCACTCACACAGATTTAGGCCCGTTTCACACGTCAGTGAAAAACAGTGACGTTTTTCACTGGCGTGTAAAACACGCACATGTCCCTGCGTGTGCCGTGAATCACGGCACACGTGGGTTGTCTAAGTGCAATCCGGGCTCCGTTCTCCGTGGCCCGTGATTGCACTTAGAAATCAACTCACCTGCGCCCGCTCCCGCTGTCCGTGGTGCTGAATCCTCCCGTGGTGCAGCATCCGGCCGGCGCTGACCCCTGCAGCAGCTGCTTCCGGGTCGGCTGTGTCGCCGGGTGAGTTAAAATGTTTTTTATTTTAAAAGCACGTTTTTTTCTGGCACGTGTTTCACAGAGCACACAACTGCGTGGTCCGTGGAACATCAGTGATGCCAGAAAAAAATGGACATGTTTCCGTGCAGCAATCACGCACACGCGGGTACGCTGCACGGAGACACGTGCAGTGAAAAATCACTGACGTGTGAGCAGACCCATTCATTATAATGGGTCTGCGTATGTCAGTGATTCTGGTACGTTTAGAAAAAAATCACAAACGTACCAGAATCACTGACGTGTGAAAGGGGCCTTAGACAAATTTAAACAATGAACAATGTTTAAAGAGAAAAAGTTATTTTGTGTGCAAAGATAAAAAGTCTTAGATCTTTGAGTTCAGGTCATGAAAACTGGGAGCAAAAATAAAAGTGTCGCGGTTATATTTTTGTTAATTTTACAGATATATATATATATATATATATATATATATATATATATATATATATATATATATATATGAAGATTAACAATTTCATCAATCCCATCATATAACATTAGAGGATAAATCCATATAGATTGCAAATGTCCACCATATAAACATATAATTGAAATAGGAGAAAAAAGGTGGACTTGGAGAGTTTAAAAATATTAATTTTTATTAATGAAAAAGAGTTAAAAGGTACAAGTATTATAGAGAAGCATGAGATATGGAGCAGTATATGCACACAAAACACTAGACAAAAAACATACAGGACTAACAGTATCCAAGGATAATACAAAAAGTTTATATGTAGTGGTTGATAGAGTAAAACCACTTCACATGGGTTGCAAAATTGCATAAAGTGAAAAATAAGTTAAATAGATGGCATAATCCCAAAGGTCACATAAGAATCAGAAGCTAAATGCTTGTAAAGATACAATTGGTTCAGGTGCCAAATCTATAGAAACAAACAGCAGTCAACTCCCTGCAGGGCTGAGGTTAGATTTAGACAAATTTCTGAACAATGTTTAAAGAGAAAAAGTTATTTTGTGTGCAAAGATAAAAAGTCTTAGATCTTTGAGTTCAGGTCATGAAAAATGGGAGCAAAAATAAAAGTGTCGCGGTTATATTTTTGTTAATTTTACATATATATATATATATATATATATATATATATACAGTATATCACAAAAATGGGTGCACCCTTCACAATTTTTTAAAAATATTTTATTGTTTCTTTTCATGGGACAGCACTGACAACACTGAAGATATGACACATTGATACATTGTACAGTAGTCAGTGTACAGCTTGTATAATAGTGTAAAAATGGTGCCCTCAAAATAACTTAACAAAACAGCTGTTAATGTCTAAACTGCTGGCAACAAAAGTGAGTGCACCCCTAAGTGACATGACACTGAGGAGGGAAAATGGCTAATTGGATACAATTTGGCCATTTTCGTTTAGGGGTGTACTCACTTTTGTTGCTACCTGTTTTGACATTAATGGTTGTGTGGGAGGAAGTACAGGGATATTTTTAATTTTTTTGTGCATTTACTGTGTTCCGTGTTTCTTTACATCACACCAGGGCGCATTGTGTAACCGCTCAAGCGTAGAAACCCAATAAATCCACAAATTTCCTGATGAGTTGTTCTTGTTTCCAGAAGCTGCATGGAGCTTAGTAAATTTAGTGCTACTCTCTTTAGCATTGCGTTATAAGCTCTGTACGGCCCACCAGCATCTGACTGAGCAGTTTTTAGACCTAGATGTTTTCGCTTCAGTGAAACATTCTCTTAAAAATGACAGTTCCATTTGATTAAACATATTTTATAGAATAAATGATACTGTTAAAAAAAACAAACAAACAAAACACATTAAAGCAAGATTACAAGGGATGTCTAGGATTTATTTATTTTTTTATAGCTTAGCCCTCTATTATTTTGTACTGTGTTTTAAAGGGAACCTGTCAGGTCCAATATGCACCCAGAAACACGAGCAGTTCTGGGTGCATATTACTAATTCCTTCTCAACCGTCCCTGCATATGGTAGCATAGATAAAGAGATCTTTAGAAAAAGTATTTCTAAAGATCCTTTATGATATGCTAATGAGCGCAGGGACTAGTCACAAGGCCGTTACTTCCCTTGACCAGTCGGCCCCCTTAGCATGTAAGCATGTGACACGCCCACACCGGGGCCTGGGGTTACTGGTTACCGTGCCAGCTCTGTTCTGCTCGCAGCATTGCTAGAGACGGGGAGACAAAAAGGCTCAATAGGGTCTTACCTGGTATTTACCGTAAAGAAGTATAGAAAGGTACACTCACCTGGTAAGGTTGTGCCAGTCACAACCCCTTGATGAGCATGTGAGTGTCCGCGTGGTTCAAGCAGCGGCCCCGTGTACAACGTGATATGGATATAAAATAGGAAAACGGGTTTTAGCCGTGATAAAAAACCACTGTTGCCAGGATATTAACAAAATCTCTTTTTATTTCAGCATTCCAACGCATTTCAGAGACTAAAGACCGTCTCCTTCTTCAGGGAAAAAAAGAGAAATCTCTTTGCTGAAATAAAAAGAGATTTTGTTAATATCCTGGCAACAGTGGTTTTTTTAGCGCGGCTAAAGCCCGTTTTCCTATTTTATATCCTGCTCGGAGGATGTCACAGCGACATGGCTCGGTTTCATGGCCCCGGCGGTGTTGTTTAAATGGGGAAATTATTTACAAGGGGAAAAAAGTTTGTGACGCCACCTGTGGTATGCGGCCAGATATATGCTGCTGTCGCGAGCGGAGGGGCCGCGCTCGCTACGCTCGGGTCCGCGGCTGCTGCTGCTGCTCGGTGGCTCGAGCGGTGGACCGGACCCGGGGACTCGAGCAGCGCTCCTCACCCACGAGTGAAAAGGGGGTGGTTTGTTTTGGGAGATAGTTCGTGACGCCACCCACGGGTCGTGGTGATAATGGGCACCACCGCTGCTGATGATGGGGATCCCGGGAGCGATGGTAGGGAGCAGCTAGGATGTTGTCCCCTCTGTGGGTAGGGGTTGGTGATCCCGGGGCCCGGTGGTGTAACGGGGAGGCTGGTTGGCTGGGCTGCAGGGTTGTAGGGGCAGCGCGGCGCGGTGTCGCATGGCACTGTGGTACTCACTCAGACACAGATGCACAGAGTCTCTGGTAAACCAAACAGCTGGATGGATGGGTCCCACAGCCGGCTGCAGTGTTTGTGCTCTCCCCAGACAGGGTGATGGTGGCTGTCTTTCCCTGCACCTTGTTAGAATGTTCTGACTCCTGTGGTTGCCCACCGGTAGTCCGCTCCCCGGCGTATAGGTACCGAAGGAGCCCGTTTTGCCCGCAGGCGCTGGCCCTTGGATCTCTAGCCTATGGCGGTGGCTGTGTATCCTCACGGTGTGGACTGTTGCCTTCTCTCGGGTCTTGGTTGTTAGGAAACCCCTGGGGTTCTGGTCACTTTCGGATTTGACCGTTGTCGGCGGCTCCAAGCCTAGTCGGGGTCCGATGGCCCTGCCTTTGTGCTTAGCTTCACTCTGTTTCCCGGTTCGGTACTGGTGGGCCACCGCCCGACCCCGGTCCTACGGTTCCACAGAGATCCACTAACTCCTGCAGGCGGCTACCACCGTCTGCCAACCTTGCTGTTTGTGTCTGGGCCCCTACCCAGACACTGACAGTTTCTGACCTCTCACTTTCAACTCCAAACTGAATCTGTCACTTTTCCCGCCTCCAGGCCTGTGAACTCCTCGGTGGGTGGGGCCAACCGCCTGGCTCCACCCCACCTGGTGTGGACATCAGACCCTGGAGGGAGGCAACAAGGGTTTTTGTCTGACTGGTGTGAACTATCCAGGGGAGGGGGTGTGTGTGTTGTTATGTCTGTGACTACCTGGCTAGTCCAGGGCGTCACACTGCCACTGCTATTCAGTTCCCTTGGGGATCGATGGTGAGGCAGCTCGTTGGTATAGCTCTCCACAGGTAGAGCTGTGTCCCCAGGGCTGAAGATGGTGTTGTGGAGTAATAATGGGGTGCAGGGCCGGAGGCACAGGGAATAACTGGGCAACACTGGAATGCAGTCACAAGTTCTTTACTCACTGTTTGAGATGCTGCCTTTGGAGCACTGGAACCTGCTGTGATGGGGCCTCAGCCGTTCCCGGATAGTTCAGAGGCACAACCCGATACACCCTTTTGTGTTCCTTCCCTGGTCGTCTTCCTGCGCTGGCTTCTACCTCCTGCCTTGCTCCCTCACACACAGAGCCCTGAGCCAGTGTTCACGGACCCTGTCGGGTGGCTTGAAGCTCTAGCACTTGGCCCTATGTGGTCACCTTTTCACTGGATATGTGTGATTGTGGCGTCGGTACTTGCAGTAACCTTAGTCTCTGTTTTGCTAGCTGAGCCTTGTAGTTCTCGACTAGTTGAGGGGCCGGTCCCCTTTGTGGCCAAGTCCCTTCACTCCGGTATGCCGTTTGTGGAACGAGACCATGGGTGTATGGCGCACTTCCCGTGGGCTCTAGGATCCTTTCTTTCCTTTTGGTCCCAGGGTGAGCCTTTTCACTTCAAGTCCCCTAGGACCTGTCTTCTGCACGTCCTACTCCATTCTCCTCCAGAGTTGTTTTCACCTGTTCTGTTAGTTTCACTTTCCTTCCTACACACTAGGTGTCCACCCACTAGCTAACTCCACCTCCAAGCTGGCTTGTACAGAAAACCCCTGGCCTGTTGGAGTGTGTCTGTGTGTGTTTGTTTGTGTGTGTTTGTATGCAACGAGCTGTGACCTCCTCCTTACCCCGTAAATGGAATACCTCACCTCTGCCTAAGATGCAGTACATCTGTGGCGACTGGAGCCTCAGGGGCGCCACACATGCCACTGTGGGCATGCTCACATGCTAATGAATGCGCAATGTCAGAGGCATGGTCAATCTCACCTCTCTGCTACCACCACGCCTGATGAGGGATTTTGGCTCAGTCCACATAATCCCCAAACGTCTGGTCATGCACACTATGAAGCCAGGTGTACATGGCCCGGCTTTAAACTGGTGTACTGTGCATGACCAGAAGTGCCAGGGACTTCTGATCATGTGCACTGACCCTATGCCCAGCGTACTGAGGCAGTGCAACGGACACAGGAACGCGAGTCACTGCCGATGACGCTGGGCAATGAACATTGAATAGCATGTTAGCATACCCCTGTGTGCATGCTAACACGCTAAGAGGGCGGAATGAGCACAGGAACTAATGCCCTTGCGACTAGTCACTGGCCTCATTAGCATATCATAAGGGATTTTTAGAAATACTTTATCTATGCTAGTGTATACAGGGACAGTTAGGCAGAGATTAGTAATATGCACCCAGAACTGCTCGTGGTTCTGGGTGCATATTGGACCTGACAGGTTACCTTTAAACTGACAAATCTACTGGGGGGGAAAAAACCTCATTAATCATTATCTCATTCATTGGAGGCCATACTTTAGTGGTAGAAAAAAATTTAATTACACATGATAAATTCAAAAATAAATATTTAATTAGGTTACAAACAAGTCTAAAACAATCCTATTTCTACTTAATTTCACACTTCTTTTCCGAATATATCCTCGAGGAATTTTCTTAACACTAATATTTACAGTTACCAGGTATTTATCTTAGTCTACTGTTTTAATTATCTCTTTCATACATTGGCCATGTGTTAATTTAGTGCTGAAATTGTTTTACAGTGGTTCACCATAGATTTTGTAAAAAAAAAAAGCCCTAGTATAAAAAAGTGTCAGAATTTACTCTTTTACATCATTGGGCTCTGCATGCCAGCACCTATTGTGAAGATTTTTTTTTTGCAAAAGGAGGTAACAAAGAATGGCCTTTAAGAAAGTTAAAATGAATAAAAAAGTGTGAATATGTATTTCACAAATGGCAAACATGTAAAAAGTACCTGAAAATTAAATATATTTCCTTTGTACGTTGGTGTAATGTCTAGCAGATCCCTTTTTGTAATTGCATATGTTAAAAGTGTTATTCTGAGTGTGGGAAAAAAGCTGTGTGTGTGTTAGTTCTTACATCAGTAACATTTATATAATGCAGAAAATTCTATATATTTTTTTAAAATTCTTATTTACTACAAATATTCCTGAAATATTGTACTTGATGTGCAGATTGGGACAGATTCAGCAGAGTCATCTCATCATTTCAGAATGGGGGATTTACTGACATATTCCAGCTCTCTTAGGTTCCTCTAACCTTAGATAAAAAGGCATAGAAACTATAATCTAGCACTTCACTTCTGTATTCTATCTACACTGTTTAGTGGAACCCCTTTAACATTTTCCCTATCTGGTATATAGATATGAGCAGATTTGAGTCCCATTTCATGTGTATTCAAATATTTTGAGATTCAGTTTACGTTTTCCCCTCCAAAAATACTCGCCCGGCAGCATTTCCCACACTGCTGAATCAATAGAGGGCAGGTCAATTTGACTTTCTATTGCCACACCGGCCCCCTATATGGCCCTGCAGCTATGACATCTAGCATTTTATCATGCCTTGTACAGTGATGGTCAGCACCTGGGCCATCACAGATTACTTCTTCTCAGTGGAGCTCAGTTTGTATGATAGAGTGGTTTTTCATCTCCTGAGTCACTAGGTAAGCATCTCCCGGAGAGGGTAAGCTCTTGTGGTCAGCAGGGTCCTCTCTTTCTCTCTCCTGTAGAGTGTAAGCTGTTATGGTCAGCAAGGTCCTCTCTCTACCTCACTCTTATATAGTGTAAGTGTTTATGGTAAGTGAGGTACTCCTTCTCCTGTAGAGTGTAAACTCTTATCGTCAGCAAGGTCCTCTCTCTTCTGTAGAGTGTAAGCTCTTATGGTCAACATGTTCTTCTCTCTCCTGTAGAGTGTAAGCTCTTATGATCAGCGGGGTACTCCTCCTGTAGAGTGTAAACTCTTATGGTCAGCAAGGTCCTCTCTCTACTGTAAAATGTAAGTTCCTATGGTCAACAGGTTCTTCTCTCTCCTGTAGAGTGTAAACGCCTATAGTCAGCAGGGTCCTCTTTCTCTCCTGTAGAGTGTAAGCTCTTATAGTTAATGGAGTCCTCTCTCTTCTGTAAGCTCTTATGGTCAGCAGGGTCCACTCTCTCTCTTTTGTAAACTGTAAGCTCTTATAATCAGCAGGGTCCACTCTCTCTCCTGTAGAGTGTAAGCTCTTATGGTCAGCGGGGTCCTCTTTCTCCTGTACAGTGTAAGCTCATTTTTAATCATTGGGAAGCGCAGTGCAACTTCAAGGCATTCCCAAATTACCAGTCATATTTGTAAATTTCTTGGTCCAGATGCTGTATAAATATGGTGCTTGGCTCAGTAAACCTTTGCAAATACATTTAAAAAATTACCTCATTATTTATACAGTTTTAATTTGCAACATATTTAATGCAAAAAATGCAGAAATAAAATCATGGAAAATTTACAGTAAAGAACATAACGTTCTATACAATTGACAGAAACCTCCAATGACTACAGTAGCTGATGGCAATTGTGACTTTTCTGGCCTAAATTGTCTCCTCAATTTCCTTTTTACATTAGCATTTTGAATAGTGTCTCATGCTGGTTTCTAAGATTCATTTTAAAGAGAATGATGTAACAGTTTAGATTCTCTATTCCTAATGTTCTGAAGCTGTGACATCCAACTACTATCATTTTCATCAAATACATTTAGACATACGACCCCCTAAAGCCATCAGTGATGGGATCCAAAGCATGACCTATTGTCTTACCAGAACACAAAAAGCCCACGGCCAATATTAAGCATAACTGTTTCTGCAGATTTCCCTTGTAATAAAATAAACCTAAATGATACAGACTGTAAATGTCATTTATTGCAGATGTGAAAAATGGATTTTCCCTAAAATGTGCAGTCGCTGTTTTGGTAATAACATGGCATGTAGGACGACATTGCATTTCAGAATTGTAGGATCTTTCCAACTTTATAGATTATTCATGGTGAAAAATATTTTTAGTATATTTTTTTTACAAATATACAGTTTTCAGCAGAGAAGGGAGAAAAAACTGTTCAAAGAGTCTGTACTTGCAAATATGTGGCTATTGTCCTCACCTGAGACAGCCGAGACCCGAAGGGGAAGAGAAAGCGGAAGAGAAAGTCGGCACATTATCACCAGTCTGCAAATCACTTATGAGTCATGTGGGGACCACCAAGAATGGGAATCCTAACAGTGTCAACTAGCTGTAGCACCCGGCGTTGCCTGGGATAGTACTGTCTCTTTGTTTCTCTCCCAGTTTCAGTCTGTCTGTCTTCCCCTCTATTTGTTTCTCTCTGTCTGTCTGTCTGTGTCTCTCTCTCTCTTTGTCTGTCTGTCTCTTTCCTTGTCTGTCTGTCTGTCTCTTTCCCTGTCTATCTTTCCCTGTTTGTCTCTCTATCTCTTTCTTTCCATGTCTGTCTCTGTCTGTCTCTTTCCCTGTCTGTTTCTTTCCCTGTCTGTCTATTTGTTTGTCTCTTTGTTTGTGTCTGTCTCTTTCCCTGTCTCTTTGTCTGTCTGTCTCTTTCCCTGTCTCTGTCTGTCTCTTTCCCTGTCTCTGTGTCTGTCTGTGTCTGTCTCTGTCTGTCTCTTTCCCTGGCTATATAGTGACGTGCCAACATTCCATTTAAGGTGACGTGACAACATTCCATTTAAGTGTGTGGCTGCGCATTTTTCTGAAGTTCTGGCTGCACTGTGGCTCCCAGCTCCATTGACTTTAATGGAGGCAGGTTTTTTGGTGAATAACTGTAAAGCACGGGGTTAAAATTTCCTCTCAAAACATAGTCTATGGCGTATGAGTCAAATGGAGTGTCTATGCAAAATTTTGTGATTGTACATATACGGTACGAATTCCTTTAGCAAACATACACACACATACACACATATATACATACATACATACATTCAATTTTATATAATAGATTAGGATTCAGCTTGTTATGCCCCCTACCTACTTTTATACATGGTTTGGAAAATCCTGAAAAGCAGTCACAGATAATATTCTGCCCACAGCCACTACTAGAGGGAACATACCGTATGCTGCTACGATACCTCTAGTGGTGGCTGTGGGCAGACAGAATTTTTTAAAGAGGTATATTCATCTCACTAGGTGACATAGTCTTTAGTATGACATCTGGGACCCCCTTAAGACAAAAAATGCATGCTTTACTCAGGAGTAGAGATGAGCAAACCTGAGGTTTGATGTTCAGGTTTGGAAACCGTCTACCAAAAAAGAAAAGTTTGGGTTCGAAGGTCGAGGAAAATCAGTGTAATCAGATGCAGTGTGCATACACACAAAAAACCCCTAATAATTTGAAATACTATGACCACCCTCCTCCCGAAGTGTTCTGCTTATGGCTGGCGGCATGTGGGTGGAGCCACAAACTGCCCAATTACAGACTTACATTGAGATTTGGATCAAGTCAGGGTCACAAACTGAACTTTTTTAAGGTTTGACTATACTCTGAACTGAACTTCCAAAGGTTCACTCATCTCTACTCAGCAACATGATCTGTCACCTGTTGACTCTGCTCCTTTTAAGTGAATGGGGCTGAAAGCTGTTTCCTCCACGGTTGTGTGGCTGTGAGCAACAGTGTTCAAGGAAAAACTGTGATGAGGAAACTAAAGGGGAAGTAGTATATTTCTTTCATTCTCAGAACCGAGTGGGAGTCCTAGAGATCTGATGTGCTAATACTTTCTGAAATGAGAGTACCCCTTTAATGCCTTCCTGACATGGACAGTTTCTGTTTTTGCACTTTTGTTACCCCGCTTCCACTCCTTCCAAGACCCATAATATTTTTATTTTTCTGCCCACATAGCTTTTCAAGGTATAATTTTTGGGGTGTCGGGTTGTGCTTTTGAATGACACCATTAATTTTAACATTGTTTGATAAAAATGACCTGGCACCATGATTGTCCGGATACGTACAATTATGATGGTACCAAACCTGATCAGTTTTTGTGTTATTATTTTACTGGGAGATTATAAATATTTTTGATTGTGGGCCATTTTCCAAGACCTGAAACATTTGCTTGTTGTAAGCCTGCTCCATAGAATATCTCCCAACTTGTGCCATACATGTCCCAAGAAGGGATTACATGGTGTATCTTAATATTATAAGTTATGTCCTATCCTATAGGGGTTGGCACAAATCCTGTATCTCTTTGTCCAGACTGGGAAGCTCTTTTTCTAAAAAATTGAATTCTGAAGTCTATAAAAATATCTTTAGAACAGAAAGGTCTAGAATCGCTTTAAGAATATTTAAAAGGCAACTTAGTTTAGCCCCAAAACTATAGTTTTATAAATTTATTATATACCATATATAGACTTAGCGCTTATAGGGATGGTCCGAAACCTAAAATGTCCTTTCTAAATATCTATTTTTGCCCCCTAACTACTTTTGTGATTTGCTTTTTAACACAGTAGCCTAAACTTCTCCCTATCTAGCTAATCCCTATGTGTGAGTTTTTTTTTACTGCACTTTCTGTGACATCTCATTTGAGAAGAGTCTCAAACGTGAGGTCACAGGAGGTGGTAGCTTCACTCCCTCCCTGTACAGTCTATTTCTCCTTCTGGAAATTTATTGCATCACCGTCTCCTCTGAAGATGTTCTGTATACTTCATGATAGATGCTGTGTGAGATGTGAGTGCAGCACCGGCACTCTGCTTCCATATCCGCCACAGCCATAGCTTTTGTGAAAAAGATGTCATGAGGGGTTGTATTCTGTCTCTTCCTGGTAGCTGTGAATTCAACCGCTCTAATTATCAGTCCCTTAGATAACTGTATGATTTACTCACTCTACCGGCATCAACAGATAGCTTTAACTCAGCCCAACGATGACTTGTAGGAAGACAAGGAGAAACGCTGTAGTTTTCTTCTAGAATCTTGTATTAAGTACAAAGTAAAGGCAGGTGAAAAGGAATAATCTGTACAGGGTTGCAGACATGTGTTCAGCAATGGTTCCTCTCTAGACTAAACTGAAGGAGAAGGGAGGGGCTTTCTATACAGAAGCCAACTAAGGGAGGCACATAGGGACAAACTTCATACAGTCTAATCTACCTAGTAACAATAAGGAATTTCCTGATAGGAGGAAAAATATGCAATGCAAGAAATATAAACAACAACAGGTTGAGATAGAAGCAGTGTGACACCATTGTTGCCTCCTTTTATATCTTTTTGCTCTGTATGCTTTCTTAAATGATCTTAAATGATTTTCATTAGTTCATCAGAAAGAACTTGGACCATATTAATATATGTACAGTATATACTATATATATATATGTACACATATATATAATATACATTTTTTTTCAGAGCAGCACTGAGAAATTATAGTTGGGTGTAAAAATCCTTTGCAAACACCATCCTACCATCCATTCAATATATTAAAAAAATCAGAAGGCAGCACTAGGGGGCGGTCTGGTCTGATGGATGTCGCTGCACTCTGTTCCAGCGCATCCTCTATCCATTCCGGCGCCTCCTCTCTGCTGCGATTATGTTCCTCCTACCCAGCCTAGTGTGGTTGACGCGTCTACGTCATCCACACAGGCCAACATTGCAGTCCTGCTGAGGGCAGATCAAAGTGCTGTAATGCGCAGGCATGAGGAAATGTTACAGACCGTTGTGCATGTGCACTACAATACTTTAATCTGCCCTGAATAGGGAAAATCAAAGTACACCTGCGCCGGACCTCAATGATATGACATAGATGCGTCATGCACACTGGCATCAAATACCATACAATTTTAAGAAAAAACATGAAACCCATGTTAAAACATGCTGCACTGGCATCAGATGTAGGAGGACGGTAATCACCGCAGAGAGGATGTGCCGTGCTGGAGAACAGCGACACCCATCGGACCGGATTGCACCCCTATATTATAAAAGCTGTTTTTTACGTTCTACACAGCAGCCTGGGCTCTTATATACAGTATTCTGGAATGCTGTATATAAGAGCCCACTGGTGGTGGCTGCAGCTTATAGTCATCAAATCTGGTGAAAGGTTCCCTTTAAGAGTTTCATACCCATGGAACTAAAAATGGCTCTGAAACTTAAACAGTAGGAACCAGTAACAAATTCATTAAAGGGGTTCTCCTTTCTTGACTGCGCCTAGATGATTGAGGCTGAAGAAAAAAATTTCTTTGTGCACAGCCAAGGAGAAGATTTATTTCTTGTCATGCCAAAGTTCGTCTCCAGCAGCTCCAGTACATGGTCTTATGATACATTTGATCTGGTCTGCTTCAGATAGGTGCAAACTGGCTTCTAAACCCTGCTTTACACGTTGCAATTTTGCATACGCATACGTATTTATATATTTGCAACGCCCCCATCGTCTGTGTGGCACGTTCAATTTGTTGAACGTGCCGCACAAACGATTAACCCCCGTCACACGCACTTACCCGTCCATACGACCTCGCTGTGGGCGGCGAACGTCCACTTCCTGGAGTGGGAGGGACGTTCGGCGTCATATCAACGTCATGCGGCAGCCAGCCAATAGAAGCGGAGGGGCAGAGATGAGCGGGACGTAAACATCCCGCCCACCTCCTTCCTTCCTCATTGTTAGCTGGAGCCGTGGGAGGAAGGTAAGATCTGTTCAATGTTCCCGGGGTGTCACACACTGCGATATGTGCTGCCTCGGGAACATTGAACAAACTGACGTGCAATTCGTCAGGATTCAACGATGTGTATGCGATGAACGTTTTAACGTTCAATCCCAATCGCACGTAGCTGTCACACACTACAATGTACCTTACGATGCCGGATGTGCGTCACTTACGACGTGACCCCGCCGACACATCGTAAGATATATTGGAGCGTGTAAAGGGGGCATAAGGTAGGGGTTCCCAATCTGTGGCTCAGGAGCTACATGTGGCTGGCGGGCCCATGATGTGTGGCTCGCGTCTGTCTGCCAGCTTGGTGCTTTAGCAAACAGCTATGAAGAGCAGGTCTCCAGATGGTGACATTGGCAAGTAACCTCTCACAAGAGCAGATCTGAGTAGAGGTAGGAATCCCTGCATATTGATATACTGCTTCGGTGTGGTCATTTCTTTGGAAAAGCTTTGCCTGTCATTATACTGGTAATTGTGGCTCTGGGTGTCACTATTGTGAGGGGCAGGAGCTGGATGTGGCTTGCGACCATTTCTTACAGCTAAATGTGACTCTCAAGGTCAGAAAAGTTGGGGACCACTAATCTAAAAGGCCATTTACACACTACGACATCGCTAACGATATATTATCAGGGTCACGGTGTTTGTGATGCACATCCGGCGTCGTTAGTGACGTCGCAGCATGTAACATGTATGAGCGACCTTAAACGATCGCAAAAGAGGCAAAAATCGTTGGTATGTGAGACGTCGTTCAGTTACCAAAAATCGTTGTCTATTCAGTAGCGAGGTTGTTTGTCGTACCTGCGACAGCACACATCGCTATGTGTAACACCGCAGGAACGAGCAACAACCTCGTACCTGCGGCCGGCCGCAATGAGGAAGGAAGGATGTAGGCGGGATGTTCGTCCCGCTCATCTCCGCCCCTCCACTTCTATTGGATGGCTGCCGTGTGACGTCGCTGTGATGCCGCATGTACTGCCCCCTTAGAAAGGAGGCGGTTCGCCGGCCACAGCAACGTTGCAGGGAAGGTAAGTCCATGTGACGGGTGTAAGCGATGTTGTGCGCCACGGGCAGCGATAGGCCCGTGACGCACAACAGACGGGGGCGGGTACGCTCGCTAGCGATATCGATAGCGATATCGTAGCGTGTAAAGTACCCTTAAGGCATAGAGCCTGCAAGCAGAGCGCTCTCCTTACCGGCCACGCTGAGAACATTGGGAGGCAGGTAATATCGGTAGCAAGCTGTACATTGTGACATTAGAAATCCCTCTATCTTGAGAAAAAAAAAGCTAAATTGCAATGTTGCTTGTTTGTAGAAGCACTTTGCAGTTCTATCCATTTAAATACTTGAGTCAACCCCTTTAGAGAACACAATAGCAGCAGTGACAATCTCATCGATCTATGAGCGACTTTCAGCCAGACTTTATCTTAAATGATCTTGAGCAGCACATTGACAAATGAGATTTGTAATTGAGAAGTATCTCCAGAAACCACTTGGATAGTACATGCTGCAAAGTGACTTACACGGTTTACTGGGGTAAGAAGCCCAACGTTTAGATTACTAATAGATTTGTGAGTGTGTTCATTAATGAGAGAAGTGTGGGTCAGAATAGAGCAGGAAGCCAGACGTATCGGGAACACAACTCATGGAGTACTTTCTGAATTATTCTGCGTATGGAGCAAATGCATTGAGGTTAGTTTCACACTTGCGTTGAATGGCATCCGTTGCATTGCGTTGTGTGACAGATTCAACGGATGCAACGGATCGTATAAAACAATGGAAAGCTTTTTTTTTTTATTTTTTTCTTCTTTATAGTTTTACCAGCAGCAGACTATTGTGAACGATCAGCTGAGCGCTCTCACATGCCGGCGGCCGGGCGCTCAGGTGAACGCTCTCACATGTCGGCGGCAGGGCGCTTAGCTGAACGCTCTCACATGTCGGCGGCTGGGTGCTCAGCTGAGAGCTCTCACATACCAGCGGCCGGGCACTCAGCTGAGCGCTCTCACATGCCGGCGGCCGGGCGCTCAGCTGAGTGCTCTCACAGGCCGGCGGCCGGGCGCTCAGCTGAGTGCTCTCACATGCCGGCGGCCGGGCGCTCAGCTGAACGTTCGGCCACAGAGAGACAAAATAAAGTTTCTGTGATAAATAAAAAAAAAAAAAAATGAGCATGCGCAGTGAAAAATAGAGGATTCCGCCACTCAAAAAAAGTTACATGCTGCGTTCCTTATGCCCGGCGGAAGCAACGCAGCATCGGCCAGCGGAAGGAGCGCAGGTACTTTTGGCACAATCCGTCATCCATACAAGTCTATGGGAAACAGCGGAATCCGTTAACGGATTCTGCTGTTTTCCAAAAGGGCGGATTGTGACGGAAGGAAAAAACGCAAGTGTGAAAGTACCCTAAAATAGTTGTTCCTTAGCAGATAAAACAAAGAAATAATTTGATATGTTAAAGGGGTTATCCCAAGAACAATATTTGTCCATAAGGCAGCTGATAAATTATGGTGGCCAGGATAACCCCTATGAAGAGCATGCCAGTCTTCAAGAAAGAATTCAGACAGGTTCAGGTATTCAGAATAACGAGTTTCACAAGAGGTAATAATATGGTTTTGTGGTTTTATCAGCTTAGGACAAGAAACATCCTCTGGGTAATTTAACGAGTTATATGTGCGAAATTTGTTCTCTCCAGATAAATAAATGCGAGCAAAGCTCTGGGCTGCATTACTTGGGTAGTGATGAGAATGATGTAATTCTCTTAGTGACTGCAAAGTCATCTAGTTTTGCTAAAAGAACAATATGTCTAAATTAAAGGGAATATGTAACAAGGTTTTTGCTACCCTAGAGCAGCATTATGTAGAGAAAGAGATCCTGATTACTGGGCTGCTTGCTGCAGTTTTGATAAAATAAAGCTTTACCTGCTATAGCTCTACCAGTTTTCTGAATGCTGCGCTATGTAAAACCCCGCCTCCACATCTGATAAGCAGCTCTCTGAGTACAATGTGAATAGGAAGAAAGCTGCCAATCAGTAGTGGGGTGGGGTTAAACAGAGCTCATGAATATGTAGGACTACATGGTAGCTGTCATGCTTTTACACAAGGCAGGAGCGTTCAGGCAAACAGATGTCTGACTCACAACAAAAACACACCTCAACAACACCACAGACAAGGGGGATACTGGGGAAACAATAACAACGGTTGGCCCTGGTACTAGTGAGAGGGAAGATCGACACCTGCTATCTTATCTGGCTCTGTACTCTGCACTCCTAGCTAGACGCTATACAGGTTCCTCACCTGTTGTCGAGCAGGAATACATGAAGCCCTGAAAAATCCCTACTATTGTCCTGGCTAGGGAGTGGGAGATAAGGTAAACTTGAACCACCGCTGCACTAATACAACAGGACGGTAGGTGAGACCAACAGGTTAAAAACTACCAAAATAGAGAAGATACGTTTCAGGATGAAGCCACAGTCGCTCCTTCCAACAAGGCAGCCAGCATGCAAATGGTTTTGTATAATCAGGAAAGATTGCTGGGAAACCTAGCTACCTAAACACAACGAGGTGTGGCAACAGAGCAGTTACAGCTGACATGCACTACAGGAAAGCTGCTAGCAGCAAAACTGACATTAACTGTTTCTGCACCAAGAGAAACAAAACCACATTTAAATGTAGAGTTCAAGATGGAGATGACTGGATCCAATCCAAAAGCTGTCACTAGTCTCTAAAAACATTGAGACGACCGTGAAAGTAGCATATTCAATAGGCTTATAGTGATAATCTTCTGCTGATAGATTAGTGAATTTATCAAAACTACAGCAAGCAGCCTAATAAGTGACACATCACTGGAATCGGGGTCTCTGTCTCTACATTATGCTGCTCTCAGATCAGGTAGCAAAAACCTGGTGACAGATTCCCTTTTAAACTGGTATTTTTCCACTAGAGTAAAATGCACCAAACTTATTAAGCGGTGCCCGTCACTTAATAAATTTGGCACATCTGAGGATATATGTGCAAAACACGCCATGGTGTAAATCATAGTATATCTCCAGGGGCACTTGGTAAGGGTGGAATAACTCAAAAAACGTTGCCGATTTTATATTTTCCACCAAAATTCTAAAAAACTAATTTGTTCCTAGTAGTGTTAATGGGGCTTTACACGCTACGATATCGTTAATGTTTGGTCGCCGGGGTCAAGTTGTTAGTGACGCACATCCGGCGTCATTAACGATATCGCAGCGTGTAACACTTACCAGCGACCTTAGGCGACCTCAAAAATGGTGAAAATCGTTCACCATGGAGAGGTCGTCCCAAAGTCAAAAATCGGTAAGGGTTGTTTAGCGTTGTGGTTCATCGCTCATGCGGCAGCACACATCGCTATGTGTGACACCGCATGAGCGAGGAACGTCTCCTTACCTGCCGCCGGCCCCAATGAGGAAGGAAGGAGGTGGGCGGGATGTTACGTCCTGCTCATCTCCGCCCCTCTGCTTTGATTGGCCGGCCGCTTAGTGACGTTGCAGTGACGTCGCTGTGATGCCGAACGTCCCTCCCCCTTGAAGGAGGGATTGTTCGGCAGTCACAGCGACGATGCCGACCAGGTAAGTATGTGTGACGCTGCGTAGCGATAATGTTCACTACGGCAGCGATCACAAACAATCGCATGCGCGACGGGGGCGGGTACTTACACGGTCGCTATCGCTAGAAATTGCTAGCGATATCGCTACCGTGTAAAGCCCCCTTTAGTGTAGTCGTGGTCAATTATACATAGTGTGAAGGCCCTAAAATGTGACCTGAGTTTTTCTCCATATAGTTTATTTAGGTTAAAACAGATATGGACTCAAAGGTTCCAAACCAGACCTTCTGAGACTTTTCTTGTTTGTAACAAAATAAACTTGCAGACAATGTAACTTAACAACGTAACATTGTCTTCCCTACTATTAGCATAGCGTTCTAATAATAAGATTTCAAGTTGCCTCTTAAAAGGAGTCTGACACCAGGTTTTTGATATTTAAAGGGAATCTGTCACCAGATTTTTGCTCCCCCATCTGAGAGCAGCATAATGTAGAGACAGAGACCCTGATTCCAGCGATGTGTCACTTACTGAGCTATCTGCTGCCATTTTGATAAAATCAATGTGTTCTCTGCTGCAGATCTAGCAGTTATACAGAGATCATGAATATGCTGGACTACCTGCAGCACTCCAAGTAGTCCTGTAATGGTAATCTCCTGATAAAAAAACAGTGATTTTATAAAAGCTATACTACGCAGCCCAGAAAGTGACACATCGCTGGAATCAGTCTCATTTCCTTCATCATGCTGCTCTCAGATTAGGTGGCAATAATCTGGTGATAAAGTACCTTTAAGGCCCCCTTCACACATCCATGAAAATCACGCATGTGTTTCACGGACGTGTCAAAGGTGCGTTTTCCCCTTCGTGTGCCGTGTTTATGGCACTACGTGTGTTCTCCGTGTGCTATCCGTGATAACACACCGAGAACGAGAACTTTCTGCTCACCTGTCCCTGGCGTCGCTGTCCGTGGTGCTGAACTTTGGTCTCCAGTCCTGCCGACTCCCCGCTGCTGCTGCTTCCGCCGCAGTGAAGTGAATATTAAATGAGCATAATGAGCGGCGGTCGGCAGCAAGGGACAGCAGCGGCAGAGACAGGAGGGCAGGAGAAGGTGAGTAAAGGTTTGTTATTTTTTTCTCTGACACGTGTGTTTCTCCGGCGCATGTCACACGGGACTGCATCCACACTACATCCGTGTGGTATGTGTGCGGGCCGCGTGACACCCGTGCTGCCGGAGAAAAACGTACAGGCATCCGTGTGGAGCACACGGGCTCACGTCTGCTCCAGACGGAGGCACGGGCCAATGGCTGCACACGTTCGTGCACATAAACCCATTGATTTTAATGGGTTTACGTGTGCCCATGTCTCCGGTACATGCGGGCATGGACCTAGCACGTACCGGAGACACGTGCGTGTGAAGGGGGCCTAAGAGAGTAAAACAATTGGAACTTTAGTGTCATCTATTGAAAGTAGAAGTCCTAAAAGTTAATATTGACCCTATCGAGCTTTGCCATAAGACTTATTATAAAATGCAAACCAGACATTCTATGTACAGACATGTGTTTCTGGCTTTTTGCCCCTCCTGAGTACAAAGCAAGAGGTTTTATTTGTTTGGATGAGAGTCCTCTGATGGAGGTTTAAGGGGTTATGATTTTCCTTGTGGAAAGGGCAAAGCCGGCATAAGGAGACTTATAAGCAATGCAATGCTCCTCTGAGAAATTAAATATACAAATTGTCTCTTAAGGAAAGAAAAGTACTTGAGCTCTATAAGTCTCCTCATGTCGGCTTGGCACTCTCCTCATGGAGAAATGTTACCCCTTAGGCCATGTTCACACATCAGTATTTGTAAACGAAAAAAAGGAGTGGAACAATCAGAGGAAAAACACGGGCGCCACTTCGGTATTTTTCACCTATTCTTGGCTTTGGTGACAAATACTGATGTAAAATACTGACTAAATAATGAACGTGTGACCGAGACCTTAGACAATAGTGAGTTTTCCACATTGCCTCAATTTAATGTTTGGAACATCTGATTATACATAGGCCATAAGCTTATTCAATGCATAACGCATACATAAATATACTTTTGCAAATACACACAGCACAACTTTTGTAAGAAGATGCTATAGTGGCCTCTGGACAGATGATAAAACAATGGCTTTGTGTTTGTTCCTGTTGTGTAGAGCCTGATGCCTGATCACTATTCTGGGGATGCCGCTGCACTATATAAATGTGCTGCACATCATATATAAGTGGGCCATGAGTGGGCTGTGCAATATTCTACCACTGTGCAATGGAAATTGTTCATTTTAATTATGTATAATTGGCTTCTGTATTTATAGTTGAACACCACATATTATCCATTGTGTTTTACATTGGGCCACAAGAAATCACTGCAATAAAAAGGTAATATTAGGTTACCGGAAAATTGGCACTATGCTGACCTGCAGGAATTGTGATACAGCACTAATTATAGAATATAGTACTAAAGCGAGATACTGCTTTATTAGTTACATTTTGTTTATTATGAGGGGAGCAAAAAGCCACAATACAGTCTTTACTGGTGGTGCAGATGACAGTATTGCGCTCACCTGGTATGGTTGGGTGATACACAACACTTTATGAGTATGTAATGTCAGCTGCTGCGACACACATGGACATGAAGATATAAACCAGAAAGATGTGTGCTTGTTCTGCGCTGCAGTGAAAGATTAACCACACGGAAGACGTCCAGAACACACAAGTACAGATACGCGTTTCGAAGCTATCTAGCTTCTTCTTCAGGAAAACCACATTACCTAATGTAATGTGCTATCCCGAAGAACAAGGTGGATAGCTTTGAAATGCGTAGAATAAACTGAATGTTCTCCACTCCTGTCCTGGACTTTATCTGCACCCACAGTTGATCTTTCACTGCAGCGCAAAATAGGCATACCACTTTCCATTTCATTTTTGTATATTGACACATTAGGATTCATTCACACTGATAGAACCTTCATATGTCAAAGGATCCGATGGAATCTGGTACAACATGGATCATCATATTAATTTTCACATTTGACCATTACCTGGTCAATCTTCCTATGGTGAAAAATATTAGGAACACATCATTAGATCAGGTGGCATGAGATACTCTTATAACAGTGCCAGCTGTGAACTTTCCATGTAGAGAAATAAACTCCAGTGCTGGAAGGATCGGACCAGATTTATGTATTCATGTAGTAAAACTTCCAACTGCGTGCCCAATATCAGCCTTCACAGCGTTTTGGATGCAGCATGCCTCAGCCATGTCCAAAACACTGCGTTGTACAGTACAAGCACAGTGGATGGATTTCTAGAAATCCCATGCCACTGTGCTTGTTTTTTTTCTGCAGCAAACACTGATCTGTGGTGCCACTTTCTGATCTGCAGCATGTCAACTGTTTGCTGCAGATTCACAAGCGTCCTCCGCAGGGAGAACAGTAAAGACAGACTGCAACTGCCCGAGACGGGTCGTAGGCACCAGCAGCTGTGGTCGCCAGCATTCTCCTGCAGGTCAGGACCCACCGCCGTCCAGGACACAGCGGCTCCTGATCGTAGGCACGTACCCTTAGAATCATAAAGCCATCGGACAAGTTCAATGACAATCCATAGGGAAAAGAAACCAACGCGTTTCGCCTTAGGTCTTAATCTTGTAACAATGATTAAAGCCTAATTTGAAACGTGTACATTTCTTTTCTTCAGGCATGGGTAGCTTTTTGTTAATGAAATGAAAGAGACTGTTAGATAATAAGTCATTGAAGGTTGATCGACATGTGGTACAACCATTAAAACTTTAATTTGATCTTTTGACTCCTATGATAAAATAGAAAACATAGTGCACCCTTATATGCTTACTTTGGCATACTGTACAATACATAATACTCAGTAATAAGGCTTCTGAGCCAACTACCTCCATTTATTATTACATTGTCTCATGATCAGGTACTTAATGGCATTGCTGTATGGTATACAAACACAATGCAGGGCAATATAGCAACATGATTCTAAAAGAGCAAAGAGTAGATACTGGTAGAGATAATACGGAATAAAGCACTTCCTACCGTGATATATAATGTAAGTGCATTGGAAATCATATGGAAATTCAGAGATTAGAAAAAGAACAGCTGTGCTTTCTAAGATTATAACTTGTGTGACAGGTTTGTTGTGGATGGGTACAAGAGAGGTCCATTACCATTGTAGGGAATATGCTTGAAACTATGGATTTGGTGTGTAATATTGTGAAATGTTAGATGTAATATACTGTGAAGTTAAATTCAGGCTAGGAAAAAAGAGTACAGAGATTAAAGTGTGACCGTCATTTTAATTTTAATTTCATAAATCAATAGAACACATGAATATAAATAACTGTGTAGTCATTGAGTCAACCATACACTCCTGTATACCAAAGTATTCTACACTCATCTATTCAAAAGCTAAAACTTGTCTGAAATTGTGTTATAAACAGGACAATGATCCCAAGCACTCCAGCAAATCTACATCAAAACGGCTGAAAAAGAAAAAAAATAAGGTGTTGCAATAGTCCACAGTCCAGAGCCCAGCCCAATTGAGATGCTGTGGGTAGACCTTAAAGGGAATCTGTCAGGTCAAAAAAACATTCTGACCTACAAGCAGGAGCATGTGTGAGCTGCTAACCCCTTCCTATCCATCCCTGTGTTGTTATATTGTGTAATATGAAAGTCATAAAATACGTTTTGTTACTTTCATATGTTCTATGTAAATAGCATAGATATCTAGCCCCATGGGCGTCTCAACGCCCTGTGGGCGTCTACATGCTTTCCATGGTATCACGCCCATGTGGGTGTGATACCATGGAGGTGTGCCGCCCCGACGCAGAACAGGGTGCTCGGATCTGGGATGGTCGTGCCTCGAGGGGTCCGGACTCGGGTTCAGCACTCACTCCGATCCTTGAAAGGGGATTATTTACAGGGGAGAAGTTTGTGACGCCTCCTGGGGAATGCGGTAATGGGAGTACTGCCGCTGCTGGAAGTTATACCGGGGCAGATGGTGTGAGGCAGCAAGGTGTCAGTCCCTCTGCAGGTAGGGAAAGCCCCGGCCTCTGGGCTTTTGGTGAGATATTTGGGAGGACTGGGTGCAGGGGACCAGTGTACTCACTGTGGGTAGTCGTGGTGCAGGATGAGGATTATAAAGCAGACACTCACACTGGGGATAAACCAAAGATTCTGTGCATCACAGTCTCTATAGAGGAGCCCGTCCAGGTGTCCGCCCCCACTAGTGTCACTGGGTAATCCGGAGCCGCCTCCGTGCACAAGTTAATTTTCTGTGTGGCCCCTTGGCGTGAAGCTGTTGGGGCCCCGCTCACTATATTTGTAGTGTTGCTGTGCTCTTGATGGCTGGCACTTGAGATTTTAGTGGGCCGCGTTACTGGAAATCCCTATCCCCCACGGTGTGCTGTCGCCTTCAATCTCTGAGCTCCTAGGGAAGTTCATAAAGAGACTCTCCCTCCCAGGTTAATTATCAGGACGGATGAACCTGCTCCTGACCTAGGGTCCTGTACCCCGTCGTGCTCGGTACCGGTCAGTTCTTTTGGATTTCTGATGCTGACAGTCCTCCTAGACTATCCCCGTCGCACCCTTCCAATGTCACTGCCACCAGTCCCCGACTCCAATGGTCCCGGACCACCGTCTGTGACCCAACCTTGGTCCTTCCCGGGAACTACTACTCCAGCTCCTCACTCTTTGAGGGCTCTCACTCAACTCCTTACTTCCCTGAACTGACTGGAACTTCCCTCCCACCAGTCTGTCTGACCTATAGGTGGGTGGCCTTTTTCCACTTATCCAACCCACTGGTGTGTCTGACAGGTCATGATGTGAGGTGTGATTGGGATTTGTGCTGATGTTAGTGACACCGGTTTCTTAAGAACCTGGAACCAGGGAGGGTAGATCCTGCACCCTTGGTAAGAGTTGCAGTACCCTGTGGCACCCTGATATAATCAGGGGCGCCACAGATTTACATGAGCGACGTCACTTCTGCAGCTTCAGAATCTCGCGTGCGCGCGCTTACCATACTTGTCGCTTCTCATCCTGGCGCTTGCTTCTCGGCTTCTGACGCGCACTGCGCATGACCGGAACCGCACGTGTCTTCTGAGCATGCGCAGTGCGCATCACAAGCCAACATGCACACACCAGGATGAGGCAGCGAGAATGGTAAGAGCGCACATGCGAGATTCTGAAGTAGCGACGGTCACGTTGTTGATGTAAATCCATGGTATCACACCCACAGGGGCGTGATACCATGGAAAGTATGTAGATGCCCACAGGGCGATGAGACGCCCATGGGACTAGAGTCCTATGCTATTTACATAGGACTAGTGATGAGCGAGCATGCTTGTAACTACTCGGTACTCGCACGAGTATCGCTGTACTCGGGCTGCTCGGCGGGGACCGAGTAATCTCGCGATACTCGTGCTGTACTCGTGGTCTTCATTTCTGCATGTTGGCGCTCTTTTGAGAGCCAGCCCTCATGCAGGGATTGGCTGGCAGACCACTGCAATGCTACAGCCCTGTTAGTTGTGGAATTGCAGTGATTGGCCGGCCTGCACAGCGTGACCGAGCCTTTATACCGGCCGGCGCGCTGTGCTCTGCTCACAGCTATCCAGACAGTCAGTGCAGGGAGAGTGTCGCTGATTCAGGGAAAGCTTTGCGGCCCTTTATAGCTTTTTCAGTTGCAGGGCTGCAAACAGTGTGACCAAAAGTCCTTCTCAGGACTATTCTAGTTGTATACAGGCAGGCAGGGTATAGCCAGGTCGGAGTACAGTAGCAGAGTCCTTCTCAGGACTATTGTTGCTATATACAGGCAGGGTATAGCCAGGTCTGAATACAGGCTAGTGACCAGAAGAGTCCTTGTCAGGACTATTGTACCAGTATACAGGCAGGCAGGCAGGCAGGGTAGTGGTGACCGTATACCAGCCTTCATCATATCTGGGGCTGGTGTACACAGTGTAAAACAGTCCAGATAGTGTCTGACTTGTCTGTAATTGTCGCTCCCCAAAAAAACCTGTTAGGTTCTTATTGCGTCCGTGCTTGGTTTTTAAAACCGCACGTGTGTGCCTGTTGGTGGCAGCGTACAGGTGCACTTGTGTGCAATTTCCACAAACTTTGATATAACGCACAAGTAGTGAATATACACGTCAGCAGTGCACAGCATTGCAAAATGCGCAAGGGCATTGGCAAGGAACAAGGAAGTGGACGTGATGGTGGTGCAGGCAGAGGCCGAGGTCGTGGGCAAGCTCTAATTTCGCCACAACAAAGGGCCACATCTAGTCGCTCGCACGTCCTGTCCCAAATTCTTGGGGACCGCAGCAGTAGCTGCTCTTGAACCAAGACCAGTGTCAACAGGTTGTTAGTTGGATAGCAGATAATGCTTCCAGTCAGATTGGCACCACCACAAACACTCTGTCTTCCACACGGTCAAGTGTCAGTAGCCGTGATACTGCACCGCACATTTCTGAACCTGATCCTCCTTCCTACCACCAGGCTGAGTACACGTCCTCCTCGGACATTAATGATCCCACACTTGGACACTCGGAAGAGCTGTTCACGTTTCCATTCACACATTCTGGCCTCTCGCCAGCTCATATTGAAGTGGGTCATGAGGAGATCGTCTGTACAGATGGCCAAATATTTGAGCAGCCACGTTCTCACGAAGTTGGCAACGTGTCTCAACAAGTGGTGGACGATGATGAGACACAATTGTCAGGAAGTCAGGAGGAGGAGCAGGGTGCGGAAGAGGAAGACGACGTGGTGGATGATCCAGTAACTGACCCAACCTGGCAGGAGGATATGCAGAGCGAGGACAGCAGTGCACAGGGGGAGGGAGGCGTAGCATCACAACAGGCAGTAAGAAGCAGGGTGGTGGCCCCAGGCAGAAGTCAGGCAACCGTTCCCCGGAACAACACGACGACACAAGGTGCCTGTACAAATGTTAGGTCTTCCCGAGTCTGGCAGTTTTTTAAGTTGGATCCAGATGATTCAAAAAAGGCCATTTGCAACACCTGCCGTGCCAGCATCAGCAGGGGTACCAAAACTAGCAGCCTGACCACCACCAGCATGATCAGGCACATGTCAGCCAAGCACCCGACTTTGTGGGAAGTACAACAGAGTCGAGGAGCAGTGCTTGCTGATGTCACTGCTACGTCTTCGCTGGTTGTGCATGCGAGCCAATCCCCTGTCCATGCTGCCTGCGAACAAGCCTCCTCCACTCCTGCACCTGCAGTTGCCTACGCAGAAAGAACACCATCATCAAGCACGTCCTTGTCCCAGCTCAGCGTTCAGTTATCCATTCAGCAAACCTTTGAACGCAGGCGCAAATACACTGCCAACACCCCACATGCCACAGTTCTAAATGCTAACATTTCGCGACTGCTTGCGCTGGAAATGTTGCCTTTTAGGCTGGTGGAGACAGAAGCATTCCATGACCTGATGGCGGCAGCTGTCCCACGTTACTCGGTCCCCAGCCGCCACTATTTCTCCCGGTGTGCCGTCCCCGCGTTGCATAACCACGTGTCACAAAACATCACACGTGCCCTGAACAACGCTGTTTCACCCAAGGTCCACCTAACCACAGACACGTGGACAAGTGCTTGTGGGCAAGGCCGCTACATCTCGTTGACGGCACACTGGGTTAATATTGTGGAAGCTGGGACCCAGTCTGAGCGAGGGACGGAACACGTCCTTCCCACACCAAGGTTTGCAGGCCCTACCTCAGTCAGTGTTTCACCCACACTCTACAGCTCCGGATTGTCATGCTCTTCAGCCTCCTCCTCCTCCTGCGCATCCTCATCCACTGTACCCTCCACACCAGTCACAAGCTGGAAGCACTGCAGCACTGCCTCGGCGAAGCGGCAACAGGCTGTGCTGAAGCTAATCTGCATAGGTGACAAACCCCACAATGCAGAAGAACTGTGGACAGCTCTGAAACAGCAGGCAGATCACTGGCTCACACCTCTGAACCTAAAGCCAGGAAAGGTCGTGTGTGACAATGGCCGGAACCTGGTGGCGGCTTTGAGGCGAGGCCAGCTGACACATGTTCCATGCGTGGCCCATGTGCTCAACCTCGTGGTTCAGCGGTTTCTAAAGTCATACCCAGAGCTGTCTGATCTGCTGGTAAAAGTTCGCCGCCTGTCTGCACATTTTCGAAAGTCACCTACTGCTTCAGCCGGCCTTGCCGGCTTTCAGCGCAGTTTGCATCTTCCGGCTCACAGACTGGTGTGTGATGTCCCCACGCGTTGGAATTCAACTCTGCACATGTTGGTCAGGATATGTGAGCAGAAGAGGGCAGTTGTTGAGTACCTGCATCACCTAAGCCGTCGGGAAATGGGTCAAACTCCACACATAACACCTGAGGAGTGGAGATGGATGTCAGACCTATGTACCATCCTCCAAAACTTTGAGGACTCCACCAAGATGGTGAGTGGTGATGACGCCATTATTAGCGTCACCATACCGCTACTCTGCCTTCTAAAACGGTCTCTGCTGAAAAACAAACATGATGCATTGCAGGCGGAGCGCGATGAGTTGCAGCAAGAAACAGTAGTGGGTGTGGGTGATGATAACACAGAGCCCAGCCTCGTCTCATCACAACGTGCAGTGGAGGACTATGACGAGGAGGAGGATGAAGACATGGAGCAACTCTCCGGCCAAATTAAGGATATGACATGCACACCAGTCATATCCTCGGTTCAGCGTGGCTGGCCAGAGGACAGGGTAGATGAGGAGGAGGAGGAGGAGGACAGCATGTTCAGTCATCTTGTTGGTCAGGCTACTGAAGTCCTGGCTGTTAAGAGTCTGGCGCACATGGCTGACTTTATGGTAAGCTGCCTGTCTCGTGACCCTCGCGTTAAGAACATCTTGGCCGACAATCATTACTGGTTGGTAACACTGTTAGACCCACGCTACAAGGAGAACTTTTTGTCTCTTATTCCCGTGGAGGAGAGGTCAACCAAAATGCAGCAGTTCCGGAAGGCCATAGTCACGGAAGTAGGCAAAGCATTCCCCTCACAAAACGCTAGCGGCATAGGTCATGAATCAGTGGACAACCGAGGCGTACAGCCGAGAGAGGCACAAGTCCAATCCGCCAGAGGTAGGGGAACAGTCTTTAAGATGTGGGACAGTTTTCTCAGCCCCTCACGTACCACAGCCCCTGAGGTGCGGGGTAGTGCCACAAGAAATCCTAAGTTTGCCCAGATGCTGAAGGAGTACCTTGCAGATCGAACAACTGTACTCCGACATTCCTCTGTGCCTTACAATTATTGGGTATCCAAGCTGGACACGTGGCATGAATTGGCTCTCTACGCCTTGGAAGTCCTGGCCTGCCCTGCTGCTAGCGTTTTGTCAGAGCGTGTTTTTAGTGCCGCAGGTGGAATCATTACAGATAAACGCACCCGCCTGTCAACTGAAAATGCTGACAGGCTGACTCTGATCAAGATGAACAAGGGTTGGATTGGGCCAGACTTCACCACACCACCAGCAAATGAGAGCGGAATTTAAAGTTTGCCATGTACCTCCACTCACCCATGGGTACACACTTCTGGACTTTGGATAATCGCTGGACTGCTCCTCCTTCTCCTCATGCGCCACCATGATGATGACCGTTACAAATTGCAATACTTAGGCCTTTGTTTCAGGTATACCCCCAGTGGTAAATTTTTTCGCCCATTCTTTGCAGAATGGACATTACAACGACAGGAGACCCGCTCCTTTGCAATGGGAACAATGTTTTGAGGCCCTCATGCACGTCTCTACCCAGGGACAACGTGGAGCCTCCCAATTTTTGGCTGCCCTGCCTAAGGGCTATACTATAATACACCCACTTCCTGACAATGGACACTTAATGTTTTGAGGCCCTCATGCTCGTCTCTACCCAGGGACAACGTGGAGCCTCCCAATTTTTGGCTGCCCTGCCTAAGGGCTATACTACAATAGACCCACTTCCTTCCAATGGGCACTTCAGGTTTACAGTCCCTCATGCACGTCTCTACCCAGGGACAACGTGGAGCCTCCCAATTTTTGGCTGCCCTGCCTAAGGGCTATACTACAATAGACCCACTTCCTTCCAATGGGCACTTCAGGTTTACAGGCCCTCATGCACGTCTCTACCCAGGGACAACGTGGAGCCTCCCAATTTTTGGCTGCCCTGCCTAAGGGCTATACTACAATAGACCCACTTCCTTCCAATGGGCACTTCAGGTTTACAGGCCCTCATGCACGTCTCTACCCAGGGACAACGTGGAGCCTCCCAATTTTTGGCTGCCCTGCCTAAGGGCTATACTACAATAGACCCACTTCCTTCCAATGGGCACTTCAGGTTTACAGGCCCTCATGCACGTCTCTACCCAGGGACAACGTGGAGCCTCCCAATTTTTGGCTGCCCTGCCTAAGGGCTATACTACAATAGACCCACTTCCTTCCAATGGGCACTTCAGGTTTACAGGCCCTCATGCACGTCTCTACCCAGGGACAACGTGGAGCCTCCCAATTTTTGGCTGCCCTGCCTAAGGGCTATACTACAATAGACCCACTTCCTTCCAATGGGCACTTCAGGTTTACAGGCCCTCATGCACGTCTCTACCCAGGGACAACGTGGAGCCTCCCAATTTTTGGCTGCCCTGCCTAAGGGCTATACTACAATAGACCCACTTCCTTCCAATGGGCACTTCAGGTTTACAGGCCCTCATGCACGTCTCTACCCAGGGACAACGTGGAGCCTCCCAATTTTTGGCTGCCCTGCCTAAGGGCTATACTACAATAGACCCACTTACTTCCAATGGGCACTTCAAGTTTACAGGCCCTCATGCACGTCTCTACCCAGGGACAACGTGGAGCCTCCCAATTTTTGGCTGCCCTGCCTAAGGGCTATACTACAATAGACCCACTTCCTTCCAATGGGCACTTCAGGTTTACAGGCCCTCATGCACGTCTCTACCCAGGGACAACGTGGAGCCTCCCAATTTTTGGCTGCCCTGCCTAAGGGCTATACTACAATAGACCCACTTCCTTCCAATGGGCACTTCAGGTTTACAGGCCCTCATGTACGTCTCTACCCAGGGACAACGTGGAGCCTCCCAATTTTTGGCTGCCCTGCCTAAGGGCTATACTATAATACACCCACTTCCTGACAATGGACACTTAATGTTTTGAGGCCCTCATGCACGTCTCTACCCAGGGACAACGTGGAGCCTCCCAATTTTTGGCTGCCCTGCCTAAGGGCTATACTACAATAGACCCACTTCCTTCCAATGGGCACTTCAGGTTTACAGGCCCTCATGCACGTCTCTACCCAGGGACAACGTGGAGCCTCCCAATTTTTGGCTGCCCTGCCTAAGGGCTATACTACAATAGACCCACTTCCTTCCAATGGGCACTTCAGGTTTACAGGCCCTCATGCACGTCTCTATCCAGGGACAATGTGGAGCCTCCCAATTTTTGGCTGCCCTGCCTAAGGGCTATACTATAATACACCCACTTCCTGACAATGGACACTTAATGTTTTGAGGCCCTCATGCACGTCTCTACCCAGGGACAACGTGGAGCCTCCCAATTTTTGGCTGCCCTGCCTAAGGGCTATACTACAATAGACCCACTTCCCTACAATGGGCACTTCAGGTTTACAGGCCATCATGCACGTCTGTATGCAGGGGCATTGGTGAACCTCACAATTTTGGACTGCCCTGGCAAAGGAAAATACTACAAAGACTCACTTCCTCAAAATGGGCACATTAGACTCAAGAGGCCTTCATGTACGTCTCTTCTCAGGGACATCGGAGTGCCACACAATGTTTTCACGTAAAATCTTTCATGTATTAATTTCAAAAAGTAACATACACCAGCTCTATCTCACTATTGGGTATGTGCCCTTAACATTTCCGCCATGAAAAATCATTTTGGGGTCATTTTGGAAGCTTTTCTGGTGAGTCCGTAAAAATGGCGTAAAACGCGGACAAAATTGTTCACAGCTGTGACTTTTCAGTGATAAATGCTTCAAGGGGTCTTCCCCATGCTGTTGCCATGTCATTTGAGCACTCTTCTGAGACTTTTGTGACATTTTTAGGGTTTCTCCATGCTGCCGGGGGGTCATTTCACAAAAATACTCGGGTCTCCCATAGGATAACATTGGGCTCGTTGCTCGGGCCGAGTACACGAGTATCTTGGGAGGCTCGGCCCGAGCTTCGAGCACCCGAGCTTTTTAGTACTCGCTCATCACTACATAGGACATATGAAAGTAATAACACATATTATATTAGTGTCATATTACACAATATAACAACACAGAGATGGGTATGAAAGGGTTAACAGCCCACACATGCTCCTGCTTGTAAGTCAGAACACTTTTTTGACCTGACACGTTCCCTTTAAAGAGTAACCAATGTTCATTTTTTTCTCCTCCATAAAGCATTAGTACATGTTTAGAAAAGAAAGTATATATCATAAATATATATATTATATAAATTATATATTATATATATATATATATATATATATATATATATATATATATATATATATATATATATATATATATATATATATATATAAAACTATATATATATATATATATATATATATATAAAATTTTATATATATATATATATATATATATATATATATATATATATATATATATAATCTCTTATGAGAGCAATCTGCTGCTTTGTCCATCTGGACTGATCATTCATTTTCAAGATTTTCAGTTCAAAATTCTGTGAAAACAGATTTTTCCATTTGTGATATAGGAGATGACAGTTGGTGCTCATGAGGTTCTATGGAGAATGGGAACTGTCATTTCATGGGAGCTCACAGCAGGATGTCTGTCTGTCTATAGCTCTTACCCCTTTCTCACCCTTTGATAAATTTTAAAAGCACTGTCATTTCATACATTAGTATTGTGAAAATCTGTCTTCACCGAATATAGATTTTACTGTTGATTGAGAGTGAAAGATCAATCCAAGAGATGAAAGAAGACATTTCTTTGATAAAATATATTACAAAGTTGCTTGTTTTCATGTAAATTATTGATTTATGAAGTAGAAATATATCGGTTGCTCTAAGAGATCTGTGTATTAAGAAATTCTGACAAACTTTTATGAACTGATTCAGGATGTGAGAGACTGATAAAGTCACGAAGAAAACTATTACATTACGTGTAATTGCAAAATTAAAGCTAGACTATAGTAAGCCAAAGTCTTTCTGGGAAAGCTTCTAGTGGACAATTGAGACTAAGTTAAAGCTTTTTGGCAATACACATCCTTCTACTGTTTATTGAAAACAGAATTAGGTTTATAATGAAAAGAACATAATACCTACAGTCAAGTATGGTGGAGGTTCAAAGATGTTTTAAGGTTGTATTGCTCCCATTGGCCCCAGGTGCCATGACTGTGCGCAAGGCATCATGAAGTCTGATTACAAGGGACTTTGGGTCACAACGTAGAGCCAGTGTGAGAAAGCTGAATTTGTGTCCCAGGTCATGAGTCTTCCAGCAGGACAATGATCCCAAACATACTTCAAGAAGCCCACAGAAATGGATGTGAACAAAGCGCTGGAGAGTTCTGAAGGGGCAGCAATGAGTCCAGATCTAAATCCCATTGATGATGAAGATGAAATGAGGTCATTCAGCAAGAAAATAACCCCAAACACACAGCCAAGAAAACTCTCAATAGCACCTGTAGAAATTTATTTGCTTAGAAAATTGGTGACGTGTTGAATTGATTACATATTTTACCCGCTGTTTATAGTCATATTTATGATATATGTATATTTCTCATATAGTATATAGTAAAATAGTATATAAGTTATAAACAAGCTTAAAAATCATTGTTCCCGACAAACAAACATTTTGTTATATTCGGAAAAGGTCTAAAGATTTAAAAGAGAAATAGTCTTCATTGCCCATAGCAAACAATCATGGCACAGCTTTTATTTTACTACAGCAATGTGTACGGAGCCCTTGGCCATGCGGAGAGTGCACTGAAGCATCGATATTTACATTTGAAATAAAACAAGTTTTAAAAGAAATGATAGCAATGAAGTATATATATTGTTTATATGGTTTTAAAGAGAACTTGTCACCAGGTTTTTCCCTTATAAGATGCGGCCACTGTAGCGCCCCTGACTGTGTCAGGGTGCTACAGGGAACTGCATCCTGTACTCCAGGGTGCAGGGCCTACCCTCCCATGGTTCCAGGTTCCCATCAACAGTGTCACTGACATCCGCACTACAAATCCCAACCACACCTCACACCAGGGCTGGACAGACACACCAGTGGGTTGGTCAAGTTGGAGCACGGCCGCCCACCTAGGGGTCAGGCAGACTGGTGGGAGGGAAGAAGTCAGCTTAGAGTGAGTGAAGAGTTAGCCCTCAGAGAGTGAGGAGCAGGGGAGTTGGAGATCCCAGGGATGTGACAGGTTGGGTTGCAGATGGTGGTCCAGGACCACAGGAGTCCGGGACCGGTATTAGGAACACTGGACAGGAGTGTAACAGACGCAGTCTAGGAGGACGACTGTTGGCACCAGAAAGTCCAGCCACCTTCCAAGTACTGAGCACAGTGGGGTACAGGACCCTGTATCGGGGAGTAGCTTCAAGCAACCTGATAATTAACTTGTGGAGGATAGTCTCTTTATGAACTTTCCCCAAGAGCTCAGAGATTGGAGGCATCAGCACAACGCGGGGGATAGGTTTTTCCAAAATACACAACCCACTGAAATCCCAAGTGCCAGCCACCAAGAGCACAGCTCCCATACATATAGGTAGCGATGCCCCGAAAGCTTCAAGCCAAGGGACCACAACTGTAAATCAATTTGTGCACGGAGGCAGGGCTCCAGACTTACCAAGTAACACTGGTGGGAGCAGGACCTGGACGGGCACACCCCCGTAGAGACTGCGGTGCCTAGAGACTTTGGTTTACCATCTGTGTGAGTGTCTGCTTAATCCACCTGATCCAGCACCACGACTACCGCAGTGAGTAATCTAACCCCTGCACTCTGCTTCCCAAGGCCAAGCAAGCTACCCGTTTACCAAATACCCACTATCCGGGGCCTTCCCTACCGACACCTGGCTGCCCCACACCATCTGCCCCGGTACTCCCATCGGCAGCGGCGGTACTCGCCTTTACCGCAACTCACAGGTGGTGTCATGAACATTCATCCCCTATAAATATCCCCTTACATTTGAAGTGGCCGCAAGCCCCTGGGTCCGGAGACCCTCGAGCCACAGCAACCCCGGATCCGAGCAGTTCGACTGCTGCTGGGACGGCACACCACCACCAGTGAGCCCTTATATACAGCATTCTAGAACACTGTATTTAAGAGCCCAGGCAACACTGTAGAACTTAGAAAAGACCTTCATAATACTCACCAAGGGGGATGGTCCAGTCCGATGGGCGTCCCTGGTCTTGGTCCGGCGCCTCCTCCATCTTGTGGGATCACCGTCCTCCTTCCCAGCTCCAAGTGAATGACACTCCTGTGCATGCGCACTGTGATCTGTCCTGCTGAGGGCAGATCAAAGTATTGTAGTGCGCATGCACAGGTGGCCTTTGTCCTTTCCTTCGGCCTGCACATTACAGTACATCTGTGATTTACTCCTGAAGAAGGAGCTTTCCTGCTGTGTAGAAAAAAAAATCACTTTTGATCTGCACTGCACCTTTGAAGTCTTTGTTCCTGCACAGCAGCACGGTGTTAACCCTTTCACGTCCACAACTGATCCTAATAACTGCTGCAGCCGGATAGTCTATAATCTTTCGTCTCACTACAAATATTTAAAAAAATTGACCCGCACATCCAACAAGTGTGAACATGTGCTAGCTGAAAAAACATAGTCAATATAAGATGCATACAGCGGGTCAGTTTTTTTTAAATAGTTGTAGTGAGTCTCTTTCTGACTGAGCACTCCTCTCTATAAACCAGGCCGTGTTCATAACTAGAGTTGAACGCGGTTCGAGGTTCGAGGTTCTCCAGTTCTAGGCTCGAGTGATTTTGGGGGCTGTTCGAGATCGAACTAGAACTCGAGCTTTTTGCAAAAGCTCGATAGTTCTAGATACGTTCGAGAACGGTTCTAGCAGCAAAAAGCAGGGCTTTTTACAGCTACAGTGTGCAGGAGCCATCGCTTGCAGCCTGCCAGAAGCTGGTAACCAAGATAAACATCGGGTATCCAACCAAAGCGCTTTGGTTAGTAACCCGATGTTTATCCTAGTTACGTGCAGGAAGCCCACACTTCCCCGCTCAGCTCGCTCCGCCCCCTCCTGCCCGCGGCATGTACACATACATACACACACACACACACACACACACACACACACACACACACACACACACACACATGGTCCCGCTCGGCTTACCTGCGGTCGGCCCGGGGGCAGCAGTCCTTGGCACTGGAAACTGTGGCCCTTTAAGGCTCACTGTGTTCTCCTGCATTGAGCATCATCTGTGGGCGGAGCTACCGCCCGGCGTCCTGCTCGGTCGCACAGATGAAGGAGTCACAGTGCCAGCCAGCGACCCCCAGCACATCGCTTCCCTCCGGCGCTGTGTGGGCCCCATCTGCACCGTGACCTGATCAGTATGTGGGACATCACTCCCTCCCCGCCCCTCCCTGTCCCCCCGTGCGTGTGTGGGCCCCGCAGAGCCGTGTGTGTGGCCCCCGGAGCCGCGTGTGTGGGCCCCGCAGAGCAAGGTGTGTGTTTGTATGTATGCATGCAGCAGAGCAGTATGCGTGTCTATATGTATGTATATATGCAGCAGAGCAGTATGCGTGTCTGTATGTATGTATATATGCAGCAGAGCAGTATGCGTGTCTGTATGTATGTATATATGTAGCAGAGTAGTATGCGTGTCTGCATGTATGTATATATGCAGCAGAGCAGTATGCGTGTCTGTCTGTATGTATGTATGCATGTATGTATGCAGCAGAGCAGTATGCGTGTCTGTATGTATGTATATATGTAGCAGAGTAGTATGCGTGTCTGTATGTATGCATGTATGTATGCAGCAGAGCAGTATGCGTGTCTGTATGTATGTATAAATGCAGCAGAGCAGTATGCGTGTCTATATGTATGTATATATGCAGCAGAGCAGTATGCGTGTCTGTATGTATGTATATATGTAGCAGAGTAGTATGCGTGTCTGTATGTATGCATGTATGTATGCAGCAGAGCAGTATGCGTGTCTGTATGTATGTATATATGCAGCAGAGCAGTATGCGTGTCTGTATGTATGTATGTATATATGCAGCAGAGCAGTACGCGTGTCTGTATGTATGTATGTATATATGTAGCAGAGTAGTATGCGTGTCTGTATGTATATATATATATATGCAGCAGAGCAATATGCGTGTCTGTCTGTATGTATGCATGTATGTATGCAGCAGAGCAGTATACGTGTATGTATGTATGTATATATGCAGCAGAGCAGTATGCGTGTCTGTATGTATGTATGTATATATGCAGCAGAGTAGTATGCGTGTCTGTATGTATGTATGTATATATGCAGCAGAGCAGTATGCGTGTATGTATGTATATATATATATGCAGCAGAGCAGTATGCGTGTCTGTATGTATGCATGTATGTATGCAGCAGAACAGTATGCGTGTCTGTATGTATGCATGTATGTATGCAGCAGAGCAGTATGCGTGTCTGTATGTATGCATGTATGTATGCAGCAGAGCAGTATACGTGTCTGTTTGTATGTATGTATATATGCAGCAGAGCAGTATGCGTGTCTGTATGTATGTATGTATATATGCAGCAGAGCAGTATGCGTGTCTGTCTGTATGTATGTATGTATGCAGCAGAGCAGTATACGTGTCTGTATGTATGTATATATGTAGCAGAGTAGTATGTGTGTCTGTATGTATATATATATGCAGCAGAGCAATATGCGTGTCTGTCTGTATGTATGCATGTATGTATGCAGCAGAGCAGTATGCGTGTCTGTATGTATGCATGTATGTATGCAGCAGAGCAGTATGCGTGTCTGTATGTATGCATGTATGTATGCAGCAGAGCAGTATACGTGTCTGTATGTATGTATGTATATATGCAGCAGAGCAGTATGCTTGTCTGTATGTATGTATATATGTAGCAGAGTAGTATGCGTGTCTGTATGTATATATATATATATGCAGCAGAGCAATATGCGTGTCTGTCTGTATGTATGCATGTATGTATGCAGCAGAGCAGTATACGTGTATGTATGTATGTAAATATGCAGCAGAGCAGTATGCGTGTCTGTATGTATGTATGTATATATGCAGCAGAGCAGTATGCGTGTCTGTATGTATGTATGTATGTATGCAGCAGAGCAATATGCGTGTCTGTCTGTATGTATGCATGTATGTATGCAGCAGAGCAGTATGCGTGTCTGTATGTATGCATGTATGTATGCAGCAGAGCAGTATACGTGTCTGTTTGTATGTATGTATATATGCAGCAGAGCAGTATGCGTGTCTGTATGTATGTATGTATGTATGTATATATGCAGCAGAGCAGTATGCGTGTATGTATGTATATATGCAGCAGAGCAGTATGCGTGTCTGTATGTATGTATGTATATATGTAGCAGAGTAGTATGCGTGTATGTATGTATATATATATGCAGCAGAGCAATATGCGTGTCTGTCTGTATGTATGTATGTATGCAGCAGAGCAGTATACGTGTCTGTATGTATGTATATATGTAGCAGAGTAGTATGTGTGTCTGTATGTATATATATATGCAGCAGAGCAATATGCGTGTCTGTCTGTATGTATTCATGTATGTATGCAGCAGAGCAGTATGCGTGTCTGTATGTATGCATGTATGTATGCAGCAGAGCAGTATGCGTGTCTGTATGTATGCATGTATGTATGCAGCAGAGCAGTATACGTGTCTGTATGTATGTATGTATATATGCAGCAGAGCAGTATGCGTGTCTGTATGTATGTATGTATATATGCAGCAGAGCAGTATGTGTGTCTGTCTGTATGTATGCATGTATTTATGCAGCAGAGCAGTATGCGTGTCTGTATGTATGCATGTATGTATACAGCAGAGCAGTATACGTGTCTGTATGTATGTATATATGTAGCAGAGTAGTATGTGTGTCTGTATGTATATATATATGCAGCAGAGCAATATGCGTGTCTGTCTGTATGTATGCATGTATGTATGCAGCAGAGCAGTATGCGTGTCTGTATGTATGCATGTATGTATGCAGCAGAGCAGTGTGCGTGTCTGTATGTATGCATGTATGTATGCAGCAGAGCAGTATACGTGTCTGTATGTATGTATGTATATATGCAGCAGAGCAGTATGCATGTCTGTATGTATGTATATATGTAGCAGAGTAGTATGCGTGTCTGTATGTATATATATATATGCAGCAGAGCAATATGCGTGTCTGTCTGTATGTATGCATGTATGTATGCAGCAGAGCAGTATACGTGTATGTATGTATGTAAATATGCAGCAGAGCAGTATGCGTGTCTGTATGTATGTATGTATATATGCAGCAGAGCAGTATGCGTGTCTGTATGTATGTATGTATGTATGCAGCAGAGCAATATGCGTGTCTGTCTGTATGTATGCATGTATGTATGCAGCAGAGCAGTATGCGTGTCTGTATGTATGCATGTATGTATGCAGCAGAGCAGTATACGTGTCTGTTTGTATGTATGTATATATAATAATTAATAATAATAATAATAATAATATATGCAGCAGAGCAGTATGCGTGTCTGTATGTATGTATGTATGTATATATGCAGCAGAGCAGTATGCGTGTATGTATGTATATATGCAGCAGAGCAGTATGCGTGTCTGTATGTATGTATGTATATATGTAGCAGAGTAGTATGCGTGTATGTATGTATATATATATGCAGCAGAGCAATATGCGTGTCTGTCTGTATGTATGTATGTATGCAGCAGAGCAGTATACGTGTCTGTATGTATGTATATATGTAGCAGAGTAGTATGTGTGTCTGTATGTATATATATATATGCAGCAGAGCAATATGCGTGTCTGTCTGTATGTATGCATGTATGTATGCAGCAGAGCAGTATGCGTGTCTGTATGTATGTATATATGTAGCAGAGTAGTATGTGTGTCTGTATGTATATATATATATGCAGCAGAGCAATATGCGTGTCTGTCTGTATGTATGCATGTATGTATGCAGCAGAGCAGTATGCGTGTCTGTATGTATGCATGTATGTATGCAGCAGAGCAGTATGCGTGTCTGTATGTATGCATGTATGTATGCAGCAGAGCAGTATACGTGTCTGTATGTATGTATGTATATATGCAGCAGAGCAGTATGCGTGTCTGTATGTATGTATGTATATATGCAGCAGAGCAGTATGTGTGTCTGTCTGTATGTATGCATGTATTTATGCAGCAGAGCAGTATGCGTGTCTGTATGTATGCATGTATGTATGCAGCAGAGCAGTATGCGTGTCTGTCTGTATGTATGTATGTATGCAGAAGAGCAGTATGCGTGTCTGTCTCTATGTATGTATGCATGTATGTATGCAGCAGAGCAGTATGCGTGTCTGTATGTATGTATATATGCAGCAGAGCAGTATGCGTGTCTGTATGTATGTATATATGCAGCAGAGCAGTATGCGTGTCTGTATGTATGTATATATGTAGCAGAGTAGTATGCGTGTCTGTATGTATGCATGTATGTATGCAGCAGAGCAGTATGCGTGTCTGTATGTATGTATATATGCAGCAGAGCAGTATGCGTGTCTGTATGTATGTATATATGCAGCAGAGCAGTATGCGTGTCTGTATGTATGTATATATGTAGCAGAGTAGTATGCGTGTCTGTATGTATGCATGTATGTATGCAGCAGAGCAGTATGCGTGTCTGTATGTATGTATATATGCAGCAGAGCAGTATGCGTGTCTGTATGTATGTATGTATATATGCAGCAGAGCAGTATGCGTGTCTGTATGTATGTATGTATATATGTAGCAGAGTAGTATTCGTGTCTGTATGTATGTCTATATATATGCAGCAGAGCAATATGCGTGTCTGTCTGTATGTATGCATGTATGTATGCAGCAGAGCAGTATACGTGTCTGTATGTATGTATATATGTAGCAGGGTAGTATGCGTGTCTGTATGTATATATATATATATATATGCAGCAGAGCAATATGCGTGTCTGTCTGTATGTATGCATTTATGTATGCAGCAGAGCAGTATACGTGTATGTATGTATGTATATATGCAGCAGAGCAGTATGCGTGTCTGTATGTATGTATATATGCAGCAGAGCAGTATGCGTGTCTGTATGTATGTATGTATATATGCAGCAGAGCAGTATGCGTGTATGTATGTATATATGAAGCAGAGCAGTATGCGTGTCTGTATGTATGTATGCATGTATGTATGCAGCAGAGCAGTATGCGTGTCTGTATGTATGCATGTATGTATGCAGAGCAGTATACGTGTCTGTTTGTATGTATGTATATATGCAGCAGAGCAGTATGCGTGTCTGTATGTATGTATGTATGTATATATGCAGCAGAGCAGTATGCGTGTATGTATGTATATATGCAGCAGAGCAGTATGCGTGTCTGTATGTATGTATGTATATATGTAGCAGAGTAGTATGCGTGTATGTATGTATATATATATGCAGCAGAGCAATATGCGTGTCTGTCTGTATGTATGTATGTATGCAGCAGAGCAGTATACGTGTCTGTATGTATGTATGTATATATGCAGCAGAGCAGTATGCGTGTCTGTATGTATGTATGTATATATGTAGCAGAGTAGTGTGCGTGTCTGTATGTATGTATATATGCAGCAGAGCAGTATGCGTGTCTGTATGTATGTATGTATATATGTAGCAGAGTAGTATGTGTGTCTGTATGTATATATATATGCAGCAGAGCAATATGCGTGTCTGTCTGTATGTATGCATGTATGTATGCAGCAGAGCAGTATGCGTGTCTGTATGTATGCATGTATGTATGCAGCAGAGCAGTATGCGTGTCTATATGTATGTATGTATGCAGCAGAGCAGTATGCGTGTCTGTATGTATGCATGTATGTATGCAGCAGAGCAGTATACGTGTCTGTATGTATGTATGTATATATGCAGCAGAGCAGTATGCGTGTCTGTATGTATGTATGTATATATGCAGCAGAGCAGTATGTGTGTCTGTCTGTATGTATGCATGTATGTATGCAGCAGAGCAGTATGCGTGTCTATATGTATGCATGTATGTATGCAGCAGAGCAGTATGCGTGTCTGTATGTATGCATGCAGAGCAGTATGCGTGTCTGTCTGTATGTATGTATGCAGAAGAGCAGTATGCGTGTCTGTATGTATGCATGTATGTATGCAGCAGAGCAGTATGCGTGTCTGTCTGTATGTATGTATGCAGCAGAGCAGTGTGTATGTGTCTGTCTATATGTATGTATGTAGCAGAGCAGTGTGTGTGTGTCTGTCTATATGTATGTATGCATGCAGAGCAGTATGTGTGTGTCTGTATGTATGTATGTATGTATGCAGCATAGCAGTGTGTGTCTCTGTATGTATGCATGTATGATGTGTATCTATGTATGTCAGTGTATATGACTGTATAGATTTGTCTGTTTATATGTATTTTTGTGAGTTTGTCTTTAAATATGTATATGTACGTGTATGTATCTGTGTATGTGTGTGTGTCTGCGTGTTTATGGGGCCCACTGGGACTCTTCCGCCCGGGGCCCACAAAAACCTGGAGCCGGCCCTGCCTGCGGTGATGAAGTCCTGCCATCTTGACCTCAGCGCTGTCACTGTCCTCCATGGCCGCCGCTTGTCACATCACCTTCTCTCGCTTCCGACCCGAGACTGACTAGCGGTGACGTCACGGGCCTCTCGCGATTCTTGGCTGTGAAGGCGGCGGTCATTGAACTCAGTGACAGGGGCTGTCAGTGTGCTGGAGATCAGCGCAGGTAATGTACCTCGCTGACAGCAGCACTTGTCATGCCCTGCAGTGACCTGGACTGACCCATTGATGTTAGCTCAGGTCACTGCACTGCTCTCCCAGCCAATGGGGAACATCCTGCTCTTCATTGACTGGGACAGTGTGGATCGTCATGGCAACCCCTTGGATTACACCAGACCTGGATTTGTTTTTCATTCTAATAAATTGGTTAAAGAGGGAATGTGTTGGGGAGTGTTTTTTCAAATAAAAATGTGTTTGTCGTCTATTTTTTTTTATTACTGACTGGGTTGGTGATGTCGGGTATCTGATAGACGCCTGACCTCACCAACCCCAGGGCTTAATGCCAGGTGACATTACACATCTGGTATTAACCCCATATATTACCCCGTTTGCCACCGCACCAGGGCGCGGGATGAGCTGGGGCAAAGCACCAGGATTGGCGCATCTAATGGATGCGCCACTTCTGGGGCGGCTGCAGCCTGCTATTTTTAGGCTGGGGAGAGTCCATAAACCATGGACCTCCCTAGTCTGAGAATATCAGGCCTCAGCTGTCTGCTTTACCTTGGCTGGTAATCCAATTTTGGGGGACCCCTACGTGTTTTTTTTTTTAATTATTTATTTAATTTAAAATAACAGCGTGGGGTGCCCTCAGTTTTGGATTACCAGCCAAGGTGAGGTTGCCAGCTGTGGCCTGCAGGCTGCAGCCGTCTGCTTTACCCTAGCTGGCTACAAAACTAGGGGGAACCCTACGTCATTTTTTTTTCATTTTTTTGGCTAACTACAAAGCTAAGCACCCCTTAGTGCCACATGAAAGGCACCAAAGGGTGCTCCACTTTTTCTCCACCACTTCTCCACTTTTTCTCCACTTTTTCTCCACTTTTTCTCCACTTTTTCTCCATTTTTTCTCCACTTTTTCTCCACTTTTTCTCCGTTCTTTTTCTATGGTCGGTCTACCCATTAGCTCTGCCATGCATAGTGTAGCTCTACACCTACTGCACATGTTACTTTATGATTGACATCTCTTTCGTACCAGAGCTGTCTAAGCCTACTCTGACCCCATATTTGTCATTACTATATTGTCCTTGTACTGTATTATGACATTTGTATCATGTGTTTCATTTCTTGCTGTGTTGCAATTTTTTTGCTGCATCCCAATTGTACCTCTACATTGTTCGAGTTTATGTTATTGTTCTCTCACTCTTATGAGATACTGATTATTGTCATTTTTCATGATTACATGCAGATAAGTCCAATCTGACGAAGGCTCAGGCCGAAACGTCATTTGTAACTTGTTTTGGACAAAAACATATATGCTTATGAAAAATTTTTTTTTCTTAATACGGACCAATAAAGAGTGATTTTGCATTACTATCCGTTGTGACTTACTGACTTAAGCCCACTTTACACGTTGCAATTAGTTGTACAATCGCATTTGCGATGTGACACGCCCAGGTTGCATATGGGATCTATGAGATTTCACGTTGGTCGTTCATTTGCTGTCACACGAGCGTTAGTAGTCTATGTTAAATTGGTCAATTTTGTGTGCGATCCTTTAGATCATGTGTTCTGTGACGTATGCATTGGGCACCTTTTTTTTTTTTTTTTTTTTATTTATTGACTTGCCAAGCGTGTGTAATGTGTAGGGATGCGTTTTTACTATGTCATCTGCCATTCAGCTCTGCTACATGGCCGCTGACAGCAGACACAGACAGCCATGTAGCAGAGCTGAATGGCAGATGACAGCAGACACAGACAGAGCCGCACTGTCAGAATGAACTCGGGTGAACTTCACCCGACTTCACGGTCATGCTGCGGCTCTGTCTGTGTCGCGCCCTGATTAGCGGTCACCTGTGAAGGACTCACCGGTGACCGCTAATCTCCTAAATTACTGAAGTGTCCCCCCCTCTCTCATACTCACCAATCCCCGATCTCCGGCGCTGCACGGCATTCACACTGCTCCGGCGGCTTTTACTGTTTTGAAAAAGCCGGCCGCCCATTAAACAATTTCGTATTCCCTGCTTACCCCGCCCACCGGCGCCTATGATTGGTTACAGTGAGACACGCCCCCACTCTCAGGGACAGCTGTCACACTGCACCCAATCACAGCAGCCAGTGGGCGTGTCTATACTGTGTAGTGAAATAAATAATTAAATAATTAAAAAAAACGGCGTGCGGTCCCCCCCAATTTTAAAACCAGCCAGATAAAGCCATACGGCTGAAGGCTGGTATTCTCAGGATGGGGAGCTCCACGTTATGGGGAGCCCCCCAGCCTAACAATATCAGCCAACAGCCGCCCAGAATTGCCGCATACATTATATGCGACAGTTCTGGGACTGTACCCGGCTCTTCCCGATTTGCCCTGGTGCGTTGGCAAATCGGGGTAATAAGGATTTATTGGCAGCCCATAGCTGCCAATAAGTCCTAGATTAATCATGTCAGGCGTCTATGAGACACCTTCCATGATTAATCTGTAAATTACAGTAAACACACACACATGAAAAAATCCTTTATTAGAAATAAAAAACACAAACATATACCCTGGTTAACCACTTTAATCAGTCCAAAAAAGCCCTCCATGTCCGTCTTAATCCAGGATGCTCCAGCGTCGCTTCCAGCGCTGCTGCATGGAGGTGACCGGAGCTGCAGCAGACACAGCCGCTCCGGTCACCTCCACGCAGGTAATGAAGACAGCCGCGCGATCATCTGCTGTCACTGAGGTTACCCGCGGCCACCGCTGCATCCACCGCTGGATCCAGTGACAGTGGGTAACCTCAGTGACAGCAGCTGATCGCGCGGCTGTCTTCATTACCTGCGTGGAGGTGACCGGAGCGGCTCTGTATTCTGCAGCTCCGGTCACCTCCATGCAGCAGCGCTGGAAGCGACGCTGGAGCATCCTGGATTACGCCGGACATGGAGGGCTTTTTGGGGCTGATTAAAGTGGTTAACCAGGGAATGTGTGTGTGTTTTTTATTTCTAATAAAGGATTTTTTCGGGTGTGTGTGTTTATTTACTGTAATTTACAGATTAATCATGGAAGGTGTCTCATAGACGCCTGACATGATTAATCTAGGACTTATTGGCAGCTATGGGCTGCCAATAACTCCTTATTACCCCGATTTGCCAACGCACCAGGGCAAATCGGGAAGAGCCGGGTACAGTCCCAGAACTGTCGCATATAATGTATGCGGCAATTCTGGGCGGCTGTTGGCTGATATTGTTAGGCTGGGGGGATCCCCATAACGTGGAGCTCTCCATCCTGAGAATACCAGCCTTCAGCCGTATGGCTTTATCTGGCTGGTTTTAAAATTGGGGGGAACCGCACGCCGTTTTTTTTAATTATTTAATTATTTATTTCACTACACAGTATAGACACGCCCACCGGCTGCTGTGATTGGGTGCAGTGTGACACCTGTCACTCAGCGTGGGGGCGTGTCTCACTGTAACCAATCATAGGCGCCGGTGGGCGGGGAAAGCAGGGAATACGAGATTGTTTAATGGGCGGCTGGCTTTTTCAAAACAGGAAAAGCCGCCGGAGCAGTGTGAATGCCGTGCAGCGCCGGGGATCGGGGATCGGTGAGTATATGAGAGAGGGGGATAGACTGACATGGACAGACAGTGAGGGACAGAGATAGTGACGGACTGACAGAGATTAGTGAATGACAGACATTGTGAGGCGCTTCAGAACGCAGCTTTTCAGCTGCGCTCTGAAGCGGACCTTTTTTAAGCTGCGGTGCAGAGCGCACACCTGCGCACATAGCATCAGACACCAAAATCGTATGAGGGATGTCACACGTTACAATTGACTAGGTTCGTGCAACAAAATGCTCAATTCTAGAGAATGATACGATGTGTTTGCGATCAACGGTTTTGCGTTCAATCCTGATCGCAAGTAGATGTCACACGCAGATACCTCACAAACGATGCCGGATGTGCGTCACTTACAACTTGACCCCAACGACGGATTGTGAGATATATTGAAGCGTGTGTAGCGGGCTTTAGTCTGGGAGATTTAGAGTGCCGAGGCTACTCACTAATTTTATCTATTATTACCTCTGAGCACCTATATACTAGTGAGCAGAGCTTCCTCTACAGTAGTTCTCCTGATTAGGCATGCCCTTACCTCATGAGCAGGGCATTGCAGCTTTGGTAGCAACCAATACGACATGGACTCTGCTGCTGTGGACCCGGGGAGAGTGAGTGCAGATTCATTGCACCCACACTCCTCACATGAAGGGTCCGCACTCCTAGAAAATGGGGGATACGTTCCCTGAGTGTCTCCCCCCCATATTCTAGATGGTCCAGTGTCGTCGTGGGACCCCTTTATTTTTTTTCTTACAATAAATTGGTGAAATAGGAAATGTTTTGGGGACTGTTTTTTCAAATAAATTTCTTTTGTCGATTTTTTGTTTTTGTTAGTACTGACAGTTTATGATGTTGGGTATCTAATAGACGCCATGACATCACAAACTGCTGGGCTTGATCTCAGGTGACTTTACAGCTAGTATCAACCCGATTTATTACCCCGTTTGCCACTGCACCAGGGCACAGGATGAGCTGGGGTGAAGCGCCAGGATTGGCGCATCTAGTGGATGCGCCACGTCTGGGGTGCCTGCGGCCTGCTATTTTTAGGCTGTGAAGGCCCAATAACTATGGACCTTCCCACCCTGAGAATACCAGACCACAGCTGTCCGCTTTACCTTGGCTGGTGATCCAATTTGGGGGGGACCCTACTTTTATTGTGTAATTATTAATATTTATAAAATAATTATAATAAAGAGCCTGAGGGGACCTCCACATTGGATCCCCAACCACGGTAAAGCTGCCAGCTGTGGTTTTCAGGCTACAGCCGTCTGCTTTACCCTAGCTGGCTATCAAAAATGGGGGGACCCAACGTCATTTTTTTTTTAACTATTTTTTAAATAGAAAAAATTAATGGGCTTCCCTGTATTTTGATTGCCAACCAAGGTAACGGCAGGCAGACTGGGGTGGCAACCCATAGCTGTCTGCTTTATCTGTGCTGAGAATCAAAAATACCGCAGACCGCTACGTCATTTTTTTAAAGATTTATTTTTACAGCACTGTGATGTCCAGCAATCAAAATACAGGGAAGCCCATTTTGTTTTTAGTTATTTAAATAAATAATTAAAAAAAATATATATGGCCTCCCGTTCCATTTTTTGTATTGCTAGGTAAGGGTAATCCAAGCAGCTACTGGCTGCTAACCCCCACTGCTTGGTGTTACCTTCACTGGCAATGGAAAATCCAGGGAAGCATTTTTTATTTTTTTTGCCAAAAAACTACAAAAAAAGGACGTGAGCTTCGCCATATTTTTGTATGCTAGCCAGGTATAGCGGGCAGGTGCTGGAAGAGTTGGATACAGCGCCAGAAGATGGCGCTTCTATGAAAATGCCATTTTCTGAGGCGGCTGCAGACTGCAATTCACAGCAGTGGGGCCCAGAAAGCTCAGGCCAACCTGTGCTGCGGATTCCAATCCCCAGCTGCCTAGTTGTACCTGTCTGGACACAAAAATGGGGCGAAGCCTACGTCATTTGTTTTCTAATTATTTCATGAAATTCATGAAATAATAAAAAAAGGGCTTCCCTTTATTTTTGGTTCCCAGCCGGGTACAAATAGGCAACTGGGGGTGGGGGCAGCCGTACCTGCCTGCTGTACCTGGCTAGCATACAAAAATATGGCGAAGCCCACATAATTTTTTCAGGGGGCAAAAAACTTCTGCATACAGTCCTGGATGGAGTATGCTGAGCCTTGTAGTTCTGCAGCTGCTGTCTGTCTGTATGAAGAAGAGCAGACAGCAGCTGCAGAACTACAAGGCTCAGCATACTCCATCCAGGACTGTATGCAGAATTTTTTTGCCCACCAAAAAAATGACGTGGGCTTCGCCATATTTTTGTATGCTAGCCAGGTACAGCAGGCAGCCACGGGCTGCCTCCAACCCCCAGTTACCTATTTGTACCCGGCTGGGAACCAAAAATATAGGGAAGCCCATTTTTTTTAATTATTTCACTTATTTCATGAAATAATTAAAAAACAAATGACGTGGGCTTCGCCCCATTTTTGTGTCCAGCCGGGTACAACTAGGCAGCTGGGGATTGGAATCCGCAGCACAGGTTAGCCCGAGGTTTCTGGGCGCCTCTGCTGCGAATTTCAGTCCGCAGCCGTCCCAGAAAATGGCGCTCTCATAGAAGCGCCATTATCTGGCGCTGTATCCAACTCTTCCAACAGCCCTGGAGCCGGGTGGCTTGTTGGGTAATCATGAGTTAATACTGGCTTTGTTTTACTAGCCAGTATTAAGCCAGAGATTCTTAATGTCAGGCACGTTTGACCCGGCCATTAAGAATCTCCAATAAAGGGTTAAAAAAAACACCACACAGAGAAAAAATACTTTAATAGAAATAAATACACAGACACATTAGAGACTCCATCTTTATTACCCCCTGTCAGCCCTCCACGATCCTGCTCTTCTGTCTTCTTTCTTTCTAGTGTAGTAGTAGTGACGATTGTAGTGAGGATGAGTTTACCCAGCTCATCACTTGGGGCTGGGGAACCTCATCCTCACTACAATCCTCACTACAATCCTCACTAGTGTAGTAGTAGTGACGATTGTAGTGAGGATGAGTTTACCCAGCTTATCACTTGGGGCTGGGGAACCTCCATCCTCACTACAATCCTCACTAGTGTAGTAGTAGTGACGATTGTAGTGAGGATGAGTTTACCCAGCTCATCACTTGGGGCTGGGGAACCTCCATCCTCACTACAATTCTCACTAGTGTAGTAGTAGTGACGATTGTAGTGAGGATGAGTTTACCCAGCTCATCACTTGGGGCTGGGGAACCTCCATCCTCACTACAATCCTCACTAGTGTAGTAGTAGTGACGATTGTAGTGAGGATGAGTTTACCCAGCTCATCACTTGGGGCTGAGGAACCTCATCCTCACTACAATCCTCACTAGTGTAGTAGTAGTGACGATTGTAGTGAGGATGAGTTTACCCAGCTCATCACTTGGGGCTGAGGAACCTCCATCCTCACTACAATCCTCACTAGTGTAGTAGTAGTGACGATTGTAGTGAGGGTGAGTTTACCCAGCTCATCACTTGGGGCTGAGGAACCTCATCCTCACTACAATCCTCACTAGTGTAGTAGTAGTGACGATTGTAGTGAGGATGAGTTTACCCAGCTCATCACTTGGGGCTGAGGAACCTCATCCTCACTACAATCCTCACTAGTGTAGTAATAGTGACAATTGTAGTGAGGATGAGTTTACCCAGCTCATCACTTGGGGCTGAGGAACCTCATCCTCACTACAATCCTCACTAGTGTAGTAGTAGTGACGATTGTAGTGAGGATGAGTTTACCCAGCTCATCACTTGGGGCTGGCGAACCTCATCCTCACTACAATCCTCACTAGTGTAGTAGTAGTGACGATTGTAGTGAGGATGAGTTTACCCAGCTCATCACTTGGGGTTGAGGAACCTCCATCCTCACTACAATCCTCACTACAATCGGGAAGCAGCGTGCAGCCTTCACTCCGTGAGTGATCAGTGCTGCTAGCGGTAACGCTGATAGACGCGTTACCATAGCAACGGTGCTCTCGGAGCCGTGGTTAGCGGTGACGTCACCGCTAACTGCGTTGCTATGGCAACCTCCGTTAATGACCGGCTGTGTCAGCCGGTCCCTAACGGAATGGGGAGTCGACTGTGTGCTAGAGCATGTCGCCGGTACACGGCGATACACATATGTGCACCGTGTACCGGAGAGATGCACTCGCAGGTCCTACATGACGCGTCATAGTCATGTGACCAGTCTGTAGCCAATGAGATAATAGCCACGTGACTGGTCACATGGCTATTTTGACATCACGATAGGTCCTGCTTCACTGCTGCAGTGCCGGTCACCGGGAGCATTCAGCGATCATCGGATGGAATAGCGGCAGGAGACAGAGTGCAGAAGGGATCGCGGGGACCGGTAAGTGTTATGGCAATGTTTATTAACTGTTTGTGTACATTTATAATGCATTTTTATGTGTTTGTGATTGCCTCCCATTATAGCCTATAGGTTCGAGTTTGGTTCGTCGAACGTTCGACGAACCGAACTCGAACGGACCCCCGTTCGGCGAACCGAACTCGAGCCGAACCGCGACCGGTTCGCTCATCTCTATTCATAACCTTTATAGCAGGAGTCCTAGCTGCCCAAACATGGAGGTTAGTCCAAATAGTGGCATTTCAAGTTAGATTTTTTAGTCTAGCTGCCCAGACACGCAGACACAAATGTTTTTAACCTAGATAGTAGCATTTAAGTTAGGTACCCGGATCTTTGAGATTACCTTGCCGTTGGTGTCCGAGCTTACATACATTGGCCAATACATAAACTAAAAATCTCATTTTTTCATATAGCAGTAATGCAGTACCAGAGTTCCCTTATACATTTTTGCTTTTTAGTGTGTAGCTGTATGCATTTTATATTGACTATGTTTTTTCAGCTAGCACCTATTCACACTTGTTGGATGTGCGGGTCATTTTTTTTTTAAATATTTGTATTTGCCGGCCAATCAGGCTAATCTATTTAAACCCACCCCCTTAACTGATTGCATAGGGTACACAAGAAGTTGCCAATAAGGGGTGTGGGCGGGGTTTTATAGAGCTCAGCATTCTGATCACTGCTATATCTACAGCAGAGAAAACAAGAACCTTGTCCAAACAACACCAAGCAGTCCAGTAAGTGATACATCGTTGGATTCAGGGTCTTTGTCCCTACATCATGCTGCTCTCAGATTACATAGTAAAAACTTGCTAACAGATTCCTTTCAAAAACTATGAACATTAAAAAAAGCCTGGTGCAATTTTTCTTGCATGAACTTCGAAGGGGGATCACTTGTTTGCTTTGCAATGTTTTTCATTAACTAGTACGAGTAGGCACTAGGGAGAATAAACTTTCCTTAACCAAGAATCAGCAAAAACATTAGTGCATGCCCTCATCATCTCCCGCCTTGACTACTGCAACCTCCTGCTCTCTGGCCTCCCTTCCAACACTCTTGCACCCCTCCAATCTATCCTAAACTCTGTGGCTCACTTAATCCACCTCTCCCCTCGCTACTACCCAGCCTCGCCACTCTGCCAATCCCTTCACTGGCTTCCCATCACCCAACGACTCCAGTTCAAAACATTAACCATGACATACAAAGCCATGCACAACCTGTCTCCTCCCTACATCTGTGACCTAGTCTCCCGGTACCTACCTGCACGCAACCTCAGATCCTCACAAGATCTCCTTCTCTTCTCCTCTCTTATCTCCTCTTCCCACAATCGCGTACAAGATTTCTCCCGTGCATCCCCATACTCTGGAACGCTCTACCTCAGCACATCAGACTCTCCCCTACCGTGGAAAGCTTCAAGAGGAACCTGAAGACCCACCTCTTCCAACAAGCCTACAACCTACAATAGCCCTCAGTCCAGTAGACCACTGCGCAACCAGCTCTGTCCTCACCTATTGTACCATCACTCATTCCCTGTAGACTGTGAGCCCTCGCGGGCAGGGTCCTCTCTCCTCCTGTACCAGTCTGTTTTGTACTGTTAATGATTGTTGTAAGTATACCCTCTTTCACTTGTAAAGCGCCATGGAATAAATGGCGCTATAATAATAAATAATAATAATCGCCTCATAGACTTTTCTGCTGTATCCACATGCAAAAGACATGGCAAGGTAAGGAATCTTAGATCGGTTAAAGTTCCGTTACCATCTATTCCACTGCCTTATAAATGCCCTCCTCTCCCTTCTGAAGAATTAATTAGAGCATAAATAAGTCACCAACAGAGCAGAAATAAAAGTGGCAAGGCATGGTGGTCTTGATATTCCATTGTAGACAGTGCACAAGTCAGGAGCTGGCGTACAAGTATAAAAGAGGAAAGAGACTAAAACATCAATGTATGTTGCCTGGTGACGGAATAGAAGAACACGCCGTGCTATGTGCTGTGTACAGTCCTTTCTGTAAAATATGATAGAGGAATGAAATTATAAAGAGACCCAACAATGATGCAGTGTCTCCATATTATATAAAATAGCAAAAGAGACTTATCTATTAGAGGTAGGAAAGAAAACACTGCACGCAATAGAAAATAGGACACTGGGGTGTCTGGGAGTGTGTGTAATGTATTTATTGAGCTGTTTAAAGTTAAGGTTTAGTTTACAGATGTAGAATAAAGTACTGTACTTTTCGTTTTATAAGACGCATCGGATTATAAGACTCACCCTAAAATTTAGAGGAAAAAAAAGGGAAAAAAAAATATGGGGTCTGTCTTATAACCCGGTAGTGTCTTACTGGAAGGGGGCGGGCGACAGATGTGGTGGCGCAGGGTCGGAGGAGGCGGGGAGGTGCTGGAGTAGGGCAGTGCAGCGGGTGTCCCAGATACCCCATGAGGCAGGAAGAGCATCCAGAAACTGTCGGTGGTGCGGGCTTCAAGAAGTGGCACCCGGAGTTGGCGCATGCACAGGTGGAGCTCTCAGTTCAATGACAAGCCGAGAGCTCATCTGCGCACGCACCACCTCCGGGATCTATTTTTCTTAAGTCCACTGCAGGGATATCAGTGGTCCAGAGGCAGTGCGTGCATAGATGAGATTTTGAGCCGAGAGCTCCATCTGTGCACACGCAACTCCAGGCGCCATTATTTAAAGCCCACACTAGTGACATTTTCAAAATCGCAGCCCCTGCCTCATAGCCCACAGCACAGAGCCAATGGCATCTCGAGTGACTCCTCCCCACCTGCTCCGGTAAGCTATATTCAGATTATAAGACGCACCCCTCATTTTCCTCCCAGAGTTCCCCAGACTAATCAGTCCGCTTTTCATGTTATCGCGCACCTGTTGGCATGATAACATGATTTCCATGAGCCGACGTCACCACAGCACCTGGAAATCTTTCCCATGCGCTCAGCTCATTTCAGCAGTGCAGTGCACCTCTCATGCTCGGTGTACGTGTCTTGGCTTCAGTGAGGCGCACTAAGCATGACCGGAATAGCAGCTTCTGCACTTCTGATCATGTGCAGTTCACCTCTCTGAAGCTGGGAGCATACAGACTAGTAAGTGACACATCGCTGGAATCAGGGTTTCAGCCCCTATATCATGCTGCTCTTACATAGCAAAAACCTGCTGACAGATTCCCTTTAATTAGTAAGAAACATTTTTTTCTTATTTTAGTAAGGCATTTCTATTGGTCTAAAATATACGGTATAAAGTCAGGGCCAGAAATATTTGGACAGTGACACAAGTTTTGTTATTTTAGCTGTTTACAAAAACATGTTCAGAAATACAATTATATATATAATATGGGCTGAAAGTGCACACTCCCAGCTGCAATATGAGAGTTTTCACATCCAAATCGGAGAAAGGGTTTAGGAATCATAGCTCTGTAATGCATAGCCTCCTCTTTTTAAAGGGACCAAAAGTAATTGGACAAGGGACTCTAAGGGCTGCAATTAACTCTGAAGGCGTCTCCCTCGTTAACCTGTAATCAATGAAGTAGTTAAAAGGTCTGGGGTTGATTACAGGTGTGTGGTTTTGCATTTGGAAGCTGTTGCTGTGACCAGACAACATGCGGTCTAAGGAACTCTCAATTGAGGTGAAGCAGAACATCCTGAGGCTGAAAAAAAAGAAAAAATCCATCAGAGAGATAGCAGACATGCTTGGAGTAGCAAAATCAACAGTTGGGTACATTCTGAGAAAAAAGGAATTGACTGGTGAGCTTGGGAACTCAAAAAGGCCTGGGCGTCCACGGATGACAACAGTGGTGGATGATCGCCGCATACTTTCTTTGGTGAAGAAGAACCCGTTCACAACATCAACTGAAGTCCAGAACACTCTCAGTGAAGTAGGTGTATCTGTCTCTAAGTCAACAGTAAAGAGAAGACTCCATGAAAGTAAATACAAAGGGTTCACATCTAGATGCAAACCATCAATTCCAAAAATAGACAGGCCAGAGTTAAATTTGCTGAAAAACACCTCATGAAGCCAGCTCAGTTCTGGAAAAGTATTCTATGGACAGATGAGACAAAGATCAACCTGACCAGAATGATGGGAAGAAAAAAGTTTGGAGAAGAAAGGGAACGGCACATGATCCAAGGCACACCACATCCTCTGTAAAACATGGTGGCGGCAACGTGATGGCATGGGCATGCATGGCTTTCAATGGCACTGGGTCACTTGTGTTTATTGATGACATAACAGCAGACTAGAGTAGCCGGATGAATTCTGAAGTGTACCGGGATATACTTTCAGCCCAGATTCAGCCAAATGCCGCAAAGTTGATCGGACGGCGCTTCATAGTACAGATGGACAATGACCCCAAGCATACAGCCAAAGCTACCCAGGAGTTCATGAGTGCAAAAAAGTGGAACATTCTGCAATGACCAAGTCAATCACCAGATCTTAACCCAATTGAGCATGCATTTCACTTGCTCAAATCCAGACTTAAGATGGAAAGACTCACAAACAAGCAAGACCTGAAGGCTGCGGCTGTAAAGGCCTGGCAAAGCATTAAGAAGGAGGAAACCCAGCGTTTGGTGATGTCCATGGGTTCCAGACTTAAGGCAGTGATTGCCTCCAAAGGATTCGCAACAAAATATTGAAAATAAAAATATTTTGTTTGGGTTTGGTTTATTTGTCCAATTACTTTTGACCTCCTAAAATGTGGAGTGTTTGTAAAGAAATGTGACAATTCCTACAATTTCTATCAGATATTTTTGTTCAAACCTTCAAATTAAACGTTACAATCTGCACTTGAATTCTGTTGTAGAGGTTTCATTTCAAATCCAATGTGGTGGCATGCAGAACCCAACTCGCGAAAATTGTGTCACTGTCCAAATATTTCTGGACCTAACTGTATATCCCAGTTGGTATCAAAAGGGGACATTATGTGGAGCTTAGTTAACATTTTGCTAAGGAGTCCTTCTACTTACACCTCTTTATTTAAGCACTGTATGAGTGTATTATTTGGGCACTATATGGCATATCATACCAGGTGATGTACTAGAAGTTATCACATGGCACCAATCAACCTAACACTGGCCCTGACAAGTTACATGAGAGGTTTCCCTTGCCGAAAAATATTAAGGTCTCCCAATGTTCATCATAATCAATATTACAAGGTTAAGAAAAGTGATTCTAAATGATTGCATTCACTTATTGTCCATCCGCAAAGTAAAGTGGAAGCAAGCACCAAGCTTGAGTGTGATTCATGAGAGACACAGCAAACAGAACACAAGCCATCTACTCTTTTTGAGCTACTCTCTATTTTCATTCTGCCAACACCATAGGTGCTAGGATTTTCCCTTCATGCAAAGCCATGCTTAGCACTAAGAAATGCTGAAATCCTGTTTTGACTGTTCGAAGTTTGACAGATAAGGCAGTAGGAACAGGGCAACAAGACTGGTTCCCCATAACTCCTATAATCTGTCTCAGTCTCTCTGCTGCTAGAGAGGGATTCTGACTGACAGCAGGAAGTGCACAAAAACTTTGAGGAGTGATACTGTCATGGGTATGTCATGGCCTGATGTGATCTCAGGGGATCTGGGATCACATGTGACATGCCCGGGCCGTGAGGGTTACTCATCACCGGGCCGCGATTCTGTTGCTGTGTTGGCGGCTAAGCCTGGTTCTGTGTCAGTTAAAATAAAGATGGTAGTTTGTGATGCCACCTGTGGTATGCGGCAAGTTAGGTGCTGCAGCTGCGGGACGGGGACCCCCGGGGCAGACGGTGACGCAGTTTGGTTGGTATAGCTCTCCACAGGTAGAGCTGAGCCCCAGGGCAGATGGGAGTAGTAGTAGGTGATTGTTGGAGGGACTTAATGTTGGGGTGCAGGACTGAGGACGCCGGTAATAACTGGACAACACAAGGGCTGTAGTTTCCTTTACCTTTCACTTGGTAGTTGATGGTACAGGCCCGGGAGATTGATCCAGCAGGTAACAGAGGTCCGGTCAGCCTGGGAGCAATTAAGGGGATCCACCTAGCCAGGTGGGTTGTAGGCCTTCCTGCTTGCACTGTAATGTGTGGGTACCTGCGGCTTGAAGCTACGCTGAGATCCTCTTCCTTACGTTGGTTCTGGTTCTCACCCATATGGCAGGCAGCGCGAGTCCTTTACTGGTGCCGCTCTTTTGTCACGGCTTCTGGCTCTAGTATGCTGCTGTGCCCCGGGCATTCTGTGGGACAGGAGACTTGTAATCTTCTGCGCTTCGGATTCTGCTGTTGGGACTTTAGTACCCACGCAGCCTAGGGCACTGTGCCCTGCTCTCTGTGCTTGGCCCTGAGGGAGCTATGTTGCAGCTCTCTTCTCAACGACTGTCTTCTCTCCATTCCTGACTTGTTCTAAACTGTTAGTTTCACTTTCATGTGTGTGTTCCTAACTCCTCCTCCAGGCCAGAATGCACGGGAAAGCTCCCCTCAAACCGGGTTCTGAGCTCCACCTTCTGATCTGGAGTAGGAAGTGTTGAGTGCTAATTTACTTGGCATGGGAGACTCACCCCTTGTTTCCAGCCATAGCATCACCCCCCTGTGAGGAGGGCAATGTTACTGTGGCAACCGGACCACTGGGGTGCCACACATGTTCACAGCGTATAGTTGATTACAGATCCTCTTTAGTGCCTGTTCGTTGCTTACTCTGAGTTGGAGCTTATTTAATTCCATGTGGTGTTCAAGGGGTTAAAGGGAATATATCACCTGATCTAAGAGCAGCATAACGTAGAGGAAGATATCCTGATTCCAGTGATGTGTCACTTACTGGGCTGCTTAGTGTAATTTTGATAAAATCACTGTTTAATCAGCCTAAAATTATCATTAGAGGACTAGTTGGTGTGCTGCAGGTAGTCCAGCATATTTATGAGCTCTGTGTAACTGCTAGATCTGCAGCAGAGAAAACATTGATTTTATCAAAATAACAGTAAAGAGCTCAGTAAGTGACACATCGCTGGAATCAGGGTCTCTGTCTCTACATTATACTGCTCAGATGGGATAGCAAAAACCTGGTGACAGATTCCCTTTAAAGGGAACCAATCACCAGGATTTTTGTATATAACCTAAAGCCAGTGCTATACTGGCACTATCAGGATGATTCTCTATATACCTGTAGTGGTCAGCTCAGATGTTTAGGTTTTGAAACCCAAGAAAGTAAAGTTTATAAAATCAACAGATTCTTGAGTGACAGCAGCTGAGGATCAGATAATATGTGGGGGGGTATTCATACATATCCTCTCCCCCTGTTAGAATTAGCATAAGTATTATACAATCAATTTACTTTTTCACTAGCAGGACTTGTGAGAGGTCATACCCATGTGACCAGAAGGGGCGGGGCCTCAGCCAACAGAAAATGGTCCTAGTATCAGCTTTGTTGGCTGAGGCCCCGCCCCTTCTGGTCACATGGGTATGAGCTGTGATTTTTGCCAAAGGAGGTGCTTGTAGGTACTAACCATGCAGGGTGCCCAAACTTTTGCATCAGCCTAATTTCCTTTTTTGTTAATTTAAAAGTTGAAAATATATTTTTTTTTTACTAAAATAAAAAGGAAATGTGTCATCTTAGAGATCATTTCATCTTCAATTTGCATAACTGTTCACAATAACAGTAATTTTGAACAGGGGTGTGCACACCTTTACATGTTACTGTATATCTTATCAGAGAAATCTGTTTTTTTTCACTCTCAATTCATGGATAAAATTTGCATTCAGTGAAGACAGTTTTTGCCATTATTGAGATAGGAGTTGCAGTTGGTGATTTTAAAAATCTATGGTGAGGAGTAGAGATGAGCAAATCCATGAAAGTTCGGTTCAGATTTGTACCAAGCCAAAATGGAAATCACTGATTGGCAGTTCAGCTCTCCGGCCACACGCAGCCAGCCATAAGCAGATTACTTTGGGGGGTGGGGGGTGGGCAGGGTTTTTTTTTGTTTGGTATACACTACATCTGATAACTCTGTTGTTACTCCCAGTGTGTGCTGATCAAACACTGCAAGCGGCTTGCACTGGGTAAAGCACCAAGCATACCAGAGCACAGCGATGCTCGCACAAGTGAAGTTCATGCATTGAGCACCCAAACTCGAACTCTCTTTTTTTTAAAAAAATCGATGTTCAGCCAAAAACCGAACACCAAACCATGGGTTTGCTCATCTCTAGTGAGGAGGAGAAGGGAGGAGTTAAAGGCAGGTACAGACATTCTGCTGCAAGTTCTCCTGAAACAATAGCTAGATTTTGTTGGTTTATGCAACAGTTGTGGTTTGTGTAAAGGAGGACTTTATGCTGATCTGACAGTAGATGGCGATGTTGTGTTAGTCTCCTCACTCACTCTATTGTAAAATGTCCTTTTACTTCCTGTTTCTTCTTTCTTTGTGCAGTGCTTAATGACTAAACACATTTACCTCATGTTCTGATAAGTAAAAGCTTGTTTATCCCATTTAATATGCTCAGTGAAGTTTCTTCTGTGAATGGAAGCTAGAAGCTGTGCAACAGATGTTTCCATAGAACTTTATAGGCACCAACCTTTATCTCATTTCTTAATAATGGGAAAATATTTCACCTGTGAAATGAGAATTTTGAGAATGAGTAATCAGTCCAGGAGGAGAAGAAGTAGACATATCTGATTAGCTATATTACAAAGCTTCTTACTCTTACGTGTACTATTGATTTAGTAAAAAAAATGTAGACAACGATTACTCTTTAAAAGAAAAAGCTTGAATGACGTTGGCATGTTGCATTCTATTTCAAACTATTCTTGGACTTGAATCTGGAAACTTGCACCACTGATTTATAATTTAACTACATTTCTAATGTACATTTTTCCCACCTCACTTAATTACCACTATATGAGCCCATTATCTATTAAGACTTACGGAAGCAGAGTCTCTGTTCTTTCTCATCGTCAATGAATGGAACAAGCACTAAAATGTCTTGAGGATAAAACAGATTCTGTGACTTAGATGCTAATCAGATTTATGAAGCTGACACAGACATATTGCAGAGAGCAATGCTTTTAACATTATGAGCAATTCAAAAGGGTTTGAAGATGTCATTTTGAAAAGCATGCAATATGTGATAAAGGATGGCACTGTGGAAGTAAAGGCTGTATACACAAGTAGGTCATATAAGAGGGTTCTCGAGAAAATAGTAATAGCTGAACTGATGAGACCTAGATGTAATATGTATTATATTCACTGATAAGTTGAGGCCTGAGTGATCTTTAAGTGACCACAGCTGAAGTAGAAGGGATTGTTTGCATATTGTATATCTTCTTCACATTGTCGGAAAATGTAGAAGTCGCTAACCGCTTTCTACTAGTGATGAGTGAGCACTACCATGCTTGGGTGCTGGGTACTCGTAACTAGAGATGAGCGAACCGGTCGCGGTTCGGCTCGAGGTTGGTTCGCCGAACGGACCTCCCGTTCGAGTTCGGTTCGTCGAACGTTCGACGAACCGAACTCGAACTGCATAGGAAACAATGGCAGGCAATCACAAACACAGAAAAACACCTAGAAAACACCCTCAAAGGTGTCCTAAAGGTGACAAACAACTCAAACACATTGGAAAGTGACAAGGACATATACTCATGCGAAAACAAAACAGCTGGACAAGGAAAAAGAGGAGGACACACAGATATAGGCATGGCACGCCCTTCTAAAATCATGTAAAACACCGCAAGGTGACTCCAAGCGGAGTCTCCCTTTTTTCCAAAAATTGGGCCACACACACACCCACCCCTTCAGTGGTAGCACTTGTGCCCCAGTTGTACACTTCACAGCTACATTTGCATCAAGCACATTCAAAAATACGCCATTCTTATCCGTCCCCAGGATGACACCGGGGTAGGTAGCAAAGTCTTTCCTGATCCCAGCTCTGTTCATCTTGGCTTCTTTTAAAAACACAGCAAGCAAGGGTTACTCCAAGCGGAGTCTCCCTTTTTTCCAAAAATTGGGCCACACAGACACCCACCCCATCAGTGGCAGCACTTGGGCCCTAGTTGCAAACAGGATGTTTTGATTTGCATCAAGCACATTCAAAAATACGCCATTCTTATCCGTCCCCAGGATGACACCGGGGTACGTAGATAAAGTCTTTGCTGATCCATGACTTGTTCATCTTGGCTTCTTTTAAAAACAATGTAAGCAAGAGTTACTCCAAGCGGAGTCTCCCTTTTTTTCCAAAAATTGGGCCACACAGACACCCACCCCATCAGTGGCAGCACTTGGGCCCTAGTTGCAAACAGGATGTTTTGATTTGCATCAAGCACATTCAAAAATACTCCATTCTTATCCGTCCCCAGGATGACACCGGGGTAGGTAGCAAAGTCTTTCCTGATCCCAGCTCTGTTCATCTTGGCTTCTTTTAAAAACACAGCAAGCAAGGGTTACTCCAAGCGGAGTCTCCCTTTTTTCCAAAAATTGGGCCACACAGACACCCACCCCATCAGTGGCAGCACTTGGGCCCTAGTTGCAAACAGGATGTTTTGATTTGCATCAAGCACATTCAAAAATACGCCATTCTTATCCGTCCCCAGGATGACACCGGGGTACGTAGATAAAGTCTTTGCTGATCCATGACTTGTTCATCTTGGCTTCTTTTAAAAACAATGTAAGCAAGGGTTACTCCAAGCGGAGTCTCCCTTTTTTTCCAAAAATTGGGCCACACAGACACCCACCCCATCAGTGGCAGCACTTGGGCCCTAGTTGCAAACAGGATGTTTTGATTTGCATCAAGCACATTCAAAAATACGCCATTCTTATCCGTCCCCAGGATGACACCGGGGTAGGTAGCAAAGTCTTTCCTGATCCCAGCTCTGTTCATCTTGGCTTCTTTTAAAAACACAGCAAGCAAGGGTTACTCCAAGCGGAGTCTCCCTTTTTTCCAAAAATTGGGCCACACAGACACCCACCCCATCAGTGGCAGCACTTGGGCCCTAGTTGCAAACAGGATGTTTTGATTTGCATCAAGCACATTCAAAAATACGCCATTCTTATCCGTCCCCAGGATGACACCGGGGTAGGTAGCAAAGTCTTTCCTGATCCCAGCTCTGTTCATCTTGGCTTCTTTTAAAAACACAGCAAGCAAGGGTTACTCCAAGCGGAGTCTCCCTTTTTTCCAAAAATTGGGCCACACAGACACCCACCCCATCAGTGGCAGCACTTGGGCCCTAGTTGCAAACAGGATGTTTTGATTTGCATCAAGCACATTCAAAAATACGCCATTCTTATCCGTCCCCAGGATGACACCGGGGTACGTAGATAAAGTCTTTGCTGATCCATGACTTGTTCATCTTGGCTTCTTTTAAAAACAATGTAAGCAAGGGTTACTCCAAGCGGAGTCTCCCTTTTTTTCCAAAAATTGGGCCACACAGACACCCACCCCATCAGTGGCAGCACTTGGGCCCTAGTTGCAAACAGGATGTTTTGATTTGCATCAAGCACATTCAAAAATACGCCATTCTTATCCGTCCCCAGGATGACACCGGGGTACGTAGATAAAGTCTTTGCTGATCCATGACTTGTTCATCTTGGCTTCTTTTAAAAACAATGTAAGCAAGGGTTACTCCAAGCGGAGTCTCCCTTTTTTTCCAAAAATTGGGCCACACAGACACCCACCCCATCAGTGGCAGCACTTGGGCCCTAGTTGCAAACAGGATGTTTTGATTTGCATCAAGCACATTCAAAAATACGCCATTCTTATCCGTCCCCAGGATGACACCGGGGTAGGTAGCAAAGTCTTTCCTGATCCCAGCTCTGTTCATCTTGGCTTCTTTTAAAAACACAGCAAGCAAGGGTTACTCCAAGCGGAGTCTCCCTTTTTTTCCAAAAATTGGGCCACACAGACACCCACCCCATCAGTGGCAGCACTTGTGCCCTAGTTGCAAACAGGATGTTTTGATTTGCATCAAGCACATTCAAAAATACGCCATTCTTATCCGTCCCCAGGATGACACCGGGGTAGGTAGCAAAGTCTTTCCTGATCCCAGCTCTGTTCATCTTGGCTTCTTTTAAAAACACAGCAAGCAAGGGTTACTCCAAGCGGAGTCTCCCTTTTATTCCAAAAATTGGGCCCCACACACCCACCCATTCAGTGGCAGCACTTGTGCCCTAGTTGTACACTTCACAGCTACATTTGCATCAAGCACATTCAAAAATACGCCATTCTTATCCGTCCCCAGGATGACACCGGGGTAGGTAGCAAAGTCTTTCCTGATCCCAGCTCTGTTCATCTTGGCTTCTTTTAAAAACACAGCAAGCAAGGGTTACTCCAAGCGGAGTCTCCCTTTTTTCCAAAAATTGGGCCACACAGACACCCACCCCATCAGTGGCAGCACTTGGGCCCTAGTTGCAAACAGGATGTTTTGATTTGCATCAAGCACATTCAAAAATACGCCATTCTTATCCGTCCCCAGGATGACACCGGGGTACGTAGATAAAGTCTTTGCTGATCCATGACTTGTTCATCTTGGCTTCTTTTAAAAACAATGTAAGCAAGGGTTACTCCAAGCGGAGTCTCCCTTTTTTTCCAAAAATTGGGCCACACAGACACCCACCCATCAGTGGCAGCACTTGGGCCCTAGTTGCAAACAGGATGTTTTGATTTGCATCAAGCACATTCAAAAATACGCCATTCTTATCCGTCCCCAGGATGACACCGGGGTAGGTAGCAAAGTCTTTCCTGATCCCAGCTCTGTTCATCTTGGCTTCTTTTAAAAACACAGCAAGCAAGGGTTACTCCAAGCGGAGTCTCCCTTTTTTCCAAAAATTGGGCCACACAGACACCCACCCCATCAGTGGCAGCACTTGGGCCCTAGTTGCAAACAGGATGTTTTGATTTGCATCAAGCACATTCAAAAATACGCCATTCTTATCCGTCCCCAGGATGACACCGGGGTACGTAGATAAAGTCTTTGCTGATCCATGACTTGTTCATCTTGGCTTCTTTTAAAAACAATGTAAGCAAGGGTTACTCCAAGCGGAGTCTCCCTTTTTTTCCAAAAATTGGGCCACACAGACACCCACCCCATCAGTGGCAGCACTTGGGCCCTAGTTGCAAACAGGATGTTTTGATTTGCATCAAGCACATTCAAAAATACGCCATTCTTATCCGTCCCCAGGATGACACCGGGGTAGGTAGCAAAGTCTTTCCTGATCCCAGCTCTGTTCATCTTGGCTTCTTTTAAAAACACAGCAAGCAAGGGTTACTCCAAGCGGAGTCTCCCTTTTTTCCAAAAATTGGGCCACACAGACACCCACCCCATCAGTGGCAGTGTGGCGCCCTAGGACCTGGTCGCCACAACAGCATTGCCCTCCCAAAGGGTTAATGCTGAGCCTGGAGGTAATTGGGAGATCCATTGGCCAGCAGGTTTAACACCCAACACAGTTCTCCCTCCGGCCAGCAGGGGGAGCTCTGAACCTGGAATTCCAGGGAGCCTTCCTCTACCCGACCAGAGGGAGGAAGTGGAGTCAGTCTGAAGGGAGTAGTGGAAGTGAACAGACGCAGAGTGAGCTGTCCTGTGAATCTGGGGCCTAGAGCTGGAGCAGCTTGGCCCAGAGAAGCAGGAATAGCTGAGAGGCAGCAGAGAGACTCAGACATCGGAGTCTGTGGTTGCCAGGGTATAAAATCCGTCCCTGGTAGCCGAGTCCGAAGGGCAGGAGAGCTGCAAGCCCCTGGCCCAGAAACATCCAAGGTACAGCTGCAGCATCAGGGCCCGGTGTGGACTCCAGCGGAGAAGCACCAGAGAGAGGGTCTGCGCAGCCACCTACAGAAAGAAGGGACGTGCCATCGGTCCCAGCAGCAAAGAGGGCCATTGCTGGATTCAGAGAAGCAGGGTCCTATCATCACAAAGCAAAGTACAGGAGTAGGCCTCATACTCAGCTGGCCAGAAAGATCATCCCAAGTACTTCCAGGCCGACCGGATCCCCATCACCACCTGTAACGGTCTCCCAGGACTGGACTGTTTCCAGAGTAAAAGAGGAGAAGGTAAAGAGACTGTTGTTTGTGCCTGGTTCTTTCCTCGCCTGTCGGCCCTGCACCGTGTTAGCCACACAACACCATAGACTTTCACGGGCACCAACTGTATCCCGGGGCATCGCTCCACCTGTGGGGAGCAGTACCATCATAGCTGCCATAACATCACCCCGGAGTTCTCCCATAGCAGCGGCGGCTTAATAGCCGCATACCACAGGTGGCGTCACGAACATTAACTTTAACTCATCAGCCACATATTCAACTGACACCCACCAGGGCCACGGAGCCGGGCCCAGCCACCACTGACTACCACCGGACTAGTCCGGCCCGGCACCGGGTGTCCCATAGCCCTGGGGTGGGCGAGTCAACTTTTGGCGTCACGAACAGGATTTCGTGCCCGGTCACACCGGGTACTGTGCGCCTGAAGAATTGCGCTTTAAAGACTGTATTACTGCGTGTTTCACTGTTTGAAAACTGCCGCCGCCATTAGCCTCACTGAGCGCAGGAAGAAGGGGGGCGTGCCTGACAAAGAGCGCGAAGGGAGCGCGCCATCAGAGCAGAACGCTGTTAACCCCGCGCGACCCAGAAGGAAATTTGAAAAGTGAACGGAGCCTGGTAAGGTTCACTAAGGGGGAGGAAGATGTCCGACGCAGAGGGAGGGCAGGTGGCTGCCATAGCCCGAGACGCCGCAGCACCAGCCGAAGCGATCCCTGTCGCCGTCGCCCCATCCCCCGCTGTAGCGCCGGTAATGCCGATCACCATGCGGTACATACCGGGCGCAGAATGGCTGCCGCAGTACTCCGGGGAGTCCCATACCTTGAGCGACTTCAGAGAAAGCCTGCACAGCTTGTTCCGGGTGTATCCGCTGACTGAGAGCCAGAAGGTGGGCATATTAATGGGACAGCTAGCCGGCGCAGCCCAGCGTGAAGTGAAGTCCTGGCCTGATACAGATAAAGGGACAGTAACCCAGATACTGGCCAAGCTAAAGAGTACTTTTGACACCCGCACCGCAGCAGAGATAAAGATGAGATTCTTTGGGTGCAAGCAGCGGGCCACAGACAGCATAAGGGACTATGCCTTAAACCTGCAGGAGGCCCTGAAAGCGGTTAAACAAGTGGACCCAGAGAGTGTACGTGAGGAACACAAACTCCTAACTGAGCAGTTCATAGAGGGGCTCCTGTCAGATGCCCACAGGACCCAGCTGCGTATCATGGTCCTGCAGAACCCTGCTCTGGACTTTGCAAAGTTTAAGGACCAGGCCATCCGGGTACTGAGAGAATCTACACCGAATGACCCAGTACCCCTCCGGCCTCTTGCTATCACGTACCCCGGGGTGGTGCCTGCAACACGAGCCACTGCAGGGGCTGAGGCGCAGTCCCTGGATAAGGATCCCACTGCAGAGCTCAGACAGCAGGTCCAGGAGCTGACCAAGACTGTAGCTGCCCTTGCCAAGACCGTGCAGTCTCTACAAGTGACCCCATCGCCTGCAAGAATCGAGTTGGCCTCCAGCCCAGATGACGTCCCATGGATGCGACAGAGGAGGGTTCCGCCGACCCGAGGCAGAGACACAGACCGGTATGATTCAACGGGACAACCGATCTGCCGCCGCTGCAGCCAGGCGGGCCACATTGCACGATACTGTCCTTTAAATGGGCCGAGCCTGGGGCCAGGAGCCGACCCCCAGGTGTAAGGAAGCCCGGCTCAACACCCAGCCGCAGCAAGTATGTGGGAGGACGACCGGTCCTTCCCATTGTGCTGGATGGGATCCCTTTGAATGCCCTCCTGGATACGGGGTCCCAGGTAACAACCATCCCCTACAAACTGTACAAAAGATATTGGGCTGATTCAGACATTGACCATGGCCCAGATGATGATTTAACAATTGTGGCCAGTAATGGTCAGCCCTTACCTCAAATTGGGTACAAAGAAGTAACCATTAAAGTGGGGCGGGTAGAATTGCCGTGTCAGGGGATGATAATTGTAGATATTGATCGCAAAGAATCTGACCCATTGGTAACCATTGGTACAAATGTGATAGAAAATTGTGTTGCCGAAGTGATAATTTTGTTGCAACAGGCGTCTGAAACTGCCAGCTCCGGGCAGCAGCGTGCCCTACAGAGGGAGATCAGAGCCCTGATGAGGAGGCAGCAGGTAGAGCTGGCCGGAGGAGAAATTGGCAGTGTGAGGGTAAGTGACCCCCTCCCCATTGCAATACCCCCAAGAAGTGAAATGTTGATATGGTGTCGGGCAGCAATAGGCCTCAAGGGTCAGGATTACCATGCCTTGGTAGAACCGGTGTATTCAGACAGCAGGCCTGGAGTCCTGATAGCCAGAGGGGTAGCAGACGTCCGCAAGGGGAGAGTGCCCATCCGTGTCCTGAATTGTGGGGAGGAGGAAGCCAAATTGCCCCGGTACGCCACTGTAGCAAAACTGTACACTGTCAGCAACAACACCATCAAAGCAGTGGAACCCTTGATCCCGTCCGACCAGGCGGAAGACAATGGCTCCAAGGGGCAGCTGGAAGACTGGTGCCAAAACTTACATGTGGGCACCGACTCCACCCCCTCACACCAAAAGCATGGGGTTTACCGGGTGGTACAGGAGTACGAGCGGGTCTTCAGCAAACACCCCCTAGATTTTGGGCAGGTGAAAGGGGTTAAACATCAAATCCCCACGGGAGATCATCCTCCCGTTAAAGAGAGATACCGCCCTGTACCCCCCGCACAGTATCAGCGTGCCAAAGAAATGTTACGGGAAATGAAGGAGGCTGGGGTTATCAGAGATAGTTGTAGCCCCTGGGCAGCTCCACTAGTGCTCGTAAAGAAAAAAGATGGTACAATGAGAATGTGTGTAGATTACAGGCAAATTAACCGCATTACACATAAAGATGCTTATCCACTACCCAGAATAGAGGAGTCACTAACAGCCTTAAAGTCAGCTAACTATTTCTCCACCTTGGATCTCACCAGTGGGTATTGGCAGGTTCCCGTGGCAGAGGCGGACAAGGAGAAGACTGCATTCACGACGCCAATGGGCCTCTGCGAGTTCAACTGTATGCCATTCGGGCTCTGCAACGCCCCAGGGACATTCCAACGGTTGATGGAGTGCTGCTTGGGCCACCACAACTTCGAAACCGTGCTGTTGTACCTGGATGACGTCATAGTCTACTCCAAGACTTATGAAGACCACCTGAAGCACTTAGCAGAAGTGTTTGAGTCTTTGTCAAAATATGGCCTGAAGATCAAGCCGTCCAAATGTCACCTCTTGAAGCCAAAGGTACAGTACCTGGGTCATGTGGTCAGCGCAGAAGGTGTGGCACCTGATCCGGAGAAAGTCACCGTAATCAAGGACTGGCCAAGACCCACCACGGTAAAGGAGGTGCGGCAGTTCCTTGGGCTGGTGGGCTACTACCGAAGGTTCATTGATGGTTTCACCAAGATAGCAGCGCCCCTTCAAGATCTCCTGGTGGGCCAGCCAAAGCAGGCTAAGAAGCAGAGCCCTCCCTTTGAATGGAGCAGCCAACTAGAAACATCCTTTGTCCAGCTGAAAGGGGCTCTCACGGGAGAAGAAATTCTGGCCTACCCTGACTACAGCCAGCCGTTTGTACTGTATACAGACGCCAGCAACGTGGGCCTGGGAGCCGTGTTGTCCCAGGTGCAGGGAGGCAGAGAGAAGGTGATAGCGTACGCCAGTAGGAAGCTTCGGCCCACAGAAAGGAATCCGGAAAACTACAGTTCCTTCAAGCTGGAGTTCCTCGCTATTGTTTGGGCAGTGACTGAACGCTTCAAGCACTATCTGGCGTCGGCCAAGTTCACCATCTTCACGGACAACAATCCGTTGACACACCTGGCAACAGCCAAGTTAGGTGCGTTGGAACAGCGGTGGATGGCCCGGCTGTCTAACTTTGACTTTACCATCAAGTATCGGGCTGGCAAGAAGAATAACAATGCTGATGCGCTGTCCAGAATGCCTCACTTACCCGAATCTGGAGAAGACCTGGATGAACTCGAAGAGATAGAGTTACCGGCTTTCCATCATCAGGGTGTTTCCCAGTGTGAGCATGCTGTGGGAGTGAAGCGCTCGAGCCAACACGAGGTCTCGGTTAACCCATTACTCCACCATAATTGGGAAGAGACACAGAACGGTGACCCGGCTGTGCGATTGGTCAAAGAAAAGCTAGCACAAGCTGAGACTCATCTTGGCCCAGATGCTCCAGAAGAAGCCCAGCAGTTGTGGAAAGAGAGGGGACGACTGTTCACCTACCAAGGCAAGCTCTGCAAGAGATATGTCAACTATCGAACAAATGAACTTGTCTGGCAGATAGTGGTTCCGCAGAGAGATGCTCCAATGGTCCTAGCAGCGTATCATGATAACGCAGGACACTTCGGGTGGAAGAAGTTGGAAGCCCTACTCCGTGATCGGTTCTATTGGGTGCACATGAGAAAGATGATCGAGAAGTGGTGCCGAGACTGTGGCCCGTGTAACCTGAGGCGGAAAGACGATGCCAGCCAAAAGTCTCCCCTACAGCCAATTGTCACAAAGCAGCCCCTGGAGTTGGTGGCCCTGGACCACGTGAAGTTAACACCAAGCCGGTCAGGCTATGTGTACGCCCTCACCATTGTGGACCATTACTCTCGTTTCCTGGTAGTAGTGCCTGTGAAGGACCAGACAGCCAGGACAGCAGCTAGAGCGTTCCAGGCATCCTTTTGTCGACCTCACGGCTATCCGGAAAGGGTACTGACTGATCAGGGTCCTGCATTCGAGGCTGAAGTGTTCCAAGAGTTCTGTAACATGTACGGTTGTAAGAAAATCCGAACCACACCGTACCACCCCCAAACCAATGGACTGTGCGAGAAAATGAACCATGTGGTTATTGATATGCTGAAGACCCTGCCGCTGGAGGAAAGGAACCAATGGCCAGAAAAGTTGCCAGATCTGGTAGACCTGTACAACCACATCCCAGTGAATTCGACCAACTGCAGCCCCGCTTACCTGATGCGAGCCAGACCAGGCAAGTTGCCTGTAGACTTTGAGATGGGGACTGTGTCGCCTGAGGCGGTTCAAGAAATAGAGGATTGGGATACAGAACGGCAGCAGCGGTACCGTAAGGTCCAGGAGTGCGTAGAGAGGAGCCTGTCTCAAGCAAGAACGAGGCAAGAACAGCATTACAATCAAACAGCCCCAGCAACTCCCTTAGCACCTGGAGAACAAGTCCTCAAGAAGAAGCGGAAGACGCATAAATTGGATGATCAGTGGGAAAACGAGCCCTACACCATTATCCCCTCCAACTTTGACAACAGTAAGGTGTGCCTCATAAGCAAGGATGAAGGCAAGACTTGTCAAGCAGTATCCAGAGACCGCCTGAAGACGTGCCCTGAGTGGTGCAAAGTTCAAAAGGAAGTGGAGGAAGTTCGAGAAGAGGGGGAAGAGATGATACAAACAATCCTCGGCAAATTCCCCAAGACTTGGACCCGCATAAATGGTGCCGTAGTGGTACCGGTCCTGACGTTCCCACAGTTGGTCGAGCCAGAAACAGAACAGGTTCCGGATCCACCCAAAGAACCGTCCGCCCCGACACGAGGTGACACGCCAGCAGTGGAACAGGAGGATCCACCCCCTGTCAGTGGTGAACCTGTCATACCCTTGGCGACTCTTAGACCACATGGGCGATCATCATGCATACCTATTGGGGTTAGGCCTACCGGTAGTGCTGAGATAGGAGACACACTAAGTAGTCAGGGACAAACACCAGAGCTACGCAGGTCCCAACGCAGCACTCGGGGACAACCCCCTCTAAGGTATAGGGAATCAAATGTATAAAGGAGAAAGAAAGAGTATTTATTGGAATGTAAATAGTTATGCGAAATGTCTGTAATGTTGTGTACAAAATGTTTTTCTTTTTCTTTGATTGTGAAAATGGACAATTGGGCCACTGGACTATGGGTGGCCAACACCTAAATTGTTCATAGTTAGCACCAGTGTGCTCGATACCCCTGAAGAAAAACCCGTCCGGCGTGCATAGGGTGGGGTCATCAATGCTCTGACGCACGCCCAGAGCCTACGTTGGGGGTTTTATCGCGGCGGGTCCCCCATGGAGCAGTGTAATGGACACCCGGCAGGGAGCCACACTGGACTCTTATAGTACTGTTTGAATTTGTAACGTTAAAGAGAATGTGCCTCCCATATTGGGATGAAATGTATGACATGTTATGTTTTGTTTCCACAGTCCGGGAGTACTGAATTTAACTAAGGGGGAGTGTGGCGCCCTAGGACCTGGTCGCCACAACAGCATTGCCCTCCCAAAGGGTTAATGCTGAGCCTGGAGGTAATTGGGAGATCCATTGGCCAGCAGGTTTAACACCCAACACAGTTCTCCCTCCGGCCAGCAGGGGGAGCTCTGAACCTGGAATTCCAGGGAGCCTTCCTCTACCCGACCAGAGGGAGGAAGTGGAGTCAGTCTGAAGGGAGTAGTGGAAGTGAACAGACGCAGAGTGAGCTGTCCTGTGAATCTGGGGCCTAGAGCTGGAGCAGCTTGGCCCAGAGAAGCAGGAATAGCTGAGAGGCAGCAGAGAGACTCAGACATCGGAGTCTGTGGTTGCCAGGGTATAAAATCCGTCCCTGGTAGCCGAGTCCGAAGGGCAGGAGAGCTGCAAGCCCCTGGCCCAGAAACATCCAAGGTACAGCTGCAGCATCAGGGCCCGGTGTGGACTCCAGCGGAGAAGCACCAGAGAGAGGGTCTGCGCAGCCACCTACAGAAAGAAGGGACGTGCCATCGGTCCCAGCAGCAAAGAGGGCCATTGCTGGATTCAGAGAAGCAGGGTCCTATCATCACAAAGCAAAGTACAGGAGTAGGCCTCATACTCAGCTGGCCAGAAAGATCATCCCAAGTACTTCCAGGCCGACCGGATCCCCATCACCACCTGTAACGGTCTCCCAGGACTGGACTGTTTCCAGAGTAAAAGAGGAGAAGGTAAAGAGACTGTTGTTTGTGCCTGGTTCTTTCCTCGCCTGTCGGCCCTGCACCGTGTTAGCCACACAACACCATAGACTTTCACGGGCACCAACTGTATCCCGGGGCATCGCTCCACCTGTGGGGAGCAGTACCATCATAGCTGCCATAACATCACCCCGGAGTTCTCCCATAGCAGCGGCGGCTTAATAGCCGCATACCACAGGTGGCGTCACGAACATTAACTTTAACTCATCAGCCACATATTCAACTGACACCCACCAGGGCCACGGAGCCGGGCCCAGCCACCACTGACTACCACCGGACTAGTCCGGCCCGGCACCGGGTGTCCCATAGCCCTGGGGTGGGCGAGTCAGCAGCACTTGGGCCCTAGTTGCAAACAGGATGTTTTGATTTGCATCAAGCACATTCAAAAATACGCCATTCTTATCCGTCCCCAGGATGACACCGGGGTAGGTAGCAAAGTCTTTCCTGATCCCAGCTCTGTTCATCTTGGCTTCTTTTAAAAACACAGCAAGCAAGGGTTACTCCAAGCGGAGTCTCCCTTTTTTCCAAAAATTGGGCCACACAGACACCCACCCCATCAGTGGCAGCACTTGGGCCCTAGTTGCAAACAGGATGTTTTGATTTGCATCAAGCACATTCAAAAATACGCCATTCTTATCCGTCCCCAGGATGACACCGGGGTAGGTAGCAAAGTCTTTCCTGATCCCAGCTCTGTTCATCTTGGCTTCTTTTAAAAACACAGCAAGCAAGGGTTACTCCAAGCGGAGTCTCCCTTTTTTCCAAAAATTGGGCCACACAGACACCCACCCCATCAGTGGCAGCACTTGGGCCCTAGTTGCAAACAGGATGTTTTGATTTGCATCAAGCACATTCAAAAATACGCCATTCTTATCCGTCCCCAGGATGACACCGGGGTACGTAGATAAAGTCTTTGCTGATCCATGACTTGTTCATCTTGGCTTCTTTTAAAAACAATGTAAGCAAGGGTTACTCCAAGCGGAGTCTCCCTTTTTTTCCAAAAATTGGGCCACACAGACACCCACCCCATCAGTGGCAGCACTTGGGCCCTAGTTGCAAACAGGATGTTTTGATTTGCATCAAGCACATTCAAAAATACGCCATTCTTATCCGTCCCCAGGATGACACCGGGGTAGGTAGCAAAGTCTTTCCTGATCCCAGCTCTGTTCATCTTGGCTTCTTTTAAAAACACAGCAAGCAAGGGTTACTCCAAGCGGAGTCTCCCTTTTTTCCAAAAATTGGGCCCACACACACCCACCCCTTCAGTGGCAGCAGTTGTGCCCCAGTTGTACACTTCACAGCTAGATTTGCATCAAGCACATTCAAAAATACGCCATTCTTATCCGTCCCCAGGATGACACCGGGGTAGGTAGCAAAGTCTTTCCTGATCCCAGCTCTGTTCATCTTGGCTTCTTTTAAAAACACAGCAAGCAAGGGTTACTCCAAGCGGAGTCTCCCTTTTTTCCAAAAATTGGGCCACACAGACACCCACCCCATCAGTGGCAGCACTTGGGCCCTAGTTGCAAACAGGATGTTTTGATTTGCATCAAGCACATTCAAAAATACGCCATTCTTATCCGTCCCCAGGATGACACCGGGGTACGTAGATAAAGTCTTTGCTGATCCATGACTTGTTCATCTTGGCTTCTTTTAAAAACAATGTAAGCAAGGGTTACTCCAAGCGGAGTCTCCCTTTTTTTCCAAAAATTGGGCCACACAGACACCCACCCCATCAGTGGCAGCACTTGGGCCCTAGTTGCAAACAGGATGTTTTGATTTGCATCAAGCACATTCAAAAATACGCCATTCTTATCCGTCCCCAGGATGACACCGGGGTAGGTAGCAAAGTCTTTCCTGATCCCAGCTCTGTTCATCTTGGCTTCTTTTAAAAACACAGCAAGCAAGGGTTACTCCAAGCGGAGTCTCCCTTTTTTCCAAAAATTGGGCCACACAGACACCCACCCCATCAGTGGCAGCACTTGGGCCCTAGTTGCAAACAGGATGTTTTGATTTGCATCAAGCACATTCAAAAATACGCCATTCTTATCCGTCCCCAGGATGACACCGGGGTACGTAGATAAAGTCTTTGCTGATCCATGACTTGTTCATCTTGGCTTCTTTTAAAAACAATGTAAGCAAGGGTTACTCCAAGCGGAGTCTCCCTTTTTTTCCAAAAATTGGGCCACACAGACACCCACCCCATCAGTGGCAGCACTTGGGCCCTAGTTGCAAACAGGATGTTTTGATTTGCATCAAGCACATTCAAAAATACGCCATTCTTATCCGTCCCCAGGATGACACCGGGGTAGGTAGCAAAGTCTTTCCTGATCCCAGCTCTGTTCATCTTGGCTTCTTTTAAAAACACAGCAAGCAAGGGTTACTCCAAGCGGAGTCTCCCTTTTATTCCAAAAATTGGGCCCCACACACCCACCCATTCAGTGGCAGCACTTGTGCCCTAGTTGTACACTTCACAGCTACATTTGCATCAAGCACATTCAAAAATACGCCATTCTTATCCGTCCCCAGGATGACACCGGGGTAGGTAGCAAAGTCTTTCCTGATCCCAGCTCTGTTCATCTTGGCTTCTTTTAAAAACACAGCAAGCAAGGGTTACTCCAAGCGGAGTCTCCCTTTTTTCCAAAAATTGGGCCACACAGACACCCACCCCATCAGTGGCAGCACTTGGGCCCTAGTTGCAAACAGGATGTTTTGATTTGCATCAAGCACATTCAAAAATACGCCATTCTTATCCGTCCCCAGGATGACACCGGGGTACGTAGATAAAGTCTTTGCTGATCCATGACTTGTTCATCTTGGCTTCTTTTAAAAACAATGTAAGCAAGGGTTACTCCAAGCGGAGTCTCCCTTTTTTTCCAAAAATTGGGCCACACAGACACCCACCCCATCAGTGGCAGCACTTGGGCCCTAGTTGCAAACAGAATGTTTTGATTTGCATCAAGCACATTCAAAAATACGCCATTCTTATCCGTCCCCAGGATGACACCGGGGTAGGTAGCAAAGTCTTTCCTGATCCCAGCTCTGTTCATCTTGGCTTCTTTTAAAAACACAGCAAGCAAGGGTTACTCCAAGCGGAGTCTCCCTTTTTTCCAAAAATTGGGCCACACAGACACCCACCCCATCAGTGGCAGCACTTGGGCCCTAGTTGCAAACAGGATGTTTTGATTTGCATCAAGCACATTCAAAAATACGCCATTCTTATCCGTCCCCAGGATGACACCGGGGTAGGTAGCAAAGTCTTTCCTGATCCCAGCTCTGTTCATCTTGGCTTCTTTTAAAAACACAGCAAGCAAGGGTTACTCCAAGCGGAGTCTCCCTTTTTTCCAAAAATTGGGCCACACAGACACCCACCCCATCAGTGGCAGCACTTGGGCCCTAGTTGCAAACAGGATGTTTTGATTTGCATCAAGCACATTCAAAAATACGCCATTCTTATCCGTCCCCAGGATGACACCGGGGTAGGTAGCAAAGTCTTTCCTGATCCCAGCTCTGTTCATCTTGGCTTCTTTTAAAAACACAGCAAGCAAGGGTTACTCCAAGCGGAGTCTCCCTTTTTTCCAAAAATTGGGCCACACAGACACCCACCCCATCAGTGGCAGCACTTGGGCCCTAGTTGCAAACAGGATGTTTTGATTTGCATCAAGCACATTCAAAAATACGCCATTCTTATCCGTCCCCAGGATGACACCGGGGTACGTAGATAAAGTCTTTGCTGATCCATGACTTGTTCATCTTGGCTTCTTTTAAAAACAATGTAAGCAAGGGTTACTCCAAGCGGAGTCTCCCTTTTTTTCCAAAAATTGGGCCACACAGACACCCACCCCATCAGTGGCAGCACTTGGGCCCTAGTTGCAAACAGGATGTTTTGATTTGCATCAAGCACATTCAAAAATACGCCATTCTTATCCGTCCCCAGGATGACACCGGGGTAGGTAGCAAAGTCTTTCCTGATCCCAGCTCTGTTCATCTTGGCTTCTTTTAAAAACACAGCAAACAAGGGTTACTCCAAGCGGAGTCTCCCTTTTTTCCAAAAATTGGGCCACACAGACACCCACCCCATCAGTGGCAGCACTTGGGCCCTAGTTGCAAACAGGATGTTTTGATTTGCATCAAGCACATTCAAAAATACGCCATTCTTATCCGTCCCCAGGATGACACCGGGGTACGTAGATAAAGTCTTTGCTGATCCATGACTTGTTCATCTTGGCTTCTTTTAAAAACAATGTAAGCAAGGGTTACTCCAAGCGGAGTCTCCCTTTTTTTCCAAAAATTGGGCCACACAGACACCCACCCCATCAGTGGCAGCACTTGGGCCCTAGTTGCAAACAGGATGTTTTGATTTGCATCAAGCACATTCAAAAATACGCCATTCTTATCCGTCCCCAGGATGACACCGGGGTAGGTAGCAAAGTCTTTCCTGATCCCAGCTCTGTTCATCTTGGCTTCTTTTAAAAACACAGCAAGCAAGGGTTACTCCAAGCGGAGTCTCCCTTTTTTCCAAAAATTGGGCCACACAGACACCCACCCCATCAGTGGCAGCACTTGGGCCCTAGTTGCAAACAGGATGTTTTGATTTGCATCAAGCACATTCAAAAATACGCCATTCTTATCCGTCCCCAGGATGACACCGGGGTAGGTAGCAAAGTCTTTCCTGATCCCAGCTCTGTTCATCTTGGCTTCTTTTAAAAACACAGCAAGGAAGGGTTACTCCAAGCGGAGTCTCCCTTTTTTCCAAAAATTGGGCCACACAGACACCCACCCCATCAGTGGCAGCACTTGGGCCCTAGTTGCAAACAGGATGTTTTGATTTGCATCAAGCACATTCAAAAATACGCCATTCTTATCCGTCCCCAGGATGACACCGGGGTAGGTAGCAAAGTCTTTCCTGATCCCAGCTCTGTTCATCTTGGCTTCTTTTAAAAACACAGCAAGCAAGGGTTACTCCAAGCGGAGTCTCCCTTTTTTCCAAAAATTGGGCCACACAGACACCCACCCCATCAGTGGCAGCACTTGGGCCCTAGTTGCAAACAGGATGTTTTGATTTGCATCAAGCACATTCAAAAATACGCCATTCTTATCCGTCCCCAGGATGACACCGGGGTAGGTAGCAAAGTCTTTCCTGATCCCAGCTCTGTTCATCTTGGCTTCTTTTAAAAACACAGCAAGCAAGGGTTACTCCAAGCGGAGTCTCCCTTTTTTCCAAAAATTGGGCCACACAGACACCCACCCCATCAGTGGCAGCACTTGGGCCCTAGTTGCAAACAGGATGTTTTGATTTGCATCAAGCACATTCAAAAATACGCCATTCTTATCCGTCCCCAGGATGACACCGGGGCAGGTAGCAAAGTCTTTCCTGATCCCAGCTCTGTTCATCTTGGCTTCTTTTAAAAACACAGCAAGCAAGGGTTACTCCAAGCGGAGTCTCCCTTTTTTCCAAAAATTGGGCCACACAGACACCCACCCCATCAGTGGCAGCACTTGGGCCCTAGTTGCAAACAGGATGTTTTGATTTGCATCAAGCACATTCAAAAATACGCCATTCTTATCCGTCCCCAGGATGACACCGGGGTACGTAGATAAAGTCTTTGCTGATCCATGACTTGTTCATCTTGGCTTCTTTTAAAAACAATGTAAGCAAGGGTTACTCCAAGCGGAGTCTCCCTTTTTTTCCAAAAATTGGGCCACACAGACACCCACCCCATCAGTGGCAGCACTTGGGCCCTAGTTGCAAACAGGATGTTTTGATTTGCATCAAGCACATTCCAAATCCACAAGCATTTACTCTCCCCAGGATGACACAGGGGTAGTAAATTCCTTCTGGATCCATGACTTGTTCATTTTGATGAACGTCAGTCTGTCCACATTGTCACTGGACAGACGCGTGCGCTTATCTGTCAGCACACACCCAGCAGCACTGAATACACGTTCAGAGACAACGCTGGCAGCTGGACACGACAAAATCTCCAAGGCGTAACTGGAGAGCTCTGGCCATTTTTCTATGTTTGAAGCCCAAAAGGAGCAAGGCTCCAGTTGCACAGTCATGGCATCGATGTTCATTTGGAGATACTCCTGTATCATCCTCTCCAGCCGTTGAGTATGTGTCAGACTTGTTGTCTCTGGTGGCCTTGCAAAAGAGGGTCTAAAAAAATTATGAAAAGATTCCATAAAATTGCTGTTACCGGCACCAGATACGGTCCTACTGGTACGGGTAGACTGGTGAAGATGACGAGACCGTCCCATGTTTGTCAAGTTACAACTGGGAGATTCCCTCCCTGCACCTGCACGGTTGTTTGGTGGAAAAGCCGAGCTAAGATCGAGTAACAGCTTCTGCTGATACTCCTGCATACGTGCGTCCCTTTCTATGGCTGGAATTATGTCACAAAATTTGGACTTGTACCGGGGATCTAATAGTGTGGCAATCCAGTAGTCATCATCACTTCTAATTTTGACAATACGACTGTCATGTTGGAGGTAGTGCAACAAGAAGGCACTCATGTGTCTTGCGCAGCCATGCGGACCAAGTCCACGCTGTGTTTGTGGCATAGAGGTGCTAACCGTTCTTTCTTCCTCTGACATCTCCCCCCAACCTCTTTCAACTGAAATTTGACCAAGGTCTCCCTCATCCGCTGAGTCTTCCATGTCCATGGACAGTTCGTCCTCCATTTCTTCATGTTCTCCTGCACCTTGCTCAACATTTCGCCTGCTACTATGCGCCCTTGTCGATCCCTGTTCCCCATGGTCCCATGCCTGCTGCGTTGGTGATGATGAACGTCTGGATCTTGGTGATGTTGTTGTCCCTTGCACATATGAATCCTCCTGTAGTTCCTCCCCTTCATGTTGTCCCACCCCCTGACTCCGAATAGTGTTTAGCGTGTGCTCCAGCATGTAAATGACTGGAATCGTCATGCTGATAATGGCATTGTCAGAGCTAAACATATTCGTCGCCATGTCGAAACTGTGCAGAAGGGTGCATAGGTCCTTGATCTGAGACCACTCCATCAGGGTGATCTGCCCCACCTCTGCATCTCGTTGGCCCAGGCTATACGTCATGACGTATTGCACCAGGGCTCTGCGGTGCTGCCACAGTCGCTGTAACATGTGTAGAGTTGAATTCCAGCGTGTCGCCACATCGCATTTCAGGCGATGAACCGGCAGGCCGAAAGACTTCTGGAGCGATGCAAGTCGCTCAGCTGCGGCGCTTGAACGCCGGAAGTGAGCAGACAGTTTTCGTGCCCTGTTCAGAAGGCCATCTAGGCCGGGATAGTGTGTTAAAAATTGCTGCACGACAAGGTTCAACACGTGAGCCATACAAGGTACGTGTGTCACCTTGCCCAGGCGAAGGGCCGCACCCAGGTTTGCAGCATTGTCGCACACGGCCTTACCAGGCTGCAGGTTGAGTGGAGACAACCATTTATTAAACTCGGACCGCAGAGCTGACCACAACTCCTCAGCTGTGTGACTCTTATTACCAAGACATGTCAAGCTAAAGACCGCCTGATGCCGTTGCGCTCGGCTGCCAGCATAGTAATGAGGCGTGCGTGATTCCTTCTGCGCAGTGAGAACGCTGGTGGCCTGACCAGGCAGGCTTGGGGCGGAGGTGGAGGACCCAGATGAGGTGGAGGATGCAGAAGCTGTGGCGGAACTTGGACAGACAGAGGATTGACACACAAGTCGTGGGGACGGCAAGACTTGTGCAGCAGACCCTTCACCATCTATCACCATAGTTACCCAGTGCCCAGTCAGCGACATGTAACGTCCCTGTCCATGCTTACTGGTCCAAGTATCGGTGGTGAAATGCACCCGTTCACACACAGAGTTTCTCAAGGAAGCGGTGATGTTGTGTGCGACATGCTGGTGTAGCGCGGGCACACCTTTCTTAGAGAAGTAGTGGCGACTAGGCATCTGGTACTGGGGCACAGCGACAGACATAAGGTCTCTAAAATCCTGTGTGTCCACTAGGCGGAAAGGCAGCATTTCGGTAGCCAACAGCTTACAGAGGGATAGAGTCAACCTCTTAGCTTTGTCATGGGTCGGAGGAAGTGGCCTTTTATTTGACCACATCTGAGGGACAGAGATCTGGCTGCTGTGTGTAGACGGTGTTGAGTAGGGTGTCCCTGGAAAAATGCAGGTTTGTGAGGAAAGTGCAGGCGGAGACATGATGTTGCCTTCATCCAACGTTGGTGCTATCGATGTCTGAGAGAGCTGTACACACTCACTTGTTTCCCCTTCCAAACCAACTGACGACCTTACAAGCAAACTGCCTGTTGCGGTTACAGTGGTGGAAGTTTTGCGTGGAAAAACAGGTGTGACAGCTGTCCCCACAGTCCTAGAAGATGAAGAGCGCGCGGATGCACTGGAAGGGGCGGGCGGTGGATGGTTCGCTCCGCTAGCCGGCATTGCAGCACGGTGAGCTTCCCACCGGGACTTATGATATTTATTCATGTGACGATTCATGGAAGAAGTTGTCAAACTGCTGAGGTTTTGACCTCTACTAACAGAATCATGACAAATGTTACATATCACATGAGTTGGGCGATCTTTTTCGATGTGAAAAAAGGCCCAGGCTAGGCAAGGCTTAGAGGCCATGCGACCTGTTGATCCACCCCGAATAATGCTCATAGGCAGAGTGGTGGCTGAGGATGCAGTTGTAGACGTGCTACCAGTGCTCCGACTCTGTCCAGGAAGGCGCAAGGTAACTTCGTCGTCGGTTGCATCCTCCTCCACCGCCTCTGTTGACCTCCTCGAGTGCCTGACTGGGGGTTGACAGTAGGTGGGATCTAGAACGTCATCATCAATTGTTGTGTTTGCACTCCCCTCCCCCTCAGACCGAGCCTCTTCTTGCCCTGACCGAATATTTAAGTTGTCATCCCAATCGGGTATCTGCGTCTCATCTTCATCAGTATGTTCCTCATTGTCTATAACCACAGGTGTTACAGTTTGTGACAAAGGGTCAACATTATGCTCAGAAACTTGGCCCTCACGGCCTGAATCTGAGTCACAAAGGTTCTGGGCATCACTGCAGACCATTTCCTGTTCTGTACTCACTGTAGCTTGGGAGCAGACCTCTGATTCCCAGGCTATAGTGTGACTGAACAGCTCTGCAGACTCAGCCATCTCAGTTCCACCATACTGTGCAGGGCTGATGGAGACTTCAGAGCTGGGAGAAATCAAGTGTGATTGGGATGACAACTCAGAGGAATGGTGTTTTTTGGATGCGGTACTTGAAGTGGCTGAGAGGGCACTTGTTGGACCACTTGAGATCCATTCAAGCATTTTCCTTTTTTGCCCATCATCTACCTTTGTTCCTCTTGTTCGTGTCCGTAAAAAAGGGAGCACATCGGATTGTCCACAATAAGTAGTAGACATCTTACTTTTGCTAGTAGATGGTCTATCTTCAGCAGATGATAATGGAGCTTTGCCACCTTCCCCACTGACAAAACATTTTTTGCCTTTTCCACCACGCCTCTTCCCCTTTCCACCAGCATCTGTCATTTTGCCACTCATGTTGATTGCGACAAGATTGTGGACTGAAAATGTGGTAGTAAAAATTGAGAGGTGGTGAAGATTGCAGTGGTGGTCTAGCTTTATTAACAGCAGAATAATAAAGAATAAATATCCCTGACAATGTAACTTAGTTATAATTCGTTGGAGTGTGCAACGCAGGCAGACGTGCTGCAAATGTCTTGGCACTAGTGGGACTATAGCAAAGTCCAATAGCCACGTATAGGATGCCACTGGGTACACTGAGTGTTTGCTAGTATAATGGCTTCGTTATAATTAGTTGGAGTGTGCAACGCAGGCAGATGCGCTCTGCAAATGTCTTGGCACTAGTGGGACTATAGCAAAGTCCAATAGCCACGTATAGGATGCCACTAGGTACACTGAGTGTTTGCTAGTATAATGGCTTCGTTATAATTAGTTGGAGTGTGCAACGCAGGCAGATGCGCTCTGCAAATGTCTTGGCACTAGTGGGACTATAGCAAAGTCCAATAGCCACGTATAGGATGCCACTAGGTACACTGAGTGTTTGCTAGTATAATGGCTTCGTTATAATTTGTTGTAGTGTGCAACGCAGGCAGATGCGCTCTGCAAATGTCTTGGCACTAGTGGGACTATAGCAAAGTCCAATAGCCACGTATAGGATGCCACTAGGTACACTGAGTGTGTGCTAGTATAATGGCTTCGTTATAATTAGTTGGAGTGTGCAACGCAGGCAGATGCGCTCTGCAAATGTCTTGGCACTAGTGGGACTATAGCAAAGTCCAATAGCCACGTATAGGATGCCACTAGGTACACTGAGTGTTTGCTAGTATAATGGCTTCGTTATAATTTGTTGTAGTGTGCAACGCAGGCAGATGCGCTCTGCAAATGTCTTGGCACTAGTGGGACTATAGCAAAGTCCAATAGCCACGTATAGGATGCCACTAGGTACACTGAGTGTGTGCTAGTATAATGGCTTCGTTATAATTAGTTGGAGTGTGCAACGCAGGCAGATGCGCTCTGCAAATGTCTTGGCACTAGTGGGACTATAGCAAAGTCCAATAGCCACGTATAGGATGCCACTAGGTACACTGAGTGTTTGCTAGTATAATGGCTTCGTTATAATTAGTTGGAGTGTGCAACGCAGGCAGATGCGCTCTGCAAATGTCTTGGCACTAGTGGGACTATAGCAAAGTCCAATAGCCACGTATAGGATGCCACTAGGTACACTGAGTGTTTGCTAGTATAATGGCTTCGTTATAATTTGTTGTAGTGTGCAACGCAGGCAGATGCGCTCTGCAAATGTCTTGGCACTAGTGGGACTATAGCAAAGTCCAATAGCCACGTATAGGATGCCACTAGGTACACTGAGTGTGTGCTAGTATAATGGCTTCGTTATAATTAGTTGGAGTGTGCAACGCAGGCAGATGCGCTCTGCAAATGTCTTGGCACTAGTGGGACTATAGCAAAGTCCAATAGCCACGTATAGGATGCCACTAGGTACACTGAGTGTTTGCTAGTATAATGGCTTCGTTATAATTAGTTGGAGTGTGCAACGCAGGCAGATGCGCTCTGCAAATGTCTTGGCACTAGTGGGACTATAGCAAAGTCCAATAGCCACGTATAGGATGCCACTAGGTACACTGTGTGTTTGCTAGTATAATGGCTGAGTTTAAAAAACTTGGAGTGTGCAATGCAGGCAGATGTGCTCTGCTAATGTCTTTGCACTAGTGGGACTATAGCAAAGTCCAATAGCCACGTATAGGATGCCACTAGGTACACTGAGTGTTTGCTAGTATAATGGCTTCGTTATAATTAGTTGGAGTGTGCAACGCAGGCAGATGCGCTCTGCAAATGTCTTGGCACTAGTGGGACTATAGCAAAGTCCAATAGCCACGTATAGGATGCCACTAGGTACACTGTGTGTTTGCTAGTATAATGGCTGAGTTTAAAAAACTTGGAGTGTGCAATGCAGGCAGATGTGCTCTGCTAATGTCTTTGCACTAGTGGGACTATAGCAAAGTCCAATAGCCACGTATAGGATGCCACTAGGTACACTGAGTGTTTGCTAGTAAAATTGCTTAGTTTAAAAAACTTGGAGTGTGCAATGCAGGCAGATGTGCTCTGCAAATGTCTTGGCCCTAGTGGGACTATAGCAAAGTCCAATAGCCACGTATAGGATGCCACTAGGTACACTGAGTGTGTGCTAGTATAATGGCTTCGTTATAATTAGTTGGAGTGTGCAACGCAGGCAGATGCGCTCTGCAAATGTCTTGGCACTAGTGGGACTATAGCAAAGTCCAATAGCCACGTATAGGATGCCACTAGGTACACTGAGTGTTTGCTAGTATAATGGCTTCGTTATAATTTGTTGTAGTGTGCAACGCAGGCAGATGCGCTCTGCAAATGTCTTGGCACTAGTGGGACTATAGCAAAGTCCAATAGCCACGTATAGGATGCCACTAGGTACACTGAGTGTGTGCTAGTATAATGGCTTCGTTATAATTCGTTGGAGTGTGCAACGCAGGCAGATGCGCTCTGCAAATGTCTTGGCACTAGTGGGACTATAGCAAAGTCCAATAGCCACGTATAGGATGCCACTAGGTACACTGAGTGTTTGCTAGTATAATGGCTTCGTTATAATTAGTTGGAGTGTGCAACGCAGGCAGATGCGCTCTGCAAATGTCTTGGCACTAGTGGGACTATAGCAAAGTCCAATAGCCACGTATAGGATGCCACTAGGTACACTGTGTGTTTGCTAGTATAATGGCTGACTTTAAAAAACTTGGAGTGTGCAATGCAGGCAGATGTGCTCTGCTAATGTCTTTGCACTAGTGGGACTATAGCAAAGTCCAATAGCCACGTATAGGATGCCACTAGGTACACTGAGTGTTTGCTAGTAAAATTGCTTAGTTTAAAAAACTTGGAGTGTGCAATGCAGGCAGATGTGCTCTGCAAATGTCTTTGCACTAGTGGGACTATAGCAAAGTCCAATAGCCACAGATAGGATGCCACTAGGTACACTGAGTGTTTGCTAGTATAATGGCTTAGTTAGAATGAGTTGGAGTGTGCAGAGGACAAGAGGGTAGAGTGGCAGGATTGTGGTGCTCTGGGTAGAGGAATGGAAGCCTGCCTTTCTATTCCCTCCTAATGGTGAAATGCAGGGAGGAAATCCCTGACCTGGGCTACACAGACGCTGTTGCTGTTTGCAGGACCTGTCACCTATGGCTCTCTGACCCTGCCGGTACGAGCCCTTAAAAGGACTGCTAGAATGTGCTCTCCCTAAGCTGTCTAACGCTGTGTATGCAGCGCATACAGCTGTATCGGCGATAGGACAAAGGACGGAGCTGCGACACTGATGTCTGACACCAAAGACGCAGAAGGCAGATAATGGCGATCGTGAAGAAAATGTCCGGTTTTATAATGCAGGGACATGTGACATGCAGATCCTATCACACATGCCGTTGCTTCTCTGCCTCAAAGTCCACTTAGGTGTGTGTGTGTCTGTGATTGGCTGACATGCTGGCCAGCCCCACAAGACGCGCGCGCTTAGGGAAGGAAGACAAGAAAAAAAAAAAAAAAAATGGCGATCGCCATTATAGAAACAGCAGTGATCTGAAGGCGCTGTTCACGCACACTATACACTGAAATGTGATAATAGTTTGATTCACAGAGTGACTTCACTATTACAGCAGAAACCAAGCTAAGATTTAGCTGTTTTTTGGCTGCTAGAACCGTTCTCGAACGTTTCTAGAACTATCGAGCTTTTGCAAAAAGCTCGAGTTCTAGTTCGATCTAGAACATGCCCCAAAATCACTCGAGCCTAGAACTGGAGAACCACGAACCACGAACCGCGCTCAACTCTACTCGTAACTAGTGATCAGCGGACATTACCATGCTTGGGTGCTGGGTACTCGTAACTAGTGATCAGCGGACATTACCATGCTTGGGTGCTGGGTACTCGTAACTAGTGATCAGCGGACATTACCATGCTTGGGTGCTTGGTACTCGTAACTAGTGAGGAGTGAGCACTACCATGCTCTGGTGCTCTGTACTTGTAACTAGTGATAAGCGAGCACTACCATGCTTGGGTGCTTAGTTCTCGTAACTAGTGATGAGCGAGCACTACCATGCTCGCGTGCTCAGTACTCGTAACTAGTGATGCGCAAGCACTACCATGCTTGGGTGCTCAGTACTTGTAACTACTGATGAGTGAGCACTACCATGCTCAGGTGCCAGTACTTGTAACTACTGATGAGTGAGCACTACCATGCTCAGGTGCTCAGTACTTGTAACTACTGATGAGTGAGCACTACCATGCTCAGGTGCTCAGTACTTGTAACTACTGATGAGCGAGCATTACCATGCTCCAGTGCTCATTACTTGTAACTAGTGATGAGCGGGCACTACCATGCTCAGGTGCTCAGGACTTGTAACTAGTGATGAGAGGGCACTACGATGCTCAGGTGCTTAGTAGTGTTGAGCGAGTATGCTTGTCACTACTCGGTACTCGCACGAGTATCACTGTACTCGGGCTACTCGGCGGGTACCGAGTAATCTCGCGATACTCGTGCTGTACTCATGGTCTTCATTCCTGCATGTTGACGCTCTTTTTAGAGCCAGCCCTCATGCAGGGATTGGCTGGCAGACCACTGCAATTCCACAGCCCTGTTAGTTGTGGAATTGCAGTGATTGGCCGGCCCTCACAGCATGACCGTGCCTTTAGCCCGACACTTCCCCGCTCGGCTAAGCCCCCTCCCGCACTCCACTCCGCATGTATATATATATACACGCAAACACACACACGCACGTTTTTTTTTTTACTTTACATTTTTATGGTTTCTACATGCTGCCGGGGGTCATTTCAGAATAATACTCGGGTCTCAAATAGGATAACATTGGGCTCGGTGCTCGGGCCGAGTACACGAGTATCTTGGGATGCTTGGCCCGAGCCTCGCGCACCCGAGCTTTTTGGTACTCGCTCATCACTAGTGCTTAGTAATCGTAACTAGTGATGAGCGAGCACTACCATGCTCAGGTGCTCAGTACTTGTAACTACTGATGAGCGAGCACTACCATGCTCCGGTGCTCATTACTTGTAACTAGTGATGAGCGGGCACTACCATGCTCAGGTGCTCAGTACTTGTAACTACTGATGAGCGAGCACTACCATGCTCCGGTGCTCATTACTTGTAACTAGTGATGAGCGGGCACTACCATGCTCAGGTGCTCAGTACTTGTAACTACTGATGAGCGAGCACTACCATGCTCCGGTGCTCATTACTCGTAACTAGTGATGAGCGGGCACTACCATGCTCAGGTGCTCATTACTTGTAACTACTGATGAGTGAGCACTACCATGCTCGGGTGCTCATTACTTGTAACTAGTGATGAGCGAGCACTACCATGCTCAGGTGCTCAGTACTTGTAACTACTGATGAGCGAGCACTACCATGCTCCGGGGCTCATTACTTGTAACTAGTGATGAGCGAGCACTACCATGCTCAGGTGCTCAGGACTTGTAACTAGTGATAAGCGGGCACTACGATGCTCAGGTGCTTAGTAATCGTAACTAGTGATGAGCGGGCACTACCATGTTCGGTGCTTGGTACTCGTAATGAGCAGTCGGATGCTGAGATGGGGATCAACTCATGCACCGAATATAATGGAAGTCAACGGAGAAAATCATCCGGCAAAATGCTTGTGTTTTCCATTGACTTCCATTTTATCGGTACACAGTTGAGTCAATCCAAGCGTCTGGCTTCTCGTTATGAGTACCGAGCACCCAAGCACTGTAGTGCTCATTCATCATTACTTTCTACATACAATGTAGTGAAATAATTCTTATAGTTCTTAGGATATGTTCACACAGGACAGACTTGTGCCAAATCTGTGGTTAATCCAAGGCGAAATCCAAATGGCTTACTTGTACGTAGATTGTGCTACTGATTTGCTGCAGATTTAGCTCTAAAGGGTGAATTCCGCAAATAAAATTTGTGCCTTTTCAAATCCACGATTTGAGTTAAATTTTGTGCTAATTTTTTAATGAGATTTTTTAAACTTTCATCCATGTTGCTTATAAAGGAAATCCTGTAGATTATTCATAAGGGAGGAGCAAAGCAAATTCCCATACCCTTGTCCAAAAGCCACATCAGTAGCCAACGATAGCTGGATAGAAGCCCTCTGAGCCACATCCTACCTGCCATAATCCCTGATGCCTTTTCTGATTAGTAATGATTCTGATCAGTCCAAGTAGGATCCTATCCTGTAAAACAGTAGATATAAAACTTGGCACTCACATATGAGTAGATATTTTAATAAGGGGCATCAATCCAGAATTCTCATACTTTCAGTCTAAACAGTGGACCTTCATCAGTATACGGATTGTACAGGAGAAGTGCTAAGTCCAGGGTCACAGTAGATTTCTTTCATGTAGCGTTTGGACGCCGCTGATTTACGGTACCTTGTGTCCTTGGACCTAGCAGTTCTCCTTGGATTGCAGAGTGGGGAAACAGAGGACACCCATTCTTACAACTGGTGTGACAATTCATTACAGTATAATGGAAAAGTTATTTGTATAAAGGCAGCATATATTTCCATTGCAGAAATGCTGTCCTTTTCACCTATAATGACAAAAAATTCTTCATTGTGACCTGAACATTTGCAGTAGAATATAGATAAATGACAATTACATACATATAAAGCCATACATGTTAAGTGTATGGTCCTGTGTGCCCATTACCTAGCATGATATATTATGATATATTATATATCTTATAATATAAAATATAATACCATGCTAAGCAGTTTTATCTCACAAAGAAGACAATATTGTAATAATGGTATATTATATACTCTCTTCTCCATTACACATATGACAGGACAAAAAAAATATCACAGCAACTGATGTATATATACATATATGTACTGTATATATATAAGTTTTCTTATTTTATTCCCTTTTATAGACTCTAGATTTTAGATTTCAAGAAAACCAAAGTATATATATATATATATATATATATATATATATGTATATATATATATATATATATATATATATATATATATATATATATATATATATAAAATAATATATATATATATATATATAATTTTCTTCTTTTTATGTTGACCCTAGATATTAGGTTTCAACAAAACCAGAGAGCATAAAACATACAGTATGCTGTGCTCTGTGAATTGGTGAATTGGTTAGGCTACTTTCACACTTGCGTTGTTTTGCATCCGTTGCAATCCGCCGCCTTGAGGAATTACGGTAACCGTTGCAGGAATCCGTTTATTCTTCATAGAGTTCTATTAAGGGCGGATTGCAACGGATGGTCTTGCATTGCATCCGCCCTGTGACGCATCAGTCGTTTAGTGACTGAGCGTCGGGCAGGAGGGACGTGTAATGTAAAGTTTTTTGTTGCTGTAAAAAAACCCAGTTCGCAGGATTCCATCGGGATCCGTTAAGAGGCATAATGAATGTCTATGGTGCTGGATTCCGTCGTCATGCGTCTGGTGACGGATTCCAGTGCAGGAATCCGTCATGTTCTACTGAGCATGTCCAGCAGAACGTTCTAAATCGTCTAAAAGCACTCCTGGTCTCTCTCTCTCTCTCCCACAAATAGCCTTTCCCGACTATAAAAAACATAAAAAGGAAAAAAAAAAAATCACAAACGCAACACAACGCATTGTGACTGATGTCAAACAACGCAAGTGTGAAAGTAGCCTAAAGGGGGCTTTACACGCAACGACATCGCTAACAAGATGTTGTTGGGGTCACGGAATTCGTGACGCACATACGGCCTCGTTAGCGACGTCGTTGCGTGTGAAATGTACGAACGACCGTTAACAATCAAAATTACTCACCTAATCGTTGATCGTTGACGCGTCATTCTAATCCCAATTATGATGGCTGTTGCAGGACGCAGGTTGTTCGTCGTTCCTGCGGCAGCACACATCGCCATGTGTGACACCGCAGGAACAAGGAAAATCACCGTACCTGCGGCCGCCCGCAATGTAGAATGAAGGAGGTGGGCGGGATGTTCCGCCCGCTCATCTCCGCCCCTCCGCTTCTATTAGGCGGCCGCTTAGTAACGCCACTGTGACGCCGCACGAACCGCCCCCCTAGAAAGGAGGCGGTTCGCCGGCCACAGCGACGTCGCTAGGAAGGTAAGTATGTGTGACGGGTGTAAGCAATGTTGTGCGCCATGGGCAGCAATTTGCCCGTGACGCACAACCGACGGGGGCGGGTGCTATCACTTGCGACATCGCTAGCAATGTCACAGCGTGTAAAGCCCGCTTTAGAGTCACATTTTGTAAAGATTACCTTGGGGGCTCATCATTTCTGTTGCTCTGCTATTGAGAGTGTTGACGGTGCTTTTGTCAGCAACAAAGTGTCTGAGGACACATAACACTGTATTAAAGAGAGTCTGTTGGCCTAGCCTTAGGGGTACTTTGCACGTTGCGACATCACTAGCATCGGCTAGCGATGCCGAGCGTGATAGTACCCTCCCCCGTCGCACATGCGATATGTTGTGATAGGCAGCTTCACACGCACTTACCTGCCCTGCGACGTCGCACTGGCTGGCGACCCGCCTCCTTCCTAAGGGGGCGGGTCGTGCGGCTTCACAGCGACGTCACACGGCAGGCGGCCAATAGAAGCGGAGGGGCGGAGATGAGAGGGACGTAAACATCCCGCCATCTTCCTTCCTTCCGCATAGCCGGTTGAGGCATGTAAGGAGATGTTCCTCGCTCCTGCGGCTTCACACACAGCGATATGTGCTGCCGCAGGAACGAGGAACAACATCGTATCTTCTATCGGTGCGACATTATGAAAATGATCGACACTACACAGATCACCGATTTTCGCCGCTTTTGCGATCGTTTATCGGTGCATCTAGGCTTTACACGTTGCGATGTCGTTACCGACGCCGGATGTGTGTCACTTTCGATTTGACCCCGACGATATCGCAGTAGCGATGTCGCAGCTTGCAAAGTACCGCTTAGAGCATGAACATAGCCTTGTTGGACACATAGTCCTAATAAATGAAAGTACTTAAAAAAAAAAAAAGCCTTTGACTTTAAAGTATTGCTTTAGCAATGTTCTAGCTGTGGAATTTGTTTAATCTGAACTCATTTACATTCATACAATTTGACCTTTTCATTATAGGCAGCTATGTCACATTATCTCCAGTCTGTCGACCATTCCGGTACATATTCTCTTGTGTAGATAGGAGGGAAGTCTCTGACTGTAAGCTGCAGGATATCATAATTAGTGCTGGGCTGACCCAGACTGTAATAGTCCGGGTCCGTGCGGGTGCAAAAGAACCTGTGCACTGACCCCAGGCCCGGAGTTCTCAGGGAACACTGGGTTACGATCTGGGTCCGTATACCCAGGTAATAAAAAAAAATAAATAAAAAAATAAGAATAAAGTAAGCACTTCATACTTACCAGTCTCCATGCGGTCATACACTGGTTCCGAGGCCACTCACTTTACTTCCGGGGCCTCTCATTATCTTCACGCATATGCACTGGTTCCCCCCGCAACTCTGATTGGTTGCAGTCAGACAGCACCCCAGCCTGTGTTACACCGTGTCTTACTGCTGTCAATCAGAGGTGCTGTCTGCTTCTAGACTGGTGTAAAAATAAATAAACCAAAAAAAAAATTTAGAGTCCCCCATATTATGATACCAAGCCATGATAATGCATATGGCTGCTTTAACGCCTGCCTGGATCCACAGACTGAGACGGGCTGTAATGGACAGGCTAGTGGGAAGCCACTAACCAAGCAGGACCCCCAGAACCCTGAAACCCTTTAACCCCTATACAGGGATTTGGAATTACACAGGACCCTGGAGATCACTACCTTGGAAGGCTGCAGTCTGAGAGAGTAATAGTCAGGCAGGGTCAAACCAGGAATTGTGGAACAGGGACAGAATCGGCAGGCAAGGACATAATCAGAAACAAGCAGAGGTCAAAACCAGATCGGGCAGCGAGGTACAAAAACAGTAAGCAGGAGACGTAGTCAGGAAACAAGCGGTAATCAGCACACGAAATCACAGAACAGGACGAAACAGGAGCCAGAATTTTCAGAACTATCTCTGAGAGTAATAGTAGAGATGGGTTTCACAGCCGCGCCAAAGGACTCCCAGATTCTTCTCAGATTAATGTTTCTTTATTACATGCACAGGTCAAGTCTACGCGTTTCAGGAGAACACAGCTCCCTTCTTCAGGACAAACCAGCAAAGAATCATCAAATCTTGAGATTTGATGATTCTTTGCTGGTTTGTCCTGAAGAAGGGAGCTGTGTTCTCCTGAAACGCGTAGACTTGACCTGTGCATGTAATAAAGAAACATTAATCTGAGAAGAATCTGGGAGTCCTTTGGCGCGGCTGTGAAACCCATCTCTACTATTACTCTCTGTTATCTGCCCTGTGGGGACCGCTGCCGGGACTTTATGTTACATGCTGTTATAGGTGTTGTGACTGTCACAACCCGAATTGGTGAGTAGTATTACTCCGTGCTTTACCCTGTATATATTGGGGTAAGACCCTATTGCGCTTTCTTTTTCCACAGTTTTCTCCAGAACTATCTCTGGCAGAGGTCAGCAGACAGGAGGGGCATTAAAAAGGGTGTGGTGTCTTCCCATAGGCTGTAGCTGAATGATGGTACTTCAGCTGGGAGACACCTGCCACCTACAGTCAGCCAGTGGCACTGCAGATCCCCAGGAAACCCAGACCAGTGGATGAGCGGAGCCTGCGCCCACCGGCGCCGCTGGCATCGACTCCTCTCCCATTACCAGCACTATCCATGGCAGGAACACGGCGTCACCTGGCGATCGGAGTAGAAGTCGATGGAGCGGACTCTGGTGGTGACGTAACAGTACCACCCCTCCACGAGGGGCCTCCGGACCCTCAAAACCTGGCTTGCCAGGAAATTGGAGGTGAAACCACCGGACTAGAACCTTAGCATGAATATCGCTCGCAGGGACCCATGACCTCTCCTCAGGGCCGTAATCCCTCCAATGTACCAAATACTGTACCATCCCTCGGACAACACGGGAAGCAAGTATTCTTTGTACCTCATACTCCAAGTTACCTTCAACCAAAACAGGAGGAGGGGGGTCCCTGACTTGGTGAATGGGGAAACAATATAACTTATGGAGGGACTTATGGAACACATTTGATATCTAAAAGGATGGGGGAGTTGCAGGCGGAAAGCTGTGGGATTAATGACCTCAATTATCTCGTATGGTCCAATAAATCTGGCACCCAGCTTAGCAGAAGGGACCTTGAGTTTAATGTTCCGTGTGGATAACCATACCTTGTCCAAAATGCCAAGGTTTGGGCCCATGGAACGTCTCTTATTAGCAGAGGAGGCTTGACCAACCTGTGCCTTATTCAAGTTCTCTTTCACCTCAGACCAGATAGCCTTCAGCTTGTCGACAGTTTTTTCAGCCTCAGGAGTATCCACCACAGTGGAAGAAAAATCTCTAATAAATTTGCTATAATAATTAGCAAACTCAAGGAAACGCTGCAATGCTTTCAGAGACTTGGGTTACACCCACTCCTTAATCGGTTGAAGCTTAGAGGGATCCATGCGAAAGCCTTCTGCAGACAAAATATAACCCAGGAAATTAACCTCTGCCTCAAAAAAAAAAAACAAAACAAAAAAAAATAACAACACATTTCTCATATTTAGCAAATAGGGATTTCTCCCTGAGTCTCTGGAGCACCGTGCGAACATGTTGGACATGTGACGTAGCATCGGGAGAATAAATCAGGATGTCATCCAGATAGACCACCACATATTGACCAGAGATAGCTCTGAAAATGTCATTGACAAATTTCTGAAAGACAGCCGGCGCATTACTTAACCCAAAAAGCATTACCAGGTACTCATAGTGTCCCTCTGGAGTATTAAATGCCTTTTTCCACTCATCTCCTTCTCTGATGCGGATTAGGTTATATGCACCCCTGAGATCCAGCTTGGTGAACCACTGGGCTCCTATGAGCTGGTTAAAGAGATCGGGGATGAGTGGCAGAGGGTACTGATTCTTTACAGTAATAGCATTAAGTTCATCGTACTCAATACAAGGTCTGAGGCCACCATCTTTTTTTATCAACGAAAAAGAATCCAGCGCCGACTGGTGACCTAGATGGTCTGATTAACCCCTTCTGCAGACTGTCTGCTATATAATCTTTCATGGCCTGAAGCTCCGGACCCGAAAGATTTTAAATTTTACCCTTGGGGAGTCAGGAATTGGGGACCAAATCCATGGGGCAGTCATATACTCTGTGCGGAGGTAATCTTTCAGAGCCAGAAACAGAAAACACATCAGCAAAATCCCTGAATGCATGAGGTATGAAGTCAGGTTCAGCTCTGGTCATGTTAATAGATAAAGACATACACGTCTCCTGACACTCAGTGCTCCAGCACACAATCTCACCCTGGTGCCAGTCTATGACTGGGTTATATTTGTGCAGCCATGGCTTGCCCAATACCACTGCTGACATCAGATTCTCAAGAACAAAAAATGACACACTTTCTACATACAGAGCCCTAACAAGCATGGTGATCTCTGGAGTTACAAAATTAACCACACCCTGGGTAAGAGGAGTACTATCAATAGCAGATATTGTAATAGGTGCATTCAACCTTAGCAAAGTCAAACCCAGCTCTTTTGCTACAATAGTGTCTATTAAATTAGCTACAGAGCCACAATCAATAAAGGCCTGCAGCCGTAAAGATTTTCCCTGGTGAGACAATTGGACAGGTAACATTAACCTCATAGGTTCTGCAGGGAGTACCTGGGCACCTGAGTGAGTATCCTGGGGCCCACTCAGGTGCTGCTGCTCCTCCTTTGGAAGCGATTGCCTCTGAGATCCAGGCTCTCCACAATTTGCTCCACAATGTGATTTCCTCCCTTGAAGTCGATGGGACTCTGGACATGCTGAGGTAGGTGCTGCAGGGGCTTGAATTTGAGCAGACTTGAGCTCTTGCACTTGCTGTGAAAGTCCTTGAACAAGGCCAGACAGGGTGTGCAGCTGGTTTAACACAATATGGAGAGAATCCATTTTTTTGTGTGTGTGTATGTGTGTGTGTGTGTGTGTGTGTGTTAGATGGGCCAGAGATAAAGTAATGCCTTCCTGGATCCACAGACTCAGACGGGCTGTAATGGACAGGCTAGAGGGAAGCCACTAACCAAGCAGGACTCCCAGAACCCTGAAACCCTTTAACCCCTCTACAGGGATTTGGAATTGCACAGGGCCCTGGAGATCACTACCTGTGGAAGGCTGCAGTCTGAGAGAGTAATCGTCAGGCAGGGTCAAACCAGGAATTGCGGAACAGGGACAGAATTTGCAGGCAAGGACATAATCAGAAACAAGCAGAGGTCAAAACCAGATCGGGCAGCGAGGTACAAAAACAGCAGACAGGAGGGTTGTCAGGAAACAAGCGGAAATCACAGACCAGGACGAAACAGGAGCCAGAATTTTCAGAACTATCTCTGGCAGAGGTCAGCAGACAGGAGGAGCATTAAAAAGGGTGTGGTGTCTTCCCATAGGCTGTAGCTGAATGATGGTACTTCAGCTGGGAGACACCCGCCACCTACAGTCAGCCAGTGGCACTGCAGATCCCCAGGAAACCCAGACCAGTGGATGATTGGAGCCTGCTCCCACCGGTGCCGCTGGCATCGACTCCTCTCCTATCACCAGCATTATCAACGGCAGGAACACGGCGTCGCCTGGCGATCGGAGTAGAAGTCGATGGAGCGGACTCCGGTGGTGATGTAACAGCTGCAGACAACAGCCCCCAGCCATGCATGTTATCTTGGCTGTGTATCAAAATAAGAAAATCCGCATGAGGCTTTTTTTTAAATAAATAATTTTAAAAAATGGCTTGCTGTCCCCCCAATGTTGATATCCAACCATGATAAAGCCAGCAGCTGGGTTATTTTGCCCCCCAGCCTAAAAATAGCAGCACAGTCACCAAGGATTGTTACATCCATTAGCTGCAACAATTCTGGAACTTTACCCATCTCATCCCGATTGCCCTGGTGCAGTGGCAGTAGGGTAATAAGGGGTTAATAACAGCTCACAGCTGTCAATAAGCCCTAGATTAGTATTGGGAGGCATCTATGAGACCTCCATTACTAATCTGTATGTAAAACAAAATAAACACAAACACTGAAAAAATTCTTTATTTGAAATAAAATACTAAAAAACACACCCTCTTTCACCCCTTCATTAATCCCCAAAACACCCATGTCTGACGAGGTCCCATGACAGTTCTGACTGTTTTTTTTTGTATTGCATTTCAAATTAAGGGTTTTTTTGGTGTTTTCAGGCTGCTATTTTTAGGCTCAATCTATAACCATGAGTCTCCCAAGTCTGAGAATTCCAGCCCCCAACTGTTGGGCTCTATCATGGTTGGGTAACAAAATTTTGGGGGGGACTGTACGCCGTTGTTTAAAAAAAAATATTTATTTAAATAATTTTTTAAAAAGCCGCATTGGGTTCCTTTTATTTTGATACACAGCCAAGATAAGCACATGGCTGGGGACTGCAGCCTGTTGCCGTATGCTTTACCTGTGCTGAGCATCATAATATGGGGAGACCCAATGCCAATATTTTTTATTTATTTTTACATCATGATAGGTACACACACAGCATGTACAACTGCAAGTAGTCAGACATGTTGTCACACCGGGTGGAGGCGCGGTCTAACTGCAACCAGTCACAAACGCCGGGACTCCCGGTGGGCAAGAGAAGCAGTGCATATGCATGAGGTTAATGAGCAACCCAGGATGCAGTGTTACAGCCAAGCGGGAGACTAGTAAGTATAACATGCCTGCTCTAATCCTCCTATCCCTTCTACCATAATTTTAGAGTGCCTGATTTGGGTCCGCATAGACATATGGAATCGGCGTCCGGCCAAATATCTGAGATTAATAGATTAATTCTGGGTCTGAACTGGGTTTTATATATATATATATATATATATACATTGTGTCCACCCATATCCTGTCCACCGCCATTAACATGAGAACGGCGGCAGCTATAGGCATAGAAGTGGTGTCTAGCATTTTTATCTCGAAAACGGAACGAGATAAAGAAAACAAGTGAATTACAAAGTTGTAGGGCATCATCAATTCAATACGAATCGACAACTTATATACAGAAATGCTATTATTAGAATGTGTAAAACTCACAAGGCTGTGGACTTGAAGCGATACCTCATAGAGACCTTCCTACAAATCATTGGGTATGATGGCTGCGTGGAGTGGCCTCAACGTTCACCTGACCCCATTGGACTTCTTTCTATGAGGTCACATCAAACAGCAGGTGTATGCGACCCCTCCACCAACACTGCAGGATCTACGACGACGTATCACAGATGCTTGTGCAAACGTGTCACCTACCATATTGCACAACGTGCAGCAAGATACAGTATGCTGTCCGGAGTCCAGATGCAGATGCATTGCAGCTTACGGTGGCCACTTTGAGCATCAACGTTAAATGGGCGCCATATGCGTGACCAGCATTCAATGTTTTGGGGGGGGTCATGGGTTTCATATCATAGCATTTCTGTATGCAAGGTGTCGATTCGTATTGAATTGATGATGCCCTGCAACTTTGTAATTCACTTTTTTTTCTCTGTCTTGTTCCGTTTTCGAGATAAAAATGGTAACTCCGTTGTTTTTCACCAGGTGGCGCTATAGGTGGCTTCATTGCCTAGCGCATGCCTACTTTACTATACCTAGACACCACTTCTATGCCTATAGCTGCCGCCATTCTCAACAGGATATGGGTGGACACACTGTATATCTATCTGGTTGGACCCGCCAATCCCGGGTATCTGCAGGTTCGCCCATCCCTAAGTATAAGTAGAGTCAGGATATGAGAGGTAGGAGATGGGGGCCAATGATGACTGCATATTCTTCATAACATTTGCTCCTGCTCATTGCTTTTGTTCTCCTGCTTGTTAGAGCTGACAGGGAAAAAAAACTATCAGGGAATAAGAAGGGGAGAAAGGATGAAGCTACATTACATAGGATACAATGAAATTCTGTTTTGTGACAGTGCATCACACAGAAAAGACTCTGCAATGTGAGTAAGGGGACAACAGTTCTATGTTACAATCACTTGATGCCATTAAACAGGATTCAGAGCAGAGCAAGTGCAATGTGATGAGATTTTGCCTTTTCTACAAAGCTAGACACATCATGACAAATGTATTCTGCATTTGGTGAACCATATTAAAGGTACACAAGAGCCTCTACATTATCCTTTATTAATACCCTATGCTGCACCGCTTTACCAAAAATAAGTCCTGGAATCCTGGAATGCTGCTTTAAAGAAGAACAATGTTATAATTCATTATAATCACATGTGGTTGTGCTAGAAAAGAATTAACCATGTTACCAAGTGATTTTCTTACATTTGCTCAGGTGAACATTTTTTTTAACGTCTTCATGAGGATTTTGCTAGGGGACCACAACAAACCTACAGCAAATTCCGATGTGTTGCACATTTATTGATTTAGGATTTTATCCAGAAATTCTTTTATATAGGAAAAATCCTAAATTAATTTCCATTATTCTCAACAGTATAATTGACATATTTTAGGTAGAAAGATAAAGAAAACCTTACTAGATCTGTATGGACGGAAAATCCGGATGAAAAAGCTGCAAACAATCCTTCTTAGAATATGCCATTCTAGTTTAAGCAAAGATATAGCAAATCCAGGTCAGTGATGAGAACATTACAGTATCTAACATATTGGTCATGACTGATGACTGAGCAAAAAATGTCAGTAATATGTAAACTAGCTAAGATCAATCAGGTGACAAGATTAGCACTAATAAGTGACATTGGGGCCATAGCACTAGGAATTGAAATATGATGCATAGCATGTTGATGTGCATGTGCTCTTTGATTCCTTTACCAAATCCACTGAGAAGCTCATTGTTCAGTAGTTGGGAGGCAGGGGTGATGATGAAATCCACAATTGTAAGTATAGAGCAAATTGGTGACTTTTTTGTGGTTTGTTTAAATTTTCCACGGAAGTTTAAGAAGTAAAATTTCTCCTTGTAGACAGTGCCAAATTGATGTAGTGAGACTTACAGGCTATGTAATGCTCCCCTGGGAATTTCCTCTTAAATAGAAATAAGATAAGAACTCAAGTATAAAGTTTTTGACCTAGCATTTCAATATCAATTCCTTTAAAGGAACTTGCCCTGTTTAGGGCACTGATGTGCCCATGTGGAAAATAATCTAAAATAAGATCTAAATTAAATCTACTACATCTGACCCACCCTATTCTTGTACAAAATAGGAGGTCCCAGCTGCGCAGTTCCTAAAGGTCCTTGCACAGACTGAAAGAACCTTAACTGGATTACTCAGATGACCACTTGGACCTTTGCTTCCTAAGCAGCCATCAAAGGTTTTACATACCAACTAATGAATCCCCTGGAAGGTGCAGCATAAAAATAAGGTAAACTGAAAATAATAATTTCCCAGGAGAAACACTAGGCAGACAGTAGTTCCAAGCAGAGTCCACTTCACCAGATGGGAATGAAAGCATGGGGATGGTTAAAATAGTTACACCCACCGGGTGAAAGGGCAGACTAAATTACAGAATTGGAAACACTTGTTGGCAGAAAGTCATTGAATACACAAATTGTTCAGAACCAGGACAGTGAGCAAACCTGACTGTCACTCAATTGAGAGGGAAATGGACCACAGCACAGGAGGTTTGGTGGAGGAAAACCAAGGCATGACAATCCCATGACTTGGGTTAGAAGCCAAACCAGAACCTTCATTTACAGACAGGTGTTTTATGATATTTGCACCTCATTAGTGTAAAGCAGTAAAACTACAGATATGTAGCACTAGATATCCTATCCTTTTTCTGTTTGAAGAGTATATAGTGGAACCTTGTATTATAAGCATAATTGGTTCCAGGAGTGTGCTCTTAAACCAAGTTACTCTTAGGCCCCCTTCACACGTCAGTGATTCTGGTACGTTTGTGCTTTTTTTATACGTACCAGAATCACTGACATACGCAGACCCATTCTAATCAATGGGTTTGCGCTCACATCAGTGATTTTTCACCGAACTTGTCTCCGTGCAGCGTACACCCGTGGCCGTGATTCTGCACGGAGACAAGTCAGTTTTTTTCTGGCATCACTGATGACCCACGGACCACACTATGGTGTGATCCGTGTGTGATCAGTGAAACACTTACCAGAAAATCACGGACATATTAAATATTAAATATTTTCAACTTACCTTGCCTGCGATTCGCTCTGCAGCCTCTGCTCTCGGCAGCTCCTGCCTGGCTCATGAATATTCATGAGAGCAGGAACAGCCGACCTGTAAGTAGGTGCTGAGAGCGGTGGGCGGACGCTGCAGAGCTGGAGACTTCAGCACCATGGACGGCAGGAATGAAGGCAGGTGAGTAATGTCCATATGCAATCACGGATCACGGATTGCACATGGACAACCCACGTGTGCTGTGAATCACGGAACACGGTGGGACATGTGTGTGTTTTACACGTCAGTGAAGAATGTCAGTGTTTTTCACTGACGTGTGAAACGGGCCTTATATCAAAGCAAATTTTCCCATAGAAAATAATTGAAACACAGACAATTCATTCCACAACTTAAAAATATTTACTGTATTTATACAAACTTATTACAGTAATACAAAATAATGTACTGTACTCATATAAAATTATTACAGTACACTAAGGCTATGTGCGCACGTTGCGTACTAGCCCTGCAGAAATTTCTGCAGTGATCTGAAGAGCACACGTGCGCTTCAAATCGCTGCAGAAAATGTCCATACAGAAAAAAAAAAAAGCCGATTCCATGCGCTCTGCCTGCAGCTCCTGCCATAGACAGAGCAGGAGCTGCCGGCAAAGCGCACGGAAGAAGTGACATGTCACTTCTTGAACGCAGCGCTTCAGGCAGCAGCCGAAGCGCTGCGCTCTAAGACGCCACGTGCGCACGGCCCCTGCACAATCTCCATAGACTGTGCAGGGGATGCAGGACGCATGCAGTTACGCTGCACTACAAAGCGCAGCGTAACTGCATGTATTTACGCAACGTGCGCACATAGTCTAATACAAAATACTGTACAGTATAGTAAAGAACATATAAAGCAAATTAAACGGCCCTTTAGCTGACAATAAAATTGTTGGTGTGTGGGAGGTGCAGAATAAGCAAAGTGCTGCACTGGTTAGCAGACATAAAGTACAATACTGTATCCATAAATGCAAATTGATAGACATGCTATATAGTATATACTGTACTGTACAATCGTATACTGTATACAGTAAACAGTACATATGTACAGAAACTTACCTCCAGAGCGGGTCAGAGCGCGGTGAAAGGACAGAACTGGAAGTGTGCACGGTGAATATTTGTTCTTCTTGCAAAGCATTGCTCTTAAAGCAAGTTACAAACTTGTAAAAAGCTTTGCTGGTCTTGCACAACGCTCTCAAACCAAGTTACTCTTAAACCAAGGTTCCACTGTATTTGCCTATCTAAACCATTCCTCTATGAAAGATCTAAAAATATATCTCATCTTCTCCTAGTTTTTACCAACAATGGAACGAAGGGTATGACTACTATTATTTATGTATTAAATGTCAGAGTGATATACTTCTCTACTTGACTGAAGTTCTCTTAATGGGGTCCTAATATAGACTAATGTACAAGACTTAAAGATTAAATCAATGACTCAATTTGCAGAAGACCTTGGTATATGGGTGAAAAGTAGGAGAGACATATTTCAAGAGGACCATGATGAATTGTCCACAGAGCATTAGCCATTTTATTCCTGGCCCAAAGGCCAACAGAAGTGATGGGAAATATGGATTTCATTCTATTTCAGCTGAGCAATCATACTCTATCACCTAAAATTATATTTTTTCTTATTATCACCAGCCACTCTAAATCAGTGTCTGCCAACTGCACGATCGAATGAACGCATTCTGAAATAGAAGCCATTGACAATGTGAACCAATAATCATTCAAATGGTCAATACAATTGGAATTGTGGTTGATGTACACAGTTTCTATGGTAATGACTAATTGATAGAATCTACACGCAACACTTTAGCAGTTTGTGGATCTGATCTTTAGTTTTTCATTAATTTGCAACACAATTAGAATTGATTTAAAAATAAAGAAGTTGCATATGCAACAGTGGAGTTAATTATAGAGAAGTCGGGGGTGGTATATTAATTAATCCATTGTGAATTAAAACAGTAAACACAGATGTGTAATATTTAAAATATGTCCTATTTAAGAGAATGTGATTATACAGAACATTTGTATCTATGACATCCAAATGCGAGCATATTACAATGCAAATTAATGATAATTCATGACATTGAATTCTAGTCAGACTGCAGACACCTCTTTATCATTCGGTAAAAAAAGAAAATCTTGGAACAAATAGTTAGTAGAGGATGTCGGTCTATCTACTCTGCTCCTTTCTGTCTTTGTTGGAGAATGTCAATGGGTTACATAAAATTCAAAGTTTATTTTATCTGGTATTTTATTACACATGAGTCCAAGCCCCAATCTTACTTTTTCCATGTTTCCCTGAAAATAAGGCGGGCTTTACATGTTGCGACGTCGCTACCAATATATCGCCGGGGTCACGTCGTTAGTGACGCACATCTGGCTCCGGTAGCGACATCGCAATGTGTAAATCCTAGGTGCGACGATGAACGAGCGCAAAAGCGTAAAAAAATCGCTCATCTGTGTCACGTCGTTCATTTCCATAATGTCGTTACTGCTGCAGATACGATGTTGTTTGTCGTTCCTGCAGCACCACACATCGCTGTGTGTGAAACCGCAGGAACGACAAACATCTCTTTACCTGCGTCCACCGGCAATGCGGAAGGAAGAAGGTGGGCGGGATGTTATGTCCCGCTCATCTCCGCCCCCCTGCTTATATTGGCTGGCCGCTTAGTGACGTTGTGGTGACGTCGCTGTGACGCCGAACGCACCTCCCCCATGAAGGAGGGATTGTTCGGTGGTCACAGCGACGTTGCTGACCAGGTAGGTGAGTGTAAAGCTGCCGTAGCGATAATGTTCGCTACAGCAGCAAGCACCAGATATTGCATGTACGACGGGGGCGGGTGCTATCACGCTTGACATTGCTAGCAATTGCTAGCGATGTTGCAGCGTGTAAAGCCCGCCTAAGACCTACCCCGAAAATAAGCTCTAGCATGATTTTACAGGATTTATGAAGCATGTTTGAAATATAAGCCCTACTCCAAAAAAAAGACCTAGTAGTATAGCATGCTTGTAATTTTTAATTTCTGTCCTATAGAAACCCAACCCAACACCCAACACCTATAAACTTAAATGTGTTTTTTGGGGATTTAATCTGATATACCAATACAAAGCATCAAGTATTTGTGAAATGTTAAGGAAATGATTAGAGATAAGTGGTTTTGTGGAGGTTCGGTTCGCCGGCAGCCATGGAGCAGAGCCTTCACTGACTCGAGCTCGACTCGAACCCCAGAGCAAGTAACTGATTGGCAGTTTGAGTCTCCACCCACAAACAGTCAGCCACAAATATTACTTCCAGGGGAGTGTGGGCGGATTTTTTCAAACAATTTTGAGTTGCGCACTACACGTAATCATGCTAGTTACCCCCAGTGCGAGCCGTTCAAACACTGCAAGCGGATTACACAGGGCTGAGTACCTAGCATACCTGAGCACAGCGCTACTCACACAAGTGAAGTTCGAACGTAAAGAATCCGAACTCCAAACCCTGAAGCTTAATTTTTTAAGTTATTGTTCGGTTTAAAGTCGAACCTCAGGTTTGCTCATCTCTAGAAATAATACATGGTTTTCTAAAAATGTTAAAAATATATATCTGTAAATGCCAAACTGTCCAGGGACAGGTCATCTCTTTGACAAGAATATTGGTGAGGAGTATAGATGAGAGAATCGATTTGAAGGACCCTGGTCCATTGATCGGGTCTGTCCTACTACAATACAGATCCTACCTGCCAGCATCCCAACTCCTCTTTGGATTTTTAGTCCTGGCATTATGTCATTGCTGCAGGGTGATGGACACGTGAAATTATGCAAGGGGTAAAAATCAAACGAGGAGGTGATGATGCCAGCAGGTAGGGAGGCTCTTTGCAGGGCTCTGGGGTGAAGCCACAGATGACCGACCTGGCCGCTTGACCATGGTCCTGCAAATTAATTACTTCATCTCATTTATTCATAAATTTCTAGAAGCCACATAATGCCCGGCTCAAAAAAAGATCATCTATAAATGTTTTTTTATGGCAAGTCAGGCAAATAATGGAAGGATAAATGTAACCACATCTCAAACATACAACCTACCTCCCCCCACCCACACATACTTTATCGGGACTAGGGAGTGCTGTTGCCATCCATACCTATAACTGATTACCAGATTGTAGGACACTGATATGTGCCGCTAGAGAATTCAGCACAGAGCTGTGCTCAAACAGAAGATTGAGTTCATTACTGTGAGTCTGACTCCGACCTTCTCTCTAGGATGCAAGCTGTTTAAACCAGTCAGTAAAGAGTAAAGTCAGTCAGCTTCAGTAATAATAGAAGGAAGAAACAGCGCAATCGGGTTTCATCTGAGAAAAAAAGAAATATACTGTAAATGATCATATGTGATAATCTCGGTGTAAAAAATTAGGCACATAAATGACTGCTGCTGCAGATCCACAAACTCAGAAGCCCAAAAAGTAGGATAGAAGGACGATTAGTGGTTATTCCACACTGCCGGTCAATAATGATGCTGTGCAGTATTCAAAAAAATATGGTTTCTTAATTCAACACATTTCAAAGCTGCCTCACTTCTTCAATAGGAAAAAGATGAAGATGCGAGGCAGACTTGAAATGCGTTGAATCAATTAACCACATTTTTTGAATAACGCACAACATCATTATTGACCGGCAGCGCGGTATAACCACTAATTGTATTTCTATCCTTCAGATTCAGTAATGGCATCCTAATTAGCTCCTCTCTGGTGGGATGTAGCCAGGAAATAATTTATATTTTCTATTAAGGGTTCCCCGCAACCAAATTGCTAAAGCACCTAGCTGCCCAAAAAACAGCTTTTAGTGGACTGGTCGAGTATTTGATGTGCGTGGTGACCTTGTTGCTTTCCTCCAACGATGATGTCACGTGAGAGCAGGATTGGGCAACTAAAATTTTAACAGCCCATCTTGATCAGGCACAGAGGTATCTGGCAACAGCTAACATATGTATGCCCAGCTTAACCCTGGTAGATGATTCGCTCTTAAGGCGTTAGTCCTCTACCCAGACAACTCTTTCTTAAAGGGAACTTCTCACCTCAAAAAATGCCATTTATAGTGCTATAGTAGTAATCTGCAAGTAAATAGCATTTAAATCATGTCTAGCTGGTTTACTGGAAGTGTGGCTGCAAGGTGAAAATGAAGTTATATTCTCCCTGTACCTGCAGCCACTTCCTTCCAATCATTGAGGTGGTGGAGGGAACTGCAATAGTCACCACTTACTATATTGTGATACTCACCTATAATCCTAGGCTCAAAAAGCACAAAATATCAGGAACATTTGTTTACCTGTGTTCAAACATCTGCATCTAAAATCAAATGCTAAGACTGGTCTGAAATAGGACTAAACTGAAATGTCACGTGCTGTCTGCTGTGCCCACACCATGTGTCCTGCTAAGAGCCTGCATCATTTGTCATACATTTTATATGGATGTCCGTCCACTCATTGAGCAGCAAACAGTATTAAACTCGTCATGACCCGGTGTCTTTTCCATTTGCGAATTATCAATTAATTTTCTTAAATTGGCTGAAAGCTTCCCTGCCTTATTCTAAAATTTAGGTAATTTCTTCACTAACTGAACAGTAAAAATTCTCTATCTTACTCATATACATATTAAATTCATTTCTTGCTTCATTAAGCCTCTTATTGTTTCTCTTAGAGAGGGATCTTCTGTATAATTTAGGTACTTTCATCTGTAGTCTTCATTGGTTTTTAATAATTTAATTCTGCTTCTCATTTTGACCATTGTAAGACATTATTCTGCCTCTTAAGACGACATTCCCAGGCTCCTAAACTAAAATAGGATTCACATGTTATACATTATTTATCTCGTAATCCCTCCACTGTCATTCAAAGAGCTCCAAAATTTTCTGTCATCCTGTAAAAATAGAAGAAACCTCCAGACATTTCTCTTCTAAGGTACCAGTGTACATTTTCTGAAGTGATATTTATTGGCGCATGTTCAGAAATAACAATATCATTTATTCTTCAAGGTTTCACCCTATGTAAGATTTTACCAATCACTAGTAGATAATCAGTTCTGGACATCAGATAATGATTTTTTCAAGAGTAGATAAGGTTCCTTTCCATAGGGTGATAAATAGAGATGATCGAATACCACAAATATTCGGCTTCGCAAATATTTGCAGACTAGGTCGTCGCTATTCGACTATTTGCGAATATTCGATGCGCAATATAAGTCTATGGGAAACCCGAATAACACCTGAATAACAACTATTCGAGCATCCCATAGACTAAAGGTACCGTCACACTAAGCGACGCTCCAGCGATCCCACCAGCAACCTGACCTTGCAGGGATCGCTGGAGCGTCGCTACATGGGTTGCTGGTGAGCTGTCACACAGGCAGATCTCACCAGCAACCAGTGACCAGCCCCCAGCCAGCAGCGGCGCGTGGAAGCATGCTGCGCTTGGTAACTAAGGTAAATATCGGGTAACCAACCTGATATTTACCTTGGTTAACAGCGCACACCGCTTAGCGCTGGCTCCCTGCACACCTAGCCACAGTACACATCGGGTTAATTACCCGATGTGTACTCTGCTACGTGTGCAGGCAGCAGGGAGCCGGCTTCTGCGGACGCTGGTAACCACGGTAAACATCGGGTAACCAAGAAGCCCTTACCTTGGTTACCCGATATTTACCTTCGTTACTAGCGTCCGCCGCTCTCACACTGCCAGTGCCGACTCCCTGATCCCTGCACTCCTAGCCACAGTACACATCGGGTTAATTACCCGATGTGTACTCCGGCTATGTGTTCAGAGAGCAGGGACCCGGCACTGACAGCGTGAGAGCGGCGGAAAAACCCCTCCATGTCCGGCGTAATCCAGGATGGTCCAGCGTCGCTTCCAGCTCTGCTGCATGGAGGTGACCGGAGCTGCAGAATACACTGCCGCTCCTGTCAGCTCCACGCAGCTAATGAAGGGAATAGCGCGATCAGCTGAGCTGTCACTGAGGTTACCCGCGGCCACCGCTGGATCCAGCGACAGCGGGTAACCTCAGTGACAGCTCAGCTGATCGCGCTATTCCCTTCATTAGCTGCATGGAGCTGACAGGAGCGGCGGTGTATTCTGCTGCTCCTGTCACCTTCATGCAGCAGAGCTGGACGCGATGCTGGAGGTCCATGGATTACGCCAGACATGGAAGGGTTTTTCGGGCTTATTAAAGTGGTGAACCAGGGTATATGTTTGTGTTTTTTATTTCTAATAAAGGATTTTTTCGGGTGTGTGTGTTTATTTACTGTAACTTACAGATTAATCATGGAAGGTATCTCGGGGAGATGCCTGACATGATTAATCTAGGAGTTATTGGCCGTTTTGGGCTGCCAATAACTCCTTCTTACCCCGATTTGCCAACGCACCAGGGCAAATCGGGAAGAGCCGGGTACAGTCCCAGAACTGTCGCATATAATGTATGCGGCAATTCTGGGCGGCTGCTGGCTGATATTGTTAGGCTGGGGGGCTCCCCATAACGTGGAGCTCCCCATCCTGAGAATACCAGCCTTCAGCCGTATGGCTTTATCTGGCTGGTTTTAAAATTGGGGGGGAACCACACGCCGGTTTTTTAAATTATTTAATTATTTATTTCACTGCACAGTATACACACGCCCACCGGCTGCTGTGATTGGGTGCAGTGAGACACCTGTCACTCAGCGTGGGGGCGTGTCTCACTGCAACCAATCATAGGCGCCGGTGGGCGGGGAAAGCAGAGAATACGAGATTGTTTAATGAGCGGCTGGCTTTTTCAAAATAGTAAAAGCCACCGGAGCAGTGTGAATGCCGTGCAGCGCCGCGCCGGGGATCGGTGAGTATATGAGAGAGGGCTGCTCAATTCAGTTACTCAGGAGTTTAGCGGTCACCGGTGAGTCCTTCACGGGTGACCGCTAATCAGGACGCGACACAGACAGAGCCGCAGCATGACAATGAAGTCGGGGGAAGTTAACCCGAGTTCATTCTGATCGTGCGGCTCTTTCTGTGTCTGCTGTCATCTGTCATTCAGCTCTGCCACATGGCTGTCTGTGTCTTTTGTCTTTTGTTAGCGGCCATGTAGCAGAGTTGAATGGCAGATGACTTAGTAAAAACGCCTCTTTACACATTACACACGCTTGGCAAGTCAATAAATAAGAAAAAAAAAAAGGGTGCCCAATGCATACGTCACAGAACACATGATCTAAAGGATCGCACACAAAATTGATCAATTTAACATAGACTACTAACGCTCGTGTGACAGCAAATGAACGACCTACGTGCGATCTCATTAAATCGCATATGCGACCTGGGCGTGTCACATTGCATACGAGATCGCACACCTAATTGTAAGGTGTAAAGCTGGCTTTAGGAACTCTGCCGTAAATCCTGATCCCGTAGAGACCTTTAGTAAAAGAGATTAATTTGAGGATGACACTTTGTTTAATGTAAAGAAAATAATTCTACCGGATAAATCCTAATTTGATTAATGTTCAAACGCTGTTATTCTGCTGATTTTGCCTAATTTTTTAGACATGAGGAATTATTCTTGTTAGAACCAAAAAAAGGATCTTCCAATAGAATATTTTTTTTTTAGGTTCAGCCTAATTACCACGTAAACCTACATAAATATTCATGGCATTTACAAATTCTTTATAAATAGCACTATTGTAATGCGGGTGTCACACGAGGCGATCTATGGTGTGATAGATCATCGGGGTCATGGCTTTCGTGACGCACATCCGGCTTCGTTGGCGACGTCGTCCCGTGTGACACCTACGAGCGATCGCAAATCGGTGAGAAATCGGGTATCGTGTACTCGTCGTTTATTTTTAAAAAATCGTTTATTTTACTTAGCACAGGTTGTTCATTGTACCAGCGGTAGTACACATCGCACTGAAAACTGCTTACCTGCATCCCGTGGCACCCGCCGGCTATGCGGAAGGAAGGAGGTGGGCGGGATGTTTACTCCCCGCTCATCTCCGCCCCTCCGCTTCTATTGGCTGGCTGCTGTGTGACGTCCCTGTGACGCCAAACGTCCCACCCCCTTCAGGAAGTGGATGTTTGCCATCCACAGTGACGTCGCTCAGCACGTAAGTACGTGTGACAGGGGTTAAACAACTTTGTGCGACACGGGCAGCGATTTGCCCGTGACGTACAAACGACGGGGGCGGGTACGATCACTCATGCGATTGCACAATAGATCGTACCGTGTGAAGCCCGCATAAGACATCTATGTTACTAGCAATATGATACAGCAGGGCATATATACTTAAAGGGTTATTCCCAAGGGTTGTTCACTACTCAGGCAAAACCTTCCAAATACGTATATGTGCCCTTTTTAAAATAATAAAATGTTTACTCATCTCTCGTATTGGCGAGGAATCAGCACTGTCTCTACTGGCATAATTTACCAGTGTGACGTCATGCGATCCCGGCAGCTAATCAGCATCTGTTTCACTCACTCAGCTTTTGGAGAAATTGCTTACATCCAGAGGAAGTCTGCGCTGATCCTCTCACTCTTCCGCTGGATGTATATGATACGTCCAAAGTTGGAGAGTGTGAAGCAGCCTCTGATTGGCCAAAGGGATGGCGTGGTGTCATACTGGTATGTGACCCCGGTTAGAGATAGCTCCACCACTGCTAGAACACCTTTCAGCAACAGTGATGAGTAAGTTTTATTATTTTAAAAAGGGGAAACATACAGATTGAGATGGGGTTGATTGAGTAGGGGGCAATTCATTTAAGGCTGCAGCTAGTTGGTGACTTTGGCTACAACATTTGCCAAAGATTGCTCTGTGCAACTGATTTATCTCAGCTTAATCAGGGGCATAACTATAATAGGTGCGGGGGTTGCACTAAAGGTCTCTGTGGCTGATATGATAATACTAATTGTATTAAAGACCTCACATAGTTGGGGCCCTGTTGGAGATTTTGCATTGGGCACAAGAAATTAACATTACGCTACTGAGTGTAATTCAGGTTGGGGTCACATTGCTACCTCTGTTAGGGTGAACTCTTAACCAGAGATCACTAGTTGCCTACTGCCTGGCCAAATTGGTATAGGCCAAGTGCATGCATAAAAGAATTCACACCAGACACAGTCGGATATAAAGTCTCTTCTTGGTCACTAGAAATGGCACCGAACAGACTGAGGAGACTCATGCGTCCTCTTGATATAGGCTAGGGGCGTACACAAGTTCAGATATGCCCATTTAGTGGGACAGTTCATGGGCTAGCGAATGGGGAGATCCGTGTTGCTGTTGATGGGCGGGTCTGACCAGTGGATGAAACCATGACGATGGGAGGGACGTCATTTAGTGGATCCATGCTGATGGTTTGGTCTGTGATGTCATCTGATCTTTGGGTTGGTCTTCTAGCTTGACCAGGGGTCTTCCCTTATATAGTGGTCTTCTTTCATCTGGACATTCCTTGCATTCCAAGCAAGGTGTGGATAACAGGAAATGGCGGCCATCTTTATATCTGTGTCATGTATATGATCTGAAACCTGAATTATGTAAGGCAAATCGACATATGTCCCACAATCCCTTGTCAAGAGGTTAATTAAGTATTTGATAAAAAGGTCCTCCTCAACACCTCTAGGGTCTTAGAACCATGATTTGCAAGAAATCCAACCAGTTTTGCCTTTCTGCAGCTTGTTCATGACAGTTGCAGCAACCAAGGGTTCCCAATGTGACTCCATTCATCTGCATTACACTGCGATGTAGGAGCTACCCAGAGCGATCTTTGGTTGCATGACCTTGTCACAGCCAAAGTGGCTATATAGCTCCAGCCTAAAAGTTATCCCGTAACTGCAAAAGTGGGAGACCTAATAATCATAAGGACAGGATACCTCATCAGAACAGGGAGGTGGCCTAAACCCTTCATTGTCTGACAGGCAGTATGCAGACAGTACTCATTCCAATGGGGAATTTTAGAGCCTTGTTTTTGGTATCTGTGAGTCTACAGTAGTTGGACCTCCACTTACCTGTAAATTATCAATTAGGCCCTGGGCCCTCACTTTTAACTACTAAACATCAACTTCAACAAATATGTTTTTTACAAGTTTAGCTAACTGTTAAAGTAAATGCTCACCTTTGAATTTCATGCCATTTTTAGGTTTAGTAACAATTTAATTCATGATTAATATACCTTGATGTTTGTTTCTAGAATTTTTTTCTTGTTTTAGTAATTCAAATCCCAATAGACTAATTTTAGGCTTGCATTTCTACTACCAGACTGCTTGTTTTAGCTCATTATGGTAGATCTATGAAGAAATCACTTTGTTTTTTATAGAACTTGCATAAAAAAATGGTTTATGATCTATGCAAATTTTTTAGGTTTCCTTTTTGGCTGTTTGCAAATGATGTTTTTAACATTTGCATTAGTCTTTGCTGTGAATTTCTGTGATTCATCAGGACGCAGTTTCCGAGTTGGGCTAGAGAATACTTTTTTTTATTCCATATTCACAACCAAAGGAGACAAAAGCAGAAAAAAATGTCAATGTAGATTAAACAACATTATTCAAGGTCGCCTTCTCATTAAACCTTTATAGGGACCAATTTTTAACTTCATTGGAATTTAGGCACTTTATTAACTTTTTTGTAAGGTTAATGGAAGGAGGTTAATAGTGAGTAATTTAGTGTACATTGAGGCCTTCCGAAAATAGACTTTGTCTACTGCTTGGTTTTGATTTTTTCCATTTTAAATTACACAATAAATGTGAAGTTTTAACCTCAACTTTGGATTTCTGTAAATTTTCTTCTCATTTTGTACACCTTCCTAAAACAGCAGCTATGTACATGCTTACTGTTATTCTATATTTACATTCAAAAAGAATCCCCATTTTAGGATGGAAACTATACGTCTGACTCATGGAAGGCCACACCAAACCCTACTGCACCACTGTGTAACAATGGCTTTTATATTTTTCACTGATGAATGCTAATAAGCACCAAACAGGTGTTTGCAACTTGAAATAAATATCTAAACACATACCAGTGAAAAAAGAACAGTTTCTTTGTTGTTCCTCTTAGAAATATGTGTGTAAATTGACAACTGAGTGTTCCTAGTTGGGGGTGGGTGAGCTTGCTCAATATGGCAGTGTCCAATCAGTGCTGCCAGTATTAAACTGTATAGAGCCAATTGGCAAAGAGGAATGACACCCAGTTGACAATTTATTTTTACATTTTTAGTATCAGCATAAGGCCTCCTTCACACATCCATGCAAAACGTTCGTGTTTTGCACTGTCCGTGGTGAAGATATGTATGTGTGAGTGTGTTTGTCCAGTGTGTATGTTTTTATGTGTGCTGTCCTTGTGCTATCCGTGTGACATCCGAATAGTACATGGACAGCAAGAGCTGGTATACTTACCTGTTCCTGGCGCTGCTGTCTTCCGCGCTGCTGTTACTTCCTGGTCTGCGGTGAGTGCAGTGAATATGCATGAGCATAATGAAGGGGTCCAGAAGCAACAGCAGAGGCAGAGACAGAAGCGCCAGAGACAGGTAAGTATAAAAATTCTTTAATTTTATGTGATCAGTGTTTTCTCCGGTGCGTGTCACACTGATGTCACACGGATTATATTAGTGTAAGATCCATGTGACACCCATGCTGCCTGCAGAAAATGGACATGTCACCGTGTGGAGCACACAGACACGCATGTGCTCCACACGGACATACAGTTAGGTCCAGAAATATTTGGACAGTGACACAAGTTTTGTTATTTTAGCTGTTTACAAAAACATGTTCAGAAATACAATTATATATATAATATGGGCTGAAAGTGCACACTCCCAGCTGCAATATGAGAGTTTTCACATCCAAATCGGAGAAAGGGTTTAGGAATCATAGCTCTGTAATGCATAGCCTCCTCTTTTTAAAGGGACCAAAAGTAATTGGACAAGGGACTCTAAGGGCTGCAATTAACTCTGAAGGCGTCTCCCTCGTTAACCTGTAATCAATGAAGTAGTTAAAAGGTCTGGGGTTGATTACAGGTGTGTGGTTTTGCATTTGGAAGCTGTTGCTGTGACCAGACAACATGCAGTCTAAGGAACTCTCAATTGAGGTGAAGCAGAACATCCTGAGGCTGAAAAAAAAGAAAAAATCCATCAGAGAGATAGCAGACATGCTTGCAGTAGCAAAATCAACAGTCGGGTACATTCTGAGAAAAAAGGAATTGACTGGTGAGCTTGGGAACTCAAAAAGGCCTGGGCGTCCACGGATGACAACAGTGGTGGATGATCGCCGCATACTTTCTTTGGTGAAGAAGAACCCGTTCACAACATCAAGTGAAGTCCAGAACACTCTCAGTGAAGTAGGTGTATCTGTCTCTAAGTCAACAGTAAAGAGAAGACTCCATGAAAGTAAATACAAAGGGTTCACATCTAGATGCAAACCATTCATCAATTCCAAAAATAGACAGGCCAGAGTTAAATTTGCTGAAAAACACCTCATGAAGCCAGCTCAGTTCTGGAAAAGTATTCTATGGACAGATGAGACCAAGATCAACCTGTACCAGAATGATGGGAAGAAAAAAGTTTGGAGAAGAAAGGGAACGGCACATGATCCAAGGCACACCACATCCTCTGTAAAACATGGTGGAGGCAACGTGATGGCATGGGCATGCATGGCTTTCAATGGCACTAAGTCACTTTTGTTTATAGATGACATAACAGCAGACAAGAGTAGCCAGATGAATTCTGAAGTGTACCGGGATATACTTTCAGCCCAGATTCAGCCAAATGCCGCAAAGTTGATCGGACGGCGCTTCATAGTACAGATGGACAATGACCCCAAACATACAGCCAAAGCTACCCAGGAGTTCATGAGTGCAAAAAAGTGGAACATTCTGCAATGGCCAAGTCAATCACCAGATCTTAACCCAATTGAGCATGCATTTCACTTGCTTAAATCCAGACTTAAGACGGAAAGACCCACAAACAAGCAAGACCTGAAGGTTGCGGCTGTAAAGGCCTGGCAAAGCATTAAGAAGGAGGAAACCCAGCGTTTGGTGATGTCCATTGGTTCCAGACTTAAGGCAGTGATTGCCTCCAAAGGATTTGCAACAAAATATTGAAAATAAAAATATTTTGTTTGGGTTTGGTTTATTGGTCCAATTACTTTTGACCTCCTAAAATGTGGAGTGTTTGTAAAGAAATGTGTACAATTCCTACAATTTCTATCATATATTTTTGTTCAAACCTTCAAATTAAACGTTACAATCTGCACTTGAATTCTGTTGTAGAGGTTTCATTTCAAATCCAATGTGGTGGCATGCAGAGCCCAACTCGCGAAAATTGTGTCACTGTCCAAATATTTCTGGACCTAACTGTATGTTTCATGTGAAAACACGGATGTGTGTGCAAGCCCATTGAATTTAATTTGTCTATGTATGTCCATGTCTCCACTACATGTGAAAACTAATGTCACATACCGGAAACACGGATGTGTCAAGGAGGCCTAACAAAGAGTTTCTCCAGAAATGTAATATTATAGGAAATACAAGGATTTACTAAAACAGACACTGCTGGAATGGTGACTTTTTTTCTGTATAATGTGTCAGACATATTTTTAATTTGTAAAACCATTTTTCTAACTTTTTTACAGCTCCCATTTGCAGAAACATTATATCATTTCTATGACAATGGAGCTGTGAAGATCAGAAGGAAACGTAGTGTGAAAAACAGAAACCACTTAGAAATGCATCCCAAGGTGAGTTATCAAGGCTACGTATTGTTCTTGTTTCCGTCAAATATTGAAAACAGGAAAAATGCATATTTTGCCCTATGGGACCTTTCTTTTCTCTTGAACTATTTTTTTAGTCAAATGTGAATAGTTTGGCATGTTCGTTAGATAAAAACAATATATATATATATATATATATATATATATACTAGAAGGTGGCCCGATTCTACGCATCGGGTATTCTAGAATTTACGTATTGTGTAGTTCATGTATGATTGTTGTTCTATATATATATATATATATAGAGAGAGATGTTGTTGTCTGTAGTTACCAAGTGTTTGTGTAGGGCGCTGTACATGTTCTGGGTGTTGTCTGGGTGTGACGGGGGGTGAGAGCGGTGTTGTATGTGTGTTGCGTGTGTTGCGTTGTTTGTGGAGCGCTGTGTGTCTGTAGCGTTGTGTGTGTGTTGCGCGGTTTGTGTGTGTGTGGTGTGTTTTGGGGGGAGGTATGTTTTGTGTAATGTGTGTGTTGTGCGGTATGTGCGTATATTTGTGTGTGCCGCGGTGTTTGTGTGTTGGGTGTTGTGTGTGTGCAGCGTTGTCTGTGTGTGTGGGTGTCTGTGTAGGGCAGTTGTTTGTGGTTCCCAGTGTGTGTGTGTGTGTGTGGTGTGTTGTGCAGTGCGCGCGCGTGTGTGTGTGTGTGTGTGCATCAGCCTCTCTTCTCTCAGCCTACCTCTCCCAGCCTCCCTCCTCCCAGCCTCCCTCAGCATCAGCCTCCCTCTCCCAGCCTCCCCAGCATCAGCCTCCGCCAGCATCAGCCTCTCTCCTTCCAGCCTCCTCCAGAATCAGCCTCCCTCTCCCAGCCTTCCCCAGGATCAGCCTCTCTCCTCCCAGCCTCCGTCCTCCCAGCCTTCCCCAGCATTAGCTTTCCCCTCCCAGCCTCCCTCAGCATCAGCCTTCCCCAGCATCAGCCTCCCGTTCCCAGCCTTCCCCAGGATCAGCCTCTCTCCTCCCAGCCTCCGTCCTCCCAGCCTTCTCCAGCATCAGCTTTCCCCTCCCAGCCTCCCTCAGCATCAGCCTCCCTCAGCATCAGCCTCCCGTTCCCAGCCTTCCTCAGGATCAGCCTCTCTCCTCCCAGCCTCCTTCCTCCCAGCCTCCCTCAGCATCAGCCTTCCTCTCCCAGTCTTCCCCAGCATCAGCCTCCCCAAGCATCAGCCTCCACCAGCATTAGCCTCTCTCCTTCCAGCCTCCCCCAGCATCAGCCTCCCCAAGCATCAGCTTCCACCAGCATCAGCCTCCCTCGTCCCAGCCTCCCCCTCCCAGCCTCCCCCAGCATCAGCCTCTCTCCTCCCAGCCTTCCCCATGATCAGCCTCTCTGCTCCCAGCCTCCTCCAGCACGCCGTGCTCTTCTGCCGACACTCACACACCCGATCGCATCCACTCACACACACCCGATCGCATCCACTCACACACACCCGATCGCATCCACTCACACACACCCGATCGCATCCACTCACACACACCCGATCGCATCCACTCACACACACAGACACTGACGATATCGCACATACGCGCTGATACTCACAACATCCGGGGATATCACATGCTTCTGGCCATGTGATCCCCCGGCAGGTCCTGGAAGATCACAACAGCACAGTATCGAGGCCGAGAAGCAAGCGATATCCCAGGATGTTGTGAGTATTTGGATGCGATGTGATGTGTGAGGTGTGTGTGTGAGTGTGATCTGATTTGTGTGTGTATGTGTATGTGTGTGCTGTTATGTGTGTGCTGTTATGTGTAGAGTTGAGCGCGGTTCGTGGTTCGTGGTTCTCCAGTTCGCGGCTCGAGTGATTTTGGGGCATGTTCTAGATCGAACTAGAACTCGAGCTTTTTGCAAAAGCTCGGTAGTTCTAGAAACGTTCGAGAACGGTTCTAGCAGCCAAAAAACAGCTAAATCATAGCTTGGTTTCTGCTGTAATAGTGTAAGTCACTCTGTGAATCAAACTATTATCACATTTCAGTGTATAGTGTGCGTGAACAGCGCCTTCAGATCACTGCTGTTTCTATAATGGCGATCGCCATTTTTTTTTTTTTTTTTTTCTTGTCTTCCTTCCCTAAGCGCGCGCGTCTTGTGGGGCGGGCCAGCATGTCAGCCAATCCCAGACACACACACAGCTAAGTGGACTTTGAGCCAGAGAAGCAACGGCATGTGTGATAGGATCTGCATGTCACATGTCCCTGCATTATAAAACCGGACATTTTCTTCACGGACGCCATTATCTGCCTTCTGCGTCTTTGGTGTCAGACATCACTGTCGCAGCTCCGTCTTCCTGAGTCCTATAGCCGATACAGCTGTATGCGCTGCATACACAGCATTAGACAGCTTAGGGAGAGCACTTTATAGCAGTCCTTTTAAGGGCTCCAACCGGCAGGGTCAGAGAGCCATAGGTGACAGGTCCTGCAAACAGCAACAGCGTCTGTGTAGCCCAGGTCAGGGATTTCCTACCTGCATTTCACCATTAGGAGGGAATAGAAAGGCAGGCTTCCATTCCTCTACCCAGAGCACCACAATCCTGCCACTGTACCCTCTTGTCCTCTGCACACTCCAACTGATAACTAAGCCATTATACTAGCAAACACTCAGTGTACCTAGTGGCATCCTATACGTGGCTATTGGACTTTGCTATAGTCCCACTAGTGCAAAGACATTTGCAGAGCGCGTCTGCCTGCATTGCACACTACAACTCATTCTAACCAAGCCATTATACTAGCAAACACTCAGTGTACCTAGTGGCATCCTATACGTGGCTATTGGACTTTGCTATAGTCCCACTAGTGCAAAGACATTTGCAGAGCGCGTCTGCCTGCGTTGCACACTACAACTCATTCTAACCAAGCCATTATACTAGCAAACACTCAGTGTACCTAGTGGCATCCTATACGTGGCTATTGGACTTTGCTATAGTCCCACTAGTGCAAAGACATTTGCAGAGCGCGTCTGCCTGCGTTGCACACTACAACTCATTCTAACCAAGCCATTATACTAGCAAACACTCAGTGTACCTAGTGGCATCCTATACGTGGCTATTGGACTTTGCTATAGTCCCACTAGTGCAAAGACATTTGCAGAGCGCGTCTGCCTGCGTTGCACACTACAACTCATTCTAACCAAGCCATTATACTAGCAAACACTCAGTGTACCTAGTGGCATCCTATACGTGGCTATTGGACTTTGCTATAGTCCCACTAGTGCAAAGACATTTGCAGAGCGCGTCTGCCTGCGTTGCACACTACAACTCATTCTAACCAAGCCATTATACTAGCAAACACTCAGTGTACCTAGTGGCATCCTATACGTGGCTATTGGACTTTGCTATAGTCCCACTAGTGCAAAGACATTTGCAGAGCGCGTCTGCCTGCGTTGCACACTACAACTCATTCTAACCAAGCCATTATACTAGCAAACACTCAGTGTACCTAGTGGCATCCTATACGTGGCTATTGGACTTTGCTATAGTCCCACTAGTGCAAAGACATTTGCAGAGCGCGTCTGCCTGCGTTGCACACTACAACTCATTCTAACCAAGCCATTATACTAGCAAACACTCAGTGTACCTAGTGGCATCCTATACGTGGCTATTGGACTTTGCTATAGTCCCACTAGTGCAAAGACATTTGCAGAGCGCGTCTGCCTGCGTTGCACACTACAACTCATTCTAACCAAGCCATTATACTAGCAAACACTCAGTGTACCTAGTGGCATCCTATACGTGGCTATTGGACTTTGCTATAGTCCCACTAGTGCAAAGACATTTGCAGAGCGCGTCTGCCTGCGTTGCACACTACAACTCATTCTAACCAAGCCATTATACTAGCAAACACTCAGTGTACCTAGTGGCATCCTATACGTGGCTATTGGACTTTGCTATAGTCCCACTAGTGCAAAGACATTTGCAGAGCGCGTCTGCCTGCGTTGCACACTACAACTCATTCTAACCAAGCCATTATACTAGCAAACACTCAGTGTACCTAGTGGCATCCTATACGTGGCTATTGGACTTTGCTATAGTCCCACTAGTGCAAAGACATTTGCAGAGCGCGTCTGCCTGCGTTGCACACTACAACTCATTCTAACCAAGCCATTATACTAGCAAACACTCAGTGTACCTAGTGGCATCCTATACGTGGCTATTGGACTTTGCTATAGTCCCACTAGTGCAAAGACATTTGCAGAGCGCGTCTGCCTGCGTTGCACACTACAACTCATTCTAACCAAGCCATTATACTAGCAAACACTCAGTGTACCTAGTGGCATCCTATACGTGGCTATTGGACTTTGCTATAGTCCCACTAGTGCAAAGACATTTGCAGAGCGCGTCTGCCTGCGTTGCACACTACAACTCATTCTAACCAAGCCATTATACTAGCAAACACTCAGTGTACCTAGTGGCATCCTATACGTGGCTATTGGACTTTGCTATAGTCCCACTAGTGCAAAGACATTTGCAGAGCGCGTCTGCCTGCGTTGCACACTACAACTCATTCTAACCAAGCCATTATACTAGCAAACACTCAGTGTACCTAGTGGCATCCTATACGTGGCTATTGGACTTTGCTATAGTCCCACTAGTGCAAAGACATTTGCAGAGCGCGTCTGCCTGCGTTGCACACTACAACTCATTCTAACCAAGCCATTATACTAGCAAACACTCAGTGTACCTAGTGGCATCCTATACGTGGCTATTGGACTTTGCTATAGTCCCACTAGTGCAAAGACATTTGCAGAGCGCGTCTGCCTGCGTTGCACACTACAACTCATTCTAACCAAGCCATTATACTAGCAAACACTCAGTGTACCTAGTGGCATCCTATACGTGGCTATTGGACTTTGCTATAGTCCCACTAGTGCAAAGACATTTGCAGAGCGCGTCTGCCTGCGTTGCACACTACAACTCATTCTAACCAAGCCATTATACTAGCAAACACTCAGTGTACCTAGTGGCATCCTATACGTGGCTATTGGACTTTGCTATAGTCCCACTAGTGCAAAGACATTTGCAGAGCGCGTCTGCCTGCGTTGCACACTACAACTCATTCTAACCAAGCCATTATACTAGCAAACACTCAGTGTACCTAGTGGCATCCTATACGTGGCTATTGGACTTTGCTATAGTCCCACTAGTGCAAAGACATTTGCAGAGCGCGTCTGCCTGCGTTGCACACTACAACTCATTCTAACCAAGCCATTATACTAGCAAACACTCAGTGTACCTAGTGGCATCCTATACGTGGCTATTGGACTTTGCTATAGTCCCACTAGTGCAAAGACATTTGCAGAGCGCGTCTGCCTGCGTTGCACACTACAACTCATTCTAACCAAGCCATTATACTAGCAAACACTCAGTGTACCTAGTGGCATCCTATACGTGGCTATTGGACTTTGCTATAGTCCCACTAGTGCAAAGACATTTGCAGAGCGCGTCTGCCTGCGTTGCACACTACAACTCATTCTAACCAAGCCATTATACTAGCAAACACTCAGTGTACCTAGTGGCATCCTATACGTGGCTATTGGACTTTGCTATAGTCCCACTAGTGCAAAGACATTTGCAGAGCGCGTCTGCCTGCGTTGCACACTACAACTCATTCTAACCAAGCCATTATACTAGCAAACACTCAGTGTACCTAGTGGCATCCTATACGTGGCTATTGGACTTTGCTATAGTCCCACTAGTGCAAAGACATTTGCAGAGCGCGTCTGCCTGCGTTGCACACTACAACTCATTCTAACCAAGCCATTATACTAGCAAACACTCAGTGTACCTAGTGGCATCCTATACGTGGCTATTGGACTTTGCTATAGTCCCACTAGTGCAAAGACATTTGCAGAGCGCGTCTGCCTGCGTTGCACACTACAACTCATTCTAACCAAGCCATTATACTAGCAAACACTCAGTGTACCTAGTGGCATCCTATACGTGGCTATTGGACTTTGCTATAGTCCCACTAGTGCAAAGACATTTGCAGAGCGCGTCTGCCTGCGTTGCACACTACAACTCATTCTAACCAAGCCATTATACTAGCAAACACTCAGTGTACCTAGTGGCATCCTATACGTGGCTATTGGACTTTGCTATAGTCCCACTAGTGCAAAGACATTTGCAGAGCGCGTCTGCCTGCGTTGCACACTACAACTCATTCTAACCAAGCCATTATACTAGCAAACACTCAGTGTACCTAGTGGCATCCTATACGTGGCTATTGGACTTTGCTATAGTCCCACTAGTGCAAAGACATTTGCAGAGCGCGTCTGCCTGCGTTGCACACTACAACTCATTCTAACCAAGCCATTATACTAGCAAACACTCAGTGTACCTAGTGGCATCCTATACGTGGCTATTGGACTTTGCTATAGTCCCACTAGTGCAAAGACATTTGCAGAGCGCGTCTGCCTGCGTTGCACACTACAACTCATTCTAACCAAGCCATTATACTAGCAAACACTCAGTGTACCTAGTGGCATCCTATACGTGGCTATTGGACTTTGCTATAGTCCCACTAGTGCAAAGACATTTGCAGAGCGCGTCTGCCTGCGTTGCACACTACAACTCATTCTAACCAAGCCATTATACTAGCAAACACTCAGTGTACCTAGTGGCATCCTATACGTGGCTATTGGACTTTGCTATAGTCCCACTAGTGCAAAGACATTTGCAGAGCGCGTCTGCCTGCGTTGCACACTACAACTCATTCTAACCAAGCCATTATACTAGCAAACACTCAGTGTACCTAGTGGCATCCTATACGTGGCTATTGGACTTTGCTATAGTCCCACTAGTGCAAAGACATTTGCAGAGCGCGTCTGCCTGCGTTGCACACTACAACTCATTCTAACCAAGCCATTATACTAGCAAACACTCAGTGTACCTAGTGGCATCCTATACGTGGCTATTGGACTTTGCTATAGTCCCACTAGTGCAAAGACATTTGCAGAGCGCGTCTGCCTGCGTTGCACACTACAACTCATTCTAACCAAGCCATTATACTAGCAAACACTCAGTGTACCTAGTGGCATCCTATACGTGGCTATTGGACTTTGCTATAGTCCCACTAGTGCAAAGACATTTGCAGAGCGCGTCTGCCTGCGTTGCACACTACAACTCATTCTAACCAAGCCATTATACTAGCAAACACTCAGTGTACCTAGTGGCATCCTATACGTGGCTATTGGACTTTGCTATAGTCCCACTAGTGCAAAGACATTTGCAGAGCGCGTCTGCCTGCGTTGCACACTACAACTCATTCTAACCAAGCCATTATACTAGCAAACACTCAGTGTACCTAGTGGCATCCTATACGTGGCTATTGGACTTTGCTATAGTCCCACTAGTGCAAAGACATTTGCAGCACGTCTGCCTGCGTTGCACACTCCAACTAATTATAACTAAGTTGCATTGTCAGGGATATTTATTCTTTATTATTCTGCTGTTAATAAAGCTAGACCACCACTGCAATCTTCACCACCTCTCAATTTTTACTACCACATTTTCAGTCCACAATCTTGTCGCAATCAACATGAGTGGCAAAATGACAGATGCTGGTGGAAAGGGGAAGAGGCGTGGTGGAAAAGGCAAAAAAGGTTTTGTCCGTGGGGAAGGTGGCAAAGCTCCATTATCATCTGCTGAAGATAGACCATCTACCAGCAAAAGTAAGATGTCTACTACTTACCGTGGACAATCCGATGTGCTCCCTTTTTTACGGACACGAACAACAGGAAGAAAGGTAGATGATGGGCAAAAAAGGAAAATGCTTGAATGGATCTCAAGTGGTCCAACAAGTGCCCTCTCAGCCACTTCAAGTACCGCATCCAAAAAACACCAGTCCTCTGAGTTGTCATCCCAATCACACTTGATTTCTCCCAGCTCTGAAGTCTCCATCAGCCCTGCACAGTATGGTGGAACTGAGATGGCTGAGTCTGCAGAGCTGTTCAGTCACACTATAGCCTGGGAATCAGAGGTCTGCTCCCAAGCTACAGTGAGTACAGAACAGGAAATGGTCTGCAGTGATGCCCAGAACCTTTGTGACTCAGATTCAGGCCGTGAGGACCAAGTTTCTGAGCATAATGTTGACCCTTTGTCACAAACTGTAACACCTGTGGTTATAGACAATGAGGAACATACTGATGAAGATGAGACGCAGATACCCGATTGGGATGACAACTTAAATATTCCGTCAGGGCAAGAAGAGGCTCGGTCTGAGGGGGAGGGGAGTGCAAACACAACAATTGATGATGACGTTCTAGATCCCACCTACTGTCAACCCCCAGTCAGGCACTCGAGGAGGTCAACAGAGGCGGTGGAGGAGGATGCAACCGACGACGAAGTTACCTTGCGCCTTCCTGGACAGAGTCGGAGCACTGGTAGCACGTCTACAACTGCATCCTCAGCCACCACTCTGCCTATGAGCATTATTCGGGGTGGATCAACAGGTCGCATGGCCTCTAAGCCTTGCCTAGCCTGGTCCTTTTTTCACATCGAAAAAGATCGCCCAACTCATGTGATATGTAACATTTGTCATGATTCTCTTAGTAGAGGTCAAAAGCTCAGCAGTTTGACAACTTCTTCCATGAATCGTCACATGAATAAATATCATAAGTCCCGGTGGGAAGCTCACCGTGCTGCAATGCGGCCTAGCGGAGCGAACCATCCACCGCCCGCCCCTTCCACTGCATCCGCGCGCTCTTCATCTTCTAGGACTGTGGGGACAGCTGCCACACCTGTTTTTCCACGCAAAACTTCCACCACTGTAACCGCAACAGGCAGTTTGCTTGTAAGGTCGTCAGTTGGTTTGGAAGGGGAAACAAGTGAGTGTGTACAGCTCTCTCAGACATCGATAGCACCAACGTTGGATGAAGGCAACATCATGTCTCCGCCTGCACTTTCCTCACAAACCTGCATTTTTCCAGGGACACCCTACTCAACACCGTCTACACACAGCAGCCAGATCTCTGTCCCTCAGATGTGGTCAAATAAAAGGCCACTTCCTCCGACCCATGACAAAGCTAAGAGGTTGACTCTATCCCTCTGTAAGCTGTTGGCTACCGAAATGCTGCCTTTCCGCCTAGTGGACACACAGGATTTTAGAGACCTTATGTCTGTCGCTGTGCCCCAGTACCAGATGCCTAGTCGCCACTACTTCTCTAAGAAAGGTGTGCCCGCGCTACACCAGCATGTCGCACACAACATCACCGCTTCCTTGAGAAACTCTGTGTGTGAACGGGTGCATTTCACCACCGATACTTGGACCAGTAAGCATGGACAGGGACGTTACATGTCGCTGACTGGGCACTGGGTAACTATGGTGATAGATGGTGAAGGGTCTGCTGCACAAGTCTTGCCGTCCCCACGACTTGTGTGTCAATCCTCTGTCTGTCCAAGTTCCGCCACTGCTTCTGCATCCTCCACCTCATCTGGGTCCTCCACCTCCGCCCCAAGCCTGCCTGGTCAGGCCACCAGCGTTCTCACTGCGCAGAAGGAATCACGCACCCCTCATTACTATGCTGGCAGCAGAGCGCAACGGCATCAGGCGGTCTTTAGCTTGACATGTCTTGGTAATAAGAGTCACACAGCTGAGGAGTTGTGGTCAGCTTTGCGGTCCGAGTTTAATAAATGGTTGTCTCCACTCAAACTGCAGCCTGGTAAGGCCGTGTGCGACAATGCTGCAAACCTGGGTGCGGCACTTCGCCTGGGCAAGGTGACACACGTACCTTGTATGGCTCACGTGTTGAACCTTGTCGTGCAGCAATTTTTAACACACTATCCCGGCCTAGATGGCCTTCTGAACAGGGCACGAAAACTGTCAGCTCACTTCCGCCGTTCAAGCGCCGCAGCAGAGCGACTTGCATCGCTCCAGAAGTCTTTCGGCCTGCCGGTTCATCGCCTGAAATGCGATGTGGCGACACGCTGGAATTCAACTCTCCACATGTTACAGCGACTGTGGCAGCACCGCAGAGCCCTGGTGCAATACGTCATGACGTATAGCCTGGGCCAACGAGATGCAGAGGTGGGGCAGATCACCCTGATGGAGTGGTCTCAGATCAAGGACCTATGCACCCTTCTGCACAGTTTCGACATGGCGACGAATATGTTTAGCGCTGACAATGCCATTATCAGCATGACGATTCCAGTCATTTACATGCTGGAGCACACGCTAAACACTATTCGGAGTCAGGGGGTGGGACAACATGAAGGGGAGGAACTACAGGAGGATTCATATGCGCAAGGGACAACAACATCACCAAGGTCCAGACGTTCATCATCACCAACGCAGCAGGCATGGGACCATGGGGGACAGGGATCGACAAGGGCGCATAGTAGCAGGCGAAATGTTGAGCAAGGTGCAGGAGAACATGAAGAAATGGAGGACGAACTGTCCATGGACATGGAAGACTCAGCGGATGAGGGAGACCTTGGTCAAATTTCAGTTGAAAGAGGTTGGGGTCAGATGTCAGAGGAAGAAAGAACGGGTAGCACCTCTATGCCACAAACACAGCATGGACTTGGTCCGCATGGCTGCGCAAGACACATGAGTGCCTTTTTGTTGCACTACCTCCAACATGACAGTCGTATTGTCAAAATTAGAAGTGATGATGACTACTGGATTGCCACACTATTAGATCCCCGGTACAAGTCCAAATTTTGTGACATAATTCCAGCCATAGAAAGGGACGCACGTATGCAGGAGTATCAGCAGAAGCTGTTACTAGATCTTAGCTCGGCTTTTCCACCAAACAACCGTGCAGGTGCAGGGAGTGAATCTCCCAGTTGTAACTTGACAAACATGGGACGGTCTCGTCATCTTCAACAGTCTACCCGTACCAGTAGGACCTTTTCTGGTGCCGGTAACAGCAATTTTATGGAATCTTTTCATAATTTTTTTAGACCCTCTTTTGCAAGGCCACCAGAGACAACAAGTCTGACACATAGTCAACGGCTGGAGAGGATGATACAGGAGTATCTCCAAATGAACATCGATGCCATGACTGTGCAACTGGAGCCTTGCTCCTTTTGGGCTTCAAACCTACAAAAATGGCCAGAGCTCGCAACTTACGCCTTGGAGATTTTGTCGTGTCCAGCTGCCAGCGTTGTCTCTGAACGTGTATTCAGTGCTGCTGGGTGTGTGCTGACAGATAAGCGCACGCGTCTGTCCAGTGACAATGTGGACAGACTGACGTTCATCAAAATGAACAAGTCATGGATCCAGAAGGAATTTACTACCCCTGTGTCATCCTGGGGAGAGTAAATGCTTGTGGATTTGGAATGTGCTTGATGCAAATCAAAACATCCTGTTTGCAACTAGGGCCCAAGTGCTGCCACTGATGGGGTGGGTGTCTGTGTGGCCCAATTTTTGGAAAAAAGGGAGACTCCGCTTGGAGTAACCCTTGCTTGCTGTGTTTTTAAAAGAAGCCAAGATGAACAGAGCTGGGATCAGGAAAGACTTTGCTACCTACCCCGGTGTCATCCTGTGGACGGCTAAGAATAGCGTATTTTTGAATGTGCTTGATGCAAATCAAAACATCCTGTTTGCAACTAGGGCCCAAGTGCTGCCACTGATGGGGTGGGTGTCTGTGTGGCCCAATTTTTGGAAAAAAGGGAGACTCCGCTTGGAGTAACCCTTGCTTGCTGTGTTTTTAAAAGAAGCCAAGATGAACAGAGCTGGGATCAGGAAAGACTTTGCTACCTACCCCGGTGTCATCCTGTGGACGGCTAAGAATAGCGTATTTTTGAATGTGCTTGATGCAAATCAAAACATCCTGTTTGCAACTAGGGCCCAAGTGCTGCCACTGATGGGGTGGGTGTCTGTGTGGCCCAATTTTTGGAAAAAAGGGAGACTCCGCTTGGAGTAACCCTTGCTTGCTGTGTTTTTAAAAGAAGCCAAGATGAACAGAGCTGGGATCAGCAAAGACTTTGCTACCTACCCCGGTGTCATCCTGGGGACGGCTAAGAATAGCGTATTTTTGAATGTGCTTGATGCAAATCAAAACATCCTGTTTGCAACTAGGGCCCAAGTGCTGCCACTGATGGGGTGGGTGTCTGTGTGGCCCAATTTTTGGAAAAAAGGGAGACTCCGCTTGGAGTAACCCTTGCTTACATTGTTTTTAAAAGAAGCCAAGATGAACAAGTCATGGGTCAGCAAAGACTTTGCTACCTACCCCGGTGTCATCCTGGGGACGGCTAAGAATAGCGTATTTTTGAATGTGCTTGATGCAAATCAAAACATCCTGTTTGCAACTAGGGCCCAAGTGCTGCCACTGATGGGGTGGGTGTCTGTGTGGCCCAATTTTTGGAAAAAAGGGAGACTCCGCTTGGAGTAACCCTTGCTTGCTGTGTTTTTAAAAGAAGCCAAGATGAACAGAGCTGGGATCAGGAAAGACTTTGCTACCTACCCCGGTGTCATCCTGTGGACGGCTAAGAATAGCGTATTTTTGAATGTGCTTGATGCAAATCAAAACATCCTGTTTGCAACTAGGGCCCAAGTGCTGCCACTGATGGGGTGGGTGTCTGTGTGGCCCAATTTTTGGAAAAAAGGGAGACTCCGCTTGGAGTAACCCTTGCTTGCTGTGTTTTTAAAAGAAGCCAAGATGAACAGAGCTGGGATCAGCAAAGACTTTGCTACCTACCCCGGTGTCATCCTGGGGACGGCTAAGAATAGCGTATTTTTGAATGTGCTTGATGCAAATCAAAACATCCTGTTTGCAACTAGGGCCCAAGTGCTGCCACTGATGGGGTGGGTGTCTGTGTGGCCCAATTTTTGGAAAAAAGGGAGACTCCGCTTGGAGTAACCCTTGCTTACATTGTTTTTAAAAGAAGCCAAGATGAACAAGTCATGGGTCAGCAAAGACTTTGCTACCTACCCCAGTGTCATCCTGGGGACGGCTAAGAATAGCGTATTTTTGAATGTGCTTGATGCAAATCAAAACATCCTGTTTGCAACTAGGGCCCAAGTGCTGCCACTGATGGGGTGGGTGTCTGTGTGGCCCAATTTTTGGAAAAAAGGGAGACTCCGCTTGGAGTAACCCTTGCTTACATTGTTTTTAAAAGAAGCCAAGATGAACAAGTCATGGGTCAGCAAAGACTTTGCTACCTACCCCAGTGTCATCCTGGGGACGGCTAAGAATAGCGTATTTTTGAATGTGCTTGATGCAAATCAAAACATCCTGTTTGCAACTAGGGCCCAAGTGCTGCCACTGATGGGGTGGGTGTCTGTGTGGCCCAATTTTTGGAAAAAAGGGAGACTCCGCTTGGAGTAACCCTTGCTTACATTGTTTTTAAAAGAAGCCAAGATGAACAAGTCATGGGTCAGCAAAGACTTTGCTACCTACCCCGGTGTCATCCTGGGGACGGCTAAGAATAGCGTATTTTTGAATGTGCTTGATGCAAATCAAAACATCCTGTTTGCAACTAGGGCCCAAGTGCTGCCACTGATGGGGTGGGTGTCTGTGTGGCCCAATTTTTGGAAAAAAGGGAGACTCCGCTTGGAGTAACCCTTGCTTACATTGTTTTTAAAAGAAGCCAAGATGAACAAGTCATGGGTCAGCAAAGACTTTGCTACCTACCCCAGTGTCATCCTGGGGACGGCTAAGAATAGCGTATTTTTGAATGTGCTTGATGCAAATCAAAACATCCTGTTTGCAACTAGGGCCCAAGTGCTGCCACTGATGGGGTGGGTGTCTGTGTGGCCCAATTTTTGGAAAAAAGGGAGACTCCGCTTGGAGTAACCCTTGCTTACATTGTTTTTAAAAGAAGCCAAGATGAACAAGTCATGGGTCAGCAAAGACTTTGCTACCTACCCCGGTGTCATCCTGGGGACGGCTAAGAATAGCGTATTTTTGAATGTGCTTGATGCAAATCAAAACATCCTGTTTGCAACTAGGGCCCAAGTGCTGCCACTGATGGGGTGGGTGTCTGTGTGGCCCAATTTTTGGAAAAAAGGGAGACTCCGCTTGGAGTAACCCTTGCTTACATTGTTTTTAAAAGAAGCCAAGATGAACAAGTCATGGGTCAGCAAAGACTTTGCTACCTACCCCGGTGTCATCCTGGGGACGGCTAAGAATAGCGTATTTTTGAATGTGCTTGATGCAAATCAAAACATCCTGTTTGCAACTAGGGCCCAAGTGCTGCCACTGATGGGGTGGGTGTCTGTGTGGCCCAATTTTTGGAAAAAAGGGAGACTCCGCTTGGAGTAACCCTTGCTTACATTGTTTTTAAAAGAAGCCAAGATGAACAAGTCATGGGTCAGCAAAGACTTTGCTACCTACCCCGGTGTCATCCTGGGGACGGCTAAGAATAGCGTATTTTTGAATGTGCTTGATGCAAATCAAAACATCCTGTTTGCAACTAGGGCCCAAGTGCTGCCACTGATGGGGTGGGTGTCTGTGTGGCCCAATTTTTGGAAAAAAGGGAGACTCCGCTTGGAGTAACCCTTGCTTGCTGTGTTTTTAAAAGAAGCCAAGATGAACAGAGCTGGGATCAGGAAAGACTTTGCTACCTACCCCGGTGTCATCCTGGGGACGGTTAAGAATAGCGTATTTTTGAATGTGCTTGATGCAAATCTAGCTGTGAAGTGTACAACTGGGGCCCAAGTGCTGCCACTGAAGGGGTGGGTGTGTGTGGGGCCCAATTTTTGGAAAAAAGGGAGACTCCGCTTGGAGTAACCCTTGCTTGCTGTGTTTTTAAAAGAAGCCAAGATGAACAGAGCTGGGATCAGGAAAGACTTTGCTACCTACCCCGGTGTCATCCTGGGGACGGATAAGAATGGCGTATTTTTGAATGTGCTTGATGCAAATCTAGCTGTGAAGTGTACAACTGGGGCACAACTGCTGCCACTGAAGGGGTGGGTGTGTGGGGCCCAATTTTTGGAAAAAAGGGAGACTCCGCTTGGAGTCACCTTGCGGTGTTTTACATGACTTTAGAAGGGCGTGCCATGCCTATATCTGTGTGTCCTCCTCTTTTTCCTTGTCCAGCTGTTTTGTTTTCGCATGAGTACATGTCCTTGTCACTTTCCCATGTGTTTGTGTTGTGTTGTGAGTTGTTTGTCACCTTTTGGACACCTTTGAGGGTGTTTTCTAGGTGTTTTACTGTGTTTGTGATTGCCTGCCATTGTTTCCTATGGGCTCGAGTTCGGTTCGTCGAACGTTCGACGAGCCGAACTCGAGCCAGACCCCCCGTTCGGCGAACCGCCTCGAGCCGAACCGGGACCGGTTCGCTCATCTCTAGTTATGTGTCTGTATTTTCCGGCGCTGCAGGACCTTGATGTGTGGATGCGATGTGATGTGTGTGTGAGGTGTGTGTGAGAGTGAGTGTGAGCCGGTGTACACTGGTAACTATGATACACATCGGGTAACTAAGGGACCTTAGTTACCCGATGTGTATAATGGTTACCAGCTTTCACGGCCTCCGTGAAGATGCCAGCATCGCAAGGTTATGTGTGGCGCTGCTGGGATCCTGACGGAGCCGGTGTAGAAGCAAGCGATATCCCAGCATGTTGTGATGTGTGAGGTGTGTGTGAGAGTGAGTGTGATCTGATGTGTGTGTGTACTCACCTGGGAATCGGGGCTCCGTGTCAGTTGGGCCAGAGCGAGCGTGGATTGCGTGAGGGGGGCGGGGCCTGCAGAGAGCCGGGGCGAGAGGCCAATCCGTGTGGGGGGGCGGGGCCATGGCGAGCCCAGCGGCCAATCGGCTTTGTGTCACCGTAAGGACACAATTTCGGAGCATGACAGACAGACAGACAGACAGACAGACAGACAGACAGAATAAGGCAATTATATATATAGATATATATATACAGTGCCTACAAGTAGTATTCAATAGAGATGAGCGAACCGGTCCCGGTTCGGCTCGAGGCGGTTCGCCGAACGGGGGGTCTGGCTCGAGTTCGGCTCGTCGAACGTTCGACGAACCGAACTCGAGCCCATAGGAAACAATGGCAGGCAATCACAAACACAGTAAAACACCTAGAAAACACCCTCAAAGGTGTCCAAAAGGTGACAAACAACTCACAACACAACACAAACACATGGGAAAGTGACAAGGACATGTACTCATGCGAAAACAAAACAGCTGGACAAGGAAAAAGAGGAGGACACACAGATATAGGCATGGCACGCCCTTCTAAAGTCATGTAAAACACCGCAAGGTGACTCCAAGCGGAGTCTCCCTTTTTTCCAAAAATTGGGCCCCACACACCCACCCCTTCAGTGGCAGCAGTTGTGCCCCAGTTGTACACTTCACAGCTAGATTTGCATCAAGCACATTCAAAAATACGCCATTCTTATCCGTCCCCAGGATGACACCGGGGTAGGTAGCAAAGTCTTTCCTGATCCCAGCTCTGTTCATCTTGGCTTCTTTTAAAAACACAGCAAGCAAGGGTTACTCCAAGCGGAGTCTCCCTTTTTTCCAAAAATTGGGCCACACAGACACCCACCCCATCAGTGGCAGCACTTCGGCCCTAGTTGCAAACAGGATGTTTTGATTTGCATCAAGCACATTCAAAAATACGCTATTCTTAGCCGTCCCCAGGATGACACTGGGGTAGGTAGCAAAGTCTTTGCTGACCCATGACTTGTTCATCTTGGCTTCTTTTAAAAACAATGTAAGCAAGGGTTACTCCAAGCGGAGTCTCCCCTTTTTTCCAAAAATTGGGCCCCACACACACCCACCCATTCAGTGGCAGCAGTTGTGCCCCAGTTGTACACTTCACAGCTAGATTTGCATCAAGCACATTCAAAAATACGCCATTCTTATCCGTCCCCAGGATGACACCGGGGTAGGTAGCAAAGTCTTTCCTGATCCCAGCTCTGTTCATCTTGGCTTCTTTTAAAAACACAGCAAGCAAGGGTTACTCCAAGCGGAGTCTCCCTTTTTTCCAAAAATTGGGCCACACAGACACCCACCCCATCAGTGGCAGCACTTCGGCCCTAGTTGCAAACAGGATGTTTTGATTTGCATCAAGCACATTCAAAAATACGCTATTCTTAGCCGTCCCCAGGATGACACCGGGGTAGGTAGCAAAGTCTTTCCTGATCCCAGCTCTGTTCATCTTGGCTTCTTTTAAAAACACAGCAAGCAAGGGTTACTCCAAGCGGAGTCTCCCTTTTTTCCAAAAATTGGGCCACACAGACACCCACCCCATCAGTGGCAGCACTTGGGCCCTAGTTGCAAACAGGATGTTTTGATTTGCATCAAGCACATTCAAAAATACGCTATTCTTAGCCGTCCCCAGGATGACACTGGGGTAGGTAGCAAAGTCTTTGCTGACCCATGACTTGTTCATCTTGGCTTCTTTTAAAAACAATGTAAGCAAGGGTTACTCCAAGCGGAGTCTCCCCTTTTTTCCAAAAATTGGGCCCCACACACACCCACCCATTCAGTGGCAGCACTTGGGCCCTAGTTGCAAACAGGATGTTTTGATTTGCATCAAGCACATTCAAAAATACGCTATTCTTATCCGTCCCCAGGATGACACCGGGGTAGGTAGCAAAGTCTTTCCTGATCCCAGCTCTGTTCATCTTGGCTTCTTTTAAAAACACAGCAAGCAAGGGTTACTCCAAGCGGAGTCTCCCTTTTTTCCAAAAATTGGGCCACACAGACACCCACCCCATCAGTGGCAGCACTTGGGCCCTAGTTGCAAACAGGATGTTTTGATTTGCATCAAGCACATTCAAAAATACGCTATTCTTAGCCGTCCCCAGGATGACACTGGGGTAGGTAGCAAAGTCTTTGCTGACCCATGACTTGTTCATCTTGGCTTCTTTTAAAAACAATGTAAGCAAGGGTTACTCCAAGCGGAGTCTCCCCTTTTTTCCAAAAATTGGGCCCCACACACACCCACCCATTCAGTGGCAGCAGTTGTGCCCCAGTTGTACACTTCACAGCTAGATTTGCATCAAGCACATTCAAAAATACGCCATTCTTATCCGTCCCCAGGATGACACCGGGGTAGGTAGCAAAGTCTTTCCTGATCCCAGCTCTGTTCATCTTGGCTTCTTTTAAAAACACAGCAAGCAAGGGTTACTCCAAGCGGAGTCTCCCTTTTTTCCAAAAATTGGGCCACACAGACACCCACCCCATCAGTGGCAGCACTTGGGCCCTAGTTGCAAACAGGATGTTTTGATTTGCATCAAGCACATTCAAAAATACGCTATTCTTAGCCGTCCCCAGGATGACACTGGGGTAGGTAGCAAAGTCTTTGCTGACCCATGACTTGTTCATCTTGGCTTCTTTTAAAAACAATGTAAGCAAGGGTTACTCCAAGCGGAGTCTCCCCTTTTTTCCAAAAATTGGGCCCCACACACACCCACCCATTCAGTGGCAGCAGTTGTGCCCCAGTTGTACACTTCACAGCTAGATTTGCATCAAGCACATTCAAAAATACGCCATTCTTATCCGTCCCCAGGATGACACCGGGGTAGGTAGCAAAGTCTTTCCTGATCCCAGCTCTGTTCATCTTGGCTTCTTTTAAAAACACAGCAAGCAAGGGTTACTCCAAGCGGAGTCTCCCTTTTTTCCAAAAATTGGGCCACACAGACACCCACCCCATCAGTGGCAGCACTTCGGCCCTAGTTGCAAACAGGATGTTTTGATTTGCATCAAGCACATTCAAAAATACGCTATTCTTAGCCGTCCCCAGGATGACACCGGGGTAGGTAGCAAAGTCTTTCCTGATCCCAGCTCTGTTCATCTTGGCTTCTTTTAAAAACACAGCAAGCAAGGGTTACTCCAAGCGGAGTCTCCCTTTTTTCCAAAAATTGGGCCACACAGACACCCACCACATCAGTGGCAGCACTTGGGCCCTAGTTGCAAACAGGATGTTTTGATTTGCATCAAGCACATTCAAAAATACGCTATTCTTAGCCGTCCCCAGGATGACACCGGGGTAGGTAGCAAAGTCTTTCCTGATCCCAGCTCTGTTCATCTTGGCTTCTTTTAAAAACACAGCAAGCAAGGGTTACTCCAAGCGGAGTCTCCCTTTTTTCCAAAAATTGGGCCACACAGACACCCACCACATCAGTGGCAGCACTTGGGCCCTAGTTGCAAACAGGATGTTTTGATTTGCATCAAGCACATTCAAAAATACGCTATTCTTAGCCGTCCCCAGGATGACACCGGGGTAGGTAGCAAAGTCTTTCCTGATCCCAGCTCTGTTCATCTTGGCTTCTTTTAAAAACACAGCAAGCAAGGGTTACTCCAAGCGGAGTCTCCCTTTTTTCCAAAAATTGGGCCACACAGACACCCACCACATCAGTGGCAGCACTTGGGCCCTAGTTGCAAACAGGATGTTTTGATTTGCATCAAGCACATTCCAAATCCACAAGCATTTACTCTCCCCAGGATGACACAGGGGTAGTAAATTCCTTCTGGATCCATGACTTGTTCATTTTGATGAACGTCAGTCTGTCCACATTGTCACTGGACAGACGCGTGCGCTTATCTGTCAGCACACACCCAGCAGCACTGAATACACGTTCAGAGACAACGCTGGCAGCTGGACACGACAAAATCTCCAAGGCGTAACTGGAGAGCTCTGGCCATTTTTCTATGTTTGAAGCCCAAAAGGAGCAAGGCTCCAGTTGCACAGTCATGGCATCGATGTTCATTTGGAGATACTCCTGTATCATCCTCTCCAGCCGTTGAGTATGTGTCAGACTTGTTGTCTCTGGTGGCCTTGCAAAAGAGGGTCTAAAAAAATTATGAAAAGATTCCATAAAATTGCTGTTACCGGCACCAGAAAAGGTCCTACTGGTACGGGTAGACTGTTGAAGATGACGAGACCGTCCCATGTTTGTCAAGTTACAACTGGGAGATTCACTCCCTGCACCTGCACGGTTGTTTGGTGGAAAAGCCGAGCTAAGATCTAGTAACAGCTTCTGCTGATACTCCTGCATACGTGCGTCCCTTTCTATGGCTGGAATTATGTCACAAAATTTGGACTTGTACCGGGGATCTAATAGTGTGGCAATCCAGTAGTCATCATCACTTCTAATTTTGACAATACGACTGTCATGTTGGAGGTAGTGCAACAAAAAGGCACTCATGTGTCTTGCGCAGCCATGCGGACCAAGTCCATGCTGTGTTTGTGGCATAGAGGTGCTACCCGTTCTTTCTTCCTCTGACATCTGACCCCAACCTCTTTCAACTGAAATTTGACCAAGGTCTCCCTCATCCGCTGAGTCTTCCATGTCCATGGACAGTTCGTCCTCCATTTCTTCATGTTCTCCTGCACCTTGCTCAACATTTCGCCTGCTACTATGCGCCCTTGTCGATCCCTGTCCCCCATGGTCCCATGCCTGCTGCGTTGGTGATGATGAACGTCTGGACCTTCGTGATGTTGTTGTCCCTTGCGCATATGAATCCTCCTGTAGTTCCTCCCCTTCATGTTGTCCCACCCCCTGACTCCGAATAGTGTTTAGCGTGTGCTCCAGCATGTAAATGACTGGAATCGTCATGCTGATAATGGCATTGTCAGAGCTAAACATATTCGTCGCCATGTCGAAACTGTGCAGAAGGGTGAATAGGTCCTTGATCTGAGACCACTCCATCAGGGTGATCTGCCCCACCTCTGCATCTCGTTGGCCCAGGCTATACGTCATGACGTATTGCACCAGGGCTCTGCGGTGCTGCCACAGTCGCTGTAACATGTGGAGAGTTGAATTCCAGCGTGTCGCCACATCGCATTTCAGGCGATGAACCGGCAGGCCGAAAGACTTCTGGAGCGATGCAAGTCGCTCTGCTGCGGCGCTTGAACGGCGGAAGTGAGCTGACAGTTTTCGTGCCCTGTTCAGAAGGCCATCTAGGCCGGGATAGTGTGTTAAAAATTGCTGCACGACAAGGTTCAACACGTGAGCCATACAAGGTACGTGTGTCACCTTGCCCAGGCGAAGTGCCGCACCCAGGTTTGCAGCATTGTCGCACACGGCCTTACCAGGCTGCAGTTTGAGTGGAGACAACCATTTATTAAACTCGGACCGCAAAGCTGACCACAACTCCTCAGCTGTGTGACTCTTATTACCAAGACATGTCAAGCTAAAGACCGCCTGATGCCGTTGCGCTCTGCTGCCAGCATAGTAATGAGGGGTGCGTGATTCCTTCTGCGCAGTGAGAACGCTGGTGGCCTGACCAGGCAGGCTTGGGGCGGAGGTGGAGGACCCAGATGAGGTGGAGGATGCAGAAGCAGTGGCGGAACTTGGACAGACAGAGGATTGACACACAAGTCGTGGGGACGGCAAGACTTGTGCAGCAGACCCTTCACCATCTATCACCATAGTTACCCAGTGCCCAGTCAGCGACATGTAACGTCCCTGTCCATGCTTACTGGTCCAAGTATCGGTGGTGAAATGCACCCGTTCACACACAGAGTTTCTCAAGGAAGCGGTGATGTTGTGTGCGACATGCTGGTGTAGCGCGGGCACACCTTTCTTAGAGAAGTAGTGGCGACTAGGCATCTGGTACTGGGGCACAGCGACAGACATAAGGTCTCTAAAATCCTGTGTGTCCACTAGGCGGAAAGGCAGCATTTCGGTAGCCAACAGCTTACAGAGGGATAGAGTCAACCTCTTAGCTTTGTCATGGGTCGGAGGAAGTGGCCTTTTATTTGACCACATCTGAGGGACAGAGATCTGGCTGCTGTGTGTAGACGGTGTTGAGTAGGGTGTCCCTGGAAAAATGCAGGTTTGTGAGGAAAGTGCAGGCGGAGACATGATGTTGCCTTCATCCAACGTTGGTGCTATCGATGTCTGAGAGAGCTGTACACACTCACTTGTTTCCCCTTCCAAACCAACTGACGACCTTACAAGCAAACTGCCTGTTGCGGTTACAGTGGTGGAAGTTTTGCGTGGAAAAACAGGTGTGGCAGCTGTCCCCACAGTCCTAGAAGATGAAGAGCGCGCGGATGCAGTGGAAGGGGCGGGCGGTGGATGGTTCGCTCCACTAGGCCGCATTGCAGCACGGTGAGCTTCCCACCGGGACTTATGATATTTAGTCATGTGACGATTCATGGAAGAAGTTGTCAAACTGCTGAGGTTTTGACCTCTACTAACAGAATCATGACAAATGTTACATATCACATGAGTTGGGCGATCTTTTTCGATGTGAAAAAAGGACCAGGCTAGGCAAGGCTTAGAGGCCATGCGACCTGTTGATCCACCACGAATAATGCTCATAGGCAGAGTGGTGGCTGAGGATGCAGTTGTAGACGTGCTACCAGTGCTCCGACTCTGTCCAGGAAGGCGCAAGGTAACTTCGTCGTCGGTTGCATCCTCCTCCACCGCCTCTGTTGACCTCCTCGAGTGCCTGACTGGGGGTTGACAGTAGGTGGGATCTAGAACGTCATCATCAATTGTTGTGTTTGCACTCCCCTCCCCCTCAGACCGAGCCTCTTCTTGCCCTGAACGAATATTTAAGTTGTCATCCCAATCGGGTATCTGCGTCTCATCTTCATCAGTATGTTCCTCATTGTCTATAACCACAGGTGTTACAGTTTGTGACAAAGGGTCAACATTATGCTCAGAAACTTGGTCCTCACGGCCTGAATCTGAGTCACAAAGGTTCTGGGCATCACTGCAGACCATTTCCTGTTCTGTACTCACTGTAGCTTGGGAGCAGACCTCTGATTCCCAGGCTATAGTGTGACTGAACAGCTCTGCAGACTCAGCCATCTCAGTTCCACCATACTGTGCAGGGCTGATGGAGACTTCAGAGCTGGGAGAAAGCAAGTTTGATTGGGATGACAACTCAGAGGACTGGTGTTTTTTGGATGCGGTACTTGAAGTGGCAGAGAGGGCACTTGTTGGACCACTTGAGATCCATTCAAGCATTTTCCTTTTTTGCCCATCATCTACCTTTGTTCCTGTTGTTCGTGTCCGTAACAAAGGGAGCACATCGGATTGTCCACGGTAAGTAGTAGACATCTTACTTTTGCTGGTAGATGGTCTATCTTCAGCAGATGATAATGGAGCTTTGCCACCTTCCCCACGGACAAAACCTTTTTTGCCTTTTACACCACGCCTCTTCCCCTTTCCACCAGCATCTGTCATTTTGCCACTCATGTTGATTGCGACAAGATTGTGGACTGAAAATGTGGTAGTAAAAATTGAGAGGTGGTGAAGATTGCAGTGGTGGTCTAGCTTTATTAACAGCAGAATAATAAAGAATAAATATCCCTGACAATGCAACTTAGTTATAATTAGTTGGAGTGTGCAACGCAGGCAGACGTGCTGCAAATGTCTTTGCACTAGTGGGACTATAGCAAAGTCCAATAGCCACGTATAGGATGCCACTAGGTACACTGAGTGTTTGCTAGTATAATGGCTTGGTTAGAATGAGTTGTAGTGTGCAACGCAGGCAGACGCGCTCTGCAAATGTCTTTGCACTAGTGGGACTATAGCAAAGTCCAATAGCCACGTATAGGATGCCACTAGGTACACTGAGTGTTTGCTAGTATAATGGCTTGGTTAGAATGAGTTGTAGTGTGCAACGCAGGCAGACGCGCTCTGCAAATGTCTTTGCACTAGTGGGACTATAGCAAAGTCCAATAGCCACGTATAGGATGCCACTAGGTACACTGAGTGTTTGCTAGTATAATGGCTTGGTTAGAATGAGTTGTAGTGTGCAACGCAGGCAGACGCGCTCTGCAAATGTCTTTGCACTAGTGGGACTATAGCAAAGTCCAATAGCCACGTATAGGATGCCACTAGGTACACTGAGTGTTTGCTAGTATAATGGCTTGGTTAGAATGAGTTGTAGTGTGCAACGCAGGCAGACGCGCTCTGCAAATGTCTTTGCACTAGTGGGACTATAGCAAAGTCCAATAGCCACGTATAGGATGCCACTAGGTACACTGAGTGTTTGCTAGTATAATGGCTTGGTTAGAATGAGTTGTAGTGTGCAACGCAGGCAGACGCGCTCTGCAAATGTCTTTGCACTAGTGGGACTATAGCAAAGTCCAATAGCCACGTATAGGATGCCACTAGGTACACTGAGTGTTTGCTAGTATAATGGCTTGGTTAGAATGAGTTGTAGTGTGCAACGCAGGCAGACGCGCTCTGCAAATGTCTTTGCACTAGTGGGACTATAGCAAAGTCCAATAGCCACGTATAGGATGCCACTAGGTACACTGAGTGTTTGCTAGTATAATGGCTTGGTTAGAATGAGTTGTAGTGTGCAACGCAGGCAGACGCGCTCTGCAAATGTCTTTGCACTAGTGGGACTATAGCAAAGTCCAATAGCCACGTATAGGATGCCACTAGGTACACTGAGTGTTTGCTAGTATAATGGCTTGGTTAGAATGAGTTGTAGTGTGCAACGCAGGCAGACGCGCTCTGCAAATGTCTTTGCACTAGTGGGACTATAGCAAAGTCCAATAGCCACGTATAGGATGCCACTAGGTACACTGAGTGTTTGCTAGTATAATGGCTTGGTTAGAATGAGTTGTAGTGTGCAACGCAGGCAGACGCGCTCTGCAAATGTCTTTGCACTAGTGGGACTATAGCAAAGTCCAATAGCCACGTATAGGATGCCACTAGGTACACTGAGTGTTTGCTAGTATAATGGCTTGGTTAGAATGAGTTGTAGTGTGCAACGCAGGCAGACGCGCTCTGCAAATGTCTTTGCACTAGTGGGACTATAGCAAAGTCCAATAGCCACGTATAGGATGCCACTAGGTACACTGAGTGTTTGCTAGTATAATGGCTTGGTTAGAATGAGTTGTAGTGTGCAACGCAGGCAGACGCGCTCTGCAAATGTCTTTGCACTAGTGGGACTATAGCAAAGTCCAATAGCCACGTATAGGATGCCACTAGGTACACTGAGTGTTTGCTAGTATAATGGCTTGGTTAGAATGAGTTGTAGTGTGCAATGCAGGCAGATGTGCTCTGCTAATGTCTTTGCACTAGTGGGACTATAGCAAAGTCCAATAGCCACGTATAGGATGCCACTAGGTACACTGAGTGTTTGCTAGTATAATGGCTTAGTTAAAATGAGTTTGAGTGTGCAATGCAGGCAGACGCGCTATGCAAATGTCTTTGCACTAGTGGGACTATAGCAAAGTCCAATAGCCACGTATAGGATGCCACTAGGTACACTGAGTGTTTGCTAGTATAATGGCTTGGTTAGAATGAGTTGTAGTGTGCAATGCAGGCAGATGTGCTCTGCTAATGTCTTTGCACTAGTGGGACTATAGCAAAGTCCAATAGCCACGTATAGGATGCCACTAGGTACACTGAGTGTTTGCTAGTATAATGGCTTAGTTAAAATGAGTTTGAGTGTGCAATGCCGGCAGACGCGCTATGCAAATGTCTTTGCACTAGTGGGACTATAGCAAAGTCCAATAGCCACGTATAGGATGCCACTAGGTACACTGAGTGTTTGCTAGTATAATGGCTTGGTTTTAATGAGTTGGAGTGTGCAATGCAGGCAGACGCGCTCTGCAAATGTCTTTGCACTAGTGGGACTATAGCAAAGTCCAATAGCCACGTATAGGATGCCACTAGGTACACTGAGTGTTTGCTAGTATAATGGCTTGGTTAGAATGAGTTGTAGTGTGCAATGCAGGCAGACGCGCTCTGCAAATGTCTTTGCACTAGTGGGACTATAGCAAAGTCCAATAGCCACGTATAGGATGCCACTAGGTACACTGAGTGTTTGCTAGTATAATGGCTTAGTTATCAGTTGGAGTGTGCAGAGGACAAGAGGGTACAGTGGCAGGATTGTGGTGCTCTGGGTAGAGGAATGGAAGCCTGCCTTTCTATTCCCTCCTAATGGTGAAATGCAGGTAGGAAATCCCTGACCTGGGCTACACAGACGCTGTTGCTGTTTGCAGGACCTGTCACCTATGGCTCTCTGACCCTGCCGGTTGGAGCCCTTAAAAGGACTGCTATAAAGTGCTCTCCCTAAGCTGTCTAACGCTGTGTATGCAGCGCATACAGCTGTATCGGCTATAGGACTCAGGAAGACGGAGCTGCGACAGTGATGTCTGACACCAAAGACGCAGAAGGCAGATAATGGCGTCCGTGAAGAAAATGTCCGGTTTTATAATGCAGGGACATGTGACATGCAGATCCTATCACACATGCCGTTGCTTCTCTGGCTCAAAGTCCACTTAGCTGTGTGTGTGTCTGGGATTGGCTGACATGCTGGCCCGCCCCACAAGACGCGCGCACTTAGGGAAGGAAGACAAGAAAAAAAAAAAATGGCGATCGCCATTATAGAAACAGCAGTGATCTGAAGGCGCTGTTCACGCACACTATACACTGAAATGTGATAATAGTTTGATTCACAGAGTGACTTACACTATTACAGCAGAAACCAAGCTATGATTTAGCTGTTTTTTGGCTGCTAGAACCGTTCTCGAACGTTTCTAGAACTACCGAGCTTTTGCAAAAAGCTCGAGTTCTAGTTCGATCTAGAACATGCCCCAAAATCACTCGAGCCGCGAACTGGAGAACCACGAACCACGAACCGCGCTCAACTCTAGTATTCAACCCCCTGCAGATTTAGCAGGTTTACACATTCGGAATTAACTTGGCATTGTGACATTTGGACTGTAGATCAGCCTGGAAGTGTGAAATGCACTGCAGCAAAAAAGAATGTTATTTCTTTTTTTATTTTTATTTTAAATTGTGAAAAGTTTATTCAGAGGGTCATTTATTATTCAACCCCTCAAACCACAAGAATTCTGTTTGGTTCCCCTAAAGTATTAAGAAGTATTTCAGGCACAAAGAACAATGAGCTTCACATGTTTGGATTAATTATCTCTTTTTCCAGCCTTTTCTGACTAATTAAGACCCTCCCCAAACTTGTGAACAGCACTCATACTTGGCAGTGGGGACATTGGTTTCAGTCAATACCATAAGTAACGTACTCCACCGCAATGGTCTCCGTTCCAGATGAGCCCGTAAGGTACCTTTACTTTCAATATATATATATACCTTTACTGTATATATATATATATGTATATATATATATATATATACAGTGCCTACAAGTAGTATTCAACCCCCTGCAGATTTAGCAGGTTTGATAAGATGCAAATAAGGGATGGTATTCTTGGGGTCGTATGCAGTGCCATCCAGTCTCCAAACGTCACGTGTGGGTTGGTCTCATCAGACCAGAGAACCTTGAACCAGTCTGTCTCAGAGTCCTCCAAGTGATCATGAGCAAACTGTAGACGAGCCTTGACATGACGCTTTGAAAGTAAAACTGAAGAATAAGGAGCGCTGATAGTGTAATACCAACAGATCAGTGAGGTAGATCAGGAAAAATACACTCACCTGAAAAGGTTGTGATAGTCACAACCACTGATAAAGCATAGGATGATGGCGTCTGCTGCAGCCCCACGTGAATGTGCATACAAATCAGAGTGAAGAGGGGGTTAATGCCGCGCATCAGCCAAAATGAAGATGTAGCACGTTGATGTTATCAACATATTCTTTTATTCCATTGGTCTATGCGTTTCGAGGATATACCTTTTCTTCAGGACCAGTGCATCAACATAGTTGATGTTGATGCACTGGTCCTGAAGAAGAGGTATATCCTCGAAACGCGTAGACCGATGGAATAAAAGAATACGTTTATAACATCAACGTGCTACATCTTCATTTTGGCTGATGCGCGGCATTAACCCCCGCTTCGAAAGTAAAGGAACCTTATGGGCTCGTCTGGAACGGAGACCATTGCAGTGGAGTATGTTACTTATGGTATTGACTGAAACCAATGTCCCCACTGCCATGAGATCTTCCCGGAGCTCCTTCCTTGTTGTCCTTGGGTTAGCCTTGACTCTTCGGACAAGCCTGGTCTCAGCACGGGTGGAAACTTTCAAAGGCTGTCCAGGCCGTGGAAGGCTAACAGTAGTTCCATAAGCCTTCCACTTCCAGATGATGCTCCCAACAGTGGAGACAGGTAGGCCTTGCCAGCCTTGTGACCCTCCACGATCTTGTCTCTGATGGCCTTGGAATGCTCCTTTGTCTTTCCCATGTTGACCAAGTATGAGTGTTGTTCACAAGTTTGGGGAGGGTCTTAATTAGTCAGAAAAGGCTGGAAAAAGAGATAATTAATCCAAACATGTGAAGCTCATTGTTCTTTGTGCCTGAAATACTTCTTAATACTTTAGGGGAACTAAACAGAATTCTGGTGGTTTGAGGAGTTGAATAATAAATGACCCTCTGAATAAACTTTTCACAATTTAAAAAAAAAAAAATAAAAAACAAATAACATTCTTTTTTGCTGCAGTGCATTTCACACTTCCAGGCTGATCTACAGTCCAAATGTCACAATGCCAAGTTAATTCCGAATGTGTAAACCTGCTAAATCTGCAGGGGGTTGAATACTACTTGTAGGCACTGTATATAAATATATATATATATATATATATATATATATATATACATATACACATATATACGTCACTTGTGGGGGCGGCACTGGTGTCTACATATCGGGTATTCTTACAACACGCACTGACAGTGCACAATGACAAAAATGTACTGAGCATATGTCAGAATTGACAATCCACACATGCTCAGTAGACCAGGGACTAGCCTAGCCCCTTCAATGGATTCACTAATAAAACTTTGTTCCAGGGAGGGGGCAGAGGCTGCAGCTTCTGCCCCCTGATGACGCTTTGTTTGAGTATCTCAGCATGCACTAAGATTTTCAAAGTGTCATCAAAAAAGCAAGTAGTTAAGAAAAAAATAAAGCAGTTAGGTAGAGTAGTAAGGGAAGGATATGGAATTTTTAATTGAAGTAAATTAAGAAATAAATTAACTAGATAGGGATTTAGGATGAAAATGTATTTGTTTTGGACTTCCCCTTTAACTATCTATCTACCTTTTATATTTTCTGACTATATTGCAAGATTTTTCTGGTCTTCATAAAAAGAGGATGCTTAAAAAGAAAAAAGCGAGGTCTACTTATCCTCATAATCTTCCTTCTGCCCAAGTACTACCATACCACAAAACTAATTTTCTGACAACTACTTACTTGATTCTACAGCCAATCAGTGGCCTCAGGGGTCATGTCATTGGTGGTCATCATGACAAGTCCTCCGATCTAGCGGAGACTACTAATAACTTTGAAAAAGAAATGGAATATCCCTTTAAATTTAAAGAGGCTGTGTCATGAAGACATCTCTTTTACTATAACCTACTAAGCAATATGGACATCATAAAGGGGGTTCTCTAGTTGGGACCCCTCCTATTCACCAGAATGAAGAGCCACTAACATGGATTGACAATTTAAATGCTCGGCATGTTCAATTGTATTTTCACACTGTTTAGAAAATGTACGGCTAGCCAACGTCTTCCCTGACTATGTCTGATCACTGAGAGTTTCTACAGCTGGAAGCAGGGTGAGCCACTGATTGCAAGAACAGATTTATTTTAAAAAGTGTTTCCTAAATTACTATCATGAGGTGATAAAAAAGATCAGCCTACTACTTGCTGTAGATGATGGAAGCGAATAGAAAGGCATTTTAGAAACCTAATGCTATCACTAATCTCCCTACAGAGAGTGAACCTAAACGCACCTAGAATTGAAACTGACTTCTTCTTAAGATTAAAGTAGGCCCATTATGCTAGATTTTTACTAATTTAATTTTATATTAATTGTTTGACATAAATGCTTTCTGGAAACATATCTAGGACTAAGTACTACAGAATGTGCTTTTTATTATGCAGTCAAAGAGAATTTGAGAGAGCAGCGCAAGGTGAGGGCAGCGAGCCCGATTACAAAGATATTTCATTTATTAGGCTGTGTGCTGTAGTTTCAATACAATCAGTGTTTTATCAGCAGGAGGTTACCACTACTGGACTAAATGTCTTGTGCAAGATAGTCAGGCAAATCTATTTAACCCCATCCCCAACACTGATTGGCAATTTCCCTTGTGGACTGTGAGCCCCTGTGGGCAGGGTCCTCCCTTCTTCTATACCAGTCTGTGCCTTGTTTTGTTTATGATTATTGTACTTGTCCCTACTATATGTACCCCTTCCCACATGTAAAGTGGCATGGAATAAATAGCGCTATAATAATAATAAATAATAATATTATTATTAATAATAATAATAATAGTAATAACTTGCTGACAATGTACAGTATACACAGGAAGTTGTCTGTCAGACATGTTGGTTGGATTATACACAGGAAGCTACCAGTCAGGGTGTGGGCGGGGTTATACACAGGAAGCCACCAGTCAGGGTGTGGGCGGGGTTATACATAGGAAGCTACTAGTCAAGGTGTGAGCGAGGTTATAAACAGGAAGCCACCAGTCAGGGTGTGGGCGGGCTTAGACACAGGAAGCTACCAGTCATTGTGTGGGCGGGGTTAGACACAAGAAGCTACCAGTCAGGGTGTGGGCGGGGTTAGACACATGAAGCTACCAGTCAGGGTGTGGGCGGGGTTAGACACAGGAAGCTATGAGTCAGGGTGTGAGCGCGGTTATACACAGGAAGCTACTAGTCAAGGTGTGAGTGAGGTTATAAACAGGAAGCTACCTGTCAGGATGTGGGCGGGCTTAGACACAGGAAGCTACCAATCAGGGTGTGGGTGGGGTTAAACACAGGAAGCTAACAGTCAGGGTGTGGGTGGGGTTATACAAAGGAAACTAACAGTCAGGGTGTGGGCGGGGTTAGACACAGAAAGCTACCAGTCAGGGTATGGGCGGGGTTATACACAGGAAGTTGTCAATCAGACATGTTGGTTGGATTATACACAAGAAGCTAACAGTTAGGGTGTGGGTGGGGTTGTACACAGCCCAGAGATCTTAGCTCTGCTACATCCATCAACACTAAAAAAAACTTTTATGTACTGGGATGATACAAACAATCAATGATAAATCACCAGCAAGAAAAATCTAGTCGATAAAAATTAACTTTTATTAAGTAAGAATTTTTTAAAAGAGAAACAGGATGTTTCAGGAAGGTAGACCCCCTAGAAGGGGTTAAGAATTATATCACAACTTGTTATTATGTTGGGAACACAAAACAATTCTACATAATTAGTGTCACCTCGTATACATGGTGTATATAATAATGGAACAATATGCTAAATAAATATTCTCACTCCTGGAAGAAGCGCTACAAGTGTGAAACGTGCGTCGGAGAGGGTGTGGGACACTTACTTGCACTTCTGTGATACCCCATAGGTAAATGTTTTCTTAGCTGCTTTTTGTCATCAGCTGGTTGGAATGATTGCTTTTTTATAAACACGCTCGTGTTACTATATATATTTATTTAGCATATTGTTCCATTATTATATACACCATGTATACGAGGTGACACTAATTATGTAAAATTGTTTTGTGTTCCCAACATAATAACAAGTTGTTATATAATTCTTAACCCCTTCTAGGGGGTCTGCCTTCCTGAAACATCCTGTTTCTCTTTTAAAAAATTCTTACTTAATAAAAGTTAATTTTTATCGACTAGATTTTTCTTGCTGGTGATTCTTCTACATCCCTGTTAACATACAGTGATTCTATAAAAACTGTCCCAAGCAGCTCAGTAAGTGACACATCCCTGGAAACAGGGCCTCATTCTCTACATCATGCTGCTATCAGATCCCATAGCAAAAACCTGGTCACATATTCCTTTAATGGCAATATACCTTTCTCAATTACTATTATATACAGTACAGACCAAAAGTTTGGACACACCTTCTCATCTCTAGAACAACTGTTAAGAGGAGACTTTGTGCAGCAGGCCTTCATGGTAAATTAGCTGCTAGGAAACCACTGCTAAGGACAGGCAACAAGTAGAAGAGACTTGTTTGGGCTAAAGAACACAAGGAATGGACATTAGACCAGTGGAAATCTGTGCTTTGGTCTGATAAGTCCGAATTTGAGATCTTTGGATCCAACTACTGTGTCTTTGTAGGAAAGGTGAACTGATGGACTCTACATGGCTGGTTCCCATTGTGAAGCATGGAGGAGGAGGTGTGATGGTATGGGGGTGCTTTGCTGGTGACACTGTTGGGGATTTATTCAAAATTGAAGGCATACAGAACCAGCATGGCTACCACAGCATCTTGCAGCGGCGTGCTATTCCATCCGGTTTGCGTTTAGTTGGACCATCATTTTTTTTTCAACAGGACAATGACCCCGAACACACCTCCAGGCTGTGTAAGGGGTATTTGACTAAGAAGGAGAGTGATGGGGTGCTACGCCAGATGACCTGGCCTCCACAGTCACCAGACCTGAACCCAATCGAGATGGTTTGGGGTGAGCTGGACCGCAGAGTGAAGGCAAAAGGGCCAACAAGTGCTAAGCATCTCTGGGAACTCCTTCAAGACTGTTGGAAAACCATTTCTGGTGACTACCTCTTGAAGCTCATCAAGAGAATGCCAAGAGTGTGCAAAGTAGTAATGAAAGCAAAAGGTGGCTACTTTGAAGAACCTAGAATATAAGACATATTTTCAGTTGTTTCACACTTTTTTAAGTATTTCAATCCACATGTTTTAATTCATAGTTTTGATGCCTTCAATGTAAATCTACAATTTTCAGAGTCCTGAAAATAAAGAAAACTCTTTGAATGAGAAGGTGTGTCCAAACTTTTGGTCTGTACTGTATATGTATGTTTTTTTTTACTATTCATTTCAAAAAAATATTATATCATTTGCAAACAGTCAATGTAGTTAAAACACCCTATTACGAAATTGTCATACATTAACTGCCAAATATTAGAAAAGCATCGAACGATCATTCTATGTGCATAGAATTCATGCCAACCTGTCTAACCAGGCTAATAATTGACCGCTGACAGGCTTGACTATTTTTTTTCATTATTAATAATTAACGAGCTTCTAAACATGTTATAGTACTCTACTACAAGCCAACCACTACACCACTAATCCTGCATGACTTTAGTAGTAATAATCAGATGTTTTTACAAATAAAATTATCCTCATAGTCTTAAGACCCCGTTACACACTACGATTTATCTGACGATATGTCATCTGGGTCATCTGGGTCACGGTTTTCGTGACGCACTTCCGTCGTCGTTAGCGAAGTCGCTGCGTGTGACACCTACGAGCGACTCCGAACGATCTTAAAACTAGTGAACATCGTTGATTGTTGACACGTCGTTCCTTTTCAAAATATTGTTCGTCATTTGGAACGCAGCAGACATATTGCTATGTTTGACACCCTGCAAACGATAAACAACATCGTTAGTGCATCCGTCATCAGTGACGCGGGCGTGACGCTACGAGCAATGCTCCACGCCTCCTACACTCTGATTGGTGGTACCAACTGCGTTCTGATTTGGCAGGCATGGTTGATAAGGCGGACACAATTATACGCCTGTGTCGTTGCCGGAATCGTTAGGAGAATTGCTGTGTGACGGTGTCCACATGACCGCCTTGGTCAAACAATATATCGCTGAATGATGTAGCGTCGTTTGTGAGATGGGTGCGTGTGACCGCTACAAAACAACCTATGAGCGATCTCGGCAAATCGTAGCAACGATCTGGGCGTGTCACATCGCTAACGAGATCGCTAGCGATATCGTTGTGTGTAAAGCGGCCTTTAGACTATCTCCCAGATTTGCTCATAAGTGGTCAGTACAAGTATTAGAGATGAGCGAACCTGAGGTTCGAGGTTTGGGTTCAGAAACCGACTTCCAAAAAAACAAACAGCAGGTTCGAAGTTCAAGTGAGTTACGAGTGCAAACCACTCAAGTGATGCTCAGCCCTGTGTGAGCCGTGTGCAGTGTTTGATCGGCTCCAACTGGGGATAAAATCAGCGTGATCAAATGTAGTGTGCACAAAAAAAAAAAAAAATCGTAAAAACCCTGCCCACCATCCCCAGGATGACAGCATGAGGATGGATACATGAATTGCCCAATTACTGACTTCCATTAAGGTTCAAATCAAGTCTGGGTCACAAACCAAACCTTATCTAAGGTTTGACTTTACCCTCCGAACCAAAACTCCAAAGGCTCTCTCATCTCTACTTTTCATCACAATCAGTTATTAGACATCAGACTCTGCTAGAAATCAGCTGAAGCTTTTTGGTCCATATCATGAGAACAAACGTCCAGCAATAAGTGGCACAGAAGTTGCGATTGCACCTATATATGTATTGTATACTGTGTGTAGAATTATTAGGCAATTTGTATCTTTGATGACTTATTTTATTATTGAACAACTACAGTGTTGGCAGTCAATCCAAAAAGTTAATAAACCTGAAATCTGAATATTTAGGAAAATAAAAGTGAGATTTTGTCTTTCTTAGGAAAATATCTATCTGTGCAAAATGATTGGTCAACTATTAATGTACAGAGTTATCATTGAACTAAATAAACAACGAGTCTGAAAAGAAAAAAGTAAAATATTTTATGCCCAGTGTTATTATAGTTTTTTTATGGGGCTGGTAGATGAATTAATCTCTTCTTTTGACCAAAAAATATAAAGGAATATTACATGTCAATTATTATCATTTTAATTTCACACAAGACGCCATTGAAGTTATGTATTTCATTCACGCCACTCAGTAATGAGCTTCTGTTATACATTTGTAGCGCCCCTGAAGCCATCAGGGAGCTACAAGGTACTGCATCCCCACCAGGATGCAGGGCCTACCCCCTAGGGACCCAGAAGACCAGTGCCAGTAACAACCAAACACTCCAGTTAATCTGTATTTTTCCCCAATTAACCCATAGACTGGTACCTGGCTAGGGTTGGACCAATGGATGGCTGCCTAGAGTTGGAGCCAATCCAGTCAACTAGATGACCAGGTGAGAGGAGCAGACAGTGGATAGTCAGTCAGCTAGTGAGTGATTCGGTGACAGAGAGAGGAAGCGAGCAGGTGTGGTGCACTGACAGGAGTGTGACAGTGACCTGGTTGCCGGTGGAGTACGGTGGAGTACTCCCGGAATCACGCACCGACGGGGTACAGAATCCTAGGTCAAACAAAAGCTCCAGGCAGACCTGATAAAATCTGCACAGTGAGGGGACCATCAAGGACCTCACTGACCTTGATGTTCGGGACACAGTAGCAATGGGAGAACCGGGGACAGGACCAGTGACTCCAACCCCACAGGGTTCACGCTACCGTCATACGGACTGCTGTAAGAGACAATCAGGAGGGGACCCCCAGCTGCTCCAAGCCATGGGCACCCACCAACCAAAGACAGGTGCAGAGGAAAGAAGCCTCCAGGTCACTAAACCGGCACTGGGACTAAGGGGACCTGCGGTTGAGACCAGCCGGCCTCAGGTGACCAGTTTTCAGCTTACTGTGAGTAAAGGAACCAGTTACAATGCAACCCTATCTATATCACCGATCCTCTGGGGCCTGACCCTGCTTGCGGAGGGCCTAACATCCAGGCTGCCACTAACACTAGCCCCAGTAGTGAAAACTGTGCAGTGGCGGCTCGATCCCCATAGCCGCAAAACTGCAAGTGGTGTAATGTGTGAACTTTGTTCAAAATCCCCTGTAAATATTCCTTTTAAAAAGCACCCAGGACATGGGACCGAGCAACGGCCACCAAAGTGACATTCCCCAGTTATACACCGATCGGGACCGAGTACCCCATAACCCTGGGTGACACACATTTCTTCATAGTCCTCATCTTTGACTTATCCATTCCTCACTATTGAATGGCAGTTTTGTACTTATACACATTGTAGGCAGAAGCCTGTCAATCAGTGTTTTGGCAGGATTGTAAATAGCTCATCATTGACTAGCAGAGATGCAGCCAATGCAACAGTGTTTTATTATGCCAATGTTCAGGAAGCAGAAATCTACAGCAGACACTATCCAACTTTCCAAAGTCCATCATCATATGCAGTTAAAAGTAGTGGGGAGAGAGCCAAGTGCAGGCCCCCTTATGGACGACAGCCGTTTCGCACGTCCTTGTGCTTCTATGGACCCATAGAAGCACAAAGACGTGCGAAACGGCCATCGTCCATGAGGGGGCCTGTACTCAGCTCTCTCCCCGCTACTTTTTACTGCACATGATGATGGAATAAAGCACTTTGGAAAATTGGATGGTGTTTACCGTAGATTCCTACTTCCTGGACATTGGTTTGCATTTTCTTCTCCCTGTTTACGTGCACCCATGACCATTGTTTCCATAAGGAGGACTGAAGCTGATCTATAAACCCGGCTTTAAGGTATTGCACGGTTTGGTGCAGAAACCGCCTCTGCATAGTATAAGTGTTTTATTAAGCAGTCTAGTGATTGGCATAATGCTGAAATTGTGGTCTCTGTCCATATTTTATATTGCCCTCAGACTAAGATGGATAACCCTGCTGCCATTGTCCCTTTAGACAATGTAATACACTGGATAGATTGTGTCGTAAGTTCTTTACTGAATCCATTTAGCTGAGAAAGAGATCACGATAAAGTCAGAATGTCCATTCTAAATCAGTAGCGGGTTTCTCTGTAGTTTGCAAGCCATAGTTTTATAGAGGTAATTTATAACAGCCTATGTCTGGTGTCCTAGTGGTAGCCTATATACATCTGAACGATTTACAGGGTAACAAAAATTAGTTCCTCTATTGGTTTTCTCTTATCTGTAAATACAACATTTTATATAATAGGTATAAATGAATTTAGTCCATTTTCCAATATACTTTATCCGTGCATCTACACTTAAACCCAGGAAGATCTTCTTTATCTCATGCACATAAATATGTGCGGGTATTTGTCACATTTGCAGTTGTTAGGATGCATGTGCTGGAGGCATAGTCTCTGCTTACCATAATCTGATGCTTCTTGCTGGAGAAATTACACAGCACATTGTAGAAACCTAAAATATAATGGTTTCCAGTTGCTCTTAGAAATCCACTGCACTTATTCCCCAAATGTCGATGAAAGAATATTTAAATGGACTTATATTCACTCATCTGGGGCCTATTTATGGCACAAAGACAGGATTTGCTGTATCTGGACATATACTGAATGGAAACTGTAACAGCTATGTGAAGCACAAATCCGTAGTAAATGCTGAGTTTTTTCCAGATATGTCATCCCAATTCTGTCTTTTCTACAACATTTTTAGCGAAAGCAGACATAAATTTAAATCTTCTATGATATACAATGTATGAAATAAGCATTGAACAAGTAACCAATTTTCTAAGTAAGATATTTCTAAAGATGATATTGACATGAATTTCTCCCCAGATGTCAATAACAACCCATCCAATCCCCCACATGCAGAGAAATCAAACCATAGATGTCCATAAATTAAGTTATTAATAAAAATAATTAAAAATTACACAGGAAAAAAATATTGAACTTGATTGAATTGAACCTATTCCCTCAGCACTCTTCTCCGGTCCATGGGGATATCCTTTTTATTGTGGCCAGCCTCTTCATGCTGCTGAGACGTCATCATCATGCCAGCATGTCACATAAGAGGTGATAGAACATCCACTCTAGCTGTGTTGCCAATATGGATTGCCGGCAACGAAGTTCCAGGAAAGCTCCCTGTCTGGCAATGTCTATCACCGATGGTGGCATACAAAACATTACAATGAGGTAAATCTGGCCAATGGCCACCCCAGAGTCTCTGGCCTGGGAATTAGCCCAGATTGCCCTCTTTTAATCCACCTGTGCCCCTTTAAGACTCTCATCTAATACCAGCTGGTTCAACTGTCGATAGTCTGATCTGGATAGAGGCCTTTACTTCCCCCCTTCCTATCCAGAACACATATGTAGTTGTGATATCGAGAGATAGAATAGTTTTTGGCTGATTGACACATATCTGATGTGTACCACCTTAAGGGACTCCACAATACATTACTACAATACAAAATAGACAATACTATGGCATTCTCCTGTTGACTTCATATCTATAACACATACAGTATATTGAATAAACCCAATCTCATGCTTCTGAACATTGAGATCTCATCATCCTTCGCCAGTATTTACTCATTTCAGCAATGTATTCGACAAGTTTCCTAGGCGTATTTGGCCTGTGCCGCCAGTCACCTGCAGAAGCAGTACCATGTTTTTCCAATAATAAGACCTCCCCCCCAAAAAAGCCCTAGCAGGGATTTTCAGCATTTTCGGAACAAGGTTTAAATATAAGCCCTACTTCAAAAATAAGCTTTAGTTGTGGTTCAATAATGAAGTGTCCATGCAGATAAAGAAGTTAAAGAATACTGCAGGACACTTCATTATAGACAGAGGACACCCTGCAATCATAATCACAAGACGTCGAGCGGTAGGCCCTGCAGTGGATCACACACCCGCACACATCAGATGACGCACACAATCACCCATCAGATCGCACACACACTCACCACATCCAGTGATACTGATTTTTTCCTGCCAGCAGAATCCTGAGACGCAGTGCTGTGGAACGCAGAGACCTGCACCTGCGGATGGAATGCTTACAGGACCTGCGATGTGTAACTTCCTCCCACCTTTCCTTATGGCCGAAGGCATTCTGGACCGCCGGATGAGGGGAGTAACTAGTGAGTGTGTGTGTGTATGAGTGTGTGTGTGTGCGTGCAATCTGATGTATGTGAGTGTGTCGGCCAAAAGGAGGGGAGGACAGCATGCAGCATGCCTGCTGGGAGCAACCGCCAGAGATCACAGGGAGGACATGGGAGCCAGGCAGATGTCCAGGGTCTGGTAAGTATGAGTCTCCTGGGAAGGGGGGGGGGTCTGCTTTTTTGGGGGGAGTAAACTTACTCTTAACCATGTTTCTCCAAGAATAAGACCTCCTACAAAAATAAGCCCTAGCGCTTTATTGAGGGCAAAAAAAAACAGTATAAGACAGTGTCTTATTTTTGGAAAAACTTGGTAGCAGTACCTAGTCTAATCTCACTCGCATGCACATCATATGATCATGCAGAGTGTTCAGAGGAGGAGGACTGAAGCATTAATTTCACTTCCAGCAGTACAGTCATTGCCAGTTGCACTTTTCACTCCTGCCATAAAACTGTCTACTTCAAAAGGAAAGTAGTGCATTGTCTTTCCAAAGTTTCCAACCTTTTATGCAGCATTCTACACAAAATAATGCACATTCCGGGGGGCGGAGCCGGACATGACTGTGTAAGGACGCTTTCTCTCTGAGCTCCTCACTGCAATCCCCCATAAAACTGGTTTTTACTGCTAAAATGGGCAAATCCTCTAACAAAAAGGCTAAGCCCAGCACCATGAAGCGGCCACCTTCATCCCAGAGCAATATTGGATCCTACCTCACCCGCTCCCGGGAGCCTGGGACAGCACCACAGCCAGGACGGGAGCTGAGGCCTGCAGATCATGATCCTTTACCAGGCTCGTTGCCTAAAATCACGGCACCTTCAGAAGCCCGGAAGATGGGAGCAGCGGCCGGGAGTTCCCGTGCCATAGAAGAACCCACAGCGGGAGCCATAACTGCGGTGGCTAACAGGGGAAGCCCGACGCTGAGAGAGACAGCAAAGCCTGCGGCGCCATTTCAAGATGGCGGCCGCGCACGGAGGGAACAAACCGGCGGTTCAGTAGTGGAGGTCAGGACACCCACAGCCAGTGCCTTACCTGCTACGCGTCCCATTGCAAAGCTGCAGGATCCGGTGAGTTCACACAGCTCGCGTGTGGTCGGTGCACATGGGAAGCTGGGAGCTGCGGCCGAGGAGAGCGGGGCGCACGTGCATCCTGGCACAAGCGGTGACTCTCCACTGCAGGCCCGTGCACGGGAGAAGATGTCGCCGCGTTGTGTAGCGGAGGAGATGAACACACCATCCTTGCACACAGGTGCTGTGGAGGGGGGGTTGAAAACGGCTGCAATTCACTCTGCTAACCCTGATAAGTTGCCTGCCTGCAGTTCACAGATGCTGGGTCTGCGTGAGGGCTCAGCAAGGGGAGCCCTAACCAGAGACTGCGGTGGTATTACATGCACCTCTCCCCTACCAGAGATTAAAGGGCCCCTGGAGAGCATTGGGGAAGGAGAGGGTCCATATAATCCCCTGGTGGCTGCAAATGAATCCTGGGGAATTCCCCAGGGGGAGACATCCCCCACCCATTCAGAGAGCTGGTCCACAGGTTCCTCCTGGGCAGAAAGCCTGGCAAGCCCAGGTGAAGAATCAAGGAGGGGCACTCTGATGCCCATGAATAGTGGGCTACAGGTGCTGGGATCTCCCCCACTCCAACATGCATTAATGCCACAAGCGTGGGGAGGCATGACTAACCCCGAGGGTACTCAGAAAGTGATATATGGTCCGGCGTTTCAGGACTCTTTTCGGGCATATGCCAACATACCCCATACTGATGCCCCGATGGGTGAGGATCGTCCGGCATCCTTAGCAGATTTGCGCTTGCTGTTACAAGCGATGCCCACCAAGAATGATATTGCAGCATTAGCCAACCAAGTAGTGGCGGAATGTAAACAGGAATTCACCCAATTGCGGTCTGAACTTTTATAAACTCAATAAAACTTTTAAATTGGAAAAAAAATAATGCACATTCCCAATGAAGCATGTAGCTTTATCATGATCATATATTGTGTGCACCACCATATATCTTCATCAATGCAGTTGTCCACAGCTATAGTTAAGTGATATTTGAAAATGTTAACTCCATTGGCCGCTACAGTTAATGAAGACAAGACAGATAAGGAGCATAAAAAAAAATAATGTAGAACATTTTCTTTTTAAATAATGCACATTTTATCACAATTTGCTCCAAAGGACAACTATGCCGCTTTATCATTAAAAAACAATCTAGAAGGAAACAAAATCAAACATGTCAATCATTTCAGCATTTGCTGCTTTTCCTTAGACTTTCAGTTGTCAAAATACCAAAGAGTGAGTCCTGAGCTTCACCAACACAACAAAATGAAATCAAACAAAAAAGATAAAATTGTCTCGTTTTGTAACCATGGCTCTGTTAACTCTCTCCTGAGAAAATGAAAATTTGCTTTAAGGATTGGCAATAAAAGAAAATGTAAAATAATATGGCTAGATGATAATAGCCATAATAGTTTGAGAACAGACAAAGCCAGAGCTGAACAAACAAACAAAATGCACTACACAACATAAAAAAGCATCCAAAAGCATCCCTGTAATTCCTACAGTATTTTCATCCTTTTTTGATCATACTTTGTCTAATGAAATCAGTACATACTATATATAGTGCATGCCACTCTTAGGATGCTCCAAATTCATTAAACGGAATCCGTCAGCAGGTTTTTGCTATGTAATCTGAGATCACCATGATGTAGGAGCTGAGACACTGCTTCCATCAATATGTCATGTACTAGGCTATGTTGTTGTTTCAGTAAAATCAGTGTATTATCAGCAGTAGTGTCACACTGTACAAAGGGCTAGTAAGACGTAGTATAGTGTATTCCCAACCAGGTGACAGCAGAGTAGTGAAGGAAAGTCAAAGTAACACTATAACAGAAAGACAGCTGAAGTACAGGAGATTAACTTCAGCAAGCAGTTCACAGGCGAACCACCAGGAGGCAATAGAGTAGTCAAGCAGTCAGGGTCAAGCCAGGAAAGTCAAGTCACTGCAAAGAGAGGATCAAGATCAGGTCAGAAAACAGAATCGAGAGTTGGATGATGGAAGATCAGGTATGAAGAGGAAAACACAAAGGGCGCAGGGAACAGAAGACAAGGCTGGAGGGTATGGAGACGCAAACACCGGAAGGAGGATGAACCAGGATGGGTAAACAACTGACAGGAGCAGGAAGTCCAGGACTTGGACAGACTGATGAACAGGGGAGAGTACAGGTCAAGGCATGGTAACAAGGAGTCAATTCAAACAGGAAATCTCACCAGAGTCAGTCACAGGCTGCAGAGCAAAACTATAACCAGCACAGGAATCAGGGACCAGATATAGTGTCTCCTGAAACCAGAATGAGGCTGATGGGAGTTAAACCCTGACATGACCAAGACGGGTCTGGGAAACTCCGGAGCAGGGAATACCGGTCCTGGATTATGACAAGTAGATTATCACTAGAGATGAGCGTACTCATGGAAGTTCGGATCAGCAGGTTCAGCCAGACTTTTTTTAAAGTTAGCTTTGGGACCTGGACTTGACCTTAACCCCAATAGAAGTCACTGATTGGGCAGTTCGGATCTCCCCCCACATTCAGCCGGCCATAAACAGATCATTTCTGTGGGCCAGAGGGTAGAATTTTTTCATTTTTTGGGGGGTACACACTATATCTGAACACTGTTGCTGTTTTTTTACCTAATTGGAGCCATTAAAACACTGCAAGCCGCTTGCATTAAGCTGAGCACCGAGCGTACCCGAGCACAGTGATGCTCAAGCTAGTGGTTTGGATACGTAAAGCACCCAAACTCCATACTCGAACACTAATTTTTTTTAGTAAAGTCCGCTTTCGGTTATAAGCTATGTTCACATGTCCTGTAGTCATCCATTAGAATGGATCCATTGAGAAACTGATCTCTGCTGGATTCGTTTTATTAACAATGATATCTATGGACAACGGATCCATTAACAAATTGCTATCTAGCCATCCATTATACTTGCATTTGTAATGGATCTTTTGTTTTCTTAATGGATCTATTAAAAATGGATGATAAATAGCAATTCATTGACGGATCCATTGTCCATAGACTCCACATGTTAAAAATGGATCCAGCCAAAATCAGTTTTTAGGAATGGACAAAAAGGTTGTGTTTGCACAGCTTTTTTTCAAATTGATCTCTAACAGATCCGTGATAACGGATTACTACAGGACGTGTGAACCCAGTCGAGGTTATGTGAATTACCATAAAGAAGTCATTTTGTACATGGTATAAATGTTACTATTTTCCTGAATCTGGCATTTAACTTCTGTTCCCGCTCTTCTCCATTTCTGAGCTATGGGCTCCCTCTTCCCTGTATATTTATCAGGCCTTGTTATCTAGCTGGACATGATCCTTAACTCTTCTCTGCGGACGTCTTCATGAGGACCATGCCCAGTTGGCTATAAACACTGGAATTTTATACACAGAAAATGGAGACATATCTAAAGAATGGTGCAGGGGAGAAAAAGGAAAAATAATGCCAGATATGGGAGAAAGGCAAGTATAAGAATCTGACAAAAGTAATAATAAATAAAAAATCTATGAAAATGAAGAAATGAAAGTCAGACATTGCTGCTTTTCTGCTTCCACAGAATTTTTAAAAAAAATAAAACTTATGAAATCGGCCTGGACAGAAATGATGGTCCCTTAACTTAATATTTTGTTGCACAACCTTTTGAGGCAATCACTGCAATCAAACGATTCCTGGAACGGTCAATGAGACTTCTGCTCCTTTTGACATTTATTTTGGTCACTCCTGCAAACTGCTCCAACTGTCTGGTGTTTGAAGGTTGCCTTTTCCAGACGCCATGTTTCAGCTCTTTCCAAAGATGCACAATAGGATTTAGGTCACAGCTCATAGAAGGCCACTTCAGAATAGTCCAATGTTTTTTTCTTGGCCATTCTTGGGTGTTTGTAGCTGTGTGTTTTGGATCATTATCCTGTTGCAATACCCATGACCTGCAACTGTGACCAAGCTTTCTGACACTGGCAGCACGTTACTCTCTAGAATCCCTTGATAGTCTTGAGATTTCATTGTACCCTGCACAGATTCAAGACACCCTGTGCCATATGCAGCAAAGCAGCTCCAGAACATAACAGAGCTTCCGCCATGTTTCACAGTAGGGACAGTGTTCTTTTCTTGATATGCTTCATTTTTCCATCTGTGAACATAGAGCTGATTTGCCTTGCAAAAAAGTTCAATTTTTGTCTCATCTGTCCATAGGACATTCTCCCAGAAGCTTTGTGGCTTGTCAACATATAGGTTGTAAAATTTCAGTCTGCCTTTTTCATGATTTTTTTCCAACAATGGTGTCCTTCTTGGTCTTCTCTCATGAACTCCACTTTGGCTCAACAATGACGGATGGTGCGATCTCACACTGATGTTCCTTGAGCTTGAAGTTCACCATTGATTGCTTTAGACATTTTTCTGGGCTCTTTTGTTACCATTCGTATTATACGTCTATTTGATTTGTCATCAATTTTCTGCCTGCGGCCACGTTCAGGGTGGTTGGCTGCAGTCAAGTGGATCCTAAATTTCTGAATAATATGTGCAACTGTAGTCACAAGAACATCAAGCTGCTTGGAGATGATTTTATAACCTTCACCTTTAACATGCTTGTCTATAATTTTCTTTCTAATCTCCTAAGACAACTCTTTCCTTCGCTTCCTCTGGTCCATGTTGAGTGTGGTATTTTACATGTCACCAAACAGCACAGTAAGTGTCTGTAGCCCTATATACAGGCCCACTGACTGATTACAAAATTGTAGACACCTGTGATGTTAATTAGTGGACACACCTTAATTTAACATGTCCCTCTTGTGTCATTATTTTCAGGGGTACCATCATTTCTATCCAGGCCTATTTCATGAGTTTTATTTTTTTTTAAATTTCTGTGGAAGCATGGTTGAAAAGCAATGTCTGACTTTCATTTGTTAATTTTCATAGATTTTTTTATGTATTATTAATTTTGTAAGATTCAAGTTATTTCTGTGATAATTGTGGGTTTTTCTTTCATTTTTCGAGGTGTACCTACAATTTTGATCACATGTGTGTGTGTGTGTATATATATATATATATATATATATATATATAGTTATGTAACAGGTCCTTTTAGTTAAAATATGCTGCATTTTCAGTGATGCATAACTGTGGATGAGGTTTGAAGAAGTCAATAATATCGCAGAGTGATGGGTCTTTAGGATATGGAGTTCTAAAGCTGAGAGAATTTACTGTACCTCCCAATCTTCTATTCTAGCTAAATGTTAGTGATTTTTGCAAGGTGAATTACTACTTTCTGGCAGCTAACAGTGACATGGTACAATTTTCAAGGTAATGATTTGCACATTTTATAGAGAAGCTATTACAATAAGAATCAATTTTAAGCTCAGAATCAATGAGGCAGAACAAATACTTATGTTTAAATAAATGTTGGCACTAGAAATTCATACAGCATTCTGGATAAATTGTAGAATTTCCTGACATGTCTCCAGCAGAATAGTTATTTATAGCTAAATATATTTGTTCACACGTTTAGTAAAAATGCTGCTCGTTTTTACACTCGACCCGAATAAGTGTTCCCTTCTTTTGTCATGACACTGCAAATTACCGACACTCCGGTATTGTCCAGGAGTCTCTCAAAAGAAGTAAAATCTTATCAACTCTTGACACAGCAGACAGGCCAAGGTTTGCTATACTTCTAGGGGTGCTTGAAAGTTTGTGAACCTTTCAGAATTTTCCATAGTTCTACATAAATTTGACATAAAGCTATGTCACGTTTTCCATAAGTTCTTAAAGAGAATCTATCAGCAGATTTTTGCTATGTAAGCTAAAGACAGCATACTGCAAGGGTTAAAACATAAAATTCAGGGATGCCTGTCTTGTCACAGTCGATCTGTTGTTTATTTGCTATTTTAGTTTAAGCAGCAGGACCCTTCTCATTGCTCTGACTACAATGTCACGCGCACGGCATTCCGGCACGAGCCCTTCTCTGATTGACACCTCACTGTCAAATTTTAATCTCTATAGAGAGCTTACTGTAGGCGTGAGCAACTCTATCAGCTCTGCTGCATTGCTAAATCAAAAAAAGTCTCTGTGTTAGCAGTAATCTAAAGCGGGCTTTACACGCTGCGATATTGTTAATGAATTATAGTTGGGGGTCACGTTGTTTGTGACGCACATCCGGCGTCATTAACGAGATCGCAGCGCGTGACACTTATGAGCGACCTTAAACAATCGCAAAAGAGGGCAAAATCGTTTGCCGTGGAGAGGTCGTCCTGAAACAAAAAATCGTTTTCAGGTTGTTAGCGATGTTGTTCCTCATTCCTGTGGCAGCACGCATCGCTATGTGTGACACCGCTGGAGCGAGGAACATCTCCTTACCTGCCTCCACCAGCTATGCGGAAGGAAGGAGGTGGGCGGGATGTTTACGTCCCGCTCATCTCCGCCCCTCCGCTTCTATTGGCCGCCTGCCGTGTGACGTCGCTATGATGCTGCACGACCCACCCCCTTAGGAAGGAGGCGGTTCACGGGCCAGAGCGACATCACAGGGCAGGTAAGTCCGTGTGACGTGGATAAGTGAGGTTGTGCGACACGGGCAGCGATGTGCCCATGTCGCACAACCGATGGGGGTGGGTACGATCGCTTGCAATCTTGCCCGCTTAAGTGATACATATCACAATTAGTATCAGTAATGAATGTCCCTTTGTGTATTTAAGTACTTACCTGTCGCCATTCAGGGGTCTTTTAATGGCATTCTTAGGATTTTTTTCTGTCGCATTTTTTTCTGCTCGTTTTTTCCTCAAAAAACAAAGCAGTTTACTGTGCCAGATAAGTGCATGAGACTTCTGCATTCACATGCACATTACTTAGTTTTTCTTGCAGATTTCAAAAAGTTTTAAGTCTGCAGCAAGTTAATTCTTTCAGCATTTTTGCAGCATTTTTCATCCAGTCTTATGAATGGGATAAACTGCATTATAAAAATGCCAGATCCACATACACACTTTTTTTTCTTGCACATCACTTCCTTGCAGATCCAGCAAAATGGCAGCTTGTAGCTGCTATATTTTTTAATTGTATAGGGCCATTGAAAGGTTACAAAATAAAAAAAGTACTTATACTCACTAGAGATGAGCAAACCTATTCAGTTCATGTTCACCAGTTTCAAATTTTGTACGAGCCTTGGCCGGTTAGTTCAGGCTAGACTTACTGAACACATTGCTCAAAAGTTGGCAATGTTCGGTAAATGTTTGTTTGCATAAAACCCACTCGCGGCCCCAGAGCAGTTACAGCCGTGCTGGAGACTCGGTAAGGATATATTGCGTTATTTTCTTTCTTTTACAGCCCCCCTACTCCATTTTACAAGATATAAGTTTGGCCTCCCATTGAATTTAAAGGGCATGGCATGTTCGACTAACAGGTTCACTGAACTGTTCGGTGATCACCGGGAGGCTCAGTAAAGATCGGCAAACTGAACTTTGAAAGGTTTGCTCATCTCTAATGCTCATCTTACCGCTCACCTCTCCAGCCACTCATCTCACTCATCGTCACCAGTCTGATCCTCGTCACATCTTATGATGACCTACATGAGTGCTGAAATCCCTGCAAGGTCACAAAGCACATGATTTTTTGCCAATTTACGCATAACCCTCCTGGGCCTGATTTGAGCCAAAATTCCCTTTCAAGCGCTCGAGGCACTGATAAGAAGATATGGCGAGGACTGGACAGGTGATAGCGAAGAGCGAAGGGGCAGCAGTAAGAATCAGAACATTTCTACATGAGAGCAACTTACAAGAAGCTGACCATCTTTTCTTTTTTTACATAGGCCAGACAAGTGGAGAGTGGATTAAATATGTATAGTACAAATTATTGCCAATGCAGAGATTAATTAGATATTGTGCCAAGAATAGATACGGATCAACTGCAATCATTTGACATTGAAATTGTGGTTGTCATTTCTTATATCGAGAAATTGTTGCCCAAGTCCAAACTTGACAATCATTAAAGGGAACCTGTCACCAGATTTGGTGACTATAAGCTGCAGCAACCACCAGTGGGCTCTTATATAGAGCATTGTAACATTCTGTATATTAGAGCCCAGGCCGCTGTGTAGAGTGTAAAAATGACTTTATAATACTTACCTAAATGGTGCAGGTTGTGGTGATGGAAGTGCCATGTGTGAGTGGGCTGGTTATCAGTCCCATTTTTATAACTAACCCAGCGCTATTCTACAGGATGTTTCTGTATTAACTATGACAGAGAAGGAGGTTTAAATAAACCAGTCACTCAGCCCACTGCACACTCTTCTGGGCCAAACACAAGCCAGAAGTGGAGCTCCAAGCTGTCGTTGGATGCAAAGCTTGAAATTACAGGACTTCATTTCCATATCAATAGCCGGGCCACCATGTACAATGCATAATTTGTAATACAGGTGTCTTCTTATGATGGCAGACCTTTCGGACCCCTTAGATAAAGATGCAGAATATTTTGTTATGGCAATTTTTTTTAATATTTATTTAGAGAAAACTTAGTAACAATTCAGATAATTAAAATATGTCTAACCATTGCAAATTATGAACAGTTCTAGAAGTCGCACTACAAAATTTGGTCCTCATTCATGGACAGCTCCTTTTTGCTCATCTCTTGTACTCCTGCATTGGATCATCTTTTAGAATTGTCCAATAGTAATCTGCAACCAGAGATTTGCCCGTGTCGCACAACCGATGGGGGCGGGTACACACGCTGGCGATATCGGTACCGATATCGCAGTGTGTAAAGCGGCCTTTACTCTTAGACAGATCAAAATTTCTAACAAGATACTTCAATTCACTTTTGTATTATAAGGTGAGGTCCAGTTGAGGTTGCTTACAGAAAGTCTGGGTCATGAGAGGAAGATTCTTCTTGACGCAGCACCCTCTTCTTCCTTACTTGACTCGACTGAAAAGGTTTCTGGTGCTTTTGGACCCGGCAGGTCCTCTGTGTGTGGTACTTAGCATATTGCAAATGGAATGTTTGGATACTGTAAAGTCCTCTTCTTCCTTAAAACGCCTTTCCTAATGGGAGGCACCAAACAGAAATAGCAATCAGTAGTGTGATCGGTTTGCTATCTCCAGATCATTGGGACTCCAAAAGGCCTTGATTGCCTTTTCCATGAATCAACTGGGTAAGATATGATGTACATCTATTGCAGCATATCTGTGGAGCCTAACTCTTATCAGGATCTCCTATCCTGCAAAATACAAGTTATAGGCTTTACTTTTCACGGTAGACAAGCTTTGCCTTTGTGACGAAAAAGTAACTTCTCTGTATACGTAATAAAAACTATCTACTTTTTTAATGCAAGAACGAGGCATATTTAGAAAAAAACATATAGAAACATGTCAAGATGCTAAGAAACTGAGCTAAGAAATCCTAAAACTGTATACCTTACACAGAGAGCATTTATAAAAGTAGGTGATACACCTGTAGTTAGGAGGATTACGCCATTGGAGTGGCGTTGGTGTTTTTTGATTGGTCAACCTAAGATAATAGAATATGGAAGGCTCAATAGACTAAATAGATGATGTAATAGACTAGATACTATCAATGCAACAGTGATGATGAAATTATAAGAAAGCTATTTTTCTAAATTCCAGCAAGAAAGGTGTCATAAGTAATTAGAACCTCTTCTGGCTCTTGAAAATTAGAGATAATCAGCAAATTTAAGCATCATATTCCTTTTCAGCACCACAAAATTAATTAAGTTCAACTGTTTTCGTCTCTGAACCAATTTGATTATAGAACAGTTTTACACTACCGAAGGAAATAAGACATTGCACTTTACATCTGGCAAATTGTATTTAAAAATCAAGAAGGATATTGTAAGAACAAGCACCATACAGCATTGTATAATACAGGTGAAAACACGATGACTGCGGAAAACCCACCATTAGCAAAAAATAGCTTGGTTTTCTTGTTTGTATTTTTTTATGCCAGAGCTTCTATAGAATTATTGTTCTCGCTTTTGTGCAAAACAACCTGAGGTCTTTAATCCAAGATAGTTTTGTTCTAAAAATAAGCTTTTAAAACTCCATCCCTGCTGCTGTATAATGACTAATGACTTGGTACATGTACTGTGAATTAATGACCAGCTTTTCTTTGCTGCTCTATATTTCCTGCTGCTGGCATAAAAGCTAGAGTACATTAGTTTACCTTTGTAGTGATTTCCTAATTGAAGTGATGATCACTGTCTATTTCTAAGAGATCCATGTTCCAACATTTCCAAGAAACCAAATAAAAACAGGAACCGAAAGAAGACGACATGCTTCCAAAGTAACATTATCAGTGATCAGCATTGAGCATTTCCAAGGAAATATATATATATATATATATATATATATATATATATATATATACTGTAAATACAGTACAGACCAAAAGTTTGGACACACCTTCTCATTCAAACAGTTTTCTTTATTTTCATGACTCTGGAAATTGTAGATTCACATTAAATGCATCAAAACTATGAATTAACACATGTGGAATGAAATACTTAACAAAAAATGTGAAACAACTGAGAATATGTGTTATATTCTACGTTCTTCAAAGTGTCCACCTTTTGCTTTGATTACTGCTTTGCACACTCTTGGCATTCCCTTGATGACCTTCAAGAGGTAGTCACCGGAAATGGTCTTCACTTCACAGGTGTGCCCTGTCAGGTTTAATAAGTGGGATTTCTTGCCTTATAAATGGGGTTGGGACCATCAGTTGTGTTGTGCAGAAGTTTGGTGGAAACACAGCTGATAGTCCTACTGAATAGACTGTTAGAATTTGCATTATGGCAAGAAAAAAACAGCTAAGTACTGTACCGTATATATATATATATGTTTATATATATATATATATATATATATATATATATATATATAGTTCCCAGAGATGCTTAGCACTTGTTGGCCCTTTTGCCTTCACTCTGTGGTCCAGCTCACCCCCAAACCATCTCGATTGGGTTCAGGTCTGGTGACTGTGGAGACCAGATCATCTGGCGTACCACCCCATCACTCTTCTTCTTAGTCAAATAGGCCTTACACAGCCTGGAGGTGTGTTTGGGGTCATTGTCCTGTTGAAAAATAAATGATGGTCCAACTAAACACAAACCGGATGGAATAGCACACCCTGCAAGATGCTGTGGTAGGCATGCTGGTTCTGTATGCCTTCAATTTTGAATAAATCCCCAACAGTGTCACCAGCAAAGCACCCCCACACCATCACACCTCCTCCTCCATGCTTCACAGTGGGAACCAGGCATGTAGCGTCCATCCGTTCACCTTTTCTACAAAGACACGGTGGTTGGATCCAAAGATATCAAATTTGGACTCATCAGACCAAAGCACAGATTTCCACTGGTCTAATGTCCATTCCTTGTGTTCTTTAGCCCAAACAAGTCTCTTCTGCTTGTTGCCTGTCCTTAGCGGTGGTTTCCTAGCAGCTATTTTACCATGAAGGCCTGCTGCACAAAGTCTCCTCTTAACAGTTGTTCTAGAGATGAGAAGGTGTGTCCAATCTTTTGGTCTTTACTGTGTATATATATGGAGCAAATTCGGAGCTGGGCTCCCACAAGCATGTTGGTCATATGAGCAAAGGTGCTGTAATAATTTCCACAATCCTGGTCCCTTTCTTATAATTTCCCCCTTTCCTGGCACCTATACTGTTATAATGTCCTCCATCCTGGCCTCTATCCTGTAATAATGTCTTCTATCTTGGCCCTCATCCAGTTATAATGCTTTCCACAGTCAAATACTGACACCTTTGCTATAATAATGTCCTCTGTCCTGTACCAGCATTCTGTAATAATATTATCTATATTGCACCCTCATACTGTAATAATGTCCCCTGACCTATAATAGTGTCCCCCATTCTATCCCCGTTCTGTAATAACTAAAATGCATGTGACCGCTGCTGCTAATCACTGATCATTGCGATCTCAACAAAAACTAGTCAGCAGTGAAGAGCAGTAGCAGGAAGGGTGGAGGATGAGTAAAGCATCATTTGTTGTTAATCAGTGGGGTTTATGGGGTAACATTTTTTGTGTAGATATCCTCTTTAAAACTAAAGCTCCTTCATATCCTATAAAGCTATCTAATATGATAGCAGATCAGATATTAATGGTGAATATAGGCTAGCAATAAGATGCTCATTGACCGATTGCTTTGATTTAGATTCTAGATTTTCACATTAGGATATGAAAGAGCAAAAATCCTTGTTTAATGTAATCCTGCTGTGCGTGGTGTATTCAGCACCACTGATTTATATACATGAGGCCCGTTGTAAGTGCAGTCACATCGTATGACAAGGTCATGTCTCATAATTACATGCCATTAGTTACTGTTCACGTTCAATCTGCAGCCTACATTTTTCCTACGTAAAAACTGAAACTTGATACAATGTTATGTTTTCTGTAATAATAGAGAAATCCATTTGGAGGAATTAACTAACTCCTAAGGGTACGCCCACATTCGGGAACGGCTGCTGATTTTCCATTTGTATTTTTGGGCTTCAAATCCACAGCATTTAACAGCAACAGCTGTAATTTTTCCTCTATAAATTGACCAGTGATGTGTACTTTTTTTTTTTTGCATGTAAATTTTTTTTGCAAAATATTCACTGATTTATCGCAGCTTTCTCTTATCAAAATAAATGAAGCCACAATATCAGCAAGTATTTCACAAAACTACAATTGTCATGTATAATGGTTTGTAGATTTTGTTTTCGCCTTTCTTATTTATTTTTCTTAAATATTTGTGATGGTGGGATATGGAGTACTGTGTATCCTGTTGTGTAGGTTCGTATTTTACGCTTGGTTCACTGTCCATTATTTGTATTGCTTGTGTGTACATTGTATTGTCTGTAGGTAATCACCCCCTGTAGTGTTCCTGTCCCTAGGTGTGGGGGGAGGTGGGCCTGGAATCCACCTAACTTCTTTTCTTACCTGGGTGGATGAGGCAGTCTGTTTGAGAACTTGTTGAGAGAAGGACGAAGATTGATCCTCTGGGCTGAAGGTGCGACTCCTCAGAGAGACCTGGATATTGACTGCATACTGGACTATATTCGTGTTTCTACACTATTTTACACTCTGTATGGTGGATTATCTTATGGACCGTTTGATTTGCTTGGAATAAATGCTTATTGGATTGTACAGAAATCTCTTGCTCTGTTGATTGTGTGATATGGGAAAAGGACTACGTCACAATATTTATTTCAGAGATCCAGGGAAAATTCCACATTTAGAATTCCGCATTCCTTTACACAAATATCCTGGTTACATAGTTACATAGGCTGAAAAAAGCCCTAGCTCCATCTAGTTCAACCTTCCTCCACTAATTATAAAATTCAGCACTAAATCATTTATAACCAACAATGTTGTGTGTAGTGAGGAAATCATCCAGCCCTTTTTTAAAAGCTGTTATAGTATCTGCCATTACTACCTCTTGTGGTAGGGCATTCCACAGTCTGACTGCTCTAACTGTAAAGAACCCTTTCATATTTAGCTGCTGGAATCGCTTTTCTTCCACTCGCAGTGTATGCCCCCTGGTCCTTAGTATTGTCTTTGGAAGAAATAAGTCATGTGCGAGTCCTTTATATTGACCACACGTGTATTTATACATATAAATGAGATCTCCTCTGAGACGTCTTTTTCTAAGCTAACCAAATCTAACGTTTCCAACCTGTCATCATATGGGAGGCCTCCATTCCTTGTAGTAGTCTAGTTACCCTCCTTTGAACTGACTCTAACCTTCTGAATGTCCTTTTTAAAATGTGGACCCCAAAACTGGATCCCATATTCCAGATGTGGCCTTACAAGTGATTTATAGAGGGGTAACAATACGTTGGGATCACGGGATCTAATCTCTCTTTTTATACACCCTAAAATCTTGTTTGCTTTTGCAGCTACTGCCTGACATTGACTGCTGCTGCTCAGCTTATTTGTAACCAGAATACCCAAGTATTTCTCCAGTTCTGTTTTTACTTCCATTTAATGCAGGGGTGGGGAACCTCCGGCCCGCGGGCCGTATGCGGCCCGCAATGACCTTTTCTGTGGCCCCCGGGGCACTGGAGCAGATTCCCGGTGGCTGTGGTGCTCGGGCAGCCGCTCATCTTGTCTATTGCCGGGAGACAGCACTGGGGGTGGGACTTCCTCCCTCTTGCTCCTACATGCTCCCTGTGAGATTACAGCTAGAATCAGAGTGATGGGGGAGGGGCCTGCACGGGATATAGAAGGCTGTATAGTGCCGTGCGTTCTACCTCTCACACTCCCATTCTGTGCTCGGCTGTTCATGGCTAGCAGGTCTTTTCTTGGAGAGAAAAGATGAAAATGAAGCCAGCCCTTGAGCTGAGCTGCTGCATCCATCACTTGTGCTGCACCTGATCTTACAGGGCAACTAAGCAGCAGGTACTTATATCTGCGCTAAGTGTGTTTATATCTAATATATACCACCATATATCAAATGTATTTGTCACTTAAGTGTCCAGCGTCTGTTGTGTATACGACATGTGCGTGTGCTGTGTATACGGCGTGTGTGCTGTGTATGTGCTGTGTATACAGCGTGTGTGCTGTGTATGGGCTGTGTATGTGCTGTGTATACGGCGTGTGTGCTGTGTATGTGCTGTGTATACAGCGTGTGTGCTGTGTATGTGCTGTGTATACGGCGTGTGTGCTGTGTGTGTGCTGTGTATACGGCGTGTGTGCGCTGTGTATACGGCGTGTGTGTGTGCTGTGTATGTGCTGTGTATACGGCGTGTGTGCTGTGTATGTGCTGTGTATACGGCGTGTGTGCTGTGTATGTGCTGTGTATACGGTGTGTGTGCTGTGTATGTGCTGTGTATACGGTGTGTGTGCTGTGTATGTGCTGTGTATACAGCGTGTGTGTTGTGTATGTGCTGTGTATACGGCGTGTGTGCTGTGTGTGTGCTGTGTATACGGCGTGTGTGCGCTGTGTATACGGCGTGTGTGTGTGCTGTGTGTGTGCTGTGTATACGACGTGTGTGCTGTGTGTGCGCTGTGTATACGGCGTGTGTGCTGTGTATACGGCATGTGTGCTGTGTATGTGCTGTGTATACGGCGTGTGTGCGCTGTGTATACGGCGTGTGTGTGCTGTGTATACGGCGTGTGTGTGCGCTGTGTATACGGCGTGTGTGCGCTGTGTATACGGCGTGTGTGCGCTGTGTATACGGCGTGTGTGCGCTGTGTATATGGCGTGTGTGCGCTGTGTATACGGCGTGTGTGCGCTGTGTGTGTGCTGTGTATACGGCGTGTGTGTGTGCTGTGTTTGGCACTTAATAAAGTTTCATATTGTAAGGTTTATTGGTATATCTAATTCCTGGTGTGCACATGTTTACATGCAGAACTTTTTGGCTTGTTGAGTGCTGTGTATGGCTTATGTGTGTGCGGTATACGGCATGTGAGTGCTGTGTGCAGTATACAGTATCTCCTGTGCATGTGTACTATATATGGCCAGTGTGTGTCATGGGTAGTGTACAATATGACAACTGTGTCAAGGCTGTGTGCAGTATACGGGCAGTGTGTCAGAGCGGTGTGTGTATGTACAGTGTCTCCTGTGTAATATATATGATTTACCAATCTGCGCTTCAAACAAAGACAAACCTGGAAAAGCAGTTGTGAGACGCAAACATCACAGCGCACCAAAGAGAATCAGCTCTGGCCGCCACAGTAGGGGTATAGGGGTGAATTAATTAATTGTTTGACCAATTATAGCCGGGTCATTTTCAAGTTGATGATTTTGTGCGGCCCCCGAAGGTTGGTAGAATTTTCCAAATGGCCCCCGGCAGTAAAAAGGTTCCGCACCCCTGATTTAATGTATACGCAGCTATAGGATTACTGTGTGCCAGATACCTTACTACATTTATCAACATTAAATCTCATTTGCCAAGTATCTGCCCATTCTGACATCTTATCCAGATCTTTTCATAATATTGTACTATCAAGGTCAGTTTTTAATATCCTACATAGTTTGGTGTCATCAGCAGAGACTGAGACTTTACTATCTATCCCATCCACAAGGTCATTAATAAAGATGTGAATCCGCATAATTTACTGTGGATTAGCTGCTGTGGAAAACCTGCGGATTTCTAACACAAAACTGCAGAAATGATCCACAGGGGATGTAACGCATTTTTTTTTTGTAAAGTAATGCCACTAACATTCATAATAATGTTATCTGACTGTTATTAAAAGGGTTGTCCACTCCTCGGACAAGACATTGCCTATTGCTATATTCTCCCATGTAAAATAAGAACAGCCTGTACTCAACTCCGCTTCGGACGCCTTTCCAGCGTTATTGGCGCCAAGTCTCGCGAGCATCGCGTGACATTGTTTTGCCATATCAGCCCGGCAGCCAATCATTCTCACTTTTTCAGACAAAACTGACTCTCGGAAGCAGCGAGAACTGCTGACACTCTCCGACTTCCTATGAATGTCAGTCATTGGAGGTGAGTATAGGCTGTTTTTACTTTATATGTGGGCAAAATAGCAATAAGGATGGTGTGGTTCCAGTAGTGGATAACCTCTTTAAATTGTTGCTGTTTATCAGACAGTTACAGCAAATTATATAATTAAATCATAATAATATAAGAAACCAAAATCAGTATTTGAGCATTAACTCGATAGTCTTAAATGGAATTTGTCACCAGGTTTTTGCTCCCCCATCTGAGAGCAGCATACCGTAGAGACAGAGACCCTGATTCCAGCGATGTGTCACTTACTGAGCTGTTTGCTGTCATTTTGATAAAATCAATATTTCCTCTGCTGCAGATCTAGCAGTTATACAGAGCTCATAAATATTATGGACTACCTGCAGCACGCCAAATAGTCCTCTAATGATAATTTCCTGCTGGTTAAACAGTGATTTTATCAAAACTACACTAAGCAGTTCAGTAAGTGAAACATTGCTGGAATCAGAATCTCTGGCCCTACATTATTCTGCTCTCAGATTAGGTGTTAAAAAACTGGTGAGAGATTGCCTTTAATATTGTTTTTCTCTTTTCTTTTAACTATATTTAGTGGGTAAAATCTGGAAAAATCTCCCAATACATACCGTACCCTAAATATATAGCCATACCATATGTGCCTGAAAAAATAAATTCTAATAATACTTGGAGGATGGATTGAAAGAATTTTACTGTATGTGGGTATTCCTCCTTTTTTTCCTCATCTACTAATTCTTGAGGTTTAGGAGGTCTCCTAGGTATTTCTGAATTTTCGAGAATTCCTTTACCATGTAGGACTTCAATAAATAGAAAAAAATTATAATCAAAATTGAGATAGACTGAATCTATCAGCACTGTTTTATGATTTGTCCCCCAGATCCATCCTCCATTTTCAACATTCAGGACATGTCCAGTCACATGCAGTAAAACAAAAGTATTCTGAACCTGTTCAGATGTGAACAATGCTGGAAATATAAGCAGAAAATGCCCATTCTTTTAAAGGGAACCTGTCAGCCGATTCATGCTGTGCAACCTGTTAGGTTGTTTAGTCTACTTTTTATAAAATCAATATTTTATCAACAGGAGATTATCACTAGAGCAATAGTAAACCTACTGCCATGTCGTCTAACCACACCCCACCACTGTGCACCGAAAACTGCCAATCATTGGTGGGGGCGGAGTTATACAGAGCTCAGCACTCAGAGAACTGGTAGATCTGTAGGATATAAAACAGTTTTTAATCAAAACTGCAGCACCCAGTAAAGTGAGTGATATATAATTGAAATCAGGGTCTCTGCCCCTATAGCATGCTGCTCTTAATTAAGGTAGCAAAAACTTGGTGACAGATTTCCTTTAAATAAGATATTTTTTTTATAATGTATTGTGTCTATCAACATTCTTTTTGCATAAGCTATATTGAAACCTATAGCTCGATATACTGTACACTGCTTAAAAAAAATAAATTGAACACTTAAATAACTCATCAATGGAAGATTCAAGTTTAAAATATTTACTGATATAAATTGTAGATCACAAGATGTATGAGAAAAACGGGTTTGATGCTGCGCTAAAAACCACAACTCCAGGGGATTTGATGAAATCCTTTTCTTTATTTGCACGGGTCAACGCGTTTCGAAGGCACAGCCGCCTTCTTCATCAGGACAATATAAAGCTTTATATTGTCCTGATGAAGAAGGCGGCTGTGCCTTCGAAACGCGTTGACCCGTGCAAATAAAGAAAAGGATTTCATCAAATCCCCTGGAGTTGTGGTTTTTAGCGCAGCATCAAACCCGTTTTTCTCATACATCTTGTGATCTACTTTCCCATCGGGGCTGCAGCTGACCACCATATGCACTTTCTGCCTAAATGCTCGCAGAGGAGTTGTGCCTGTCACAACGGAAACAGGTGAGTACCTGTCTCTTTACATTTTAATCTCTTGTCCACCAGATAAGACCCTATTTTGCGCTTTCTTCCTCCACAGTTTTTTCCTGATATAAATTGTGTAATTTATTGAGATCAAAATAATGTATCAAAGGTCAATGTAAACCAGAATTATCAACCAAAAGAGGGATTGATTCCAAATCATACTAAAAATATAAGGAAAAATAACCCACAGGCATATTTTATCACTGTAACTAATACCGTGTTTCCCCAAATATAAGACTTAGCAGGAATTTTCGGCGTAAGGCTTCAATATAACCCCTACCCCAAAAATAAGCCCAAGCCGTGGTTTAATAATGATGTGTCCATGCAGCTAACAAAGTTACAGAATGCTGTAGGACACTTCATTATAGAAAGAAGACACCCAAAAAGAGAGAAGAAAGTAGACAGAAGACCCCGCAATCATACTCACCAGACGCCAAACATTAGGCCCTGCAGTGGAATGCACACCCAGACACATCAGATCACACACACATCATATCGTACACACATCAGATCGAACACCCACACACATCAGATTGCACACACTCCCACATCAGATTATACACATACACACATCAGATCGCACACACATCTGATCACTCACCAACAAACATCAGATCACACACCCGCCCACATCAGATCGCACAACCACACACATCAAATCGCGCAACCACACACATCAGATCGCACACACTCGCACATCAGATTATACACATACACACATCAGATCGCACACACAATCACACATCAGATCGCACACACAATCACACATCAGATCACACAGACACTTACCACATCCGCCGACACTGATTGCTTTCGGCCGGCAGAGAATCCTGGGATGCAATGCAGTGGAGCACGAGGACCTGTGGTGGAATGCATGGAGGACCCGGCGTTGGAATGTATCGATGTGTTCCACTGCAGGTCCTCTGTGTGTTCCACCACGAGTCCTTGCACTCCACTGCACCGTGTCCCGTCTCTGCCGGCCAAAAGCAATTGGTATTTCCGGATGTGGTGAGTGTATATGCGATTCTGTGTGCCATGTGATATGTGTGTGTATGTGCATGAGTGTGTGTGTGCGCGCATGATCTGATGTGTATGAGTGTGACGGCCAGAAGCATGGGAGGACCGCGTGGAGCATACCAGCCGGGAGCGCCCATCTAAGATCACAGTAGGACCTGGGAGTGACACAGATTCCCGGGATTTGGTATGATTCCTGGAAAGGGTGATCTGCATTTTTTGGGGGTAAACTTTCCCCCAACTGTGTTTCCTTGAGAATAAGCCCTACCCCAAAAATAAAACCCTATCACATTTTTCGGGGCAAAAAAATATATAAGACAGTGTCTTATTTTTGAGAAAACACAATAATATCACACAGTAGTATGTCCGGACCCCATATGCCATGTATGCGCATGCTACCAATAAAACAGCGAATTGTGTCCTAAGGTTCTCAGTAGAATTCAAGACTGGAGAACATGCAGACCAATGATTGGCATCAGTGCCTTCATCTTCCAGGAACTGTCCACATACTTTGAACACATGGTGCCATTTATTTCACCAGGACGAGCCGGAGTCTCGCGGCACCAGCATTATAGGTTCCAGCACTAAACGTACAGGGATTGTTCAAAACGTACAACCCCTCAAGTTTGAGCTACTTTATGGTCTGACATTAAAAATGAATTATTATGCAATCGGTTCAATTTTTTTTTTTGCAACTATTTGTTAATGTGTATTTATTTTTCTATATAACCACCATTTGTGTTATCATTTATTTGACCAAGTCTCAGTCTTGTCAATAAGTTTGCTACTGTTGCGTGGCTTGTTGAGAATCTATCTAGTATCATACATTGATTGAATCCACTTCCAGTGGTAGTTGCGGCTAATTACTAACCAGCCCTGTATTTAATATTGATCTCATAGTAGTAATAATATTCTTGGTTATATAATATTTTATCATAAGAGCAAACAAACCAAACAGAAAAGTTACCGGCACATTGAACGTTATCTGCTACCATAAATATGCTGCTCCTATTTCTCCTCTTACCACTATTGTAATATGTAATAATTTCACTTGAAAGTGACATAGCAACTGGTGGAATAGTATTGACTGCTGAGCTGGATAGCTTCTTCAGCGTTCTTAAAAATTGATTGTTCTCCTCTTTACTCAACAAGTCCTGGAAGTCAAGCAACTGTAAGACATGTTAAGTGAACAAGTACGGTATATTGATCTGACATCTTTAAAAAAATTCTTTTTCAAGAACATTATATAATAATTGCGTGGTAGATATACCGTATGTCAGAGTGATTTTACCTTGATGATAAAGCTATTTACCTTGTACATGTTTGTATAGGATGCATAAGTAAATTATCGAGCTACATCGGGCATTAAGTGTTAGCAGGGATGAGCGGACCCGTGGAAGTCTGGGTTTGATGGGTTCAGACGGAGTTTAGTTAAAAGTTTGGTTTGGCACCCAGACTTGGCATAAACTTGACTCCGAACCCATATAAGTCAATGAAGACCTTAACTTCTGTGCTGCAAAATGGCTGTAAATTGGTTGTAGTAAGGGCTAGGGGGCTTTAAAAGGAAGCGAAATGTGGGCAATTGCCCTGCAAACAATGTGAATAGGGAATTTTTTTTTTTTTAAATGACATGAGGTTCCACCTATTTTTGATAACCAGCGCAGATAAAGCAGACAACTGAAGGCTACAACCTTCAACTGTCAGCTTTACCTTGGCTGGTTATCCAAAATTGAGAGGATTCCACTCTGTTTTCAAAATTATTTAAGTAAATAATTAAATCAAACTCTGCCCTATTTTGATAATCAACAAACGTAAAGCAAAGAACTGGAGGCTGGTATTATCAGGCTGGGAAGGTCCATGGTTATTTGGCCATTCCCAGCCTAAAAATAGCAGCCTGCAGCCACCCCAAAAGTGGTGCATCCATTAGATGTTCCAATTTTGGCTCTTTGCGTGGCTCTTCCTGATTGACCTGGTGTGGTGGACATAAGTGTAATACATTTGGGCTTCTTGTCAGCTGCGAATTGACAGCTGGCATCAAGCACAGGGGTTAGCAATGGAGAAGCATCTATCAGACCCCCCCCCCCATAACTTACCTGGTAAGTGTATAGTTAACACATAGAGGGGAAAAAAATAGTTTATTTGAATAAACATTTCCCCACACTCCCTCATTCACAAATTTATTGAATAAAAAAATCCTCAAAGTTCCGACGTAACCCAAACAGTGAATAAAGACTCCCTTACATTCACCTTTTCACCAGTTTAGTAATTAAAAAAGACATCCTGGAAATTCCGACATAATCCAATGGTTTCATGACCCACGATGCCCAACAATTCCTATGGAGTCTTGTTCTGAGAATGTTCTCAGAATGAGGCTCCATTAGTCACTGCCATTCAGCAGCAGCCTGGAATTTCTGATGGTCGTGAGAAATTCCGTACCTGCCACTGACCGGGAGTGACATTTTATTTAATATTACTGTGTCTAATCTTTTTTTAAGATTCCATTAAACTCAATGCAATCCTATGCCATCCAATAACTAAAACATATTTGTTAACCCTTTTTCTTTTTACATGGGAGCTTATGGGTGATGGATAGTTGATAGAAGTCAACAATTGAGGTATCCATCAGATTTACTGTATACTGTTCTTTATGTTTGTTTAATATGTTGCTCTATACATCTCTGGGTATGTTTAATTTAGGAAATTAAGGAAGCAAACTACAGTGCGTTTTAGGGCCTGAATTTTGTTTTTTTCAAGATATTTATATAATAGTTTCATAGTTACATACTGTAGGTTGAAAAAAGACCTAGGTCCATCTACAGTTGAAACCAGACGTTTACATACACTTTCTGAAAAGACACATCTGCATGTTTTTCTCACTATCTGACATGAAATCAGAATAAACCTTTCCCGTTTTAGGTCAGTTAGTAACCAAAATTATTTATATTTGCTAAATGCCAGAATAAGGAAAGAGAGAATGTTTTAAGGCATTTTTATTACTTTTTGCAAAGTCATAAGAGTCACTAAGAGTACTATGGCTTTAAACAATATGGGACAGCCAATATGATGAGCTCATGTTTTTGGAAGCTTCTTATAGGTTTATTGGCAACATCTGAGTTAATTAGAGACACACCTGTAGATCTATTTAATGCACACCTGAAACATACTGTTTCATTGTGTAGCATCATTGGAAAGTCAAAACAAATCAGCCAAGGTCTCAGGAAAAGAATTGTGAACTTGCACAAGTCTGGTCCCTCCTCGGGGGCAATTTCCAGATTCGAGAAGGTGCCTTGTTCATTTGAACAAACAATTATACGCAAGTACAAACAAGATGGGAATGTCCAGCCATCATACTGCTCAGGAAGGAGACGAGTTCTGTGTACCAGAGATGAAAGTGTTTTGGTCAGATGTGCATATCAACCCAAGAACAAAAGCAAAAGATCTTGTGAAGATGCTGGCAGAAGCTGGTAAGATTGTGTCATTATCCACAGTGAAACAAGTACTGTATCAACATGGGTTGAAAGGCCACTCTGCCAGGAAGAAAGCATTACTCCAAAAAAAAAAAAGTCAGATTAAATTTTGCAAATGCACACAGGAATAAAGACCTTATTTTTTGGAGACATGTCCTGTGGTCTCACAAAAGTAAAATTGAACTGGCTATAATGACCATATTCACGTTTGGATGAAAAAGGGAGAAGTTTTGAAGCCTAAGAATACCATCCCAACTGTGAAACCTGGAGGGGGCAGCATCATGTTATGGGGTTTTTTTGCTGCAGGAGGGACTGGTGCACTTCACAAAATAGATGGCATCATGACGAAAGAAGATTATGTGGCAATACTGAAGCAACACCTCAAGATATCACCCAGGAACTTAAAGCTTGGGCAGAAATGGGTCTTCCAAATGGACAATGACCCGAAGCATACTGCCAAAATGGTTTCAAAGTGGCTTAAGGATTACAAAGTCAATGTTTAGGAGTGGCCATCACAATGCCCTGATCTCAATCCTATTGAAAATTTATGGGCAAAGCTGAAAAGGCCGGTGCGAGCAAGGCGACCTACAAACATGGATCAGTTACACCAGTTCTGTCAGGAGAAATGGGCCCAAGTTCCTACCAAGTATTGTGAGAAGCTTGCGGAAGGATATCCAAAATGTTTCACCTAAGTCATACAGTTTAAGGGCAATGGTACCAAAAACTAATGAAATGTATGTAAACTTTTGACTTTGCAGAAAGTAATAAAAATGCCTTAAAAGATTCTCTCTCATTATTCTGGCATTCGGCAAATATACATAATTTTGGTAATTGATCTAAAATGAGAGGTTTATTCTGTTTTCATATCAGTGAGAAAAACCTGCAGATGTGTCTTTTTAGACAGTGTATGTAAACTTCTGGTTTCAACTGTAGTTCAACTTTTTTCCAACAATTAGATATTTTGTCACCAAATCATTTACTAGTTATATACCATATTTTCCAGGCATTTAAGATGACTTTTTAACCGCTGAAAATCTTGTCAAAAGTCGGGGGTCATCTTATATGCCGGGTATCGTCTTATAGGGTGTATAATTAGCCCTCCCTGTCTCCAAGACTATCAGAGAGGTCGTGCATCCCTCTGGCCCACCCTTGTATCTTATTACCTCCTTTTCTGTCTCTCAGGCACATAGACCCCTCCATGATCGCGTCCGGTGCATGGGGCTGCTGTCGGCCCTCATGGCTTTACTGTAGTTGAATGCTTTACAGTGGTGACACAAAGCATTGAACTACAGTAAAGCACTGACAGCAGCAGCGGCCCTGTGCATTGGACGTGATGGTCAAGGGGTCTATGTGCCTGTAGTCCGCAAGAAGAACCCCTTGATGATTACGTCCAGTGCACGGAGACGCCGCTGCCGTCAGCGCTTTACAGCAGTTGAATGTTTTGCAGCGTTGCCGCCGTAAAGCATTCAACTGCAGTAAAGCCATGATGGCAGCCTGCAGCGGCGGCTCCGTGCACTGGAGTTCCATATGCCTGCGGTCTGCAAGAAGCAGCTGAGGGCACCGCGTGAATGAAGGACAGGTGAAAATAATTTTTATTGTGTGTAAACAATGGCATAATAGGGACAAGAAGGGGACCAGTAGGAGGGCAATACTAAACAATGGGCACATTACTGCAGGGCACATTACTAAACAATGGGCACATTACTAATCAATGGGTACATTACAGCAGGGGATATTACTAAACAATGGGCACATTACTGGAGGGCCCAAGGAAGGGGTACAAGAATGGGCACATTACTGCAAGGGGGGGCAAGGATTCACATTATATTTTATTGGGATCTATTTTTATTTTTTAAATTTTCCAGTAGCTGCTGCATTTCCCACCCTAGGCTTATACTCAACTCAATAAGGTTTCACAGTTTTTTTGTGATAAAATAAGGGCCTCGGCTCATAATTGAGTATATACGGTATATCCCAAACTCTATATTTTAACTGGAAAAGTTGGGGTTGTCTTATACGCCGGAAACACTGTAGTTTCATATTAAAAGATTAAAGCATTTATTTACAGGTCTGTATATATATTTAATAGAAAAAAAACATTTTAATGACTACCTTGTCTTTATCAATCTGTATTATATATCCTTCAGGAGTAGAATAGTTTATTACTTGATTCTACAGGGTGTAAATAGATCACTTTGTTAACGAGACCTTTATGTTACAACGGCAGCAGCAGAGGGCTTTTACTCGTAAATGATATGGCCAAGATACCCACTGTGTTGACATTGTTTACATCTACATTGTGTTTAATGGTTAAGAAATGTCCGGCCTGTTCTTGGTTGTCATATTATTGGAGCTTAAAGGATGTTGCCTATTGTAGAGTTTTATGATTTCCAATGAATTACCTAGAAAATCAAAGTCTTACTGTAAAATGTGCAAAATGAATATATCCATCCCCAAGAGTTTTATTGCTAAAGCCACAGGGGCTGTAGATGCCATTAGCCCCATACTTACTGCTTAAATGAAGAGTTAACATTCTCCAGATTTCCAGTAATATGAATTTTAAAGCTTAGCAGAGAGACAAACGTGGAGATTCCGCCTGAGTACGTTCTGCAAAGTCAATTGATTATTCAGATAATTTGTTCTGCTTCAGTGTCCCACTGCTTTAACATCATTATAGACACTTTCATACTTGTGCTTAAGTGGGACCGTATTACAAGTCAATATTTTTGTGCATCTTCACTGTTTTGTTCTATCAGCCTCAGTTTCGTTGTCCGAATAATATTTTTTTTTTTTAACATCTGCTTAATATTAGTCTTGTTACCAAAGCTTTCAAAATGGAAACAGGCACCGCCTTTTTTAATTCAAAAATAAAAAAGTAGTTTAACAAACACACTTACAGAAATACACTCTATACATTGTTAATGTGGTAAATGACTATTCTAGCTACAAATGTCTTATTTTGAATGCGATATCTACATAGGTGTATAGAGGCCCATTTCCAACAACCACCACTTCAGTGTTCTCATGGTACATTGTGTTTGCTAACTGTGTTAGAAGGCTAATGGATGTTTAGAAATCCCTTGAAAACCCTTGTACAATTATGTTAGCACAGCTGAAAACAGTTTTGCTGATTAGAGAAACGATAAAACTGACCTTCCTTTGAGCTAGTTGAGATTCTGGAGCATTACATTTGTTGGTTCTATTAAACTCTCAAAATGGCCAGAAAAGGAGAACTTTCATGTGAAACTTGACAGTCTCTTCTTGTTCTTAGAAATGAAGGATATTCTATGTGAGAAATTGCCAAGAAACTGAAGATTTCTTACAACGGTGTGTACTACTCCCTTCAGAGGAGAGCACAAACAGGCTCTAACCAGAGTAGAAAGAGAAGTGGGAGGCCGCGCCGCACAACTGAGCAACAAGACAAGTACATTAGAGTCTCTAGTTTGAGAAATCGATGCCTCACAGGTCCTCAACCGGCAGCTTCTTTAAATAGTACCCACAAAACACCAGTGTCAACGTCTACAGTGAAGGGGCGACTCCGGGAGGCTGGCCTTCAGGGCAGAGTGGCAACGAAACAGCCATACCTGAGACTGGCTAATAAAAGAAAAAGATTAATATGGGGAAAAAAACACAGACATTGGACAGAGGAAGATTGGAATAAAGTGTTATGGACAGACGGATCGAAGTTTGAGGTGATTGGATCACACAAAAGAACATTTGTGAGACACAGAACTCCTGAAAAAATGCTGAAAGAGTGCCTGACGCCATAATAAGGAAGGCTATCACTCCATTTTGCAACGCCATGCCATACCCTGTGGACAGCGCTTGATTGGAGCCAATTTCATCCTACAACAGGACGATGACCCAAAGCACACCTCCAAATTATGCATGAACTATTTAGGGAAGAATCAGGTAGCTGGCATTCTATCTGTAATGGAGTGGCCAGCCCAGTCACCAGATCTCAACCCTATTGAGCTGTTGTGGGAGCAGCTTGACCGTATGATAAGCAAAAAGTGCCCATCAAGTCAATCCAACTTGTGGGAGGGGGGGAAGCATGGGGTGAAATATCTCCAAATTACCGCAGAAAATTAACAGTTAGAATGCCAAAGGTCTGCAAAGCTGTAATTGCTGCAAAGGGAGCATTTTTTGACAAAAGCAAAGTTTGAAGGAGAAAATTATTATTTCAAGTATAAAGCATTATTTCTAACCTAGTCAACGTCTGTACTATATTTTCTATTCATTATGCAACTCATTTGATATATAAAAGTATGATTTTTCAAGGAAAAGACAAAACTGTCTGGGTGACACCAAACGTTTGAACTGTAGTGTGTGTGTATATATACTGTATATATATATATATATATATATATATATATATATATATATACAGTTAGGTCCAGAAATATTTGGACAGTGACACAAGTTTTGTTATTTTAGCTGTTTACAAAAACATGTTCAGAAATACAATTATATATATAATATGGGCTGAAAGTGCACACTCCCAGCTGCAATATGAGAGTTTTCACATCCAAATCAGAGAAAGGGTTTAGGAATCATAGCTCTGTAATGCATAGCCTCCTCTTTTTAAAGGGACCAAAAGTAATTGGACAAGGGACTCTAAGGGTTGCAATTAACTCTGAAGGCGTCTCCCTCATTAACCTGTAATCAATTAAGTAGTTAAAAGGTCTGGGGTTGATTACAGGTGTGTGGTTTTGCATTTGGAAGCTGTTGCTGTGACCAGACAACATGCGGTCTAAGGAACTCTCAATTGAGGTGAAGCAGAACATCCTGAGGCTGAAAAAAAAAAAATCCATCAGAGAGATAGCAGACATGCTTGGAGTAGCAAAATCAACAGTCGGGTACATTCTGAGAAAAAAGGAATTGACTGGTGAGCTTGGGAACTCAAAAAGGCCTGGGCGTCCACGGATGACAACAGTGGTGGATGATCGCCGCATACTTTCTTTGGTGAAGAAGAACCCGTTCACAACATCAACTGAAGTCCAGAACACTCTCAGTGAAGTAGGTGTATCTGTCTCTAAGTCAACAGTAAAGAGAAGACTCCATGAAAGTAAATACAAAGGGTTCACATCTAGATGCAAACCATTCATCAATTCCAAAAATAGACAGGCCAGAGTTAAATTTGCTGAAAAACACCTCATGAAGCCAGCTCAGTTCTGGAAAAGTATTCTATGGACAGATGAGACAAAGATCAACCTGTACCAGAATGATGGGAAGAAAAAAGTTTGGAGAAGAAAGGGAACAGCACATGATCCAAGGCACACCACATCCTCTGTAAAACATGGTGGAGGCAACGTGATGGCATGGGCATGCATGGCTTTCAATGGCACTGGGTCACTTGTGTTTATTGATGACATAACAGCAGACAAGAGTAGCCGGATGAATTCTGAAGTGTACCGGGATATACTTTCAGCCCAGATTTAGCCAAATGCCGCAAAGTTGATCGGACGGCGCTTCATAGTACAGATGGACAATGACCCCAAGCATACAGCCAAAGCTACCCAGGAGTTCATGAGTAGTGATGAGCGAGCATGCTTGTTACTACTCGGTACTCGCACGAGTATCACTGTACTCGGTCTACTCGGCGGGGACCGAGTAATCTCGCGATACTCGTGCTGTACTCGTGGTCTTCATCCCTGCATGTTGGCGCTCTTTTGAGAGCCAGCCCTCATGCAGGGATTGGCTGGCAGACCACTGCAATGCCACAGCCCTGTTAGTTGTGGAATTGCAGTGATTGGCCGGCCTGCACAGCGTGACCGAGCCTTTATACCGGCGGGCGCGCTGTGCTCTGCTCACAGCTATCCAGACAGTCAGTGCAGGGAGAGGGTCGCTGCTTCAGGGAAAGGTTTGCGGCCTTTTATAGCTATTTCCGTAGCAGGGCTGCAAACAGTGTGACCAAAAGTCCTTCTCAGGACTATTCTAGTTGTATACAGGCAGGCAGGGTATAGCCAGGTCGGAGTACAGTAGCAGAGTCCTTCTCAGGACTATTGTTGCTGTATACAGGCAGGGTATAGCCAGGTTGGAATACAGGCTAGTGACCAAAAGAGTCCTTGTCAGGACTATTGTAGCAGTATACAGGCAGGCAGGCAGGGTATATAGCCATTCCTAGTGGTGACCGTATACCAGCCTTCATCATATCTGGGGCTGGTGTACACAGTCTAAAACAGTCCTGATAGTGTCAGACTTCTCAGCAATTGTCGCTCCTAAAAACCTGTTAGGTTCTTAGTGCGTCCGTGCTTGCATTTAAAAACCGCATGTGTGTGCCTGTCGGTGGCAGCGTACAGGTGCACTTGTGTGCGTTTTTACCAAACTATTATATAACGCACAAGTGTAGTGTATAATACACGTCAGTCAGCAGTGGCTGATAGTGTCAGAGTTCTCGTCATTAATTTTTTCTCCTAAAACCTGTGTTAGGTTCTTAGTGCGTCCGTGCTTGCATTTAAAAACCGCACGTGTGTGCCTGTCGGTGGCAGCGTACAGGTGCACTTGTGTGCGTTTTTACCAAACTATTATATAACGCACAAGTGTAGTGTATAATACACGTCAGTCAGCAGTGGCTGATAGTGTCAGAGTTCTCGTCATTAATTTTTGCTCCTAAAACCTGTTAGGTTCTTAGTGCGTCCGTGCTTGCATTTAAAAACCGCACGTGTGTGCCTGTCGGTGGCAGCGTACAGGTGCACGATTTGCACAAACTTTGATATAACGCCCAAGTCTAGTGAATACACGTCAGCACAGCATTGCAAAATGCGCAAGGGCGTTGGCAAGGAACAAGGAAGTGGACGTGATGGTGGTGCAGGCAGAGGCCGAGGTCGTGGGCAAGCTCTAATTTTGCCACAACAAAGGGCCACATCTAGTCGCTCGCACGTCCTGTCCCAAATTCTTGGGGACCGCAGCAGTACACCGCTCTTGAACCAAGACCAGTGTCAACAGGTTGTTAGTTGGATAGCGGATAATGCTTCCAGTCAGATTGGCACCACCACAAACACTCTGTCTTCGACACGGTCAAGTGTCAGTAGCCGTGATACTGCACCGCACATTTCAGAACCTGATCCTCCTTCCTACCACAAGGCTGAGTACACGTCCTCGGACATTAATGATCCCACACTTGGACACTCGGTAGAGCTGTTCACGTTTCCATTCGCACATTCTGGCCTCTCGCCAGCTCATGATGAAGTGGGTCATGAGGAGATCGTATGTACAGATGGCCAAATATTTGAGCAGCCACGTTCTCACGAAGCACGTTCTCACAAAGTTGGCAACGTGTCTCAACAAGGGGTGGACGATGATGAGACACAATTGTCAGGAAGTCAGGAGGAGGAGCAGGGTGCGGAAGAGGAAGACGACGTGGTGGATGATCCAGTAACTGACCCAACCTGGCAGGAGGATATGCAGAGCGAGGACAGCAGTGCACAGGGGGAGGGAGGCATAGCATCCCAACAGGCAGTAAGAAGCAGGGTGGTGGCTCCAGGCAGAAGTCAGGCAACCGTTCCCCGGAACAACAACACGACACAAGGTGCCTGTACAAATGTTAGGTCTTCCCGAGTCTGGCAGTTTTTTAAGTTGGATCCAGATGATTCTAAAAAGGCCATTTGCAACGCCTGCCGTGCCCGCATCAGCAGGGGTACCAAAACTAGCAGCCTGACCACCACCAGCATGATCAGGCACATGTCAGCCAAGCACCCGACTTTGTGGGAAGTACAACAGAGTCGAGGAGCAGTGCTTGCTAATGTCACTGCTACGTCTTCGCTGGTTGTGCATGCGAGCCAATCCCCTGTCCATGCTGCCTGCGAACAAGCCTCCTCCGGTCCTGCACCTGCAGTTGCCTACGCAGAAATAACACCATCATCAAGCACGTCCTTGTCCCAGCGCAGCGTTCAGTTATCCATTCAGCAAACCTTTGAACGCAGGCGCAAATACACTGCCAACACCCCACATGCCACAGTTCTAAATGCTAACATTTCGCGACTGCTTGCGCTGGAAATGTTGCATTTTAGGCTGGTGGAGACAGAAGCATTCCGCGACCTGATGGCGGCAGCTGTCCCACGTTACTCGGTCCCCAGCCGCCACTATTTCTCCCGGTGTGCCGTCCCCGCGTTGCATAACCACGTGTCACAAAACATCACACGTGCCCTGAACAACGCTGTTTCACCCAAAGTCCACCTAACCACAGACACGTGGACAAGTGCTTGTGGGCAAGGCCGCTACATCTCGTTGACGGCACACTGGGTTAATATTGTGGAAGCTGGGACCCAGTCTGAGCGAGGGACGGAACACGTCCTTCCCACACCAAGGTTTGCAGGCCCTACCTCAGTCAGTGTTTCACCCACACTCTACAGCTCCGGAATGTCATGCTCTTCAGCCTCCTCCTCCTCCTGCGCATCCTCATCCACTGTACCCTCCACACCAGTCCCAAGCTGGAAGCACTGCAGCACTGCCTCGGCGAAGCGGCAACAGGCTGTGCTGAAGCTAATCTGCATAGGTGACAAACCCCACAATGCAGAAGAGCTGTGGACAGCTCTGAAACAGCAGGCAGATCACTGGCTCACACCTCTGAACCTAAAGCCAGGAAAGGTCGTGTGTGACAATGGCCGGAACCTGGTGGCGGCTTTGAGGCGAGGCCAGCTGACACATGTTCCATGCGTGGCCCATGTGCTCAACCTCGTGGTTCAGCGGTTTCTAAAGTCATACCCAGAGCTGTCTGATCTGCTGGTAAAAGTTCGCCGCCTGTCTGCACATTTTCGAAAGTCACCTACTGCTTCAGCCGGCCTTGCCGGCTTTCAGCGCAGTTTGCATCTTCCGGCTCACAGACTGGTGTGTGATGTCCCCACGCGTTGGAATTCAACTCTGCACATGTTGGTCAGGATATGTGAGCAGAAGAGGGTAGTTGTTGAGTACCTGCATCACCTAAGCCGTCGGGAAATGGGTCAAACTCCACACATAACACCTGAGGAGTGGAGATGGATGTCCGACCTATGTACCATCCTCCAAAACTTTGAGGACTCCACCAAGATGGTGAGTGGTGATGACGCCATTATTAGCGTCACCATACCGCTACTCTGCCTTCTAAAACGGTCTCTGCTCAAAACCAAACATGATGCATTGCAGGCGGAGCGCGATGAGTTGCAGCAAGAAACAGTAGTGGGTGTGGGTGATAACACACAGCCCAGCCTCGTCTCATCACAACGTGCAGTGGAGGACTATGACGAGGAGGAGGATGAAGACATGGAGCAAATCTCCGGCCAAATTGAGGATATGACATGCACACCAGTCATATCCTCGGTTCAGCGTGGCTGGCCAGAGGACAGGGTAGATGAGGAGGAGGAGGAGGAGGAGGAGGACAGCATGTTCAGTCAACGTGTTGGTCAGGCTACTGAAGTCCTGGCTGTTAAGAGTCTGTCGCACATGGCTGACTTTATGGTAAGCTGCCTGTCTCGTGACCCTCGCGTTAAGAACATCTTGGCCGACAATCATTACTGGTTGGTAACGCTGTTAGACCCACGCTACAAGGAGAACTTTATGTCTCTTATTCCCGAGGCGGAGAGGTCAACCAAAATGCAGCAGTTCCGGAAGGCCATAGTCACGGAAGTAGGCAAAGCATTCCCCTCACAAAACGCTAGCGGCATAGGTCAGGAATCAGTGGACAACCAAGGCGTACAGCCGAGAGAGGCACAAGTCCAATCCGCCAGAGGTAGGGGAACAGTCTTTAAGATGTGGGACAGTTTTCTCAGCCCCTCACGTACCACAGCCCCTGAGGTGCGGGGTAGTGCCACAAGAAATCCTAAGTTTGCCCAGATGCTCAAGGAGTACCTTGCAGATCGAACAACTGTACTCCGACATTCCTCTGTGCCTTACAATTATTGGGTATCCAAGGTGGACACGTGGCATGAATTGGCTCTCTACGCCTTGGAAGTCCTGGCCTGCCCTGCCGCTAGCGTTTTGTCAGAGCGTGTTTTTAGTGCCGCAGGTGGAATCATTACAGATAAACGCACCCGCCTGTCAACTGAAAATGCTGACAGGCTGACTCTGATCAAGATGAACAAGGGTTGGATTGGGCCAGACTTCACCACACCACCAGCAAATGAGAGCGGAATTTAAAGTTTGTAACGGGAATTTGCCATGTACCTCCAGTCACCCATGGGTACACACTTCTGGACTTTGGATAATCGCTGGACTGCTCCTCCTTCTCCTCATGCGCCACCATGATGACCGTTACAAGAGTTAGGCCTTTGTTTCAGGTATACCCCCAGTGGTAAATTTTTTCGCCCATTCTTTGCAGAATGGACATTACAACGACAGGAGACCCGCTCATTTGCAATGGGAACAATGTTTTGAGGCCCTCATGCACGTCTCTATGCAGGGACAACGTGGAGCCTCCCAATTTTTGGCTGCCCTGCCTAAGGGCTATACTATAATACACCCACTTCCTGACAATGGACACTTAATGTTTTGAGGCCCTCATGCACGTCTCTATCCAGGGACAACGTGGAGCCTCCCAATTTTTGGCTGCCCTGCCAAAGGGCTATACTACAAAAGACCCACTTCCTTCCAATGGGCACTTCAGGTTTACAGGCCCTCATGCACGTCTCTATCCAGGGACAACGTGGAGCCTCCCAATTTTTGGCTGCCCTGCCTAAGGGCTATACTATAATACACCCACTTCCTGACAATGGACACTTAATGTTTTGAGGCCCTCATGCACGTCTCTATCCAGGGACAACGTGGAGCCTCCCAATTTTTGGCTGCCCTGCCAAAGGGCTATACTACAAAAGACCCACTTCCTTCCAATGGGCACTTCAGGTTTACAGGCCCTCATGCACGTCTCTATCAAGGGACAATGTGGAGCCTCCCAATTTTTGGCTGCCCTGCCAAAGGGCTATACTACAAAAGACCCACTTCCTTCCAATGGGCACTTCAGGTTTACAGGCCCTCATGCACGTCTCTATCCAGGGACAACGTGGAGCCTCCCAATTTTTGGCTGCCCTGCCAAAGGGCTATACTACAAAAGACCCACTTCCTTCCAATGGGCACTTCAGGTTTAAAGGCCCTCATGCACGTCTCTATCCAGGGACAACGTGGAGCCTCCCAATTTTTGGCTGCCCTGCCAAAGGGCTATACTACAAAAGACCCACTTCCTTCCAATGGGCACTTCAGGTTTACAGGCCCTCATGCACGTCTCTATCCAGGGACAACGTGGAGCCTCCCAATTTTTGGCTGCCCTGCCAAAGGGCTATACTACAAAAGACCCACTTCCTTCCAATGGGCACTTCAGGTTTACAGGCCCTCATGCACGTCTCTATCCAGGGACAACGTGGAGCCTCCCAATTTTTGGCTGCCCTGCCTAAGGGCTATACTACAATAGACCCACTTCCTTCCAATGGGCACTTCAGGTTTACAGGCCCTCATGCACGTCTGTATGCAGGGTCATTGGTGAACCTCACAATTTTGGACTGCCCTGGCAAAGGAAAATACTACAAAGACTCAGTTCCTCAAAATGGGCACATTAGACTCAGAGGCCTTTATGTACGTCTCTTCTCAGGGACATCGGAGTGCCACACAATGTTTTACGTAAAATCTTTCATGTATTGATCTCAAAAAGTAACATACATTAGCTCTATCTCACTATTGGGTATGTGCCCTTAACATTTCCGCCATGAAAAATCATTTTGGTGTCATTTTGGAAGGTTTTCTGGTGAGTCCGTAAAAATGGCGTAAAACGCGGACAAAATTGTTCACAGCTGTGACTTTTGAGTGATAAATGCTTCAAGGGGTCTTCCCCATGCTGTTGCCATGTCATTTGAGCACTCTTCTGAGACTTTTGTGCCATTTTTAGGGTTTCTACATGCTGCCGGTGGTCATTTCACAAAAATACTCGGGTCTCCCATAGGATAACATTGGGCTCGGTGCTCGGGCCGAGTACACGAGTATCTTGGGAGGCTTGGCCCGAGCTTCGAGCACCCGAGCTTTTTAGTACTCGCTCATCACTATTCATGAGTGCAAAAAAGTGGAACATTCTGCAATGGCCAAGTCAATCACCAGATCTTAACCCAATTGAGCATGCATTTCACTTGCTCAAATCCAGACTTAAGACGGAAAGACCCACAAACAAGCAAGACCTGAAGGCTGCGGCTGTAAAGGCCTGGCAAAGCATTAAGAAGGAGGAAACCCAGCGTTTGGTGACGTCCATGGGTTCCAGACTTAAGGCAGTGATTGCCTCCAAAGGATTCGCAACAAAATATTGAAAATAAAAATATTTTGTTTGGGTTTGGTTTATTTGTCCAATTACTTTTGACCTCCTAAAATGTGGAGTGTTTGTAAAGAAATGTGCACAATTCCTACAATTTCTATCAGATATTTTTGTTCAAACCTTCAAATTAAACGTTACAATCTGCACTTGAATTCTGTTGTAGAGGTTTCATTTCAAATCCAATGTGGTGGCATGCAGAGCCCAACTCGGGAAAATTGTGTCACTGTCCAAATATTTCTGGACCTAACTGTATGTATATATATATATATATATATATATATATATATATATGTATATATATATATATATATATATATATATACAGTACATATATCTTTAGCTATATATATATGTATATATATATATATATATATATATATACAGTACACATATATATGTATATATATATATGTATATATATATATATATATATATATATATATATATATATATATATATATAAAAAACAATTTTTCAGAGCAGCACTTGAAAATTAATTGGGTGCAAAAATCCTTCACAACAGTATCCTATCGTCCTTTCAATATTTCCACAAAATAAGAAGGCAGCACTCCACTTTTCTATCATATGAAATCTTCTTTAATGGCCCATACCACATGACATTTCGGTCAAAGGCTGACCTTTTTCCAAACTGTTGGAAAAAGGTCAGCCTTTGACCGAAACATCCTGTGGTATGGGCCATTAAAGAAGATTTTGTTTCAAAGAAAAGTGGAAGTGCTGTATATATATATAATAATAAATATCCCTGAGAAAGCTGGATTTATCAGTTTAGGCTCTACATATCTGTTCTTGGTTTTAATTGGGTAGAAAATGTCAAGCTATTCTCTTAACAGGGTTGACAGGGACAATAATTTCAAATAAGGGATTTTTTTGGTGTTTGTGTTTATTTCTTTTTATTTACAGGATAGTAATTGGGGGGGTCTCATAGATGCCTGCCATTACTAATCTATGTCTTAGTGACAGCTGTAAGCTGTTATTAACCCCTAATTAGCCCGATTTCCCCCACACCGGAGCAATCAGGGTGAGCTGGGAACAGTTCTAATAGATGCGACAATCCTTGGCAGCTGCAGGCTGCTATTTTTAGGCTGGGGGGGGCTCAATAGAGATGAGCAAACCTGAGGTTTGAGGTTTGGGTTCGAAAACGGACTTCCAAAACAAACAAAGTTCGGGTTCAAAGTTCGAGTGAGTTATGAGCGCAAACCATTCAAGCAAGCAGCACTGTGCTTGGGTATGAGTAATGTTCTGCCTTGTGCAAGCCACATGCAGTGTTTGAATGTCTCACACTGGAGGTAACATCATCATGAGCTTCAGGCAGAGAACGAGCTGCTGCGATGAGCAGTGACGTCAATCAGGTTATTTGCGGTCACAGATGGAGTTTTCCAACAAGTGGGTCTCTGAATTAAAGGGGTCTTCCCAAGAACAAAGTCAATTTTAATCAACAGCTCTTGGAATAAAAATGTGATTATAAAAATATTTCTGTGTTGATATAATCTTGTAAATGTGTCTGTGCTATGTATTGTAAATGGCCGCGTCTGACTGTGACATTATACCACATCTGCTGGTCAGGGAGGAAACAAAAGAGTATACAGATAGCACAGCTTTGGATCACAACTTATTGTATTCTTTCTGTGAGGTAAAACATTTCCTTGCCAGTTTTTAAGTAGTGTTTTATCTCAAGCAAAGAATAATTTATGATCCCATGCTGTCTTGCCTTTATACTTTCATTTGTATCCTCCCCTGCCAAGGAGATGTGATATAATCAGAGAATTTACCTGTTAGGTCAGACACGGTCATAAAACAGTACATAGCAGGGATACATACATATATAAGATTATTTCAGAACAGGAATGCTTTTCTTTTAATAACATCCAGTTGTGGAGCTTATTTTTATTCCTAAATTTAATAATGAAAATTAGCTATGTTAATTTCCTATCTCAGTAATGGGAAAGACTTCACTGAATACAGATTTTAACTCAGAAAAATAGAATTTTGCTAATATGACGGATCAATTCTGGCAGAGAAAGAAGCAAATTTGCCTGATAAGATATATTACAAAGTTGCTTATTTTTATTTAAACTATTGATTTATGACATACAAATTAAATTGACGATTACTCTTTAAGTTTTTCAATACTACAAATACCAAAATAATATAGACTCATCACTGTATTACCACCATATAATGACTGTTTGGATGTATAAAAGGAGTATAAAATCAGAAAATAATTACTCTTGTTCTCTGAACTAGAGATGGCCGAACACCAAATTTAAACATCAAGGTTTGGGGTTCGGATGCTTTACGTGCGAGCATAACTCGCGGGGTGAACGCTGTGCTTGGGTGCACTCGGTGCTCAGCCCAGTGTGAGCCTATTGCAGTGCTTAAATGGCGCACACTGGGGGTAACAACAGCGTGATCTGATGTAGTGTGCAACCCCAGAAAAATTGTTTGAAAAAACCCGCCCACCAGAAGTGATCTGCTTATGGCTGGCTGCCTGTGGGCGGAGACTCAAACTGCCAATCAGTGACTTGCTCCAGGGTTCGGATCTGGATCGAGCGTGTCGAGGCTATGCTTGTCTGCTGCTGGCGAACCGAGCCTCAATAGAACTGCTTATCTCTACTCTGAACCATCAGAATAAAGGGGATGAGTAATAATTATTGATCGGCCAGGGGGTCTGACCCCTGGGACCTGCATTAATCAGCAGAATGGGAAATAAATGAAGAAATAATTTGCATACTTGACCTCTGTGTTTTTCATTTCCTAAGGGCTGCTGAGTGCACTGCTTTTTATTGGCAGTCCTATAGGAAATGAAGGTAGCAGCAGCTGCACATGCTCAGTGCTGCTCCAGTCTAAAGGTGATAAACATGCCCAATTCTGCCAATCGGTGCAGGTCTCAGCAGAGGGCCCCCAAAATTCTTATTTAGTAGTTTATAACTGCTGTTTACAGGACAATTCCTTTATTTATATAACATACATTCAGGGAAGTTTAAAATGTTATTACATTTTTTTATTTATATTATTATTATTATTATTATTATTATTATTATTATTATTATTATTATTATTATTATATTATTGTTGTTGTTGTGGTTATTGTTATATTTATCCTAGTTTTTACTTTAGTGCTTTTGCAACACTGCAAACCAGTATCCATTTATTTTTCTGCTATCCCAGTGATAAATTGTGGGTAACACATAAGGTGTGATGTGTAAGCTATTTTCAGAACTCATGCCTCGGCAAGTAAAGCACCAACATTTCCTGCAGCGAAAGCTTTAATCATATATACTGGGACATTTTCACAGTTTTGCAGATACCACTCAGCTCAACTGATGATCTAATTCTCTACATTATATTTTTTTTTTGTTAGGGTGTCTATATGTTTATTTTAAAAAAAAGAAGAGCATATTTGTACATTTTCTTTCAGATCTGACAGTAGGGGGTATTTTTCATAGAAGGGGTCACACATTTTTCTATGTATTGTTCTTTACGCCTTTTCCGTCTTGTAAGTGTAGAAAACACTCCAAAAAATGTAAATCTACAATACTGTGAAAATGCTACAGTAAAATAAAATATAATATGTTACTAGGTATTCCTGAAATGTCTAAATATTAACACAGTTCGTGAACCGCTGTGAATACACTGGCTGTAAATGCCAGATATATTTTGAAGTCTCCAGAATACAGTAGTATGTTACTTTTTAGTAGTGTGGATCACTTGTACTTATTTGGTAGAATTAGATTATTTATCCAGTATAGTGTGTTACAGTCACTACTTATGGGTGGAATAGATGGAAGAGTAGTCAGGAAAGTCAGAGTCTGGTAACGGGAGGACATGTATGAGCACAAGGAGTAAACAGAGGCATAGTCAGGTCAATATTCGAGAGTCAGAAATCCAGGAGAGCATGTAATAGGTTCAGAGAGAAAACAGAGACGTGGTCAGATAATGGTCTGAGGTCAATAGGTAGGAGGTCACGACTGGAACAGGAAATTGACAAAGAAGAGTCAAATAACAATCCGGGGTCAGAACACAAAAATCAGAACACTAGCAGAGGCAACAGCACAACAGCAGAACCAGAAAATACAACAGGGAAAGTTCTGGGCGAGCATGCTCAATAAGAAGCTTGAGCAATTACCAGTAAGGTGGAACACCTGAGTAATCAGCACCAACATGAAATGCTGCGCTGTCAAACAAGCAGCTAGCTTAGTAACTCAGGAAGGCGCAGCAGGGCATCTCCAAAGGCAAGATGTTCTGCACAGAGGAATAATAACTGTCAGGAATGTAATTCTGGAAAATGCAGCAGAGCATCTTCTAATCTGCAAGATGCTCTGCACATAGGAATCATGACACATAGATCTAGTAATTAGATTTTGCATAAAAACCTATTTGTTTGTCCTAAATGTATCCAGGTGTATTATCACCTATGAGGAAGTTTTAGTGACCGATGCTGAATGTGCCCATGATATATTAACACTGCATAAATCATATATTATCTGGTACATTGATAGTGAGGAGTTTGGTTAAGCATTATAGTCTAAATCTGTTTCCCATAACTTCTGGGAAAAGATCCAAAACAGATGTTGTTTTTACTTGTGATTTCGACTCTTTCTTGTTGCCCATACCTACCGCAGGAGGCAGATGAAAAGCAAATAAAAAGAAAATTAAAAAACAAGAGACTGATTTTTATTTCTTTTTCGACATAGAAATACTTTGGGTTTTTTTCTTGCAGTAATTCAATAGAGAAACAACAAGACAATCATACGACATACAATTCAATTATATCTTCCCCTGATTCCAATACAAGTGACTAATTCCATTATCTCAATGTACTGAAATAAGACAAGGTATTATTCATAACATCTTTTGTATTTTATTTCTGTGTATGATTTAAAAATTTAACTTTAGACATGCGCCCTCAGAAAGACCAAATATCCCGTAAGGCAGAGACTATAAAACAGATTGCTGACAGTGGGGGGTGGTGTTTGACTCTCTCTGCTCTCCTGCCTGTCAAATTACAGTATATAAAGATGTGGGCTTTCAACTTGAGGCAGGCAACTGTTGGACAATGGCAGGAACAAGGTATGCTGAGGAGAAATATAACAAAGTTTCACCATCTATAGCGCTAGCAGAAATATCCTCCCCACCCATCTCACCCTCTCCTCAGATCTGTTCCTCCACTTTACACCCAGTGTCTCCAAACATACACGGCCACCTCATGGCCTCTCCTGCTCCCACCTACTAACACTCTCTCTGCTTCTCCTCACTGCTGGTGATATCTCTCCAAATCCTGGCCCTCCTCAACACATCCCCATTGTCACATCTAACTGCCATCATCACTCTAACACTACTTTCCGCAACCCTTCTAACATCATACCCATTCACCCAGCCCCGGCTCCCCCAGTCCCTAACAGGAGCTCTATGGAACGCTTGCTCTGTCTGCAATAAACTTTCCTACATCCATGATCTTTTTATCACTAATAAACTTTCCTTCCTCGGCATCACAGAAACCTGGCTCACCCCCTCTGACACTGCCTCCCTGCTGCACTTTCTTATGGTGGTCTCCAACTCTCTCAAGCATGGTGGAGGAGTTGGCTTGCTCCTGTCTGACCAATGTTCCTTTAGGCCTGAAACACACATCCGTGAAAAAACACGCACGTGTGTTACGTCCGTTTTTCGGGTTCTTGTCCCGTTTTTGTGTCCGTTTTTATGGTCCGTGTGGCATCTGTGTGAACTGCGTACGCTAGCCGTGTGTGCGTGTGAAACTTAACTGACGTGTGTGTGTTGTCCGTGTGAAATATCCGTGTGTGATGTAAAATGTAGTTGCTACATGTCGGCTGACAGCAGACAGCGACGCGCGCTGAGAATGAACTCGGGTGAACTTCACTCGACTTCATTGTCATCCTGCAGCTCTGTCTGGGTGTCGTGTCCTGATTAGCGGTCACCCGTGAAGTACTCACCGGTGGCCGCTAATCCCCTGAGTGACTGAAGTGAGCAGCGCGATTAGCGCTGCCGTCACTCAGGTTACCCGTGGCCAGCTGGATCCTCCCCCATGACCGCAACTCACCTGTGACTTCATCGCTGTCACTCGGGCGACTTGCTGTCACAGGTGGAGGATCCATCGGTGGCCGAGAGTTACCTGAGTGACAGCATAGCTGATCACGCAGCTCTCCTCAGTTACTGTGTGGAGCTGACTGGTGTGGCGGTGTTCTTCTGCAGCTCCTGTCACCTTCATGTAGCAGAGCTGGAAGCAATGCGGGACCTCCGTGGATTACACCGGACATGGATGGGTATTTGGGGCATAATAAATTGGTGAACGCATGTTTTTTGTAGTGTTTATTATTTCAAATAAAGGATTTTTTCACTGTGTGTGTTTATTTACTGTAACTTACAAATTAATCATTGGGGGTGTCTCATAGACGCTTGCAATGATTAATCTTGGACTTATTGGCAGCTATGGGCTGCCAATAACTCCTTATTACCCCGATTGCCAACGCACCAGGGCAAATCGGGAAGAGCCGGGTAGAGTCCCAGAACTGTCGCATCTATTGTATGTGGCAATTCCGGGCGGCTGCTGGCTGATATTGTTAGGCTGGGGGGCTCCCCAGAACGTGGAGCTCCCCATCCTGAGAATACCAGCCTTCAGCCATGTGACTTTACCCTGGCTGGTATCAAAATGGGGGGGACCGCACGTCGGTTTTTTTTAATTATTTATTTATTTTTTTTACTGCACAGTATAGACCCGCCCACCGGCGGCTGTGATTGATTGCAGTGAGACAGCTGTCACTCAGCACGGGGGCGTGTCTCACTTCAACCAATCATAGGCGCCGGTGGCGGGGAAAGCAGGGAATACGAGATTGAATAATGAGCGGCTGACATTTTCAAAACAGTAAAAGCCGCCGGAGTTTATTGAACAGCCGTGCAGCGCCGCGCCGGTGATCAGGGAACGGTGAGTATGAGAGAGGGGGAGACTGACAGACTGTGAGAGAGGGACAGAAAGACAGAGAGACCGCCCGACAGACAGACAGAGAGACCGACCGACGGACTGAGGGAGATTGACCGACATAGACAGAAAAAGAAAGAATGACCGACATCGCTACAAAAAATCACAAAACGTTCACAGAGCATACAGAGATGCATCCGTGTCATGTTATTGTGCACACATACTCATTGACTTTCATGGGGTCCGTGTGTGCGTGTTCCGTGCTGAAAACGGACATGCTTCCGTGCAAAACAGAAATACATACGGATCACGGACACGGACACATGGACCTTATGGAATCACGCACGTGTGACCTCAATGATATATTAACATTGGTGCATGTTTGTCCGTGTCTCCGGTACATACGGAAACGGGACAAACACGCACGTGTTTAATGGATGTGTGTTTCAGGCCTTACACAAATTCCACTGCCACCCTCCGTTACTCTCCCATCTTTTGAGGTGCACTCCGTACGAATCTACTTCCCTTCCAACCTACAATTGTCCGTCATTTACCCCCCCCCCAGGGCCAACTACTGCCTTTTTTGACCATTTCACCACCTGGCTACTACACTTCCTTTCCACCGACATCCCCACCATCATCATGGGTGACTTTAACATCACCATTGACACTTCTCACTCATCTGTCTGTAAACGTTTAACACTCGCTTCCTCCTTCGGCTTCACCCAATGGTCTTCTGCAGCTACTCACTAAGATGGCCACACGCTGGACCTCATCTTCACTTGCCTCAGTTGCCTATCAAACCTCTCTAACGCGCCTCTCTCCCTGTCTGACCACAACCTACTCACATTCTCTTCCCTCTCTTCTCCAAGTACACAACTACCTCTCCACAAACTTTCACACTCTTGTAGAAATCTCAATCACCTTTGATTTACATGCACTTTCTCAGTCTCTTTTCCCTCTCACAGACATTGCTTCTTCACCCGATGCAGATGCTGGTGCCACTTTATACAACACCGCCATTTCTGCAGCGCTCTAATCAGCTGCCCCTCTCACACACACCAAAACCTGCACAATCAACAGGCAACCCTGGCACGCGAGTCAGACTAAAGAACTGAGATGGGCTTCCAGAATCGCTGAGCGCAGATGGAAGAAGTCTCATTCCACTGAGCACTTCATTACATACAAACAGGCTCTCACCACTTTCAAGTCTGCACTCTGCTGCAAAACAAACCTACTTCTCATCCCTCATAACCTCTCTATCCCACAACCCTAAACAGCTATTCAACACTTTCAACTCTCTCCTCTGTCCCCCGGCACCACATCCCTCTCATCTCATCTCATCTGAAGACTTTGCCTCTTTCTTCAAGCAGAAGATCGACAACATCCGAGCAAGCTTTGGCCCACAATCACCACAGCCACTCCTCACAACTACTCAGCCTTCTTCCTCCAAATCCAGCTTCTACACCATGACAGAAGATCATCTTTCCACTCTACTCTCAAGATTACATCTCACAACCTGCCTGCTTGATCCCCTCCCATCCCACCACATCCCCAATCTCACCACAGTCTTCATTCCAGCCGTAACCCATCTCTTCAACCTATCACTAACAACCGGTGTATTCCCTTCATGCTTTAAACATGCCTCCATCACACCCATCCTCAAAAAGCCCTCCCTTAACCCTTCCTCTGTGTCAAACTATCGCCCCATATCCCTTCTTCCTTATGCCTCAAAACTACTGGAACAGCATGTCTATCTTGAACTGTCCTCATACCTCTCTTCCTGCTTCCTCTTTGACCGGTTACAATCTGGCTTCCGACCCCATCATTCCACTGAAACTGCTCTAACTAAAGTCACTAACGACCTACTAACCGCAAAATCCAAGCAACACTACTCTGTCCTCCTCCTCCTGGACCTGTCCTCTGCCTTTGGCACAGTAGACCACTCCCTTCTACTACAAATTCTCTCGTCTCTGGGCATCACAGACTTGGCCCTATCTTGGATTTCCTCATACTTAACCAACCAAACTTTCAGCGTCTCCCACTCTCACACCACTTCCTCATCTCACGCCCTGTCTGTCGGAGTCCCACAAGGTTCAGTTCTTGGACCCTTGCTGTTCTCCATTTATACCTTCGGCCTAGGACAGCTCCTAGAGTCCCACGGTTTTCAGTATCATCTCTACGCTGATGATACGCAGATCTACCTCTCTGGACCTGACATCACCTCCCTACTAACCAGAATCCCACAATGTCTGTCTGCTATTTCATCCTTTTTCCCTGCTCGATTCTTAAAATTGAACATGGACAAAACAGAATTCATTGTCTTTCCTCCTCACTCAAATCCCCCACCTGATATATCCATCAATGTCAATGGCTGCCCACTCTCCCCGGTCCCACGTGCTTGCTGTCTGGGAGTAATCCTAGACTCTGATCTCTCTTTCAAGCCACACATCCAAGCCCTCTTCACCTCCTGCCGCCTCCCACTCAAAAATATTTCCCGGATCCGTACATTCCTTTCCCAAGAAGCTGCAAAAACCCTAGTACATGCCCTTATTATCTCCTGCCTGGATTATTGCAACCTCCTTCTCTGTGGCCTCCCTTCTAACAGTCTCACACCCCTACAATCTATTCTAAACTATGCTGCCTGGCTAATCCACCTGTCCGTCTCCCGCTACTCCCCAACCTCTCCTCTCTGCCAATCCCTTCACTGGCTTCCCATTGCCCAACGACTCCAGTTCAAAACACTAACCATGACCTACAAAGCAATCCACAACCTGTCTCCTCCCTACATCTGTGACCTAGTCTCCCGGTACTTACCTGCACGTAACCTCAGATCCTCACAAGATCGCCTTCTCTACTCCCCTCTCATCTCCTCTTCCCACCATCACATCAAAGATTTTTCCCGTGCCTCCCCCATACTCTGGAAATGCTCTGCCTCAACACATCAGACTCTCGCCTACCTTGACAAGCTTCAAAAGGAACCTGAAGACCCACCTCTTCCGACAGGCCTACAACCTGCCGGAACCCTCAGTCTGCTACAGCGCCACACAATCAGCTCGCTCTACCCTAACCTACTGTATCCTCACCTATCCCTTGTAGACTCTGAGCCCTCGCGGGCAGGGACCAACCTGTGCCTTGTATTGTTTGATTATTGTACTTGTCCCTATTATGTATACCCCTTTCACATGTAAAGCGCCATGGAATTGATGGCGCTATAATAATAAATAATAATTATAGTAACAAAAATATGAGAAAAAGGAAATGTCCTCTAAGTACCTTCTTTCTAATTATATTGCTACTGTCTGTTGTCAAGGATAATCCATCTCTAATAGCAAAGATGATGAGCTAGAAAACAGCAAGTTTGAGTGGAATTTTGACTCTGTTACTGCTCTCCTGTCTGTTAAACTACACATAGGCATAACAGAGTGGCATGCATTCAGTCTGAGGCAGGCCAACTGTAGGACAATGCCAAGAATAAGGTATACTGAGGAGTAATGAAAGAAAGTTCCACCATCGATAGTGCTAACAGAATGGTGAGAAAAAGGGAATGCCCACTATGTACCTTCTTTCTAATTATATTGCTGTCCACTGTCTGTTATCAAGGATAATCCATCTCTAGTAGCAGAGATGTTGAGACAGAAAACAGGAAATTGATGTGTAACTCTGTCTCTGCTCCTGCTCTCCTGTCTGCCAAACTACATACAGGCATAACAGAGGGGAAACGTTCAGGCTGAGGCAATCAAGCTGTTGGACAATAGCGGAACTGTTGCACAGCACAGCTTCTAGCTTCCCAGATGCCGAAGAAAGTTCACAGAGCAGATTACATGGGATAACAAACTCTTTACTTCTGGAAGAACATGAGGTAATAAGTAGAGTCATACAGCATTGTATCAGGAAGAGAAAGTAAAACTAGAAAGAAAAACAAAAGACTTATTACAAATACAGTGGAACCTTCGTTGACGAGAACAATCTGTTCTGGGAGTGTGCTTGTTAACCAAGTTACTCATTCAGCAAAGCAAGATTTCCCATAGGAAATCATTGCAATGCAGACAATTCGTTCCACAACTTGTTAAATGTCCCATCCTGGTCCCCTTTTGTGTCATTCCACACACGCACAAACACGCACACACACACACAAACTCACACAAACACACACAAGCACACACAAGCACGCACGCACACGCACATATTATGCTCACCTTACCTTCCGCTCCATCGCCGGTCTCCTGGGACTTGCTGTTCCATGTTACGGGCTGTGTATCGGGTTACCATCACGACGAGTCAGGAACTTCCGCACCCAGAGCGCTGACGTCAAAGGCAGGAGCCGCTTGCCTCTGAATGATCAGCGCACTGTTTTTCAGTAGCGGCTGACAGCAGAAGTTCCTGCCTCGTCGGGATGCCTGCCGATACACATCCTGGAGCGGCGAACTACAGGACCCAGGAGGCCGGCGATGAAACGGAAGGTAAGGTGAGCATATTATGTGTACCTTCCATTCCATCGCCGGCCTCCTGGGTCTTGTAGTTCGCCGTGAGGATTCCTCCCTCATCGCGATGTACCGGCGGACTACAAGAATCATGAGACCTGCGAGGGAACGGATGGTAAGGTGAGCATAATACTGTATGTGTGTGCGTGCGTGTTTGTTTGTGTGTGTTTTGTGCGTGCTTGTGTGCGTTTGTGCGGACTGCAAGTGTGGCTTAGAGCGCGGTGGATGTACGGAACCAGAAGTGTGTGCAATGAGTATTTCGCTCGTACAGTAAAGCTTTCTCGTAAACCGAGTTACAGATTTACAGAAAGCTTTGCTTGTTAAGCGAAATTCTCGTTATTTGGGTTATTCGTCAAGCGAGGTAACACTGTACAGTGAGTAAGGAAACTTTACATAACATCGCCATCTACTGTTAGATCAGCATAAAGTCCTCCTTCACATATGCAAAGAAGTCCTTGTCTGTTGCATATACCAACAGGAACAAGGTATGCTCTAGTAGCAGAGATGATGAGATATAAAACAGGAAGTTGGGGTGGAACTTTGTCTTTGCTCATGCTCTCCTGTCTGTCAAACTACACACAGACATAACAGAGGGGCAAGCGTTCAATCTGAGGCAGGCCAGCTGTTTTAGAATGGTAGGCGCTAGTAAGGAAGGTAATTTCCTACATCTATAGTGCTAGTGCAATGCTACGAAAAAGGGAATGCCCACTGACAAATAGTGATTGACAAGTAATAGTATGAGAATCGGGGCACCTCTTTGAACATATTAGACCGGAATGTTCAACAAATTCAATTTTAACTTGTTGAAAGGGATGAGGACAACAAGACCATGCTTTTCTTAAGGTTTTGTGTGAATGGAGAGGTAAGCTGCAAGGATCTTATTGTTGCAGGCACCTTCTAACGAAACAGTCAGACAGTAGTGATGACTTTGAAGCATTAGGATAACCTACCATTATTAGAATTCTGCTACCTTCAATGGGATCAAGTGAATAATATCACTCAAGGATCCATTTATTTTCTTTTCTTGCTTCTCAGAAATCTTTTGAAGATGGCCTTTAGCAACATAGTTCAAAGGCATCACTACTTTTCAGGCATCCTCCATCTAATGTAAACCTTTTTTACTTCCATTATTGAGACTCCTAGAATGTGAGTCATCGTTAATATAAATGTGACTTTCCCAATTTGATAATGTCCTTCTCTTCACCGATAAGTAAATTGCTGGACCTGATTCACCATATTCACCAATTAGCTTATTTTCCAGCCTGTAAAATATAATGGGAATCCTAAACCTCTCTAAATCTGCTCGCCCAATGTGTCCTCCTATGACAAGTGCACGGTCAGCTCTAATGTGAATGAGGGCAAAAATTAGACCTCTCTACTACTGAATAAGGGCGATAAGAATATTCTGGATCCTAAAACATAAATGGTCCCTTTACTGTAATAATTTGACCTAATTTGATAAATAATATGATTAATAGACAATCTGCAGATTATTTTTTTAACCATTTGTTGACTTGCCCCTCCAAAAAAAACCACCTCTAAATCCTGGCATCTAAGTATCTCCTTTCTATTTACCTTGCAATACATTGATGTTGTCAATTAAAATCCATATGTCCAAAAGAGATGTGGAGACGTATTACAGAAAATGAGCGCAGGTTCTAGTATCTCTGTTCCTGCTTGTACATACAGTAGGCTTTTCATTATACGGCAGGAAAGCCATTGGATAATGTGATGTGCAATGCCTGCTGGGAAGGGAGAGTGTCAGCACCCATAGTGCTGGCAGCATGTCTAATACAAATAAATAAGTTGATGGCAAGTTAAACAGAATGAAGATCAGGACAGTTTTCTGGAGTTATTAATTGCATGAAAAGCAGCTTTAGGCTACATTCACACTTCCACTGTTTTAAATCCGTCAGGTCTGTTGTTGCGACGCAGCGACGGATCCGTCGTTTTTTAGATGTCAACTGACGTGACGGATGTATTAAACTGATCCGTCGCGTCCGTTACATCCGCTGTGCATCCGTTTTTTGACGGATCCGTTGGGATCCGTTTGTGTTTTGGACAGCCCAATGGGTGTGCCAGACATGCTGGGCATGCTCAGTAGAGCATGACGGAATCCAGCACCATCGACATCCATTATAGCTCTTGACAGATTGCGACAGAATCCTGCAGAGTGCGTTTTTCTGCCACTCTAAAAAACATTACATTCAGCGTTGCTCCCGCATGACGGTCAGTTAGTAGACGACTAATCCGTCACACGGCGGATGCAACGCAAGGTCATCAGTCACACTCTGTCTCTAATAGAAGTCTATGGGGAAAAAATGGATTCCTGCAAAATATTTAGCAGGATACCGTAATTTCTCAAGGCGACAGATTGTGACTGATGCAAAACAACGGAAGTGTGAGTGTAGCCTTAACTCAGTTTAAGAGCAACAATATAATGCTTTTATACATGTTTTGAATGAAAGAATAGATATATTTAGCTAATACATACTGCCCACAGGCAGCTTATATTAGAAACTAGCTCCATCATTTCAGTATATACTGTATATGTCTTACTTTGAAATGCTGCAGCATTTTAGAGGAAGCATGCATTTAATGTCAGCCGGGGACTACACGGCTCAGTTGACTAGTCCAAGAGGCCGTCAACTTCTCTGGCCCCAATCCCTTCAGGTGACAGTTTTTCTCTATGCACTCACATTGGGAGAGGTTTGCCACTCAAGGTATGTGGGCCAGGAAGAAGAGCCAGCCTCTTGGACTAGTCACCTGAGCAGCATAGTCCTCGGCTGGCTCTTATATGTATATTTGTTATGACTCGCCGCTGCATTTGGACAGTATGTATGAGCTGTCAGCTGTCAGGTTCACTTTAAAACGGTTTTAGCTTTTTTTCTGATCTTTAGAACTAAGATATCAAGAGCCCTTTATAGTAATATAAAGCCTACAGAAGCTAAATCTTGATGACCAGATTATGGGAATATTAACCCTTCATACTGTATGAAGTTGAGTACAATGTATTGTACTCAACATATTTTGTATGAAATATTTGATGTGCAGTACTTATTTTGATCTATCTAATTTAGATCCACTGCTTTTTTATGTAATCTCATCCTTAATCCTCTTAATCCTACCTCCTTTCTGTAAGCTGCTGTATGAAATGTGCAGCCGTAAAATAAGCCCAGAAATACGAAATGAAAAGTAAATGTTATTTCCATGATATGAGGAGGAACACATGGGAGAAGGCCATTTTTCATGTGCGTTTGTAATCATGTTAACCAGGGATGTAACTGTAATGAGTGCAGGGGTTGCAATCGAATCCAGTCCCTGGAGGTTAGGGGGTCCAAACGATAATTTTGGCCCATATGAAAAGACTCTTAAGAGTGCTTTACACGCTGTGACATCGCTAGCGATTGTTGGCGATGTCGAGCGCGATAGCACCCGCTCCCGTCGTTCGTTAGACATTTGGTGCTCGCTGCTATAGTGAACATTATCGCTGCGGCGGCGTCACACGCACATACCTTGTCAGCGACATCGCTGTGACAGCCGAACAATCCCTCCCTCAAGGGGGAGGGGCGTTAGGCGTCAAAGCGACGTTACTGCGGCGTCACTAAGCGGCCGGCCAATAGAAGTGAATGGGCGGAGATGAGCGGGACGTAACATCCCGCCCACCTACTTCCTTCCTCATTGCCGGTGGATGCAGGTAAGGAGATGTTTGTCGCTCCTGCAGTGACACACACAGCGATGTGTGCTGCCGCAGGAATGACGAACAACATCGTACCTGTGGCAGCAGCGATATTAAGGAAAGGAGCGACGTGTCAACGGTCACCGTTTGAACGATTTTGCGATCGTTGATCGTCGCTCCTTGGTGTCACACACTGCGATGTCACTACCGGCGCCGGATGTGCGTTACTAACGACGTGACCCCGACGATATATCGGCAGCGATGTCGCAGCGTGTAAAGCACCCTTTAATATTTAAGATCTGAGACAAACAGGGGCCCTGTTGGACGTTTTGCAGTGGAGCCCATAAACTTCAAGTTACGCCACTGATGATAACGTTAAGAAAACTAATCATTAGTTACTAGCCAATAAGCATTGAAATTTTTGTAACTAGAGATAAATAAGGATGGAGTTTTTATGTATTTCAAATTGCATTAAAGGGACTCTGTCAGCAAATTTGTGCATTGTAACCTAAAGACAGCATGCTGCAAATGTTAAAACAGAAACTTTAGCGCTGCATCTGTTATCGTACAGTCTTTTGTTGTTTACCTGTAATGTTAGCTTAATCCTCTTATCTTTATCATTAGTGTTTCTCAGCAGCACATGAATTATAGTCAAACTCCGCCCCCCTCTGTTATTAGCAGCTTCTGCGATGGCAAAGTGTACTGAAAGCCTGGTGTGGGCAGGGGCAACTCTCAGAGCTCTGCTACATGCAAAATCTCACTGTATCAGAATGGCTGCACACAGTAATCTAAGTGATACATCACTGAACTCAAGGCCTCTTTGCCTATATCATGCTGCTTAAACCATGAGGTAGCAAAAACATGATGACAGATATGCTTTAGTGAGCATGTGCAATCACCACTTATATAAATAGATAATGAAGCAATAATCACCCATTCTACATTCATACATTGGACTTTTGAACCTCTAGTCTAATAATAATAATAATAATAATAATATTAATGATGAAAAAAATATTTATTCTTAAGGCCCCGTCACACACAGAGATATATCTTTGGCAGATCTGTGGTTGCAGTGAAATCATGGACATATTGTTCCATTTGTACAGAGCCACAAACCTGGCACTGATTTCCACAATTTCACTGCAACCACAGATCTGCCGCAGATTTATCTCTGTGTGTAAAGTGGCCTTTAGTATCAGTAGAGTTCTCAGGAATCATGTATTAATCATCTATGTTGTGGTCAGGTAATATATGTTGTTTAATGACCAACTCATTTAAAGAGATGTCCTCATCTGCTACATTCAGGAGCAATGCTCCCCTGCCTTGCAGCTTCCTGCTGGCCAGAGGGGGTGATGCGCTCCTGAAGGTTGACAGATTGGACCAGTGGCATATCTGCTCCTCCGCTGGGCTGAATTGGGCCCTCTCCCAAGATGATAGCAGTTTGATCTCTGAAGCATCATAGTGGCACCATGACACTTCAGAGCAGCACTTCCAAGCTCTGAAGGAAAGAGCTTACAAGCGCCCACTCTTTCCTGGGAAACCAGCCACCTCAGAGGCGGCCAGTAACCTAGGCAATAAACTGTAAACTATAGAATTAAATATTCAAATCTTCCAGAGAGGATTCTTAATAAGACGTAAATTACAGACTTGCTTATTTTTATAAACACTTTACAATTTTACACATATAACAAGTTGAGACAAGCGTTTAGACTGACAATGATTGGAAATGGTAAAACTTTATGCAAATTTCCATTTCTATATTTGACATATATAGTTCTCAAATGCAAACACTGCAGAAATCAGTGAAACATTGTTATATAAAACATATAAATAACTATGTTCTTACGGTAACAGAATAGAAGCGGGGAGCTCAGTGGAGTCTTTGCCGGGGCTGAAATGTCATTGCTTTTTATTGGTATCTTTAGTGATTGCCTGTCACACAGTGGCTGTGATCCCAGGAGGTGATGTCACACACGGAGCACTGATTTGTTCATAATACTTCATGTTTTGTTTTCTGTGCGGAGAATACATGTCCATCATCAAATGACAACCTAGTAACACAGTCTAATAATAGCTTCACAATAAATATCTGCTCCTGCTAAAGTCTTCTACATCAAAGACACTTTCTACCTGTACAGGAAAAGTAGAAGGAGGACTCGTTACAGATGGACTCCACTTTATCAACTGGTACTAGGGCTTATCTTGAGAACTAATACTTCTATATATGTTAAAATATATGTATAGTTTAAAAGGTGTCACTAAATAGGGAACCTCTCATGCTGAACATGCAATTCATTCATTAGCAGGAGGTTATATATAGGTGGTGTGATGCTAGTCACTGCTTATGGATGGTATAGATGGAAGAGTAGTCAGGCAAGCCGGGGTCAGAAAACAGGAGATCATGATAGGACACAGGGAGTAAACAGAAGCGCAGTGATTTCACAGTCCGAGAGTCAGAATTCCAGGAGAGTATGTATTAGATTCAGGGAGCAGACAGAGACATGGTCAGAGAGCGGTCCGAGGTCAGAACCCAGGAGGTAATGACAAGAACAGGGAGCAGGCAGAGAGGAGTCAATGAACGATCCAGGGTCAAGAAGCCTAGATCAGAACACAAGCACAAACACAAGACAAGAGCACAACTGCAAAACCAGAGAGTACGACTAGCGAGGTTCTGGGAGAGCATACTTGGTAATGAAACAGAGCACAGTGGTTAGCAGTGCACTGTAGTCTTGCAGCGCTGGGGTCCTGGGTTCAAATCCCACCAAGGACACTATCTGCAAGGAGTTTGTATGTTCTCCCCGTATTTGTGTGGGTTTCCTCTGGGTACTCCGGTTTCCTCCCACACTCCAAAGACATACAGCTAGGGAATCTAGATTGTGAGCCCCAATGGGGACAGTATTGCAAATGTATGTAAAGCGCTGTGGAATTAATAGCGCTATATAAATGAATAAAATTATTATTATTATTTACCAGGAAGGTGGAACACCTGAGTAAAAGCACCTCCCAGAACCTGCATGGAATCCTGTGCTATCAAACAACTTGTCAGCTAGTGCTCAAAGACACACAGCAGAGCATCTCTAAATATGCAAGATGCTCTGCACAAAAGAAACATGTCACTGCCAGCTCTAAGGTTCAGGAAGGCACGGCAGAGCATCACCTGTGTGCAAGATGCTCTGCACAGAGGAATTGTGACAGGTGGATTGTATAAATATATGGGAAAATATTCAGTATAACTAATGTGGAGACACGGGGGTCAGTGGGTGCTCTCATCCGCTGGCCAGGCCGCCTTTAGAAAAACAGCATGGCCCAGGTCTCATCCCAACTGAACGCCTGACCTCCTTAACTGTGGGCGGAACACTACTCAGACAACACAGGGTGAGGGAATCACATATTAAGACTTTATTGGATCCCCAAACAATTAAAGGCACATAGCACATAACCATCAAAACCACAAAATGTAACCGGCAAAAGTTTCTCACCCTTCCTCTGGCTCACCAGGGATTAGAATGTCCGTGTCTCAGAGCTTCCAGGGCTACTTACTCCACACCAGCAGCACCTAACGAGAATGGAATAAAGCCAGATTTAGGAAGCTGTGTGAGGACCGCAAAGCCTGTAGTCAGGTGACTGGATTGTCCTAAGCTGGATTCCTTCCTTAGGTTGTCTTTGATAGCTCAGCCGAATCCTTGCTTTCGATGCTGAAGTCCATATAGTATTATAATCCAGGTTCAGTTATGGCTTGCCAAACGGATCCGCAGATTCTAGATTGGTAGCATGTAGCAAGAGTCTCTCTGGGCAATGGACAGTCATCCTTCTTATACCCCTGAGCTCTCCAATTAGACCAGTGGGGTCTTCACGATTGATGGATAAGACTGGGCTCTTATTGGCTAGATTTCAAGCCGTATACAAAATATCCCTAGTAGTAATGGTCTCTGGCAGAGATGAGGGAAACACAGCTAAGTTACATCGCATCTAGCAATACACATAGTAATACAATGGGAGGCACACATAATTGATTTGTCTGGGTATCTGACCTTCATTGGCCAAGGCAATTACATGAGTCAACAAGAACTTTAACACTAAACTTCTAAGGGTACCATCACACTTTAGCAACGCTCCAGCGATCCCACCAGTGATCTGACCTGGTCAGGATTGCTGGTGCGTTGCTACATGTTCGCTGGTGAGCTGTCAATCAGGCAGATCTCACCAGCGACCAGTGACCAGCCCCCAGCCACCAGCGATGCGTGGAAGCGATGCTGCGCTTGGTAACTAAGGTAAATATCGGGTAACCAAGCGCTCGGTTACCCGATATTTACCTTGGTTACCAGCGCACACCGCTTAGCGCTGGCTCCCTGCACTCCTAGTCAGAATACACATCGGTTTAATAAGCAAACCGCTTTGCTTATTTACCCGATGTGTACACTGGCTACGTGTGCAGGGAGCAGGGAGCCGTCACTGGCAGCCTGAGAGCGGTGGACGCTAGTAACCAAAGTAAATATCGGGTAACCAAGCAAAGCACTTCGCTTGGTTACCCGATATTTACCTTGGTTACTGCTTACCGCAGGCTGCCAGATGCCGGTTCCCTACTCCCTGCACATTCAGATCGTTGCTCTCTCGTGGTCAAACACAGCGATGTGTGCTTCACAGCGGGCGAGCAACGTCAAAAAAATAAATCAGCACTGTGTGTAACGAGCAGCGATTTCACAGCAGGGGCCAGATCGCTGCTCAGTGTCCCACACAGCGAGATCGCTACTGAGGTCACTGGTGCGTCACAAAAACCGTGACTCAGCAGTGATCTCGCTATGTGAGAAGTACCCCTAAGAGTCTTGTAGAAACAATGAGGGGCTTATCTCCCATTTATAAACAAACTATCATCATGTCTTGCTGAATTTTAAGAAACTTAACCCATGCTAGGCACTGACAGAGTCCATGTCATCACAATTAATACAAAACTTATTGACATCTGCTTATTCTGGGCTTATAAATCAAGAGGGCAGTCCTAATCAGGGATTGACAGCTATCTCCATATGCATTCTTATATTGGGAAGGCTCACAGTACCAGATTCTGACTGCGTGGATTTAAATAAATAAAATACAATTATACTCCATCTTTACCTATAGTCTAATATATCAATCTGTTCTCTTGCTCTATATAATGCTGCCCATAGATTACACAGCATTTCCTAACTGACAGATCACTTTTAGACAGATCACATTTACTCACTAGGCTCTGGAAACCCACGAATGGACATCTGCATTCCAGTCTTAGGGTACTTTGCACACTACGACATCGCAGGTGCGATGTTGGTGGGGTCAAATCGAAAGTGACGCACATCCGGCGTCGCTGTCGATATCGGAGTGTGTAAAACGTTTTTGATACAATTAACGAGCGCAAAAGTGTCGAAATCGTATCATCGGTGTAGCGTCAGTCATTTCCATAATTTCGGAAGGACAAATGTTACAATGTTGTTCCTCGTTCCTGCGGCAGCACACATCGCTGTGTGTGAAGCCGCAGGAGCGAGGAACATCTCCTACCTGCATCCTGCGGCTCACGCTGGCTATGCGGAAGGAAGGAGGTGGGCGGGATGTTTACGTCCCGCTCATCTCCGCCCCTCCGCTTCTATTGGCCGCCTGCCATGTGACGTCGCTGTGATGCCGCACGGCCCGCCCCCTTAGGAAGGAGGCGGGTCGCCGGCCAGAGCGACGTCACAGGGCAGGTAAGTCCATGTGAAGCTGCCGTAGCGATAATGTTCGCTACGGCAGCTATCACAAGAGATCGCAGCTGCGACGGGGGTGGGGATTATCGCGCTCGGCATGGCAAGCATCAATTTGCGATGTCAGTGTGCAAAGTACCCCTTAGGCCTCCTTCACACATCAGTATTTTTGATCAGTATTTCATCAGTATTTGCCAAAACTAGGGGTGTCACCAAAACAGAGAACAGGTGTTAAACATTAAATTATAGTTTTTCTTTGTAAGTTCCACTCCTGGCTTTGGCATCCAAACACTGATGTAAAAATGTTACATCAGACATGTGAACATGGCTTTATATGTCATGGAAAGATGCATGCCTTGACTTTGCTCAATTCAGTCTATGGGATGACTGTATAAAACAGAGATTGGAGCAGAAGCTGTTCATATGCATCCCAGCTCCATTTAAGTTGGACCTTTCTCAGGATTCTGGATCCTTATACTAGGGTTCTCTGGCTGTCTAAGCAATCAGACACCCAGTGATCAGCAAGCATAGGGGATAACTTTTAGTTTTAATAAAACCCCTTTAAAGGAATTAAATTTCCACGCTAAACTCTTTAAATCTCAGCTGATTATTATGGGCCTAACTACTAATGTAGAGTGTCAGGAACAGTAGTCGTCGGTGAGAGATTGTCTCCAGGTTCCCCAGCCCGCTACTTGAAATCACTAGTCTAGGCTGGGTGTGTGGACCATTCGCCTGTGCAGGCCACATGTTGCCGCTGACATCAACTCTCCAAGATTAAGTGACGACTCATTTTCACAAGGAGACCACCAGTTTATTTCAAGCAATGATACTTTACTCATCAGTTTGTTTTCACCAACAACTTTATACACCAACAACTTTTTACACCAGATAGCGGACACATATCTTTCAGCATGTTTCAATTGTACAAGACATATCAAGACACATTCTCAGGACCCACAGGCTTATTTCTGATCTTAATATCTTAATGGTCATGTGAGTCCCAGCTCAACCCAGCCTAATGTTAAAGTCCTACTTGTGATGATCACTTTCCCTTCCAGCAGCTCCACATCCAGTCTCTTCATAGAGGAGAGGGTCATGGGTCCTGTCACCATGGCTTGCGTAGAGCCTTGTGCTCCCAGACACTTTCATATCTATTTCTCTTTCCCTGATAGAGGATGGGGTAAGGGGTAGCCCCTAGTGCCAGAGCAAAATTTTGTGCTCTCGAATACGTGGAAAGAATCTGTCAGGGTAAACTGACTTCGTTCACATGCCAGTTAGTGTTATCATAATAATAATAATAATTTTATTCATTTATACAGCGCTATTAATTCCACAGCGCTTTACATACATTTGCAACACTGTCCCCATTGGGGCTCACAATCTAGAGTCCCTATCTGTATGTCTTTGGAGTGTGGGAGGAAACCGGAGTACCCGGAGGAAACCCACGCAAACACGGGGAGAACATACAAACTCCTTGCAGATGGTGTCCTTGGTGGGATTTGAACCCAGGACCCCAGCGCTGCAAGGCTGCAGTACTAACCACTGAGCCACCGTGCCGTTACCTTGATAGTTAGGGGCCTGCCCACTAGAGTCCTCTCCTCTGGCCCCTATTGTCTGGATGTTCTCCTTTTGAGGGTTGGCCTCTAGCCTCAACGATGTTCTAGCACTGTGTATCGATCAACAATCAACGATCATGCTATCTCCTTCCTCCGTTTGCCACAAATAACCGACTGCTTTCGTCGTCAATGACATACAGACTATATGTCTGTATCTGTCATACACTGTCTTCACTAACGTTTCTAGAAAAAAACATCTCTTTCCCTATCAAATAACCCTTCCCATTGTGGGCTAGTCCCAACACTTAACAATCTCTTACCCTATAGTATGCTAACTAGCTACAAAAGTGCTGTACATTATACCTTACGCACATTATCATCACAGTTCACATAAAACAATATTTACAAAAGATGCATGACACAATTCACATTATAGTACATGGCAATACAATAACACAGACCCCAGAAAAATAGCTGATTTTGCTGAGGAAACATTTAGGCAAATAACTGTCTATGTACAGTATATCATGGATGGCTGTAGCCCTAGAATGATAGTTATCAGTAAAAAAACATCTTTATGACTTTTGAAAGTATAAAGCTGAAGCTTCAACTTGGGTTATTTTTGCTTTGAAAGATTCTCTATTCATTTTAAGTTAGCAGTGGTTCAGTGGTAAATAGAGGATTTTTTTTTTTTTTGAATGGGCATTATTGGATCCTAAACTAGAGATCATACGGGATAAGTATTATTATTATTTATTATTATAGTGCCATTTATTCCATGGTGCTTTACATGTGAGAAAGGGGCGTTCATAGACAAGTATAATAATCGTGATAATCGTGAACATTTCAAGGGACAGAAAGGTTCAAGAGGAGAAATGATTCTTCCCGCGAGGGCTCACAGTCTACAGGGAAGGGGTGAGGATATAGTAGATGAGGGTAGAGCTGGTCGTGCAATTCTATGGTGGTCTGAGGGTTACGGCAGGTTGTAGACTTGTTGGAAGAGGTGGGTTTTCAGGTTCCTTTTGAAGGTTTCCACAATGGGCAACAGTCTGATGTGTTGAGGTAAAGAGTTCCAGAGCATGGGGGTGGTCACAAAAGAAATCTTGTAGGCGATTCTGGTAAGAGAATATAAGCGGGGAGTAGAGAAGAAGATCTTGTAAAGATCAGAGATTGCATGTAGGGTTACTGCAGGTTGTAGGCTTTTTGGAAGAGGTGGGTCTTCAAGTTCCTTTTGAAGGTTTCCACAGTAGGTGAGAGTCCCAGAGTATGGGTCAGGAGTGGGAGAAATATAGTATGTGATTGTGGGAAGAGAAGAGAAGAGGAAAGAAGCAGATCTTAGGTTGCATACAGGTAAATACCAGACTAGGTCACAGATGTATGGCGGAGACAGGTTGCTGGTGGCATTGTATGTAATGGTTAATGTTTTGAAACGGAGTCTTTGGGCAATGGGAAGCCAGTGAAGGGATTGCCATGTGGTGCTTGATCGGCTCTTTTAAAGGGGATCTTAAAAAGTGCGTTTATTGAAACATGCTTTTCAAAGCTGTGTCTGCCACTTCCATAGAGTCATCACACATGGGAACCTTTGTGTTTAAACATTTGCTTTTCTTTATAATGGGTAATATGATGAGCAACATATACATAGGATAATTAAAGGTGTTGTCCAGGAATTACATATTGATGATCTCTATTGACGACATATTATCAATATGAGATTGGGGGTGTCCAACACCTAGCACTCCAATGATCAGTTCAATATGGCAGCGGTATCTACATTGCTAAGTGGCTGCACTTTATCTCCCGTTCAGCAGAATAAAAGACAAATAATAGAACTGGACAATGGTCACTGAGCAATGTATGGGACTGCTGTGTTCTGCCTCATACATTGCTTAGTTTTAGATGCTGCAGTGGGTAATTTTCTGCTGATCTGTAGGGGTGCAAGATGTTGAATCCCCATCAATCTCACATTAATGATCTATATAGATAGGTCGTCAATATATCAGTCCTGGACTGATAAATATATGACCCTTAAGGAGTTATGGCTCTTGGATTCCCATCAATCCTAAGAAACTAACAATATAAACTGAGCAAAGAGAAACCAAGGTAAAAATTGTGAAAACATACCCTGCTGTAACTAAATAAAAGCATAGTGCATATAAACATAGGGTACTTAGTAAACACTGTTTTTGATAAAAAAAAAGCATAAAGCTATCCCACCAACGCCATTCTGTGAATCCCCCTGACTGTGTGTGTCCTGTTCGGACCCGGTCGCTCTCAGCCCTTAGCCACATTGAGGCCTATTTTAGACCCATGGTAAGGTTTTAATATTGGAGAGTGTAGGTACTATCCCAACTGGGTACACCTTGGCGTTGGTGGGATAGCTTTATGCTTTTTTTGATCAAAAACAGTGTTTACTAAGTACCCTATGTTTATATGCACTATGCTTTTATTTAGTTACAGCAGGGTATGTTTTCACAATTTTTCCCTTGGTTTCTCTTTGTCTAATGGCCAGTGTGAACATGAGCTCACAAGCTCCATGTATACCATCTCATACTCCGGCTCACTTTTTTGTTTTTAATATAAACTAAGCAGTAGTGCGTACGTGTAACAACAGCTATGTTGAAAGAAAAAATGTATTTCAGCAACAAAGTTGTTAAAAAATCTTCAGCGTTTTGATAGGTTTTAAAAGTGCATAACAACAATAATTCAAAACTTCACAAATATAAACTGGTGATGAGTCGATGACATGTTTTGAGAAATTCACTTATTTTCTAAGTTGTAGCTGAGTTGATGGGAGTGACGGTGACCATATGTGACCATTGCATTCATGCACGTGAATAGAATGGAGGTCACATGCATCTTCCAGTTCTATTCACACAGGTTTTGGGTCCCTCATCCTCAAGATTTGTGGGGATCCCAGCACTTGTACCCTCAGCAATTGGGCATTTGCAACCTATCTGTGAATACATGATAAAAGTTATTACTGATAGAATGCAAATAAACTGTCCGCTTTCTTGTGAACAAACTACAACCTCCACATTCAGAGTGCGGAGGAAGTAGTCATATCCTCAGAGCTCATTAATTTTATATATAGATTATCAAACTGAATTGTATAATAGTAAATATATTAGAAATAAATAAAAATTGTTAATAACACTTATTACATTTCAGGTAAGAAAAGTTCTGCAACAAGAAGGTTTTGACAGAAAGAAAAGAGGATATAGAGATATCAATGACATCGATATCAACATGAATGACCCATTATTTACAAAACAGTGGTATTTGGTAAGTAGAAAATGATTGTGAATATGTAGGGGCCCAGGAACAGGGGACCCCAAATGTTTGACATGTCACGGTTGCTATTCTGGCACAAGGGTGCAGGGGCTGTGTTGCCTGGGTGGTCTACAAGACTGATGTTTCCTACTATCTTCCCCCACACAGTATCAATAGCCAATGGACTGACCACAGACACAGGTCTTGGGGAGGACAGTCACTTTACTACAGCAGTAACAAAGAAATCCAATATGGAATAATTGTTTCAGAGTCTCTTGTGGGTAGGCCACGGCAAATACAACTTTGAGTTGAATACTGAAGTGCAATTAGGGTTCTGGAGCTTTAAGAGCACAAATTGTTTTAGACATAATACTTCTATGCTTTTAGAAGCAGGTTCAGAGCCTTTTGCAGCTTATAGTAGAAGGGTAGGTGTAATAAGAAGATTGTACAGACCTGAGAGCAGTACCACAGCTAATCAAGACACGTGCAGTAGTGCTTGTAAGCCCAGCGTGCAACAGGGACCGTATGGCTGGTGCATCAACAATGGCATGCAAGCCATTAATGTTGTGGTGTGATGGGAGACCCTCAAACTTTCCCAACCCACGTGCAGTAAGTTCTTTTATGTACTCAGTATGCCCTGCTGTCTGAAGAAGCTCGTGTAGATCTGGACAGTGAGGATAGAAGTAATTTAGTATATTGGCTGTCAAAGTCAGGAAAGGATGAAATTCTAGGCCTTGGGCCTGGCAGGGAATCTTATGGTGAAGAGACTCTCCACATGTGCTCTACTCCTGGAGGAGTCTTGGCCAGAACTGTATAATTCCAGCTCTGTCTAGCCAGACAGAGGCTAGAAGTAGCCCCACTTACTGAACCATGTGACCAAGTCACTGGTCGATAGGATAACACCCAGTTTACACTTCAGACTCTTCCAGTGGAAGGTAAATATAAACCATACATTTTCACCAGTAGGTGGTGTTGGGACATAATAAATGAGAAATACATTAAATATAAGTGGATGTAACTGAAAGTGCATAATGTATCTAAAACTCACAAATGAAAGGGACTAAAATGCAGAGGGGCAGCTGGGGAGTGAGTAGTAGTGTGCGGGAGCTACTTACGGTCCAGTGGTACTTAAAGGGACAGACACAATCTGGACCGGGTCACTACAAATTAATTTATTTCTTTGTATAATGCTGGTTCCTTTAGAGTTAAATAGATGTTCTCTGTGTTAATAATCCATCATAGTTCTTTCGTAAAACATTTTCAACCCTCTGCTCTTAGAAAAAACAACTCATTGCACACATACCTTTTGTTATGTCTGCATTTTTTGCATTTTAATCCTGTACATTTAAGTAAATAAAAAACAACACTGCTTGCCATTTTCTTTAAAATTTTCTCCATTTATAAATTTCTAGTTTCTCTTGACCAAGGCTTTGTTAAAATAATAAAATCATACAGTACTCACCCTTCCCGAGTACAGTTCTCTACCGCTGCTCTAGTCTGGTCTTAGTGTACTGACTGCAGTGGTGACATCATGACTAAAGCGCACATCACCACTGCAGTCAATCACCAAGCTCAGCTGCTAGTGCTGTTTACATCAACAGATTCACTGAGCTTAGTGATTGGCTGCAGCAGTGGTATTCTCTGTACTCATGCAGTCACCGATATAGTCAGTACGTGAAGACTAAAGAAATTGCATTGAACTGTACGAGAATCATAGAACAGGTCCGACCCATGGAGGCCAAAAGTTTATAAGTGGAAAAACACCTTTATATAAGATTTAATGGCATTTTACTGCTGTTTTCAGCTTCTATATCCATTTTTTGTGGTCTTTAACCCTTCCCAACACCTGCTGTACAAGCATAAGCAATGTGTTTCCGCAAACATCCACCATATATATAACTCATGATGATAAAGCAATCTCACAAGCAGAGCCAGCTTCATCAGCAGTGGGTATCATCTGTATATTGTAGCTGATTCAATGGCAACGATTAGTGCTAGAACAGATTGCGGCAATTTAACTCCTCAAATGCCATCATCAATAGTGACATTGTCATCTTGTTGGTTTTTTGAGGGAGGCGAGTCCCCAGGTTTGTTGTCTGTTGTTGTCATTTGAACGCTAGGTCAAAGATGGCTGGCTGATGGTGAGCCAGGTATGGTTGCCTGTTAGATCCTGCCATGAGCAGGTTCTAACAGGTCTGCTTTATAAAATTGAAAGATCTCATACTCTGCAATACATAACGAGCAATACATAAGGTGATCAGCCTTATGTATTGTTTCTTATGTATTTCTTTTTTTACATTTTTTTTATCCAGGTGGCCAAACCTGAACAGTAACACGGACTTCTCTGAGAAGTCCATGTTCGGGGGTCAATGCACGGACACTAGGTGTCCAGAACAGAGTCCAAACGTTACAGTTTGGGTTCGCCTGTCACTAATCAGCACGTATATAGAGTGATAAGTAACAATTCTTTCATGGCAAGCTCACTTCTTTCTAGTTAGATTTCAAAAAGTTGTGATAGCTTTTTTCGGTTGAAAATTACCAATATTTTCAAGTGACATGTTGTCATTTTGTTTTATAAGATCAACACAGGTCAAGCAGATGGAACTCCAGGTCTTGATTTAAATGTAGCAGAAGCTTGGGAGCTGGGATACACAGGGAAAGGAGTAACAATAGCAATTATGGATGATGGTAAGCACCAAACTAAAATTGAATATTTATTATATCTAACAAAATCACCTTTATATTTTATATAATAGTCACTGTATTGTATGTTATCATTTCTATTTATTTATCTGTGTATTAGTCTATCTACAAAAAAGACCTTCCACCTCTAAACAGAATAAAGCAAGTATAAACAGGTGTAAACTGCTATGACTGCATAATATAACAACAAAATAATACAGTAGCACTCTGTAGGCACAAAGATGTACACAAACATATGAAATTTAGAATACATTATTACTACATAGAGTATACTTATCAAATGAAAATAATAACTTAGTAAAAAGAAAATTGGCCAATTTATGAGACCCCCATTAGCCACGGCAAGGCATACCTTTCTTTGATGGGAACCTCAACCTATTATTTATCAAAATTGACTCTCCCAGGCTAAAAGAATATATACAAAAAGGAAAATGTAAGCACCAATAAATTGGATTTTCCAAAGAACATACCGAAGCAGTTCAAAACATTCAAGAGGAAATCAATATTCCCCAAGAAAAGGGATCACAAACAGTTAATCTATTTTATTGGTGTAAAAAGACAAAAATAATCTACATGTGTAAAAACAAATAAAAATGCATAGGACTATATTTGTAAAAGTAGGTTTGCCCATAATTGTCATACCCAGTAAGTGTCGCAACACAAAGGGAAAACTAGGGAAGATGTAGCAGGGCAGTCCCTGATGATAGGGAGGGAAAGTGGGGTCACCTCTTCACACTCACTTGAGTCTGATCCCTGCACTCCCTAATGTCCTTAGATAGGTCCTTCCCTCCCATGCACCATTACGTGTCTAGGCCCTTGCTGGCTATGAACTTACCCTCACTAGTGTGTAGGCCAGCGAGACACTTGTCTTGCTACTGCAATAAAACAACACGAAGAAGGCAAGACAAACTGGTGGGGAAAGACACAACAAATAGCACTCCTCGGCTTCTACTCAGCTGCAACTGAAACAAACACCTCGGCTTCTTCAGAGACAGACTCCTGTAAAGTCCTCAGTATATAAGATCTGTCACTGGCATGGAGTGAAGCCAGGAGTGGGTAAACATAGTGGAAGGGAGTGATTATAAGATGTTGAAGCTGTAATTAAGGCTATAAGTAATCTCACCCAAAATGAAAATGTAATTATTCCTTTCAGCATCAAATGAAAGTAAATATTCTCCAATACTCTGTGCACTCTGCAGAGGACCTGCGATTAATTAATCATTGAGACCTCCTGATTCCATAACCCTCAGAGGTAATAGGCAGATGTGACACACTCGTGACAACAATATAGCAAACACCTATCCTCATCTGCCAAAGTACTAGCAATAAACAGGATATTTGGAATACCATTAACACATCAATGTGAATAGAAATTTAATAACATCATGAAGTAATGATTAACCTTACGTGACTACATCAAAGTCTAATCATGAATAAAAATAAACCAGTAAACCACAGGAAAAAAAGAAAAACAGATAATGTTATAAAGCCACCACAACCTAACCACCAGTCCAAATGACCATAATGGTCTTTGAAAATAAATAACAAATTGTAAATACTAAAGAATCTGTGAAGTAGGCAATATTGAGATGAGGAAATGAGGACCCCACACATATCGCCACCAAAACTGTGGCTTCCTTACTACTTACTAGTAAATAAATGAAGGGTTGAAATGAAGAATAATGTGTCCTGTGAATTATAGTGACAGTATATTGCTTTCATTGTGGATATTTTGAAGAGTAGGTGGAATAACGAGTCCCATAAGCACTTAATGATCACATTTTCTAGGGGAAAAGTCATTGACTCTCGGAAGCACTATGACCCGATTTATCAAGACCAGCATTGCTCACATCCATCTTCATGAGAGTGCGTGCTGTAGTGAGAGGTGCCAGATACATTAATTAATGAGGTGTGTCTGAAAAGTGGCATGGGCCTCAACACAAATCATACTCTAATGAGGGAGTAGAGTAACATTTCTGACATCAGGTACTCCACAGCGTGTGATTGAGTAGATGATACCCCCATGCCACGCCATTATGTACTCTACATTGCCCCAAAATGTTGAGACTTATCAAACTTGTTGAATCCAGGCCCATATGTTTATGGACCTTAGTATAAGAACTAAAAACAGGGCTTTTCTTTCTTCTTTCCATTTTTATCTATACTATAGGGCTGATTTACTGTCATATCTCAAAATAACTAAGTGCTTTGTATTACAATTATAATGTCTTTTAGACACTTTTTTTCAAATGCTTGACAAAGGGATGTAGCCCTTTGGCTTGATATAAAGGTGTAATCCAAACCATGATCTTGTGCTTCAAAATTGTACCACAATTTGGCATAATTTGAGGATCAAAGTAGGCCAACTAATAGGTGTCGTAAGTTTAGACCAGACAGTCTAGAGAGTCCCCAAATTTAAGAAAACTCATGAGCCATTTTGCTACATCTACTGCATTTTAAGACAATTTTTCTACTTTTTCCCTGTCTAAAAGTTAAACAGCTTTAATAAATCAGCCCCAGTGTTTTTCTAAGACTCTAGAGTTTCTACTGTAAACTGTAGTTGAACAGATTAATTGATTTTCTTGACTAACATCCATAAAATTGATTTTTTTAACATTTAAATCTATTCCAAAATCAAGAGTGAAACCGTGAGGGTTTTACAATATTTCTGTTATCAACTTAACTTCCATTTACAGGTTTCACTAAAACAATCCAATTTCTTGCCTTTCCGAGGGCACGACTCATGTCATCCTCTTGTCATTTCCATCCTGATAAATGTCTGTGTTATGCATAAATTGAGCGCATAAGCTGTCAGGTGGAAACCATTGAAGTTAATCCTCCCAAGTCTCTTACACTTGTCCTCATTTATCTGCAGAATGCATGTGTTTTTTCAGACTTGTTTAATAAATGTCTTTTGATTTCAGGAATAGATTACCTTCATCCAGATCTTGCCTCAAATTATGTAAGTATAATATAGTTCATTATAACATTTAAAGGCTTTTGTAGACGAGATGTTCATTCATTATCAAAGACTTTGCCGCAGCCATGTTAGAAGTTGAACTACTGATCTTTTGTTAACTGCGTTTATAAATGGTTGTAACTTTAATAGAAATGGTAGCATAAAAATGAGATGGGGCGAGATTTACCTAGCAACGAGCTCTAGTCACAATGCACAATACAAAAGAAAGGTAGGCATTAGTAATAACAAGCCAAGGTGGGGTTAATTTATAAAGAACTGTGCACCAAAACTGTGTCAAGAAAAAGTCCAAATGTTGGTGAGTTCCTTGTATGAGCAAACATTTTTTACTTTTTCAAATTTTACACATCTCTTGCCAATATCCCTCAAAAAGTAGATCAGATGTGGCTTAAATCCAACAAAAAAGGGTGAAAAGATGGTGACAAAAAGAACCCAAGAGATTGGACAACTGCTCAGGGAATCTGGGGAGTCTTCTGGACATTCCTAGAGAATTTGCAAGTATGATAAAGTCCTTCTTCAGACATCAATTTTTCACGTGTACATTCTACCCAAATTTTTCATGCATTGAAGACCTACCCATTATAGTCATCATGGTCTATAGTCTTTTCCACATACCAGTATTCTTTTGTGCATCTAATGAATACAAACCTAATGAAAAAACCTTAGACATGTTTGTTTTAACGCAAATAAATTCTAACTTGTCAACTGAAAGCAATTGGTCAGTGAACACAAAGGACAGCCCAACGATATGTCATTTTTTTAAATTGTTTAGTGGGTGGGAGAATCTTGTCATTTTTCTTTTTTTGCATATGTGAAAAACACTCGACATGCTAATGGGGATAAGGGATACAAGGACAATAAAGGGATGGAAATCCTTTCTAGATCTGTTTTTTCTCATATACTGGACATCTTAAATGGAAAACAAAAACAAACAAGAAGCGCTCCTGTGTGAGTCTGTAAAATATACTGGGGAGGCAGCTAAGTGAAGTTTTCCCTCACCTAAAGAAGTTGTGCCGGCCTGCACAACCTAGGTCAACCGAGCTAGAGGAAAGGCAATCGCCATCAATTTGCACAAATCCCAGGCGGCCACTTCAGATGGACTGATGGTTCTACACTGCAGATCTTCATGATACAGACCTTGTAATGGCCTGATCCTGGTGGAAGGCAGGTGGTATTGGTATGGTTCCTAATAATTAGCATAGCATGGAACCAGTCGGGTAGTATGACAGCCTTGCGAAGACTCGTCCATGTGGTCTGCAGCACTCATTCCAAACCGCTATTTCTTACTTTTCTCCCTGACATCTGAATGAGGCCTGAAAGAAAAGTGCTCATTAAGAAATTATGTGCCTCTCACTCCAGATTCAGTTCTTATCAATCACCATTTTCAAAAAATTCCCTCCAAGTGTTGTAATCATAAATAGAGGCTATGACTATGTTCACAAACCATGACCCTTCACATGTTTCTCCGAATGTTTCTTTATTATGGCCACGTTATTTTCTAAAGGTCTTCCATATTACGACATCTACTAAAGCATGCTGAAATGTAGTTTCTTTTAGGTAGAGTATAACTATGTAGAATACTATGGATATCTTATTACAGCTCCTCACATAATCCATAATATGTATGGGTTTCACAATCCCTTGAATCCTAACTCGTGTTCATTAGTTTTTATGCAGTTTTTGGATAATTAGGACTTACCGGTAAAACAAATTAATTCACTTACACTTTTAAGAACATTATAAAACTTTTATAGAAAAAAACATTAGAAGTATTAACAGATGCTCTCGATGTATTTATTTTTTCATTCTTCAAACCCTACCTGTCTGCCGCACTCTGCAGTTCTCAAACATATAGTATTCGTACTCCAAGCACTTTGAACCCCTTTTTTTCTTTTCTTCAGATTCCATCTTGAATTAAAACTTTCACTCTGCTTCTTTCTCCTTTATGATCTGCTATTAATCTCATGTATCATGAGCACTGCATCACATGGCTTACTAGATTGGGAACCATCATTGCCTGCTGTGGTAACAGTGCGATTATCATCTCCTATATACTCTCCTAAATAAGCTAATAGTGAAAATCAGAAGGCTGAATCATTATCGCCTACATTATGAAAGGAGCTGTATAATTAACTTAATAAACGCAATATTTGTTCCTTTCACCTCTACTATACAGAAAGTGTGTCATCATAGTATCATAGTATCATAGTTTTTAAGGTTGAAGGGAGACTCTCAGTCCATCTAGTTCAACCCGTAGCCTAACATGTTGATCCAGAGGAAGGCAAAAAAAACCCAATGTGGCAAACAAGTTCCAATGGGGAAAAGATTTCCTTCCTGACTCCACATCCGGCAATCAGACTAGTTCCCTGGATCAATACCCTGTCATAAAATCTAATATACATAACTGGTAATATTAAATTTTTCAAGAAAGGCATCCAGGCTCAGCTTAAATGTTAGTAGTGAATCACTCATTACAACATCATGCGGCAGAGAGTTCCATAGTCTCACTGCTCGTACAGTAAAGAATCCTCGTCTGTGATTATGATTAAACCTTCTTCCCTCAAGACGTAGTGGATGCCCCCGTGTTCCAGTCGCAGGCCTAGGTGTAAAAAGATCTTTGGAAAGGTCTCTGTACTGTCCCCTCATATATTTATACATTGTGATTAGATCCCCCCCTAAGCCTTCGTTTTTCCAAACTAAATAACCCCAAGTTTAATAACCTGTCTTGGTATTGCAGCCCACCCATTCCTCTAATAATCTTGGTGGCTCTTCTCTGCACCCTCTCCAGTTCAGCTATGTCCTTCTTATATATCGGTGACCAGAATTGTACACAGTATTCTAAGTGCGGTCGCACTAGTGACTTGTACAGAGGTAGAACTATATTTTTTTCATGAACACTTATACCTCTTTTAATACATCCCATTATTTTATTAGCCCTGGCAGCAGTTGCCTGACACTGTCCACTAAAGTTAACCATCCACCCATACACCCAAGTCTTTTTCTGTGTCTGTTTTACCCAGTGTTCTACAATTAAGTACATAATCATAAATGTTATTTCCTCTACCCAAGTGCATGACCTTACATTTATCTACATTAAACTTCAATTGCCACTTCTCAGCCCAATCCTCCAATTTACATACATCTCCCTGTAATATAAAATTATCCTCCTCTGTATTGATTACCCTGCAGAGTTTAGTATCATCTGCAAATATTGAAATTCTACTCCGCATGCCCCCAACAAGGTCATTTATAAATATGTTGAAAAGAAGCGGGCCCAATACTGACCCCTGTGGTACCCCACTATGAACTGAGACCCAGTCCGAGTACGTACCATTAATAACCACCCTTTGTTTCCTATCACTGAGCCAGTTTTTAACCCAGTTACACATATTTTCCCCTATCCCCATTATTCTCATTTTATGTACCAACCTTTTGTGTGGCACCGTATCAAAAGCTTTTGAAAAGTCCATATACACAACATCCACTGCATTTCCCTGGTCCAGGCTTGAACTTACCTCTTCATAGAAGCTGATCAAATTAGTTTGACAGGATCGATCCGTCATAAACCCATGTTGATACTCTGTCATAAGGTTATTTTTCTTGAGATACTCCAGTATAGCATCTCTCAAGAAACCCTCAAGGATTTTACCAACCGTAGAGGTTAAACTTACCGGCCTATAATTTCCCGGCTCAGTTTTTGTCCCCTTTTTGAATATTGGCACCACATTTGCTATGCGCCAGTCCTGCGGTACCGACCCTGTTATTAAGGAATCTGAGAAGAGTAAAAATAATGGTCTATCTATCACAGAACTCAATTCCTTTAGTACTCTGGGGTGTATGCCATCCGGGCCCGGAGATTTGTCAACCTTAGTGATTTCGAGGCGGCGGCGTACTTCCTGCTGGGTTAAGCAGGTAATATTCAAGGGTGAATTTATGGTATCACTGGTCATGTCATCTGCCATGGCATTTTCTTGTATAAAAACCGTAGAAAAAAAGTCATTCAGCAGGTTGGCTTTACCCTCATCCCCTTCCACCATTTCACCAAGACTATTTTTAAGGGGGCCAACACTATCGCTTTTCAGTTTTTTACTGTTTATGTAGTTAAAGAATATTTTAGGATTATTTTTACTTTCTCTCGCAATGAGTCTCTCTGTCTCAAACTTAGCTAACTTAATTTGCTTTTTACATATTTTATTTAATTTTCTATAATTATATAATGCCTCATCACTACCTACCCTCTTTAATTCTTTTAAGGCTTTCTGTTTTTCTTTTATTGCTTCCCTTACAGCTCTATTTAGCCATAGGGGTTTCCTCCTATTTCTAGCATGTTTGTTCCCATAGGGTATATTTTCTGCACAAGCCCTATTCAGGATGCTCATAAAAGTCTCCCATTTGCTTTGTGTACTTTTATTACTTAGTACATCATCCCAGTTTATTGCACTAAGATCATCTCTCAACCGTTTAAAATTTGCTTTCCTGACGTTTAGTGTCCTTGTAGCCCCTCTACTATACATCTTACTAAAGAATACATGAAAACTTATTATTTTGTGATCACTATTCCCCAAGTAACCCCCAACTTGTATATTTGATATGCGGTCTGGCCTATTGGTTAGTACAAGGTCTAGTAGTGCTCCCCCTCTTATGGGGTCCTGTACCATTTGTGAAAGGTAATTATCTTTCATTGTTATCAAAAATCTATTTCCTTTGCTGGAACTGCAAGTTTCTGTTCCCCAATTTATATCAGGATAGTTAAAGTCCCCCATAATAATTACCTCTCCGAGACTCGTTGCTTTATCAATTTGCTTTATAAGGAGATTCTCTACCTCTTCCATAATAAGTGTGTGGTACATCCCATGCAATTTTATCATGGAGAAAATTATGGCAACTACAGTGGTGAACAATAGGTTATGTCATTCTCAGGGGGCCACTATGAGGTTGTATGACCCAAGAGATGTAAATCATGAATTTTCAGATAGAAAGGAACTTTTACATAACGTAATAATGTCTGAATTATGTACTGACGGACCAATGACAGAACAGAGTATAGAAAAAAAATTGCGTACATCTCTGATGAACCAAGTACTGGCTATCAATGTACAAAATATGGTAATATGGTACAAGGTGCAAAAATATACAAAGTATGGCTTAGCTGTAGGACATTATGTGACAACAAGCTTAATGTTGAAAGCTAATGGTGCATTTACTAAATAATAACAAAATAAAAATTTAAATGTAGATTTTTAGTAGCAAAACAGTAAAAATGCAGTGACATGACAAGAGTCTGCATAACTAATCATACACTAAATAGTTGCAAGCCAATATTATTCATGAGATAGCCAAGATGATTGTCTATAGACATAAACATTAAATACTCACTGACGTCCACAAGATCCAATGACAGCATGCACAATAATTTTTGTTTGATGTAGGTTTTTACAAATAATTAAAAAAAAATATATATACCGTGAAGACCAAAAGTTTGGACACACCTTCTCATTCAAAGAGTTTTCTTTATTTTCATGACTCTGAAAATTGTAGATTCACATTGAAGGCATCAAAACTATGAATTAACACATGCAGAATGAAATAATTAACAAACAATTGTGAAATAACTGAAAATATGTTTTATATTCTAGGTTCTTCAAAGTAGCCACCTTTTGTTTTGATTACTGCTTTGCACAGTCTTGGAATTCTCTTGATCAGCTTCAAGAGGTAGTCACCGGAAATGGTTTTCACTTCACAGGTGTGCCCTGTCAGGTTTAATAGTAGGATTTCTTGCCTTAAAATGGGGGTTGGGACCATCAGTTGTGTTGTGCAGAAGTCTGGTGGATAAACAGCTGATAGTTCTACTGAATAGACTGTTAGAATTTGTATTATGGCAAGAAAAAAGCAGCTAAGTAAAGAAAAATGAGTGGCCATCATTACTTTAAGAAATGAAGGTCATATAGTCCAAACAATTGGGAAAACTTTGAAAGTGTCCCCAAGTGCAGTGGAAAAAAACATCAAACGCTACAAAGAAACTGGATCACATGAGGACCGCCCCAGGAAAGGAAGACCAAGAGTCACCTCTGCTGCGGAGGATAAGTTTATCCGAGTCACCAGCCTCAGAAATCACAGGTTAACAGCAGCTCAGATTAAAGACCAGGTCAATGCCACACAGAGTTCAAGCAGCAGATACATCTCTAGAACAACTGTTAAGAGGAAACTTTGTTCAGCAGGCCTTCATGGTAAAATAGCTGCTAGAAAACCACTGCTAAGGCAACAGGCAACAAGCAGAAGAGACTTGTTTGGGCTACAGAGCACAAGGAATAGACATTAGACCAGTGGAAATCTGTGCTTTGGTCTGATGAGTGCAAATTTGAGATCTTTAGATCCAACCACCGTGTCTTTGTGCGATGCAGAAAAGGTGAATGGATGGACTCTACATGTCTGTTTCCCATCGTGAAGCATGGAGATGGAGAAGGAGGTGTGATGGTGTGGGGGTGTTTTGCTGGTGACACTGTTGGGATTTATTTAAAACTAAAGGCATACTAAACCAGCATGGCTACCACAGCATTTGCAGTGGCATGCTATGCCATCCGGTTTGCGTTTAGTTGGACTATCATTTATTTTTCAACAGGACAATGACCCCATACACACCTCCAGGCTGTGTAAGGGCTATTTGAGTAAGAAGGAGAGTGATGGGGTTCTACACCAGACCTGAACACAATCGAGATGGTTTGGGGTGATTTGGACTGCAGAGTGAAGGCAAAAGAGCCAACAAGTGCTAAGCATCTCTGGGAACTCCTTCAAGACTGTTGGAAGACCATTTCCGGTGACTACCTCTTGAAGCTCATCAAGAGAACGCCAAGAGTGTGCAAAGCAGTAATCAAAGCAAAAGGTGGCTACTTTGAAGAACCTAGAATACAAGAAATATTTTCAGTTGTTTCATCCTTTTTTGTTAAGTATTTCATTCCACTTGTGTTAATTCATAGTTTTGATGCCTTCAATGTGAAGCTACAATTTTCAGAGTCATGAAAATAAAGAAAACTCTTTGAATGAGAAGGTGTGTCCAAACTTTTGGTCTGCACTATATATATATATATATATATATATATATATATATATATATATTGTACTAAGTTCCTTAAATTTCAATAATTGTTCTTTTATTCTATAAATTACTGACTGAATTTCCAAGCAATACATTTTGGTATTTATTTTCTGAAAATGAGAAATGGGCAAAATAATAAAAACAATGCATGGCTTTCAGACCTCAAATAATGCAAAGAAAACAAGTTCATAATAATTTAGAAACAACAATACTAATAATGTTTTAACTCAGGAACAGTTCAGAAATCAATATTTTGTGGAATAACTATGATTTTTAGTCACAGCTTTCATGCGTTTTGGCTGCATTCCACCAGTCTTTCACGCTTCTTTTGGGTGACCTTATTCCACTCCTGGTGCAAAAAATGTAAGCAGTTCTTTGTTTGATGGCTTGTGACCATTCATTGTCCTCTTGATTACATTCCAGAAGTTTTCAATGGGGTGCTGGTTTGGAGATTGGGCTGCCCATGACAGGGTTTTGATGTGGTGGTCCCTTATCCACACATTGATTGACCTAGCTGTGTGACATGGCACATTGTCCTGCTGGCAAAAACAGTCCTCAGAGTTGGGGAACATTGCCTGAGCAGAAAGAAGCAACTGTTTCTCCAGGATTACCTTGTATGTGGATTGATTCATACGTCCTTCACAAAGTTTAATCTGCCCAATATCAGCCTTGTTGAAGCATCCCCAGATCTTCACCGATCCTCCACCAAATTTCACAGTGGAAGCAAGACACTATGGCTTTTACGCTTCTCCAGATCTCTGTCTAAAGTCTGCTTTACACGAGACGATAGATTGTGCGATAGCACAATCGATCGTACCCGCCCCCGTCGTTTTTGCGTCACGGGCAATTAGTTGCCCATGGCGCACAAACTCGTTTACCCCCCATCACACATACTTACCTTCCGGACGACCTCGCTGTGGGCGACGAACGTCCACTTTCTGGAGTGGTCGGGACGTTCGGCGTCACAGCGACGTCACACGGCACGCAGCCAATAGAAGCGGAGGGGCGGAGATGAGCGGGATGTAAACATCCCGCCCACCTCCTTCCTTCTATTAAGCCGTCGGGTGCCACGGGAGGCAGGTAAAGCTGCTGTTCATCGTTCCCGTGGTGTCACACGGAGCAACGTTTGATGCCACGTCAACGATGAACAACCTCCGCCATATTAATTAAACAATTTTATGAAACCTAGCGACGAGTAAACAACTCACGATTTGTGAGCGTTACTGCGTCACTAGGAGGTGTCACACGAGACGACGTCGTGCGGTATGCCGGATGTGCATCACGAAAACCGTGACCCCGACGACATATCGCACAATCTATCGCCTCGTGTAAAGCCCGCTTAACAATTAGACGACCTGGTGTTGGGCAAAGCTGAAAATTTGACTCATCAGAGAAGATTACCTTACTCCAGTCCTCGATGGTCCAATCCTTATGGTCTTTGCCAAAATTCAAGCTGGCTCTCCTTTGCTTCTCATTGATGAAAGGCTTTTTTCTAGCTTTACATGACTTGAGCCCTGCCTCTAGGAGCTTGTTATGAACTGTTCTTGCTATGCACGTCACCCCAGCTGCCATTTGCCATTCCTTTTGTAGGTCATTTCATGTAATGCTATGGATGATGACGGTCAACTTGGTCAGTGGAGAGTTGCTTTCACCCTCTGCCGATCTGTACTCTGGTTGGAATTCAACTGACACTCGAATGGAATGGTTGTCGGACATATAGAGAAGCTGATTTTCAAAAACATGTACAGTGTTCTCTTAATTTTTGCCAGAGCTGTATATATAACAGTTGAAACCAGACACTACACTGTATAAAAAGACACATAGGAAAGTTTTTCTCACTATCTGACCTGAAATCAGAATAAATCTTTCCTGTTTAAGGTCAATTAGGAGCCAAAATTATTTATATTTGCCAAATGTCAGAATAATGAGAGAGAATGTTTTAAGGCATTTTTATTTCTTTCAGCAAAGTCAAAAGTTTACATACACTGAGAGTACAATGCCATTAAACAATATGGGACAGCACATATGATGATGTCATGTCTTTGGAAGCTTCTGATAGGTTTATTGCCAACATCCGAGTTAATTAGAGACACACCTGTAGATAACAAAGTCAATGTTTTGGAGGGGCCATCACAAAGCCTTGATCTCAATCCTATTGAAAATTTATTGGCTAAGCTGAAAAGGCCAGTGTGAGCAAAGCGACCTACAAACATGGCTCAGTCACACTAGTTCTGCTAGGAAGACTGGGCCTAAATTCCTGCCAACTATTGTGAGAAGCTTCTGGAAGGATATCCAAAATGTTTGATCCAAGTCATACAGTTTAATGCCAATGGTACCAAATACTAATGAAATGTGTGTAAACTTTTGACTTTGCAGAAAGTAATAAAAATGCCTTAAATCATTCTCTCTCATTATTCTGACATTTGGCAAATAGAAATAATTTTGGTTCCTAATTGACCTAAAACAGGAAAGGTTTATTCTGATTTCATGTCAGATAGCGAGATAAACATGCAGACGTGTCTTTATAGATAGTGCATACATATACACAGCTCTGGCGAAAATTAAGCGACCACTGCACAGTTTTGGAAAAGTCAGTTACTCTACTTGTCTGACAGCCATTCCATTCCAGTGTCAGTTAGATTACAACCAGAGCTCACCTAATTCTACTTAATGTTCTTCTGATTAGGTGATCACCTGAACCAAATCTGCTGTAGTCTTCACAACCCTCTTGCAATAGGATAAGCTGGATGGCAAAACAAGTGCTAGTAATATCCCATAAGTAATGCGAATGAAAGGATAACTTTTAACCATGTCAAAGTAGTTGAAAAGATAAGTCTTGAGTGAGGAAAAGAAGGGCTCAATTCTGGCTTTACTAGGAGATGGATATAGTGAGCGTCATGTTGGCTCCATCCTTAAAATTTCTAAAATGGCAGTTCATTACAATAAGGTCAAGCAGCAGACATTGGGGACAACAAAGCTACTGACCGGCAGAGTGCGAAAGTGACTCTCCACTGACCGGGATGACCGTCATCTTATTCGAATGTCACTCAGCAACCACAGGATGATATCAAGTGAACTACAAAAGGAATGGCAAATGGCAGCTGGGGTGAAGTGCACGGTAAGAACAATTCGTAACAGGCTCCTAGAGGCAGGGCTCAAGTCATGTAAAGCTAGAAAAAAGCCAGGCTGAAGTTTGCCAAAGACCATAAGGATTGGACCATAGAGTGCTTGAGTAAGGTAATCTTCTTTTATGAGTCTAATTTTCAGCATTACCCAACACCAGATTGTCTAATGGTTATAGGGAGACCTGGAGAGGTGTACAAGCCACAGTGTCTTGCACCCACTGTCAAATTTGGTGGAGGATCGGTGATGATCTGGGGATGCTTTAGCAAGGCTGGAATTGGGCAAATTAAATGTTGCGAAGGACGTATGACTTCAAGGTTATCCTGGAAAAACAGTTGCTTCCTTCTGCTCAGGCAGTGTTCCCCAACAATGAGAACTTTTTTTTCCAGCAGGAGAATGCACCATGCCACACAGCTAGGTCAATCAATGTGTGGATGAAGGACCACCACATCAAAACCCTGTCATGGCCAACCCAATCTCCAGACCTGAACCCCATTGAAAACCTCTGGAATGTAATCAAGAGGAAGATGGATAGTCACAAGACATCAAACAAAGAAAAACTGTTTAAATTTTTGCATTATTAGTATTTGAGGTCTGAAAGCAATGCATTTGTTTGTTATTTTGACCATTTCTCATTTTGAGAAAATAAATTCAAAATGTATTGCTTGGAAATTCGGAGACATGTTGTCAGTAGTTTATAGAATAAAAGAACAATTTACCATTTATTCAAAAATTTACCTATAAAGCGAAAAATGAGAAAAACTGAAAATTCTGCAGTGGTCTCTTAATTTTTGGCAGAGCTGTATATACCGTATTTTTTGGACTATTAGGCCTCTTTCACACGTCAGTGATTCTGGTACGTTTGTGCTTTTTTTTAAACGTACCAGAATCACTGACATACGCAGACCCATTATAATGAATGGGTCTGCTCACACGTCAGTGATTTTTCACTGCACGTGTCTCCGTGCGGCGTACTCACGTGTGCGTGATTGCCGCACGGAGACATGTCCATTTTTTTCTGGCATCACTGATGTCCCATGGACCACGCAGTGGTGTGGTCCGTGAAACACGTGCCAGAAAAAAACGTGCTTTTAAAATAAAAAACATTTTAACTCACCCGGCGTCCAGCGATGTCCTCTGTAGCCCATTCTCCCTGCTGCTTCTGAGCCGGCTCATTATTGTCGCGCATATTCATGATGCGCGATACAGCCGACCCAGAAGCAGCTGCTGCGGGGGTCAGTGCCAGCCGGATGCTGCACCACGGGAGCGATCAGCACCATGGAGAGCGGGAGCGGGCGCAGGTGAGTTGATTACTAAGTGCAATCACGGGCCACGGAGAACGGAGCCCGGATTGCACTTAGACAACCCACGTGTGCCATGATTCACGGCACACGCAGGGACATGTGCGTGTTTTACACGCCAGTGAAAAACGTCAGTGTTTTTCACTGACGTGTGAAACGGGCCTAAGACACACTTTTTTCCTCCAAATGTTGGGGGAAAGTGGGGGGTGCGTCTTATAGTCTGAATGTAGGGCTGGGGGAATGACGGTGCTGCGGAGGAGCGGGTCATCAGGGGCATGAGCAGGCTGCAGCAGCGCCTGCTGTGACCACGTGGGCCCGCTCATTTATTATGCACACCCATCCTCCCGCCCATCTCTCAGCACTGAAGCAGGCGCTGACAGGTGGGCGGGATGATGGGCGGGGGATGTGCGCTTACTAAACAGCCAGCCGCATGATCATCCCTGGCAACTACAGCCTGGAGTGATCATGTGTGGCTGTATTCACTGCCCCCCGTACATCATCATCAGCGCGGGGTGTAGTGAATCAGTATACTCACTGTTCCCCTGCAGCACCACAATCTCCTCCTGTCTGTGCTGGCAGCGCTGTGTTGAGCCGGCCATGATCCCTGCAGCATCATGATGTCCTCCTGTCTGCCGGCCGCGGCTGTGTGGAGACTAGCGGTGCTCACAGCGATGACGTCATTGCTGTGCGCATGTGTCCACACAGCCGCACCGGCACAGACAGGAGGACATCGCGATGCTGCAGGGATCGTGGCCGGCTCCACACAGCGCTGCTGGCACAGACAGGAGGAGGAGCGATGCTGTGTGGAGCGAGGAAAAGTGAGTTTAAATGTTTATTATGTTTTGTGTGCCACGGATGCAGGACATATAGCAGGATGGGGGTATATGAGCAGGATAGGGGTATATGAGCAGGATTGGGGTATATGAACAGGATGGGGGTGTATAGCAGGATGGGGGTATATGAGCAGGATGGGGGTAAATGAGCAGGATGATGGCATATAGCAGGATGATGGCATATAGCAGGATGGGGGTATATAGCAGGATGGGGGTATATGAGCAGGATGGGGGTATATGAGCAGGATGATGGCATATAGCAGGATGATGGCATATAGCAGGATGGGGATATACAGTCATATGAAAAAGTTTGGGCACCCCTATTAATGTTAACCTTTTTTCTTTATAACAATTTGGGTTTTTGCAACAGCTATTTCAGTTTCATATATCTAATAACTGATGGACTGAGTAATATTTCTGGATTGAAATGAGGTTTATTGTATTAACAGAAAATGTGCAATCCGCATTTAAACAAAATTTGACCGGCACCCTTATCAATTTCTTGATTTGAACACTCCTACTTTTTACTGACTTACTAAAGCACTAAATTGGTTTTGTAACCTCATTGAGCTTTGAACTTCATAGGCAGGTGTATCCAATCATGAGAAAAGGTATTTAAGGTGGCCACTTGCAAGTTGTTCACCTATTTGAATCTCTTATGAAGAGTGGCATCATGGGCTCCTCAAAACAACTCTCAAATGATCTGAAAACAAAGATTATTCAACATAGTTGTTCAGGGGAAGGATACAAAAAGTTGTCTCAGAGATTTAAACTGTCAGTTTCCACTGTGAGGAACATAGTAAGGAAATGGAAGAACACAGGTACAGTTCTTGTTAAGCCCAGAAGTGGTAGGCCAAGAAAAATATCAGAAAGGCAGAGAAGAAGAATGGTGAGAACAGTCAAGGACAATCCACAGACCACCTCCAAAGACCTGCAGCATCATCTTGCTGCAGATGGTGTCAATGTGCATCGGTCAGCAATACAGCGCACTTTGCACAAGGAGAAGCTGTGTGGGAGAGTGATGCGAAAGAAGCCGTTTCTGCAAGCACGCCACAAACAGAGTCGCCTGAGGTATGTAAAAGCACATTTGGACAAGCCAGTTACATTTTGGAGGAAGGTCCTGTGGACTGATGAAACAAAGATTGAGTTGTTTGGTCATACAAAAAGGCGTTATGCATGGAGGCAAAAAACCACGGCATTCCAAGAAAAACACTTGCTACCCACAGTAAAATTTGGTGGAGGTTCCATCATGCTTTGGGGCTGTGTGGCCAATGCCGGCACTGGGAATCTTGTTAAAGTTGAGGGTCGCATGGATTCAAATCAGCAGATTCTTGACAATAATGTGCAAGAATCAGTGACGAAGTTGAAGTTACGCAGGGGATGGATATTTCAGCAAGACAATGATCCAAAACACCGCTCCAAATCTACTCAGGCATTCATGCAGTGGAACAATTACAATGTTCTGGAATGGCCATCCCAGTCCCCAGACCTGAATATCATTGAACATCTGTGGGATGATTTGAAGTGTGCTGTCCATGCTCGGCGACCATCAAACTTAACTGAACTGGAATTGTTTTGTAAACAGGAATGGTCAAATATACCTTTATCCAGGATCCAGGAACTCATGAAAAGCTACAGGAAGCGAATAGAGGCTGTTCATTTTGCAAAAGGAGGATCTATAAAATATTAATGTCCCTTTTATGTTGAGGTGCCCATACTTTTGCACCGGTCAAATTTTGTTTAAATGCGGATTGCACATTTTCTGTTAGTACAATAAACCTCATTTCAATCCAGAAATATTACTTAGTCCATCAGTTATTAGATATATGAAACTGAAATAGCTGTTGCAAAACCCCAATTTGTTATAAAGAAAAAAGGTTAACATTAATAGGGGTGCCCAAACTTTTTCATATGACTGTATAGCAGGATGGGGGTATATAGCAGGATGGGGGTATATAGCAGAATGGGAGCACATACCAGGATGGGGGTATATAGCAGAATGCGGCCATATGCCAGGATGGGGTATATAGCAGGACAGGATGCGGCCATATGCCAGGATGGGGTATATAGCATGATGCGGCCATATACCAGGATGACGTATATAGCAGGATGGGAGCACATACCAGGATGGCAGTATATAGCAAGATGGGGCTATACCAGGATGAGGGTCATATATATATATATATATATATATATATATATATATATACAAGGCAGGAGCATCATTACCAGGATGGGGTACCTTAGTAGAGAATACGGGGACATTACCACCATAATAGTGTCAGCAGCAGATCCTCGCCCCATAACAGTGTGTCTGACCACATTTTTTGCTTAAAATTTTTTTTTCCTTCTCTAAAATCAGGGTGCGTCCTATGGTCCAGTGCGTCTTATAGTCCGAAAAATACGGTGTGTGTATATTTATATATATATATATATATATATATATATATTACCACCTAAAATTTGAAAATAAGCATCATGTCCCTGCTTTCTCACAAAGAAAGTTCAGTTATATCATAACTGGAGACGTGCAGTACATATTTTGAGATCATAAGTTATGAACATTCTATAATTTCTTCTTTGAGCACATAATTATATATATAGCGGCTAAGCGCATGGGAATTAGATGACAATAGCGCTAATTTTAGAAACATTATTTTCCTTGGTTACTTCCACAGCAGATGCAATGTGGGCATTGTATTATTGAACTATTGTCATTTATGATTAAACTATTCAAGAAAATGTGCACTAAAGCCCAACTAAGCCAAGTGAACTGTGAAGTGCTGAGATTTGATGGGTTCAGACTCTATTATGTATTAAAACCAAGTGGTTACTACATAGGAAAACTGTTATTATGCTTAACAGAAGAGCCGCATAATTTTCAGAGGCTGCCAAGCCATCACTGTCCTTATAATCACAGGAATAAAATACAGATACATTGAGTCCTTTCCGAGTTTTCTCGAAGATTTTGCGTTTATGTCATCCATTTTTCATGGTAAATAGCTCTCGCATATAAGCTGCCAAGACTATGTAAATTCCGTAGATTAATGGTTTCTGAAAATAACTTGTCTCCTAATTCACATTTATTGCTGAGCATTTGATGGACATTAATGATATGAATAATGCTATGAAATCCTATAAAAATGGAAATGTTAAAGCTGTAAAATGTAAATAATTCTGGTGCTGCCCAGTTTAATGTATATCACAAAATATCATTTCTACAATTTCAGAACCTTACGAGAAGCAAATGCCATTTTTTCATTTTCTTCCCAAAGTGCCATAACTTTTATATTTGCAGCATTTTTATTCTGGTATGGTCATATTGAAGCTTGTATTTTCACTATAATATTATTTTCAATCCTTGTAATATCTATGGAAAAATACGCTTTGTGGGGTGAAGTGAAACACATACACATGTACAAATCTCTGCAATCTTTACAACTTTCAGGCTGTGTGCCCACGATGAGTTTTAGTGATGTTTTTGACGGTCCTTATTTTTGCCGCATAAAAAACACATATCAGGTGCGGAAACACATCAAAACCACATGTAATCCATAAATAAGTATATCAATATAGTTTTGTCAAAGCCAAATAATAGGAAGTATCAAACACAAAGCAGTTTTGATTCAAACATGAAACACCAAATAAAAAACAAAAAACGCATAGTTAAAAATCAAATAAAAACATGTAATAAACTCAGTAGTACCCTAACTTACATAATAGGTGCAGAAATAGTGCAGAGTTTTTGGAACATCAATAAACTCACCAAAAGCTAATTATGGGAACATATCCTCACCTTACAACTTCCTTCTGCTGTTTGGTACAATTACAATAACAGACATATTAGTTTTTATATTTTACTACTTTTAAAAAATATTTTAAACATAAAAAAACAATTTAGAAAAGCTCTAACTTTTAGGCTGGTGTTATACAAGCGTAAAGCATTTCATGCAAGAAAATCAGATGCGATATGCTAATGACACTTGGCTCAAACTCTGCTGTGAGTTTGAGCCAAGTGTCATCTTCTGCGAGCGTGAGCCAAGTGTCATCTGCTGCGAGCATGAGCCGAGTGTCATCTACTGCGAGCATGAGCCGAGTGTCATCTACTGCGAGCATGAGCAGAGTATCATCTGCTGCAAGCATGAGCCGAGTGTCATCTGCTGCGAGCGTGATCCCAGTGTCATCTGCTGCGAACGTGAGCTGAGTGTCATCTGCTACGAGCGTGAGCGGAGTGTCATCTGCTGCTAGTGTGAGCCAAGTGTCATCTGCTGTCAGCTTGAGCCGATTGTCATCTGCTGCTAGCATAAGCCAAGTGTCATCTACTGTCAGCATGAGCCGAGTGTCTTCTGCTGCAAAAGTGACCCGAGTGTCATCTGCGGTGAGTGTGAGCCGAGTGTCATCTACTGTGAGTGTGAATCAAGTGACATTTGCTGCGAGCATGAGCCGAGTGTCATCTGCTGTGAGCATGAGCCGAGTGTCATCTGCTGCCAGCGTGAGCTGACTGTCATCTGCTGTGAGAGTGACCCGAGTATTATCTACGGCGAGCTTGAGCGGAGTGTCATCTGCTGCAAGCATGACCCGAGTGTCATCTGCTCAGAGCATGACCCGAGTTTCTTCTGCTGTGATCGTGAGCTGAATGTCATCTTCTGTGAGTGTGAGCCGAGTGTGATCTGCTGCAAGCGTGAGCCGATTTTCATCTGCTGTCAGCATGAGCCGAGTGTCATCTGCTGCAAGTGTGAGCCAAGTGTCATCTGCTGTCAGCATGAGCCGAGTGTTATCTGCTGCTAAAGTGACCCGAGTGTTATCTGCAGTGAGCGTGAGCCAAGTGTCATCTGTTGTGAGAGTGAGCCTAGTGTCATCTGCTGCAAGCATGACCTGAGTGTCATCTGATGCGAGCATCACCTGTGTCATCTGCAGCAAGGTGAGTCAAGTGTCATCTGCTGCGAGCATGAGCTGAGTATCATCTGCTGTGAGAATAAGCCGAGTTTCATCTGCTAAGGGCATGAGTTGAGTGTCATCTGCTGCGAGCTTGAGCTGAGTATCATCTGCTGTGAGAATAAGCCGAGTTTCATCTGCTAAGGGCATGAGTTGAGTGTCATCTGCTGCGAGCTTGAGCTGAGTGTCATTTGCTGCGAGCTTGAGCCTAGTGTCATCTGCTGCGAGCGTTAACCAAGTGTCATCTGCTGCGAGTATGAGCCGAGTGTCATCTGCTATGAGCGCGAGCTGAGTGTCATCTGCTCTGTGCGTGAGCCGAGTGTCATCTACTGTGTTCTGATCCGCTCGCATGTGAGAAATGGATCACAGATACAGAGAAGAAGGAAAGATTAATCTCTCCATCTTCTCCGTTGCCTGTCTGTGTGTATGCACTGCACTCAGATGTCATCAGTGCACTCCGATATTTCACATGCACCTATAGACTTCTATGGGTGCACATGATCCGAGGCTTGCTACCAATCAAAGCATGCTGTGATTTTTTTCGCATGCCGAATCGGTGTGAGAAAAAAAATTGCAGAATTGCTCTGCAACATTAATTATCATTGGTCAGAGTGCAAAGCGATATTTTCTTGCATTGCACTCCTCCGTATTATATGCCAGTGTGAGTGAACCCTTACAAGCACAATTTTGAATTCCATACAAATTCTTGACTTCATTTGACTTTTACTAGTTTTTACTGGAGCTAATGTTCCAGAAAAAAGTAATTTGCTAGTTTTTTTTCTCTCCATATATACATTATGGTGTAAGCATGCGTTTTAAAGAAGTTGATATTTTATCAGTTCGATCTTTTATCGACAGGTTTAGATCAGATATGAGGTTTTTTATGTTCATATTTTTTATGTACCAAGTAGGAAATAATAGGGGGAATTTAAAAAAAATAGTCTTGCATTTTGTGGGATTTTAAAACTTTAGACAACCCACTGACACCCTATGATCACGATGGGGTTTGTGAAGGCATCTAAAGGGAATATCTGTATGGCTTATCTGTGCTATTTGATTACGAAAGCAAGGTGGCAAAGCTTCTCAGTGGAGTGACCTGATCCCTTTGGCTTTTATCCACCTGTAATATCATTTGTGCAGTGTTTATTATTATTATTATTATTATTATTTATTGTTATTGTTATAGCGCTATCAATTCCATGGCGCTTTACATATGACAAGGGGTATAGATAATAGGGACAAGTACAATAATCATAAACATTACAAGACACAAACAGGTACAGGAGGAGAGAGGTCCCTGCCCGCGAGGGCTCAGTCTACAAGGGATAGGTTAGGATACAGTAGGTTAGACTAGGTTTATGGCTTTATATCTCAGTTAGGGGCCTTTTACACTGCGATCCGATTGCCGTTCAGTGCTCCCGTTAGGGCTTCCATCAGATCCCCCCAAAAATGGGTTTTGGACGTATGCGCCGATGGGGTCATTATCTATAATGGTGTAGTCTACTACATCTGGATGTCCGTCTCCACCAAGCGTATGCTTCCGAAAACAGAGGATATGGTCACTCCATCTACACTATTATACTCTATGGGCCTGTCGGCGGGTACATCCGAAACCCGTTTTGCGGGGGTTCGGATAGAAGCCCTGATGGGACCACTGAACGGAGATCAGAACGCAGTGTGAAAAGTCCCTAATTGTCAAGTAAGTGAATGGCGCTGAACTGCTGGTCAGATCACTATTGTCCTGATAGTAGTGGAAAACCCCTTCAATGTGATACCTTTAACGCTGACACATGAAATGAGCGGTATTTGTACCATTATATATAAAGACATATAATATAGGCCTGATAATCTATATATGGCAAATAAAACACAATTCACAATGGTTTCATACATCAAACACTCAAACTAATATTTCTATCACTGTTATTTTTCTATTAAAGTTGAGTATAGCAGACCTTCCTGGCACTGATTTCTTCTTACATGTAAATTGCTTTTATGAGAGGATCTACAAAAAGCCAGAAGGTGAATTCTGAGAGGTGTATTTCTCATGTTTTTCAATTTAACAAGAAAATGGCATTCATGGGAAAACAGTCCTCGTCTTTCCATCTGCTCAATACAAGACATTTTCTAGCGCTGATAATGCTAGGGATTTTTTTCTTCTTTAATGCGTAATCTGCTTTTAGGCAATGATTCTTCTGAATGACAAAGTGGAGTGTCACATTTATCATTATAATGCTCAATGTACTTGGAACCTAAAGATTGTCATTTGTCAGTAAGATTGAAAATGTCTTTAAATGGACTATAGGTTCCCAGGCTTATTTACGCCAGCGTAATGATTGCTAATAACTTGTGTGTTTGTATACATACAAATGTAGCTGTAGTCAACATGGTGGAAATGAGATGTGTTTCCCTACGCAAATTGGATAAAGCACCTTGGCTTCCTAAGTTATAAAAGACAAGTTTAATACTAATGGGGTGTAAGATACACAATGTTAGGATTTAGCTCTGCTAGACAGTTCAGGTAATCGTCACATGACCATAATTGTGCTATTTGTACATTTACAGTGACATGCTAAGTAGATTCCTATCCACTTTTCTCAATATTTAATTGAGAAAACTTGACATCATGTGATGACTGCTCAAACTGGCTAGCACAGCTAAATCCTAACCATGTATATGTTAAGCACCATTAGTATTTGTCAAACTACACCGCTTGCCCAAAGTTTGGCCTGGGATGGAAAACGTCTTTAAAAAGGAACATGTCAGCAGTTTTTTAGACTCCAAAGTAATGTCTTCACTAGAGATGATTGATCCCAAGGTTCGGTTTTCGTACTGAACACACACTTAACAAAAAAGTAATTTGCTAGTTTTTTTTTCCCCTCTCCGTCTCTTTCTCTCTGTATATATTATGGTGTAAGCATGAGTTTTAAAGACCCTGATATTTTATCAGTTTGAACTTTTATCGACACGGTTAACAAAACAGAGTCTGTGTTTGGAGGTTGGGTGCTTTACGTATGCAAACCACTCACTCAAGCATCGCTGTGTTCAGGTACGCTCGATGCTCAGCCCACTGCAAGCTGCTTGCAATGTTTGATTGGCTCGCACTGGGGATAACAAGAGCATGGCTGGAAGTAGTGTGCACCCCCCAAAAAAATGAAAAAACCACCCACCCATGGAAGTGAGCTAATTCTTGCTGGCTGCATGTGGATGGAGATCCGAACTGCCCAATTAGTGACTTCCATTGGGATATAGGTCAAGTCTGGGTCCCAAACCAAATTTTTTCAAAAGTCCGGTTACACCTGGCGAACCGAACTTCCACGGGTCCACACATCTCTAGTCATCACAGTGAAGTACATGTAATGATGATTACTTTCTATTATGAGTCTGTGTATCCATTGTATCTCATAATCCATTGGTAAATTGTTATGCAAATGAGCTCACAAGTGCTGAGGTTTATCCTGCACTTATAGCTCTCTGGGCCTCTCTCTTTTTCCATTCCCGACACCGGTTTCCTGCCAGTGATTGACAGTCAGTCTTTTCTGTGACCTGCTACCTTGTCCAACATGTCATGTAGTTGCTGGTTGCTCTTTCTCAGCAATGCCTGATGATATAGTGCCCAACTATCCATCTCTGCAGGCACTGGGAATGGCGGTGCCTCCACAAGACGTCAGCTGAGGAAGCAGGTCACAAAGAAGAGTGGCTTGTTATTTACTGGCATGAGGCCGGATCTGGGAAGAAAAAGAGGGAGAGAGGTCAGAGAGCTGTAAGTGCAGGCAAAGAACCTGCCCTTGCAAGATAATTTGCATAATAATTTGCTGATTGATTCTGAAATAACGGAATCGTGGACTTATAATAAGGAAGATATTATCATTACAGGTACTTTCCCGTGATGATGTTACTTTGGAGTCTGAAAACCTTCTGACAGATTCCCATTAAGGTAGTCATGTTGTCGGCTGCTACATCTGTACGACATGCAACATCAATACAAGTAGGTTCTGTATCCTGTATGGATTTTTAACTACTCCTTATATTATGGGAAACAGAAACACTTGATTGGATATTCCCGTGCACAACAAAGGTTTTGTAATACCCCATTGAGTGTCATGGCCTCTTCATCCCTCACTGTCCTTGTTTGATTGGTTTATAGCAAAAAGGGTCAGTGTGGATCTCAGTTGTCAAAACCCATTTAGACTCTGAAAGCCATTTTAAATAGGTATAGCGGGTTTTTTTGGTGCAGGACCGATTTACCTTAATGGGAGAGACCTGCTGTGATTTACGACTACTGGTGCAATGAGGAACTATACAAATTGGAAAAAAAATCATCTAGCCACTCATTGAAGGTATCTACCCCATAAGTTGATGTTCATACCTTTAATTAGATCTGTAACAAGACTAAAAAAAATTGTTTAAAAATGGAGGATACCAGAATGTACCGCATCTTTTTTTACCTGCAACAAGACTAGGGACACTAGTCAAGCCAGAACATGTCTACAGACAGCTGTTTCAGTATACTTGTCCCTCATCAGTGTAGAGCATGGAACGGCTAAATAAAATGGTCTTACTGCAACTATAGAGATAGGAAGTGGGGTGGGACTATCTTTAAGGAGACCAGCTTTTTAATATTGTCTCAAGAATTCATATCAAAATCATACTCGTGGCCATTAGTTTTGGACCCTTGTGTCTGGCAATTTTAAATGGTTACTATAATTTCGACAAACATAACTCAATAGTATCGGTGATTATAAAAAACGTTGTAATGTATCTTATCAGAGAAATCAGCTTCCTTCTCCACTTATCAGACATTACTTTTCCTCCCTCCTACCTCCTTAGTAGAGATGAGCCACCCCCCTAGTGTTCGAGTTTAGTTCAGTTCGTTGAACGGAGGACAAGTCCGTCGAACGTTCGACGAACCAATTAGAACCCCATTGAAAACAATGGCAGGCATACAGAAACACATAAAAACACCTTATACATGTACACATACAGTTAATAAACATTGCCATGACACTTACACGATGCGTCCCCACGATGCGTCCTGCACTCTGTCTCCCGCCGCTTTTCCTTCCGATAATCGCTGCGTCCTCTCGGTAACCAGCACTGATGGTAGGACCTTCCGTGACGTCAAAATAGAAAGTGACCAGTCATGTGTGTATTATCTCATTGGCTACAGACTGGTCACATGGCTAGACATCATGCTAGGTCCTGTCAGTGCATCTCTCCGGTACACGGTGCTCGTTTGTGCATTTCCGTGTACCGGCAAGATGCTCTGGCACATGGTCGGCTTCCCCATTCCTGCATGTGGGCGCTCTTTACGGAATCAGCCCCCATGCAAGGACTGGATGCCACAGCTGGTGAATTGCGGCACCGGGAATCACGTGATCGGAGCACCGTTTCTATAGTAACCGCCTGTCAGCGGTGACGTCACCGCTTATAGCCCGCAGCCTCTGCTCGCTCTCACTGAGTGATTAGACTGCATGGTTAGCAGCAGCGTCTTCCTCCCTTGCAGTGCTGTCTGATGCAGCAGAGCTGCATGCGTTGAAGGAGAAAGAAGACAGAAGACCAGGATCGTAGAAGGGTGACAGGGAGTAATAAACATGGGGTCTCTAAGTGTGTCTGTGTATTTATTTCTAGTAAAGTATTTTTTCTCTGTGTGGTGTCTTTTTTTTAACCCTTTATTGGAGATTCTTAATGGCCGGGTCAAACTTGCCTGACATTAAGAATCTCTGGCTTAATACTAGCTAGTAAAACAAAGCTAGTATTAACCCATTATTACCCAGCAAGCCACCCGGCTTCAGGGCTTCTGGAGGAGTTGGATATAGCGCCAGATGATGGCACTTCTGTGAAAGAGAGAAAGAGAGAGAAAGAGAGAGAAAGAGAGAGAGAGAGAACAAGAGAGAGAGAACAATAGAGAGAAAGAGAGAGAAGAGAGAGAGAAGAGAAGAGACAGAAGAAAGAGAGAAGAGATAGAGAAAAAGAGAGAAAGAGAGAGAAAGAGAGAAGAAGAGAGAGATAGAGAGAGAAAGAGAGAGAAAGAGAGAGAACACGAGAGAGAGAACAAGAGGGTGAAAGAACAAGAGAAAGAGAGAAAAAGAGAGAGAAAGAGAGAGAAGAGAGAGAGGAGAGAGCAATGCAGCCTCATTCCGTGAGCTGCTCCGATTTCAGAGGTGTGGCCCCCGGCTCACAGCTGATGTCCGGCTCCTCCCCCAGTGCATAATTAAATTAAATTAAATTATAATTATAAATAAATAATAATTTTAATTTAAAATAATTAAACATAAATTTAATTCTATATCGGGGCGGCCGGGACTTGAACCCGTGAACTAATACTTCTTAGGTAGTAGCTCTAACCATTAAGCCACTTGCTCTAATGAGAAACATATGAAAATTTGGTTATTTTGACCTCTGCATTGCAGAGTGAAGTCTCCAGTGACAGCGCAGCTCACTTCAGGTGCTACGTGGAGAGGACACAGATCGCTCGTGTTCTACAGGGCTCCCTGTCATCTTCATGTAGCAGAGCTGACAGTGTCCTGTGGATTACTTCGGACCTGGATTGTTGTTTGGGGATTAATAAAGAGGTAAATCAGGGTTTTTTTTGTCTTTTATTCCAAATAAAGGATTTTTCGCTGTGTGTGTTTCTTTACTTTCACTTACACGTTAATCATGGAAGGTGTCTCGAGGAGACGCTTGTCATGATTAACCCCATTATTACCTCGATTGTCATCGCACCAGGGCAATTCGGGATGAGCTGGGTAGAGTCCCGGGACTGCCGCATCTAATGGATGCCGCAATTCCGGGCGGCTGCTGGGTGATATTGTTTAGGGTGGTGGGCTCCCCATAACGTGGCGCTCCTCATCCTGACAATACCAGCCTCCAGCCGTGTGGCTTTATCCTGGCTGGTATCAAAATTTTTTTTTTAATTATTTATTTATTTATTTTACTGCACGATATAGACCCGCCCACCAGCGGCTGTGATTGGTTGCAGTGAGACAGCTGTCACTCATCGTGGGGGCGTGTCTGACTGCAACCAAACATGGTCGCTGGTGGGCGGGGAAGGCACGGAATACCTGATTGAATAATGAAGTGGCAGCCATTTTCAAAAGAGGAAAAGCCGCCAGAGATTTGTGAAAGCCGTGTAGCGAGGTGCCCGTGATCGGTGAGTAGGAAAGAGAGAGAGATTGTGTTGGGGACGTAGGACGCATGCAGATAGCAACATGTGAACATAGCCTTACTGTGAAAAGCCACGTTTATGGTGATCGAACCGTTCTCGAATGTAACTCGAACTGCCAAACTTTTAGCAAATCGTTCGAGTTCGTCGAACGACTCGAACACCCCCCAAAATCACTCGAACATGATATTGGCGAACCGTTCGACTCGAACATCGCTCAACTCTACTCCCTAGCTCACTGGTCATTCTAAAAAAATTAACTAAAAAATACCCCAGCTGAAGCAAGAAAGACTCAGCACAGTGAGATGTTATGTGTTAACCCCTCCATGGGTTGGGGGTGAAGGTCCCGGGGCCCGGTGGTGAGGGTGCGGGCGGATTGGTGTGGTACGGGGCGGTGCGCAGACCGAAGGCACAGTTTTACTCACTCTGACAGATACACCGGAGTCTCTGGTAAACCAAAAAGATGGTCGTCGGTGCCCGCAGCCGGCTGCGTCTGGTCCCCCATCCAGTTTGGTGGTCCCTGCCTTTCTCCTGCACCTTGTTTTGTAGCTGTGGACTGCCTGCACTTCAGCGACGGGAGTCCGCTCCCCAGCTGTGTGTGTCGGAGAGCCCGTTTGCCCGCAGACGCTGGCCCGTGGGATCTCTCTGCCTGAGCGGTGGCTTTCTATCCCCCTCGTTGGGCTGTTGTCTTCAGTCAGGACTTAGTTGGGAAAGGACCTAAGGTCCAGACCTCAATCAGTGAATTAACTTAGTCCGGTAGATTAGGGACCTCGTTTCAGGGTCTGAGCACCCCCCCTGTGTGCTCCGGTTTCCAGTCGGTTCCCCGGTTCGGTACCGTCGGGCCACTACCCTGTCCCGGTCCCTTGCGGTTCCACCAGGCCATCTTCCCGCCTCCTGCAGGCGGCGACCACCGTCTGCCGCTTGGCCAGAGATGACTGGGCTACGACCCAGGCACCTGTCAGTTTCCGCTGCAGACCTGTCACCACAGGCCTGCTGCACTCTCCTTCACTCCTCAACACTAATCTGACTGTGTTTCCTGCCTCAGGCCCTCTGAACTCCTTGGTGGGCGTGGCCAACCACCTGTCTCCACCCCCTGGTGTGTCCATTAAGCTTTGAGGGAGTTGACCAAAGTTTTTGGGTTGGCTGCTGTTACCTTTTTAGGGGACGGGTGTTTGTGCAAGGGCCTGTCTGTGACTACCTGGCTAGTCCAGGGCATCACAGTAGACATCCTTTACAATCTGAACCTGGAATGTTTATCTGGGACTTCTAGTTCCATGAGAATTTTAGTATACATTCAGGGCTGGGTTCATGGGATGGTCATAAGTGATGACGGGACTGACCAGCCACATACTGTTTTGTCCCCACTGGAGTCCGCTCCATCGACATCTGCTTCGATCACCAGGTGACGCCGTCTTCCTGCCATGGATAGTGCTGGTGGTGGGAGAGGAGTCGATGCCAGTGGCGCTGGTGGGCGCAGGCTCCGCTCATCCACTGGGCTGGGATTCCATGGGATCTGCAGTACCACTGGTTGACTGTAGGTGGTGTGTGCCTTCCAGCTGAAGTTACCATCATTCAGCAACAATCAATTGGAAGACACTGCACCCTTCTTATTCCCCCTCCTGTCTTCTGGCCACCGCCAGAGATAGTTCTGTATTACTGGTTCCTGTTCTGTTTGTATAGTAATTCCCGTGCGCTGACCTCTGCTTGTTTTCTGACTACCCTCTTGCATATTGTTTTTGTACCTTGCTGCCAGTCCCGGATTTCACCTCTGCTTTGTTTCCTTATTACGCCCTTGATTGCCGATTCTGTTTCTGTATTGCATCTCCTGGTTTTTGACCTTGCCTGACTACCATGGACTACAGCCTACCACAGGTGGTGATCTCTAGGGCTCTGTGTAATTCCAAATCACTGTATAGTGGTTAAAGGGTTGCAGAGTTCACGGGGTCCTCCTTTACAGCCAGTCTGAGTCTGTGGATCCAGGCAGGCGTTACACATACCTCCCATACACAGGTGTGTCTAATGTGTTTTAATGAGGCTGTTGTTTGTCACATGATCTCTGTGTGCTGGTGGGAGCTATCTTGGTTAGAGCACATATGCAGGTGCTGCTGTGCATGCAGAGCTTGCGAGGGCTCTGAACCTTCAGGGAGCTCCAGAATTCTCTGAAGCTCTGTACCAATGGCAGGAGCCATTAGACGGAGCGTGGCCAAGGGCCGGGAGTGAGCCCAGTGTGATAGTTTTCCTGGACTGGATGGAGCCAGACTGATGGCCTGCAAACCTACTGGCAGGAAACATGCTAGAAAAAGGGGACTATACTGGCTGAGGCCAGCTATTGAAAAGTATGTTCTCATGGCACAAAAGAAGAAAATACCATTTCTATAGTTCATCCTCAATCAGCTACATCCTCCACAGCGGAACTAAGGCACGCAGCAATGATTTGTCATTTAAACAATCCAGTCGGTTTATTCACTTCCGGATAAACCCGTCTATTTAAATCAAACATAAGCCATACTTTGGATTTTTATAACATAAACGATACACAGTCTGTGCCTTCAGTAGGTAAAATAGCATCCCACTGTCTGATGTTGGCAATTGACAAGAATATTAAGTCACCCTCGACCTCTAGTCACACAGTGCAGCATCATCTGCTGATAAAAAGAAGCATTTCCATTGAATTACTACAAGAAGAGAGCTCAAAAATAGTGATACTTTGTAAGAACCTTTATTGGCAAATTCTAGGCCTTTTCATTATATACAGTAATGTATTGTGGAGGATGTAACTGATTGAAGATGAACTGTAGAAATGGTATTTTCTTCTTTTGTGCCATGAGAAAATACTTTTCAATAGCTTTTACCTTGCTCACAACTTTTGAAGTGTGTGGATATGCAACAAAAAGAGTAGTCATGGTCTTCAAAGAATAATGAAATGAGAATAAATAATCTGTCTGTGTATGGGTGATTTGTTCATCAAAGATTTTCTATGAGGTTTAGATCTGGCCACTGTGATGGCCAGAACATAAACTTCCAGGTCTTCTTCTGAAATCAAGCCTGCGTGGACTATGAGGAATGTTTGGAATTATTGTTTCTGTTGGAAGGTCTAATGATGTTTGAGCCTCAAATTGTTCACAGAAGACATGATATTTTCTCCTAAGATTTACTAATACTTGATTGAATCCATTTGACCCTCCACATGCTGCAGGTTCCTTACATGTGTCAGAGGAAGATAAACAGCCTAAAAGAAAATCAGTTAGCATGATTTTGCTATTGAATCTGAGAGCAGCATAATATGGGGCAAAAGACCCTGATTACTGGGATATGGCACTTATTAGGCTGTGTTTTAGTTTGAATGCAATCAGCATTTCCTCAACAGGAGATTAACACTATCAGACTACAGCTCACATGACAAGCAGTCAGACTAATCTGTGTAACCTCGCCCTCACCACTGAGTAACAGCTTGCTCATAATGCAGTGTACATGTCACGCTCCCCGTGTCCCAGCACCGCTCCTTACCCACTGATCCAGTCCATGTGTTCACCAGTCATGGCTGCCGCTCCCGCTCGTGCTCTCCTGTGTCCTGCTCCTGGTCTTATGAGTCTGACTCTGAGTCTTAGCCACATGGTTCTGTATAGGACCGGGCCGCGCCCACTCTCCTGGTCTTATAGGCCCAGCACACCTGCAGCAGGAAATGACATGAGGCTGTGCTGGGTATATAAGACTTGCCTTTCCATGTGGGCGGGGCCTGATCAACGTGTCTTGTAGCTAGTCTTATGAGCTAGGTGTTCAGGTCCCTTGGTACCGTGTCCTACTGACTTCTTGTCCTTGAACTCTGGTACCTGTGCCTGTTTACATTATTGTCCTAAAGAACTCTGTGACTCTGGTAACCTGCTTATACTTGTCCCTGCCACGTCAGTGCTCCGGCTTCTGTGTGCCCTGCCCTCTGGTGGGGTGCAAGGTCCAGTGGATCCACCTCCTGGGCCCACCAGTCCTCCCGGCCCTGACAGATTGATCAGGCCATGGATCCCGCTGGAGCGCAAACATCAGAGCTGGCTGAGCTGCGCCAGGAGCTGGCACAACAGCGTGAAACCCTGACCCGGATGCTGAAATTCATGACGTCCGTGGACCACCGGTTGTATACGCTGCAGACTGCCGTCTCGTCCACGCAGCAACCAGTCTCCAGGTCCGAACTAGTTTCCTCCACGACCTCGCAACTTCGCCTCGCTGCTCCGCCTCGTTATGCAGGGGATCCCAAGTCCTGCCGCGGTTTCCTGAACCAGTGCTCCCTGCACTTCCAGTTGCTCCCGCACTTGTTTGCCTCAGACCAGGCCAAAGTGGCGTTCCTGATGTCACACCTGGAAGGCGAAGCCCTGGCCTGGATTAACCCCCTGTGGGAAAACGAGGATCCTATGATTACCAACATCCAGGAGTTCCTGCGAGCCTTCAGGGGCACCTTCGATGAGCCCGGACGAACTACCACAGTGACCTCTTCGCTTCTCCGGCTACGCCAAGGGACCCAATCAGTCGGCCAATACACCATCCAGTTCCGCACGCTCGCTTCGGAGCTGGGCTGGAACAATGAGGCCTTAACAGCGGCCTTTTGGGAGGGTCTCTCTGGTCGTATTAAAGATGAACTAGCCGGCCGTGATGTCCCTCACACCCTGGACGCTTTGATTTCCCTGGCCACCCGGATTGATCTTCGCTTTCAGGAGCGTACCAAAGAGAGAGTCCGGGAGAAGCGACCACCTTGCCATGCCTTGCCCCCGCAGAGACCTACCGTTCCCTCGTCCCTGCCTTTCCGTGACTTATCGCCAGAACCCATGCAGGTGGACCGTCTGACCCAGGCCAAGCAACGCCGTGCAGAACGGCTCGCCCGGGGCCTGTGCTTCTATTGCGGAGACGGGTCACATATGCTACGTTCTTGCCCGGAGAAACCTGGTAGACCCCAGGTCCAAGGGGAGGTGGGAACCGCCACCCTTGGCACCGGAATCCCCTCCGTTCCAGTTACGCAGACTGTCCAGGTGACGACGGAGAAGATCAGGTTCACAGCAGAGGCCCACATTGATTCTGGGGCAGCGGGTAATTTCATACACCAGTCTGCAGTGAACCGATACCAGGTACCTGTGATCCCGCTTGCCAAGCCCCTCTGGTTCGCCTCCGTGGATGGTAAACCACTATACGAACCTGTCCGGTATACCACTGAACCCGTGAGACTCCAGGTTGGCACTTTGCATACTGAGACCATTGCCTTCTATGTCATCCCAAGAATGGCTCCTGAGCTCCTGCTGGGTCTGCCCTGGCTTCAACTCCATGACCCTGCCATTAGTTGGCGCTCTGGCGCTATTACTCGCTGGGGACCCTTGTGTCATGACCACTGCCTACAGCCCGTTCCTCGGCCCCTGTCACCTGAACCTGTTATGCCGCAGGAAGAGGAAGAGGTGACGACGCAGTTCAGTGCCGTACCACAACTCCTGTCACTTGTACCTGTGGTGCCACCGGAACCAGAGGAGACGACGCACTCCAGCGACGTTCCACCATCCCTGACAATTGAGACTGTGGTGCCACCGGAACCAGAGGAGGCGACGCACTCCAGCGACGTTCCACCGTCCCTGACAACTGAGACTGTGATGCCACCGGCTACCGAGGAAGAGACATTGTCCTGTATCCGGTCCGAGGCGCCCGATCCGGTCGTCCAGGACTCCAGTCCTGCTTCTGACTGTCTCACCCCGCTTCCCGTTGCCCCCGTTGCCACTGCTGGTAGATCGGCTAGGCGTCGTGCGGCCAGGAAGGCGGTACGGGATCAGCGGTTCTTCCCCGCCTTTGTGTTGGATCCTGGTCCGGTGACTCGATCCGGGGTGCCCCTGGGGTTCTGTGCACGGAGGGGGGGGCATAGAGGGGGGGGTACTGTCACGCTCCCCGTGTCCCAGCACCGCTCCTTACCCACTGATCCAGTCCATGTGTTCACCAGTCATGGCTGCCGCTCCCGCTCGTGCTCTCCTGTGTCCTGCTCCTGGTCTTATGAGTCTGACTCTGAGTCTTAGCCACATGGTTCTGTATAGGACCGGGCCGCGCCCACTCTCCTGGTCTTATAGGCCCAGCACACCTGCAGCAGGAAATGACATGAGGCTGTGCTGGGTATATAAGACTTGCCTTTCCATGTGGGCGGGGCCTGATCAACGTGTCTTGTAGCTAGTCTTATGAGCTAGGTGTTCAGGTCCCTTGGTACCGTGTCCTACTGACTTCTTGTCCTTGAACTCTGGTACCTGTGCCTGTTTACATTATTGTCCTAAAGAACTCTGTGACTCTGGTAACCTGCTTATACTTGTCCCTGCCACGTCAGTGCTCCGGCTTCCGTGTGCCCTGCCCTCTGGTGGGGTGCAAGGTCCAGTGGATCCACCTCCTGGGCCCACCAGTCCTCCCGGCCCTGACAGTACACAGGAAGCGGCCAGTCAGGGGTGTGAGTGGGGTTATACGCAGGAAGCTGACAGTCAGGGGTGTGGGCAGGGTTATATACATGAAGCTGTCAGTCAGGGGTGTGGGTATGGTTATATACAGGAAGCTGCATGTCAGGGGTGTGGGCAGCATTATACACAGTTTAAGTCTTAATTCTGCTGCACCTCCATCAAAGTATAAATAGGTATTCTATGAAGACTACACCAAGCAGGATAGTAAGTAATACATTGTGGGAATAAGGTTTTATTGCCCTATTTTATGCTGCTATCAGATTATATAACAAAATCCTGCTGACAGATTCCCTTAAAATATCACCAAGCCTCCGCCATGCGTCACTATAGGAAGGGTGTTCTTTTCAGTGTGTGCTTCCATTTCCCCCTCCAGACATTTTGTTGATCTATAGGCCTGAAAAGTTCCATATTTGTTTCATCACTTCACAAAGTAGAATCCCAAGACTTTTGTGCCTTTTTTTTTGAGCATATTGGAGTCAACTTTTCTTATACTTTTTTGTCAGTAGAGGTGTTCAGCTTGGAGTTCAGGTATGGAGATCTTTAGCATTTAGTATGCACTTTACACTGCAAAATGAAACTTTTGCAGTTACTTGAAGTTGATTGTCGTCCAGGCATCTAATGGCAGCCAGTGGCAGCTAGCTCTTTCTGCCATGTCTACGTAGTGTTATCAGTGTTCTTTAAACTTACAAACTGTTTTTCCAACTGTATCTCTAGGAACTTTACATGTCTTTGCTATTTTTTGTGTACTTTTCCTTATTTGTGCAATCTTTCCCCTTAACTCTTTGTACTGCTGACTATGCAAGAATTCTAATGAACAGGAGCTCTCTGGCGATAAGGAATGGGCTAAGATTTCTCAGAACTCTAAAGCTGGTGTCACACATAACGACGACGACAACGACGTCGCTGCTACGTCACCATTTTCTGTGACGTTGCAGCGACGTCCCGTCGCTGTCGCTGTGTGTGACATCCAGCAACGACCTGGCCCCTGCTGTGAGGTCGCCGGTCGTTGCTGAATGTCCAGCTTCATTTTTTGGTCGTCACTCTCCCGCTGTGACACACACATCGCTGTGTGTGACAGCGAGAGAGCGACGAAATGAAGCGATCAGGAGCCGGCACTGGCAGCTGCGGTAAGCTGTAACCAGCGTAAACATCGGGTAACCAAGGGAAGACCTTTCCCTGGTTACCCGATGTTTACGCTGGTTACCAGCCTCCGCTCTTGCTGCCAGCGCCGGCTCCTGCACTGTGACATGTGGCTGCAGTACGCATCGGGTAATTAACCCGATGTATACTGTAGCAAGGAGAGCAAGGAGCCAGCGCTAAGCAGTGCGCGCGGCTCCCTGCTCTCTGCACTGACATGTAGCTGCAGCACACATCGGGTTAATTAACCCGATGTGTGCTGCAGGAGAGCAAGGAGCCAGCGCTAAGCGCGGCTCCCTGCTCTCTGAACTGTGACATGTAGCTGCAGCACACATCGGGTTAATTAACCCGATGTGTGCTGCAGGAGAGCAAGGAGCCAGCGCTAAGCGCGGCTCCCTGCTCTCTGAACATGTAGCACAGCGACCTTATGATCGCTGCTTCTGCTGTGTTTGACAGCTAAGCAGCGATCATAACAGCGACTTACAAGGTCGCTGTTACGTCACCGAAAATGGTGACGTAACAGCGACGTCGTTGTCGCTGTCGTTTAGTGTGACACCAGCTTAACAGAAGCTGATGTCTGGTCACACATCACATTTGCAGCAGTTTATAATAGCCGAAGGGGCTCTAATAAGTACTAAAATCCTTTTTCCTCAAGGGGTTAAATAACTAAGACACAGCAGTAGTCATTAAAAGTGGCATTTTGTGTTAAATTTTAAAGAACCCACGCTTAATATGAATTGTATTGACCTACTTATCTTGAGCCTGTTTCACTGGTTTATTGCAAACGGCAGAAAGTAAATTTTTCTAACAAACCTAATTTTCAATAGAGACTGAATAATTTTGATTACAGCTGTTTATGTTAAAATTCCTAGATCCCAGTAAATAAAGGGTGGGCCATAAGTATGGATACATCCTTATAAAATGGAAGTGCTTGCTGATATCTCCTTACCATTTGTGGCATATTAGTACATGAGAGGCGCCAAACATTTAAGGCCGGGTGACGCCCATGGCGGCCATCTGCAAAGCCGCTATTTTGAATTCAACTTTACTATTTTCAATGGGAAGGGAGTCATGTGAACATCAAACACATAGAGAATTGCACAAGAAAAACAATGGTGTGCTCAGTTTTAATGTTGCTTTATTGATTATCGAGTTATTGACATGTTTGTGACATGGAACAACAACAGTAACCCACTAAAGTATGTGCTCAAAGTGCTGGCCATTGTGTTGAATTGTCAACACGATTCTCTTCTCCCACTCTTGACACACCAAGAGCAATACCGCAGAAAAAATGCTAGCACAGGCCTCCTGTATCTGTCGTTTCAGGTGCCCCTCATCCTGGATCCTGGATCTGTGGTATTGCTCTTGGTGTGTCAAGAGTGGGAGAAGAGGATCATGTTAAGGCTGGACTCAGACGAGCGTATGACATCCGATGCGACATACTAATGACTCCCGGCTCAGGCTCTGCTGCGAGCATGAGCCGAGTGTCATGCGACTGTGCAGCTGAGGATGGGCACTGTAGAGGAGAGGGAGGGGTTAATCCCCCCATCTCTTCCATTGTCAGCCTGTGCGTATATCGCACTGCACTGGAATAACATTCGAGTGCAGTCCGATGTATCTCTCGCACCCATTTACTTGAATGGGTGGGAGGGATACGGCTCTATTAGAAAATCGCAGCATGCTGCCGCTTTTCTCGCATCCAGAATCTGGATGCTACGGTTGGAAGTCACATGTGTGTACCAGGTCTAATGGTTCTCCAATTCTACACACGTTTCGTACTGGTTCTTCAGGGATCGTGTTGCATATACTAGATAAGATCTCATACTTATGTCATTGCTATATGCATATATACAAATAGTACTTCTCTTTAGATACATATACTTGTCACATGTGTGTACCACGTTTAGTGATCCTCCACCCCAACATGTGTTTCGTCCTGCTTCTTCAGGGAGTGTGTTGCAGATACTACTTGAGATCTCTTACTTATGTAATTGCTGTATGACTATATTTACAAATAGTGCTTCACTTTGGAGATATATGCTTGATATGGCCAGCCATTTACTATTATAGTGATCTCACACCACAACTGTGGCACTTTAGATGTAATTTTAACAGATCTACTTTCATGTGGCTCTCCTATTGGAAGTCATATTTTGTTTTTAAACTTTTATTATATGTAATTTGAGATTTTGTATAATAATCATTTGTACATTCACTTTGTATTCTAAGCCCTTAAATAAACTGCTCAAAAAAATAAAGGGAACACTTAAACAAGGATTTTGTATTTTGGTGTTCCCTTTATTTTTTTGAGCAGTATATACACTGTGTGAATAATTATTAGGCAAATGAGTATTTTGATCACATGATAATTTTTATACATGTTGTCCTACTCCAAGCTGTATAGGCTTGAGAGCCAACTACCAATTAAGTAAATCAGGTGATGTGCATCTCTGTAATGAGGAGGGGTGTAGTGTAATGACATCAACACCCTATATAAGGTGTGCTTAATTATTAGGCAACTTCCTTTCCTTTGGCAAAATGGGTCAGAAGAGAGTTTTGACAGGCTCTGAAATGTCCAAAATTGTGAGATGTCTTGCAGAGAGATGCAGCAGTCTTGAAATTGCTAAACCTTTGAAGCGTGATCACCGAACAATCAATCGTTTCATGGCAAATAGCCAACAGTGTCGCAAGAAGCGTGTTAGTCAAAAAAAGGCGCAAAATAACTGCCCATGAATTGAGGAAAATCAAGCGTGAAGCTACCAAGATGCCATTTGCCACCAGTTTGGCCATATTTCAGAGCTGCAATGTTACTGGAGTATCAAAAAGTACAAGGTGTGCCATACTCAGGGACATGGCCAAGGTAACGAAGGAGGAAAAACCACCACCTTTGAACAACAAACATAAGATAAAACGTCAAGACTGGGCCAAGAAATATCTTAAGACTGATTTTTCAAAGGTTTTATGGACTAATGAAATGAGAGTGACTCTTGATGGGCCAGATGGATGGGCCAGAGGCTGGATCAGTAAAGGGCAGAGAGCTCCACTCCGACTCAGACCCAGCAAGGTGGAGGTGGTGTACTGGTATGAGCTGGTATCATCAAAGATGAACTTGTGGGACCTTTGCGGTTTGAGGATGGAGTGAAGCTTAACTCCCAGACCTACTGCCAGTTTCTGGAAGACAACTTCTTCAAGCAGTGGTACAGGAAGAAGTCGTTATCGTTCAAGAAAAACATGATTTTCATGCAGGACAATGCTCCATCACATGCATCCAACTACTCCACAGCGTGGCTGACCAGTAAAGGTCTAAAAGATGAAAAAACAATTACATGGCCCCCTTGTTCCCCTGATCCGAACCCCATAGAGAACCTCTAGTCCCTCATAAAATGTGAGATCTACAGGGAGGGAAAACAGTACACCTCTCGGAGCAGTGTCTGGAGGCTGTGGTGGCTGCTGCATGCACTGTTGATCGTAAACAGATCAAGCAACTGACAGAATCTATGGCTGATAGGCTGTTGAGTGTCATCATAAAGAAAGGTAGCTATATTGGTCACTAATTTTTTGGGGTTTTGTTTTTGCATGTCAGAAATGTTTATTTCTAAATTTTGTGCAGTTATATTGATTTACCTGGTGAAAATAAGCAAGTGAGATGGGAATATATTTGTTTTTTATTAAGTTGCCTAATAATTCTGCACAGTAATAGTTACCTGCACAAACAGATATCCTCCTAAGATAGCCCAATCTAAAAAAAAAAACCACTCCAACTTCCAAAAATATTAAGCTTTGATATTTATGAGTCTTTTGGGTTGATTGAGAACATAGTTGTTGATTAATAATAAAAAAAATCCTCATAAATACAACTTGCCTAATAATTCTGTACACAGTGTATAGTGGGACCAAGGCATTTTGATCTATCATATACCCCAAAGTGATATTTGACATGTGTAGGGCTATTTATTCTGGACTCATTTTGATTTGAGGATATAAATGTTTTATAATAAATGCAGTGTATTATGAAACATTGAACTTTTCTTCAAGTAACAGGGTTAATAAGATAGATTTTGGATTTTGGAGAAAAAAAATATGATCTTAATCTACAATCTTAAGGCCTAATGGATTTATCTGCTCCAGTGTAATTCAGCATAAAGCAAAAACCATACATGATAACCTACACTTTACCTACAATGAAATATTTATTGTTAAGGGGGAAAAAGAACCATGATGATCCCTTTACTAAACATTTATAGGTGCATAGACAGATAAGACTTGTGTATAGCTGCAGGGCGATAAAGGAATGGAGCTATCATGTTCTCAGTAATGGAATTTTGCAGTAGATAGACTATCGTGGGTATTCATCTTATTTCTTTATTACCTTCCAGCTGTTGTAGCTCCTGACCACTTCTATCCTCCTGGTCACACGAAAATGATTCCGAACAAAATAGCTAGAATTTTTTCTTTCTTTTTTTGCTGAGAATGGAGAGTTTATAATTAGGAGTCAATTCTCAGTTAGGTTATTTTGTTTCCATTTTGCTTAAACGATTTAACCCTTTAACGACTGCGGGCAGTAATATTACATCCTTGCGTTCATACAGTCCCTGACAGAAGTTCTGTCGCTTATCCGCTTATCCATATTATGTAAATAAAAGATTATAACCTGACTTTAAATTCATCCATTGGTTTCATAAATTACTCCTTTGAAAGCTGAATCCCTCCCAAATTTGGTTTAGGTTATGAAAATAAAGCTGCTGCAAAGCTGAAATATTGATCATTTAATGAACACAGAAAGGTCAGATTTTGGCAAGACAAAAGTTTTGTCGTCTTGTCATATAATGCACCCAATCCTAGTTTACATCCTCACCTGTGCTCACTAAATGATCGGTTAATTAGTGGGTGTGTAAAAGAAACCCAGCACCCCAGACCTTCAGTTGAACTGCAACTTGACCTCTGACAACATGCCAAAAATTCACCCTGCGACCAAAGCCTTGATTATCAAGAGGTGGAATACCAGATCCACTGCAGAGGTGGCTGGCACCTTTAATGTGTCTCAGCGTCAAATAGAAAGAATTAAAAAAGATTTGAAGAGCCTGGAGATGTTTTTGACAAGCCCAGGTCTGTCAGACCCCACAAGACAACTGCTCAGGAGGAACTTTTGTTGGTTAGAAAATCCAAAGCCAGCTCCTCTTCCACTGCAACAGAGCTCCAAAAGGCCTGGTCACCTCAAGTCTTTGTGTCAACTAGAACAGTTTGTAGTATTCTGTCTCGAAATGGCCTCCATGGTCGAATCAGTGCCCAGAAACCAGCACTAAACAAAAGGCAATTAAAAAAAACGTGTGGCACTTGCAAAGTCTCACAGCCTGCTAAATGGATGGACTCTGGAAAAGTGGCAGAAGGTGGATTTCACTGATGAATCTTCAGTTGAATTACACCACAACCGCTGCAAATACTGCAGGAGACCTACTGGAGCCCGTATGGATCCAGAAAACAGTTAAGTTTGGTGGTGAAAAGATCATGGTCTTGGGTTACATTCAGTATGGGAGTGTGCAAAACATTTGCAAGGTGGAAGGCAATATCAATAGCCTAAAATATCAAGAAGTATTAGCTACCTCTTACATTTCCAATCATAAAAGGGGTCAAATTCTGCAGCAGGATGGTATTCCATCTCATACATCCATCTCTACAACAAAGTTCCTCCTGGCAAAGAAGATCAAGGTGCTCAAGGACTGGCCAGCCCAGTCACCAGACATGAACATCATTGAGCATGTTTGCGGAAGGATGAAAGAGGAAGCTTGGAAGACAAAACCAAAGAATTTCGATGAACTCTGGGAGGCATGTAAGACTGCATTCTTTGCTATTCCTGATGACTTCATCAATAAATTGTATGAATCATTGTTGAACCGTATGGATGCAGTTCTTCAAGCTCATGGATGTCACACAAAATATTAAATATGGCTCTAATAGCACCATAACTTCATTCACCAATGTTTTGCAACATTTCTTTGTATTAGAAGTTAATTATTTGTTTTAATTTCACATTACTTTCTGTGGGCGACAAAACTTTTGTCTTGCCAAAATCTGACCTTTCTGTGTTCATAAAATGATCAATATTTCAGCATTGCAGCAATTTTATTTTCATAACCTAAACCAAATTTGGGAGGGTTTCAGCTTTCAAAAGAGTAATTTATGAAACCAATGGATGAATTTAAAGTCAGGTTATCAGCTTTTATTTACATAACATGGATAAGTGACAGAACTTCTGTCACGGACTGTAGTGATAATCACCACCTGCTGCTGTGGGCTGAAGGCAGGTATCCGCGCACATGTCAGCTGATTTGTACAGGTGACATGTGTGCCTGGCAGGTAGGAGTGTAATCGCTATCCACCCGTACCTGTTAACCCCTTAAATGGACCCGTCAAGATGTCACAGCACCATATTAACGGCGATGGCGGTAGACATTTACAAACTAGCTGATACCGGAAGTCACGTGACATGATCACGTGGATCCAGTGGTTATCTTGGTAGCACAGGGTCATGGAATGACTCTTGTATCTCATATGACTAAGGTCCTATGAGAAGCAGCTGAGTACTGCAGCTTACGGCCGGAGTCACATTAGCGTATAGCATCCGATGCGAGAGCATTGGATGCCATATGCTAATGACCCTCAGCTCAGGCTCTGCTGCGAGCATGAGCCGAGTGTCATGCAACTATGACCGGATCTTGCGATCGGGTCACAGCTGTGAAGCTGAGGGCGGGCGCTGCGGAGGAGACGGAGGGGATAATCCCCCATCTCCTTCATTGTCAGCCTGTGCATATATCGAACTGCACTGGGATAACATCCGAGTGCAGTCCGATGTTTCTCTAGCACTTATTCACTTGAATGGGTGCGAGTGATACAGCTCTCACAGAAAATCGCAGCATGCTGCTGTGGAGACACGGGGCTCAGTGGGTGCTCTCGTCCACTAAAACCCGCCGCCTTTAGAAAGACAGCGTGGCTCAGGGCTCATCCCAACTGAACGCCGGCCTTCTTAACCGTGGGCGTAACACTACTCAGACAACACAGGGTGAGGGAACCACAATAATTAGACTTTATTTGATCCCCAAACAATTACCGGCACATAACACATAACCAGCAAAACACAAATGTAACAGGCAACAGACTCTCACCCTTCCGCTGGCTCACCAGGGATTTAGAATGTCCATGCCTCAGAGCTTCCAGGGCCACTTACTCTAATCCAGCAGCACCCCGCTTTTGGCGGGCACCCACCGAGAAAGGAATAGCGCCAGATTTAGGAAGCTGAGTGAGGTCTGCAAAGTCTGTACCAGGTGACTGAACTGTCCCAACCTGGGTGTCCTCTTTAGGTAGTCCTGGTATGATGTTACAATCCTGGCAGCCGGAGTCGAAATCCCTAGGCTGTGGATATGGTCTCCAACCGGAATCGGAGTCCCTAGATTGAAGCCATAAGATATCCTGATCCTCTAGTCAGGAGAATTTCTCATTGGGTCCCTTAAAGGTGTGTTGCTGTGCACCAACCACTGCCACAGTGACAATGCAAGAGCAGTGTGGGAATCCTGGTGCCCCACAGCACCCATGCGGCAAAACTGAGTCCCCCTGACTCTAGTCCGCACCGCCCCACAGGCACAAAACCACAGCAACAATGGTCGACAATCTTCACCAACACCTGTTGAAAGGAGCTGGAAAACTCACCTTCCACAAGTTCTTAGACAGTGAACTGAAAGCAAAAATAAACTAAAACGTTAAACTATGAACCTCATGTTCAGTTTTGCTTACCAGCACTAGACCAATTTATGATGTTTGGATGTGCCGTCCATGTCTTTCTGTAATGCTAGGTTAACATTCCTTATATTTCCTCAACTTCTCACAATACATAATTCCATTTATTATTTTAACATTTTAGAAAAACTATTGACAAGTTGCAAATGATGTCATAACCACAATGGTCACACAATGACTTATACAGCATAAACATCTCCTCACAGAGTATCACAAAATATTTTTTTTTGTAAAGCTGATCAACTTATTCACCTTCATCTAGGAAAATGGGGAACAAGGCTTGTGGGTATAATGTGAAAAAGATGGAAAACTTCATGGGGTATGAATACTTATTGAAGACACTATTTTTGCAAACTGAATTTTTGCCACAGGTAGAGGAAAAAAAGCATTGACATCCTTGTGTAATACAAAAACCTACTTTGATCAACTGAATGTCTAGGTAAATGGGTTGTGCATGACTTAAAAAATATGTCCGCTTTTAACTTTTGTCTGATTTTACATGGAGGTTAGTTAAGGTATTTCTCTTATATTTCTTTGAGAACCTGATTTAAAATTTTGGCACTCTTCTTCACTTACCACCGAATGGATGTATTCACTAGTAGATGCATGGAAAAATATTATGTTTCATGGTGGCACTATAGAGTGGCTGTAATATTGACTCTGTCCATGCCTCACCTGCTGCTTGGTCAGGTTACTGAGCCAAAACCAGGAGGGTAGACAGGGACAATATTGTTACTGAGAAGAATCATCAATAAACAGTCCAGGTCAGAAAGAGAATCAAAAAGGCAAAGCAGAAGGAGAACAGTAGGAGAAGACCAGAGCTAGAATGCACTATAACTGGCAGCTCCCTGTAGTAAGCTGGAAGTTTTAGTCAGATGTAGTGCTGTCTTGAGATGAGCGGTTCCGTCAAGGCTCGGTTTGCCGGCAGCAAACGAGCTTGGCTCCACAGGCTCGAGCTTGACCCAAACCCCAAATCAAGTCACTGATTGGCAGTTTGAGTTTCCACCCACATACATCCAGCCATAAGCAGAATACTTCTGGGGGAGGGTGGGCATGCTTTTTCAAACTTTTTTCCCATCCATAGTGGATGGAAGTATGGGCCTCAGCCACAGTAGCCTCTGTGGCTGGACAGAGCTTGTACTGCTCAAAGCTTCTTGTCCTGACATCACCTCCATCACTAGAGCCACCCACAGAAAAAATATCGTGGTACACAGTTACAGAAGCAGGCTCATAAAGTACATATAATACACTATTTATGCAAAGTGCAGGTCATTGCCATAGGCTTAAAGGGGTAGTCTACTACTAGCAAAACCCCTTCTGATTCCCCATATCTCCTCCAGGTAAAATAAAAAAAAAACCTTACTCACCTCCTGTACTGGCGCTGTTATAGAGGTATTGCGGCTCATGTTCCAGGTGCTAACGTGACATTGTGAGGAACTAACGAACAAGCCTCATGTCCAATTATGGCTTTTGTCTTCCCACCTTCGGACAAACGAGTTAATCGACAGGACGTCAATGCTGCGGTTGCCAGTCACTTCCTGTTGATAGGTCCCTTAATGCTGAAATGGCGACGGTGCAGGACGTGAGAATAGGCTTTTTTATTTTGCCTGCGGGAAACATGAAATAAGAAGGGGTTTTCCTAGTAGTGGACAACCCCTTTAAGCTTATGGCAATGACCTGCACTGTCATGAATAGTGGCTATGGGTCAGAAATGTACTTTGTGAGCGTGCTTCTGTCACTATGTGCCACCAGGCTTTTTTTTTATTTTACCTGGGGGAAATGGGGAATCAGAAGGTGTTGGCCTACTTGTGGACAACCCCTTTAAGCCCTATAGATCCAGCATATGATATTCTTTTAGCTGTCTTCCATAAAAATCAGTATATGCTAGCAATAATTATAGAAAGCTTACGGTAAATGTAAGAGCATGAACCTGCATTGCTTGTGTGAGACATAAACCCTTATGTCATTTTCCATTTGTATTTAGCCATAGCAATGCGGATGCTTCTGCTTTCCCAGAATTAATGCTCGCCTCAAACTAATATTCACTCATGATATTTAAAATCTGGGTCACATAGTTGGAGAGAGATACCATGAATTATTTATGTTTGATATTACTTTATCTATACAGATTCATATCCAGGCCGGGTAACCATGGATACATCACTGAGATCCTTGGGGATGCATTCATTTACAGCGATTGTAACTCATAAGACGATCATGAATCAAATACAAACCGTCTTTCATTTTTTAGAACGAGAACTGTTAAATCTGAATAATCCATAGTCTAAATGACAATGCACAATACAATAAGCTTTTGGAAAGTCTTTGACAAAAAACCCCGGCAATGGCAGGTTTTATCTAAGGATCCTGAGCTATTTTTCCGGCATGTTCTACACAACCTGGGTAGTAATTTATGAGTGCATGCAAATGACTGACACAAATAAGCATATAATTAATTAATTACAATATTTCATAAATTTCACTGCAGGTTACTGGGCTTTAAATGTAAACTTCACTCTCACCGAGCTCACACCATAGAAGTTAAAAATAAGTTTAAGCTACTAAAATCATCAGTGGCGCCATCTGAAGAATACTCACGTGCTTTTACAACCTGTGACATTGAAATTGCCCTTGCTGAAACTAAAATTAACAAAGCTCCAGGCTCTGATGGGATCCATCCTGAATTTCTCAAAAACTGTGGACCTTATGCGAAAAAATGGATGGCAAAGTTCTTCTCAGATATTATGGAGAATGCTCAAGTCCCTAGTAAATTAAAACATGCCAAAATAATTGCATTGTTAAAACCTGGGAAGCCTGAAGATAATCCATCAAGCTATAGACCCATTGCCTTGTTGAGTTGCTTATATAAGCTCTTAGAACGCTTAATATATAACAAGATCAGTTTAAAGATTTTCGACTCAATACCTATAGAGCAAGCCGGCTTCAGACCTGCTCGAAACTGTAGTGACCAAGTCTTAGCTTTGACAACTCTCATTGAAGCTGAATTCCAGAAGAACAAGAAAGTTTCAGTGGCGTTTATCGATCTCTCTGCCGCATATGATACTGTGTGGAGGGAAGGACTTTTATATAAATTTCTGAAGGTGATTTCATGTAAGAAAATGATGTACCTCTTGAACAATATGATTGCAAATCGAACTTTCCATCTTATTATGGGCGATTCAACCAGTTGTAAGAAATCTTTAAACAACGGACTGGCCCAGGGATCAGTGCTGGCACCTCTCCTGTTTGCCTTGTACCTAGCTGATATTCCTAAAACAGTGTCACGGAAATTTGGATATGCCGATGACTGGGCACTTGCTATGGTAAGCAAAACAATGGAGGAAGCAGAGGATGTTCTTACAAAAGATCTTAGTGTAATGGGAAAGTACTTCCGACAATGGAGATTAAAACCTAACCCATCAAAAACGGAAGTTTGTTGCTTTCATTTACACAATGCAAGTGCCAAGACTGAACTTAAAGTACAATTTGAAGGCCAATCTGTTAAACACAATTTCAATCCTAAGTACTGAGGTGTAAACCTTGATAGAAGTCTAACTTTTAAATCCCATCTGGATAAATTGGCGCAGAAACTGAAAGCACGTAATAATATTATTCAGAAACTTTGTGGATCCTCCTGGGGCTCGGCAACATCTGTTTTGAGAACATCTACTCTTGCCCTGGTGTACTCTGCTGCAGAATACTGTGCTCCAGCATGGTTAAATAGCTGTCATGTAAACTTAATTGACACTCAGCTGAACAACTCTTTGCGTATAATATCTAGTGCTATTAGACCTACACCTGTTCACTGGTTACCTGTGCTGAGTCAAATCGCACCCGCAAATCTAAGAAGACAAAAGCTCCTACTTAAAGAATACACTAAAGTAGGGAATAATGAAAAATTTCCAATACACCAAAATATCAGAGATGTTACAATACAACGATTGAAATCAAGACACCCACCCATCCGAACTGCAATCACCTTGCATGAACAAGACTTCAATTTAGAGGAGAAATGGCGAGAAATTTGGGTCAATGTAGTAGACGGTGATCCCCAAGTGTTCCCTAATTTACAAAACCCTCCACCAGGCTTTAATCTACCAAGGAAAACATGGGTTACTCTAAATCGTATCAGAACAAACTTTGGCGTCTGTGCAGATTTTATGTATAAGTGGGGAAAATATGACTCTCCGACCTGTGATTGTGGAGCAGATCGTCAAACTATCCAGCACATTGTTGAGGAGTGCCCACTGAGATCCTACCATGGTGACAAGAAGGATTTCTATATTGTAAATGATAACGCTATTGCATATATAGAAAATCTTGATATTCAAATTTGATTTTTTTATCCTTTTGATATTTTTCAATCACTGTCTATTGTCTGGTGTTTACTTTTATATGATGGTAAGATATACGTTCATACGATTAAACTAAACTCTCACTTCTATTTCTTTTCATCAAGAAGCAATGGAAAATGTCCTTTTTTGGCTGTGTTTATATACTCGGATTCATGTATATAATTACGGTTAGACATAACTTATGTATGAGTTACACCAAATTCATGTATCCATGAGAGAAAGACGGCACTTGGTCATTGACCCGAAATTGCTGCGTCATAGGCAGGAGATCTGCCCGTCAGGGTCAGGTACTGCGATCAGAGTGCGAGGTGCGCTTTATGGCCATGTGAATTCGGTCTTAAAGAGAACCAACAAACAGGATTTTGTCATATGAGGTAAAGGCAGTGCCATACAGGCACTAAGATGCTGCATGCAGACACACCTAATATAGAAAGCTACGATGGTTGGTTGATTAAATGTCTTTAATCAAAGTTGCAGCAAAGCACTGCACTTTGATTGACGGGTGCAACATGGGCATGCCTTGGTGGGTCGGGTCTCGGCATTAGATTCCTCCTCCGGTGTCTTAATGGCTAGCCTCCTTTTAATTATTTCATTATCGTGACGCCACTGTTCTTGTTGGTGTTGCGTGTGCAGTGCCACAGTACTCAGGTCTTCAATAAAATGGTTCCGGAGTCCACACATGCGCGTACCACGATCTTCAGCACCATTTTATTGAACACACTGCAGTGAAAACTATGAGTAGCAGGGGCGCGTGCACAGATGGTAAAAAAAAATAAAAATCTGTGCACATGCCGAAGCTTCTCATAGTCTTCACCGCATTGTGTTCAATAAAATAGCCCCAAAGATTGCGGTACGCGCATGCAGGGACTCCAGCGCCATTTTAATGAAGACCCGAGTACTGTGGCACTGCGCACTTCTTTTGTTGGTTACGCGGCACAATATTCAAATAAACAAAAGGGGACAAGCCAGATGGACGCCGGAGGAGCAATCTAACGCCAAGACCCGACCCACAAAGATCCACCCATGTTTCACCCGTCAATCAAAGTGCAGTGCATTTCTGCAACTTTGATTAAAGATATTTAATCAACCAAGCATCGGATATTCTATAACAAGTATGGCTGCATTCAGCATCTTACTGCCTGTATGGCACTGCCTTTACTTGATATAGCAAAATCCTAGTGGTTGGTTCTCTTTAAAGGGATTCTGTCATCAGGATTTCACCCCCAAAATATTTATATGTGCATGGAGATCTTTCAAAGACAAGTCTAGCCGTACTTTACATTGCCAGGACATTCCTTCATTACTGAGAAATTGGAGTTAGAATTGATATGCAAAGATAGAATCGGAGCATAGTATAATGACACTCGGGTCTCGCTTGAAGTAGAGTTTGAGCTGAGTGTCATTAACATATTGCATCTGATGCTCTCGCATTGGATACCATGCACTTGTGTGACCTCGGCCTCACACATAACTTAATCTATGGACATCTACTGTTTGATTTCTTTGCCTTTGTGGACTAGATGGGTTGTTACTGACATCTGATGAGAAATGCATATCAATAGCACCTATCGAAATGTATTTATTTAGAAAATTGGTGATGACTTCATTACTTATTTTACTTGTGTCTATACAATTAGGATTGGTCATACAGATGTGTTCATTAAATGTGCTTTGAAGGGATAACTTAAAACTAGTATATTTCTGATAATATTTTCAGTCAAAGCACATGAGCTCAAAGGGGAGTGATAAAGTTAAAGGTAAAGGAGAAAAATTGAGTTTACTGAAAAGGAATTTGTCACCAGGTTTTTCCCACCTAATCTGAGCGCAAGGGCAGAGACTCTGATTCCAGTGGTGTTTCACTTACTAGGCTGCTTAGTGTAGTTTTGATAAAATCACTGATTAATCAGCAGTAGATTATCATTACAGGACTACTTGGCGAGCTGTCAGGGAGTCCAGCATATTCATGAGCTCTGTATAATTGTTAGATCTGCAGCACAGAAAACATTGATTTTATCAAAATGACATCAAACAGCCCAGTAAGTGACACATTGCTGGAATGAGGGTCTCTGTATCTACATTATGCTGCTCTTAGATGGAGGAGCAAAAACTCAGTGACAAATTCCCTTTAAGGAAAAAAAAATCCTCTTTAGAGGCTACGGATGGCAGAGTCAGAGGATTTAAACATTGCATCAAATTTCAGAACATTTTGAAAAGGACTTTTGGAGATTCATCCTTTCTTATTATAAGCAGTCCTGGAGGTCGTAATGTTATTAAAAGTGTTTTATTAACTTTGAGTAGGATCAGGAATAATTTGTGCACATAATCACTTTTAGCCATTGCTCTTTCAGAATGCAGAAGCAAGCTACGACTTCAGCAGCAATGATCCGTATCCCTATCCTCGATATACTGACGACTGGTTTAACAGGTAAAGTGACAGCCTTTTCTACAAGAAGAGCTATGATTGTAATTTGCAAGAACAGTACTTACAAAAATATCATTTAATGGGTTTTCCGTTCCTGCATTTTTTAATTCATAACCAACCTTAGGCCCCTTTCACACTGCGTTCTGACCTCCGTTCAGTGGTCCCGTCGGGGCTTTCGTCTGAACTCCCCGCAAAACGGGTTTCGGACGCACGCGGCAACGGTGCCATTGTCTATAATGGTGCAGACAGAATCAACGTGTGCTCTGTCTTGCACCATTTTCGGATACATACACCTAGTGGAGGCGGACAGCGAGATGCAGACTACTTCGTCTAGGTGTCCGCCTCCAGAAATCGTGTACTCCGAAAATGGTGCAAGACAGAGCACACGGTGACTCCATCTGCACCATTATAGTCAATGGTCCTGTTGTTGCATGTGTTCGTAACCCGTTTTGCGATGGGTTCAGACAGAAGATCTGACGGGACCACTGAACGGCGATCACAATCCAGTGTGAAAGTGGACTTTCGCCATTCAGTGGTCCCGTCGGATCTTCTGGACATGACCACTTCAGCCAATCACTGTCCATATGGCAGAATATGATGTACAGAGACCTGCTGCTCCTCTTCTAGTGTTGCCCTGGTCTCTGTACATCATATTCTGCCATATGGACAGTGATTGGCTGAAGTGGTCATGTCCAGAAAGGTAGAAAGAAAATCATGGAGACCACTGGGTGATCCAGGCGATACTTGAAGAGGATCAGTGAGATATCAGTTAGTTGGGTATACTTTACTTTTCTGTATATCTGTATTTTGGGTGAATTTTGAAGAAATAAAAGAGGCAAATGTGCCACCCCCGTGCCAGCAGCCGGCGCTGCTCGGATCTGGGCCTTCAGGGATGGTAGCTCAAGGGTCTCCGGACCCGGGGGTCTCGCGGACACGCCGAATAAATGGGGGGACATATATGTACGGGCTAGGCCGTGGTAAGTTCGTGACGCCACCCATGGTGTGTGGTGAGGTGTGACACCACCGCTGCTGTTATGGGGCACCCGGGGGAGATGTTGTGCAGCAAGTTGTTAACCCCTCCGTGGACAGGGATGGTGGCCCCGAGACCCAGTGGCTCGGTGCAGGGGATAGCGACCCCAGGGAGTGTTGGTGTACTCACGGGTAATAAACCACACAAGTCACTGGTAAACCAAGGTGATGGTGGCCAGTGCCGCGGCCGGTTGCATTCGGGTCCCCCACCCAGCTGGTGGTCTTTATCCTTTTCCTCTGCACTGTTTGTGTAAGGTGGACTTTCCTAGTGTGAAACTGAGGAGTCCGCTCCCGGCTGGATGTGGCCTAAGGAGCCAAGCCCGCAGACGCTGGCCCATGGGATCTATGGGCCCTGGCGGTGACCTCTTATCCCTATCGGTGGGCTGTTGTCTTCTATGAGGGACTTTGGGTGGGACAGGACCTCTAGTCCTGGCCTCAATCAGTTAATTAACCAGTTCCGCTTGGTTCCGGTCCTGGCTTCAGGGTCCGAGTACCCCCCTTTGTGCTACGGTTTCCGGGTCGGTTCCCTCGTGTCGGTACCGGTGGGCTACATCCCTGTTCTGGTCCACCTCGGTTGTGCTGAGCCGTCTTCCCGTCTCCTGTCGACGGAGACCACCGTCTGCCTCCTAACCAGTGGCACCAGGGCTCTAGCCCTTGTACCGTTCAACTTTAACTTTTCTGCTGGAGCTACACCTAGCTCCAGCCCACACTCCTCTCCAAACACTTTCTAAACACTTTCTGCTTGTTTTCCCACCCCAGGCTATCTGGACCCCTGGGTGGGCGTGTCCCAACCGCCTGGTCCCGCCCACTGGTGTGTCTGTCTTTCCCTAAGGGGGGGTGACTAGGGTTTTCTGGTTGGCGGTGTGTTTCCTAGTGAGGGAATGGTGTAATGCGGGGGCCTATTTGTGACTACCTGGTTTTGCCAGGGCGTTACACAAACAACCCCTTTAATTTCAGACTTCCAATTTGACCACAAGACAGTTTACCATAATTAACCAAATAACCATATATATAGCAAGCTTTATTTGTGTGTATGAATAATGTGTTTATTAAAAGGAAATATATATGGCTCACAAAATCATCTGAAAGGGAACCTGTCACCGTTTTGTTATTAATTGTAAATGGTTCCTACGCCACATTAGAGGTGCCACTTGAGATATCGGTGGGCCCACATCTATTATCCTCCATCTGCTGACCCATTATGTAGTTTCATGAGCAGCTAAGGATGTCTTTCAAGGTTGGAAGAGTAACAGGGTTATAAAAATGTTTTAAAGGGAACCTGTCACCAGATTTATCCCCTGTAAGCTGCGGCCACCACCAGTAAGCCCTTACACAAAGCATTCTAGAATTCTGTATATAAGTGCCCAGACCGGTATGTGTGACATAAAAAACAGCTTTTTATTATACTCACCTGCGGGGCGCTCCAGTTCAATGGGCTTCGCTGGTCTAGGTCCAGCCCCTCCTATCTTCCTTCTATCGCTATCCTCCCTCCCTGCTCAATGTGGATAACACGTCTTATCTCATCCACACAAAGTCCTCCATTGTGCTCCTGCACACGCACACTTCTCTCTTGCTCTGCTGCGGGCCGACCAAAGTACTGTAATACGCAGGTGCAGGGAACAGTCAAAGAATGCCAGTGCATTGCACTATAATACTTTGATCTGCCCTCAAAAGGCAGAGAAAAGTGCATGAGCGTAGGAGTGTAATGGAGGACTCTGGATGACTTAGGATGCGTCATCCACACAGAGCAGGGAAAGAAGATGGCAATCGCCAGCAAAAAGGAGGCGCCAATCCAAGACTGGACCGCCACGAAGAGGAGTATAATAAAAGCTGTTTTTTACGTTATACAGAAGGGCCTGGGTTCTTATATATAGTATTCTAGAAGGCAGTATATAAGAGCTCACTGGTGGTAGCTGCAGCTAATGGGGGACAAGTCTGGTTACAGGTTCCCTTTAAAAAAAATTTAGAATCATGTTAGACTTCCCACCTTGAATGACATGCTTAGCTGCCCACTAAAGGACATAATGGCTCACCAAATGAAGGTTAATAGCTGTGGGCCCCCAGATATCTCAAGTGGCAGCTCTAATGTGGGAGAGGAACCATTTAGAGTTAATAAAAAACTAAGAAAAATCCCATTTGCAAAATGCAGCTTTCCATTAAATCAGGAATTTGAAAACAACATAGAGTTTTGTACCAGAAATATCTTCTTGGCTTTGGTCTCCTTTGTCTTCATGCGGTATCTTGAAAACCAGTGCTGCTTTTTTAATACAGCGGAATATCTACCTTACAACTTTAGAACATGATCTTTTGTTCTAGTATTACTGTTTCCATGGCAAAATAATTAACAGAATTTCTCTTATCAACTATGTTTTCAATTGAACTAGCAAAGCACAAAGGCAGAGCGCAGCCAAAAAGATGTTATGAAAAAGCACGGCACAAAAGGTGTCCATGAACAGGTGAAGTTATGACCACCTTCTGACTTTACTGATAACTTGTATTTATTCTTTGAATTGAATGAATTTTTAGTTTTTTGGTAAATATTGTTTGGTTTGAAAACATTTAAAATATAATTTTCAAATTAATGCAGAAGAGTTTTGAATGTTCATCTCTTTAGAGAGCCACTACGTAGAACATCTCATCCTCTAGAGAACAGGACCATGACACCTGCCAATGAATTTACTCAGCAATTGGATAACAATTATTTATTTGATTAATTTTGTATTATTATTAGAGATAGGAAAACTTTATTAAATGACTTAGAACCACAGAATGAGACAAATCTTCTTTTCTATGATCTTCAAAATTTTAAATAACCCTTGGAAGGTGGTTGTATACTTAGTTGAGAGTGTTCTGGCCAAGAGTGTCCTCTTAGACTCAGTTACCGATTGTGATGATTCATGCACAGCTTTGCCGTTTCTGAGCCGGTGCATGTATCCTGCCTCCGCGAGGGGCCTGTTTGTTCTGGCCTCGTTCCGGAGGTCACGCCACCACATCTTGGTGTTGCTGCCTCCGAGACACCGCCAATGATATTTCCGGCTTTGCTGTGTGCTCCGTTCCTGTGGGATGTTTTCTGGTTCTTGTTTTGCTACCTGGTACTATTTGTTCTGACCTTCACTCTCCTTGCCCGACCTCACTTCCACCCCTCTTGCCTGGCCTTGCCTGATCTCCGTCCCCCCGACATGACCTGACCCCCATTTCCCCGGCTGTCCTTATCTCCAATCTTCCTACACGTCCATACTTCTTCCCTCTTACCCGTCCTTTTGTCCATACCTTTCTGTTTTCCGGTTTCCTGTCCTATGTTCCCCATGTCCTCCCCTGTACTTACTTGCTCTCCCAGTTTCCAACCTCGGCTCTGTTCTTTGACTTTGGTGTTTTCGCCTCGGTACCAACGTGACATCCCTGCTTAGACCCTGACTGATCGACTATGCCTGTTCTTGTTAGTGACGTCTAGTGGGCTTCTGTCTAACTACACTCAGGAGTTCTTTTCCTACCTGAGTTCCTGTGCCCCTTAGTGGTAGCTTGACACCAATCTGTTGAATGTATTACCACTATGCTTAGATAAAACCGAAACAAAGCTGTTTTTGCACCTCTTTACAGCGGTAAAATGCTTAATCTCTCTATTATGGAAGAACGTTGCTCCACCTTCCAAGGAGGATTTATATGCCCGCGTTAAGGACATATGCCAGATGGAACTGATGCTGGCTACTCTGTTTGACTTTATGGACAGCTTTGTCAGGATATGAAGGGACTGGGATCTCTTTGTGGGAACATTTCGCCTATAGGCGCTTGACTGGCCATGGATCCAATACTACTTCTCCATTTGACCATGGTGTGGTGCCCATCGATTCAACCCTTTCGGTGCCTTTTTGGTTATGGCAATATTTTGGTACTATCTAATATGTGTTGTTCCATGAACCAGTGTATTACCTGATGTCACTATGTTATAATTGTTTTTTTTATGTTTATAAAAAATTTTCAATAAAATATAAAGTTGGAAAAAAACCCAAACTTTAAATATCCCAAATAGCACAACATCAGGTAGACCAGTCATCCTATCTTCTAACCTGACAGTTCGAGTGTGTAAATAATGGATCTGAACTTTTCGAGCCCAGTGAATCAATGGTATTGAGATTTAGGATGTTAAATTGTGTGTAAAATGTCCTGGTGCAAGACCTGTTTATTGCAGGGTATGTAAAGGATTATTCTCATTATCATAATTTACCAAATTCAATGAGGCGTGTCATATTGCAGTTTCTATGTAAAGGTGGCTTATTTATTAGTTAATTACTTCACTTGCATGGACATATAGGTAATAATATAAAGGTTAATATTTTCTGCAATTCCCGTCCCTCACTGCAAGTCATAAATTATCCTTGTTATTGTACTAATGGCTTCACTAAGCAATTAGGAAAAATATGAGAAATGTTAATTAATACCTGGCAAAATTTTAATTAAAATATTTTAGTTATCATTCATAACTATAGTTTGAACTATTAGGCAACCTCGAGTATTTGGTGACTTGGTTTAACTTAATATTTGTAGCTAAAACCATGAGTGGAACAACCAGAGGAAAAGTGTAATAGAAACACGAGCACCACTTTTGCAATTTTTTACCCACTCCTGGTTTTGGCTATGAATACTGAGGGGAAAAAAACTCACCAAATGCTCAACATGTGCAAGTGGCTTAAAAGGTTTTTCACTGTGTCCAGGGAGTAATTTAAGGGCTTTTCCAGTTTTGGACAACCATTATTTCTCGGCTGCTGTTTATTTAAAAAAAAAAAAATAAAACTGTGCTTTGCTCACCTTCTTCATGTCCAGCACTGAGTCTCTGCCTCTTCATCCGCTGTCTATTATTGTCTGCAGCATGGGCGACATGTCACCAGTGCTGCAGCCAATAACTGAGCTCATTGGCTGTTTCCAACTTGATGGCACTAGCCGATCAAAGCCGCTGAGCTCACTGATTGGCTGCAGCACTCTGAAAGAGACTGTAAACAATCACAGGCACTGAGAGCAATGGCAGAAAGTCAGCGCTTGACCTGGGGAGGTTGAGTAAAGCAGTTTTTTTTTTAAAGCAAACTGTAGCCAAGGGAAAGAGTTTTTATCAACATCAAGAGTTCAGTGACCCTGTAGCCCCATAACATGATAACATGAAAAGTCAAGCATTACACAGTTCTTATCAACAGTAATGGGTAGTGATGAGCGAGTGTAGCGCCCCACGGGGCCTGATAGTCTTGTCTCCGGAGACCTATTGCTGTCCGACACCAATCATCATTTCACTCCTTGGGGGAACCACAATGGGAAAGGAATCACTCTCCTGGACGCTACCAATTTCCCTCTCAGCCTGCTCAATCTGTTGTTTCTGCATCAAGGCTCTAATCTCTTTCTGCAGTTCTTGCTGTCACCTGCCACTGGCTGTCTTGGCCACCTGCTGCAATAGAACAATCACTTCAGAAAAACAATTTTCAATCACATTAGTGCCGATAGTCATCATCGGGGTACAGATGCACCGGTCAACGACCACCACTATCATACCCTGTGACTTCAGTTCCACCAGCCACACCTTGATAGTCACTTCCTTGCAGCCCACCTATGGCAAAGTCTGGCCGTTACTGGCTATTATGGACAAGTCCGTATCTGGGCCACGGGTCAGGTCAGAATCGGCCCAATATCTTTTGTAAAATACATACGGTATCGTTGTCACCTGGGACCCAGTGTCCAGAAGGGCGTTCATCAAAATTCCATCTAGCACAACCGGTCGCCCGCCCACACACTTGTCCTGCAAGTCAGATGGATTGGCTTTCCCCACACCCAAGAGTCGATTCCTAGTCCCAGGTACCTGCGGATCCAGAGGACAGTCTCAGGCATAGTGTCTGGCCTTGTCACAGCGGCGGCCGCCTGGCGGGGTCACAGCGATCACCAACCCGCCCCCGGGTTAATGGATTCCTCTTCCGCCGGCGTCTCGCGATGCCGCCTTGTCTGGTGGTAGCCCGGTGTCTGTGGGCTGTGGGGTTACTTTCATTGTCTGCACGGTCTTTGCCAGGGTGGCCACACTCCTAGACAGCTCTTGGACCTGAAGCCTAAGTTCGACAGGAAAGTCTCTATTCAGAAGCTGGGCATCTGCCTCCATGGTCATCTGAGCTAAGGGCACCACTTCCGGATACGTGGTGGCAGGGAACCAAGTTGGCTCGACATCACTCAGGATTGAATCCCGCAGAATTCGGATGGCTTGGTCCTTAAATTGGCCAAAGTCTAGGTCAGGGTCTTGGAGGGCCAGTATATGCAGCTGAGATGGTGAGCATTAGACAGGAACCCCTCAATGAACTGTTCAATCAGCAACCGGTTCCCATCATGCACACTCCCAGGATCCACTTGTTTCACTGCCCTCAGTGCCTTTTGGAAGTTCAAAGCATAGTTCCGGACACTATCCTGCACCCCTTTCTTGCACCTGAAAAACTCCGCTTTTATCTCTGCTGCTGTGCGGGTGTCAAAGGTGTCTCTCAGCCGGGCCAAGGCTTGTGCTACAGTTCCCTTGTCGGTGTCCGGCCAGGACCTGGCCAATTAGTATGCGGACCTTCTGGCTCTCATTCAGGAGGAACACATTAAACAAGGTACTCAGTCTCTCTTGATAGTCATTCAAAGTTTGCGGCACTACGGAATACTGGGGTAGCCATGTCACTCCTGTCGTTTAAGACATGGAAAGCGTTACTGCCGATGCCATGGTGGTGGCGGCGACCGGGTCCCCTGCTTTGTTAGACATTTACTACCCCTTGGTGAACCTCAGTCGGGTCCCAAGTCTCACTGGGGAATCAGGGGTTAACTGGCAGTTTCTCTTTGCGCCTTTTCTTCCCTCGCTGCACAGCTAATGGCTTGAAGAATACGTTATACAGAGTCCTTGTTAGCAAGTTTGTTTTAAGACAGTCTAGTAGGCGCACAATACCCAAGTTTTGCCCGGGCAGGTTATCCTGTTCGTGATGCCAAATCTAGCGCCCCACGGGGCAGTTGGTTAACCTACTCGTTGCCGGGCCGTTTCGAGTCAGGTGAGGCGTTGTCACGGGGTGGCCTTTTCTGGTTCCATTGCAACTGGTGGGGGAAGTGGGGTATTTGGGAAAGTTTATCTTGATGCCACCTGTGGTTTGCGGCCAGGAATTAGCCACCGCTGCCGGGTTCCTTACTGGGGCTGATGGTAGTGCAGCTCAGGGTGACCACTCCCCATAGGCGGAGTGGGCCCCAGGAGGATGGTGAGGGTTGTAGTGGTGCAATGGGGTGCAGGGCTGGGACGCCGACAGTAACTGGATGACACAAGTGGGTAGTTTCTTCTTTACCTTTACTGGTCAGGTATTATGGTCCAGGTTTACGGTGATCCGGTCAGCCCAGAAGCAGTGTGGATCTCTCCTTGCCTTGCGGGTTGGATGCCTTCCTTATTGTGCTCTTGGTAGGAGCTGCTGCAGCCTGGAGCAGCACAGCATCCCCTTCTCTCTATGCTTGAAGATCACTGTCCCCTGTGATGGGTAACGTGAACCGGTTATGGTACCTGCTTGTATTACTGCGATCCCGGGTTCTGTATTGCTGCTATATCTTGGAACTATGGGCAAGGAATGTAGACTCTCTTGACCTCTGGGTTTTGCTACTGGGCCGTTAGCACCCAATAACCGAGGACCCCGGTGTCCTGTCCTAGCGCTCAGTCCTGGAAAGCTCACACAGAAGCTCTCAAACAGCGACCGCTTTTTCTCCTCGCCAACACTGTTCTGCCTCACTTCCTGCCTGTTCACTCTAACCCTTCCCTCAGGTCAGCATGTACAGAGAGATTGCCTTCAAAACAGGTTATGAGCTCCCCCTACTGGCCTGGAGTAGGAGATGTTGCATGTAATGTTCCTGACAAGGAGATGTCCCCACACTGCCTCCAAGCATAGCATTGATAACATAGAGGAGAACAACGCCACTCTGGCTCCCGTGACCACTGGGGTGCCACACGAGTACCACCATGCTTGGGTGCTTAGTACTCATATCGAGCAGTCAAACACTTGAACATGCTCGACTCAAGTACCGAGTATAATGGAAGTCAATGGGGAACCTCAGTATTTTTCCGAAAGATCTTCCCCCATTGTCTTTCATTATACTCTGGTGCTCAAGTTAAGTCCATCCAAGCATTAAACTGCTTGTTTCGAGTACCGAGCACCCGAGCATGGTATTGCTCGATCATCATTAATAATGGGTTATCTGTTTAACATAAAAGCCTGGAAGGTTATCCAAACCAAGAAATGATCTTAGTGGGTTTTTTAAACCAGATGAGACCTTTAAAATTAATAGTATTCCACAGGAATATCGTGTCACAGGAAGATCATTTCACAGCATTCACAGGAAGTTCATTATGACAGACACATATGTCATCAGCTGACCCCTGGCTGTCATGACAATCCATCGGTGCCCCTCTATCATGTCACTGGGGTGCCAGTAGTGGCGAGGAATGATGCCCCATCCCAAGGCCGGCGTCAGCACGCGGCATACCTGGGCAAATGCTGGGGCCCTGAAGAGCCGGGGGGGCCCACTCGGCCTCGTCAGTTCTGGTGCCCCTTGGCCGGGGCCCCCTCACCTTAGTTCTGATTCCCCCGGGCCGAGTTCCGGGGACCGCAGTCCTCGGCAGGAATCTGCAGCGCCGTCCCTTTAAGGCGCGCAGACTTCCTGGTTTCAACTTCATCTGTGGGCGGAGCTACCGACCGGCCTGCTCAGTCCCACAGATGAAGGAGTTGCAGTGCCAGCCAGCGATCCCCAGCACAGCGCGTCCCTACGGCGCTGTGCGGGCCCCCTCTCCGGCGCTGTGTGGGCCCCCTCTCCAGCGCTGTGTGGGCCCCCTCTCCACTGTGACCTGAGCGGTATGTGCCCTCCCCGCCCCCCGATTTATGGGCCCTGGTGAGCTGTATGGGCTTCTCCCCCCTTAGGTGTATGCCCTGCCCCCCCCCCGGCGCTGTATGTGCTGGCCCCTGGAGCTGTGTGTGGGCCCCCCAGAGCCGCATGTGTGGGCCCCCCAGAGCCACGTGTGTGTCTGTATGTATGTAGCAGAGCTATGTGTGTATGTATGTAGCAGAGCTATGTGTGTATGTATGTAGCAGAGCTATGTGTGTATGTATGTAGCAGAGCTATGTGTGTATGTATGTAGCAGAGCTATGTGTGTATGTATGTATGTAGCAGAGCTATGTGTGTATGTATGTAGCAGAGCTATGCGTGTATGTAGCAGAGCTATGCGTGTATGTAGCAGAGCTATGCGTGTATGTATGCAGCAGAGCTGTGTATGTATGCAGCAGAGCTGTGTGTTTATGTATGCAGCAGAGCTATGCGTGTATGTGTGCAGCAGAGCTATGCGTGTATGTATGCAGCAGAGCTATGCGTGTATGTATGCAGCAGAGCTATGCGTGTATGTATGCAGCAGAGCTATGCGTGTATGTATGTAGCAGAGCTATGCGTGTATGTATGCAGCAGAGCTATGCGTGTATGTATGTAGCAGAGCTATGCGTGTATGTATGTAGCAGAGCTATGTGTGTATGTATGTAGCAGAGCTATGCGTGTATGTTTGCAGCAGAGCTATGCGTGTATGTATGCAGCAGAGCTATGCGTGTATGTATGTAGCAGAGCTATGCGTGTATGTATGTAGCAGAGCTATGTGTGTATGTATGTAGCAGAGCTATGCGTGTATGTATGCAGCAGAGCTATGCGTGTACGTATGTAGCAGACTATGTGTGTATGTATCTAGCAGAGTTGTGTTGTGTGTGTCTGTGTGCATGTATGATGTGTATCTATGTATGTAAGTGTATATGACTGTATAGATATGTCAGTTCTATATGTATTTTTGTGAGTTTGTCTTTGTATATGTATGTGTGTGTCTGCGTGTGGATGGGGCCCACCGGGACTCTTCCGCCCAGGGCCCACAAAAATCTGGAGCCGGCCCTGACCCATCCTACCTGCTACTGTCACATTCTGTTGCCAGAGATTGGGATTTTAACTAGTTAACCACAGCTGTCAGAGGCATATAATGGCTGATTAGATGAGCTGTCATGTGCAGGAAAAGATGCAGGCTAAGCATGTTAGCCCGCATCAAAGGCTGGGACACGACCTTTGACATAAATTTAAGTCAAAGGTTGTGAAGGAGTTAACTTTACTTTTTTTTTATTCTGAACTTGCAGATTTTGCCTCAAGTCTGGAACTGATCCTCAGCAAAATATTAAAAAGGTCTTTAATTACTAATTTTGACTTCCCATTAAATTCAATGGGGGAAGTTTTGCAATAAAACTACAGTTTATGTACAACAGAAATTGATATGGTGTGGATCCACACCACGTTAAATTCTACAATGAAAATACTCGCAATGTGTGGATGAGAATTTTATAAGATGTTGGAAATTTTCCACCCAAATGTCCAAATAAAAAATCTACAACAATTTTATTATGTGTCGTCACAGCCTAGGGCTAAATTTCGAGATGTGAGTATGGACTGTAATTTATAGGGACTGCAGCAGGACTCCTGACCTGAACTCATCAGCTCTGTAAGCATAGGTGTGGCTACTGAGTGCTGCTCACAGACAGTCAGAAAATTACTGTCAGTACTAGGACCATTATTGTCTCATATGTAAAAAAAAAACAAGGAACCAATTTCCATCCATGTGCTGGATCAGATTTTCATTAATTTTTGGTTTGTGTTTCATTTTTATGATCAGTTTCACTAGTTTTCTTGTTTGCAAAAAAAATGATGTAGGTTTGATTTCTCAAGCTGGACAGTCAAAAATAAAGACAATGTACTGTTTGAGTTTATTACTGAGGCTGAGGCCACACGGGGTTATGTGCAAGTCCTCGCATGACACTCGGCTCCCGCTCTCAGTGGGAGCCGAGTGTCATGCGAGGGTCATGCGACTGTGGTCCGATCGTGCGATCAGACCTCAGCTACAGAGGTAGGGGGGGTGGCACTGAGGAGGGGAGGGCCGACGCTGCGGAGGGGAGGGCCGGCTCTGTGGAGGGAGGGATTTATCTCCCTATCTCCTCCGTTGCCGGCTGATTCGAAAATCGCACTGCTCTTGCGTTACACCGGTGTAACGCGAGGGCAATGTGATGTTTCTCTCACCCCATAGACTTGTATGGGTGCGAGTGAAAAGCTCGCATTGCACCTGCAGCATGCTGCAACTGTTTTCTCGGCCCAATTAGGGCTGAGAAAATAATCGCTCATGGGAGCTGCACCATAGAGTTATAATGGATTTTTTATCGCATTCCACTCGCACCGTTTTTCTCGACGTGTGTTCTAGGCCTGATCCATTGACTTACATTGGCAAGTTTGATCTATGACTCGGATCAAAAGCGGACATTTCTTCGTTTTTTTTTGTGAACTCTCAGCAAACAAAAATGGAACTGTGAACAAACAACCCAATATACTATTATGGCCATGTGTTCTAAATGTGAAAAACACAAATAGAATAGATATGTGAGCGGCCATCTGAGTGAGGCGTAAGTATAACAAATAAAATGAAGAATGGATAAAAAATACACATTAATTTTTATCCTCTATGTCATCTTTATTTATGCAGTTGTGTTAAGAATCCAATAGTGTGCTGCAAATAACTCTATGGTCATCTAGAATATAATTACATTTCTTCTGTTTTTGTCTCATTCATCACAGCCATGGGACTCGCTGTGCCGGAGAAGTATCTGCTGCTGCAAACAACAACATTTGTGGGGTGGGAGTTGCATATAGTTCAAAAGTTGCCGGTATAGTATAATACATTTATATTACATTTTTATGTCAATTATTTTTTTTCTACTTTTCAAAGGATACATGAAAAAACACTATGATGGTATACACACACAATTGTACTTGTTTGGTTTGTTCTAGTTTATATTGCCACCTACTGTACATATAAGGAATATATAAAGAATTAAGTTTATGACTTAGATGTTCAGTAGTACTGGTTTATATTCAGCGGGGAAAATAATATTTCATACACTGCTAATTTTGCAAGTTTTCCTACCTACAAAGTCTGGAGAGGTCTGTAATTTTTATCGTAGGTATACTTCATCTGTGACAGACAGAATAATAAAAAATCCAGAAAAACCCATTGTATGATTTTTAACTACCATAATTAATTTGCATTTTATTGCATGAAATAAGAAATTGATGCTATAGAAAAACAGAGCTTAATATTTGGTACAGAAACCTTTGTTTGCAATTGCAGAGGTCAGACGTTTCCTATTTGTTCTTGACCAAGTTTGCACACACTGCAGCAGGGATTTTGGCCCACTCCTCCATGCAAAGATTTTCTATTGGGTTCAGGTCTGGAGATTGGATTCATACGGAGCCACTTCATAGTTGCCCTGGCTGTGTGTTTCTTGTCATTGTCATGCTGGAAGACCCAAGCACGACCCATCTTTAATGCTATTCTCCCTTCAATATGGTGCAGTCATCCTGTCCCCTTTGCAGAAAAGCAACCCTAAAAAATTATGTTTCCACCCCTATGCTCTATGCTTCATGGCTGGGATTGTGTTATTGGGGTTCTACTCATCCTTCTTCTTCCTCCGACCTCAGAGAGTGTAGTTGATACCAAAAAGTTCTATCTTGGTCTCATCTGACCACATGACCCTCTCCCATGCCTCCTCTGGATCATCTAGATAGTCATTTGCGAACTTCAAATGGGCTTGGACATGTGCTCCCATGAGCAAGGTGACCTTCATACCCTGCAGGATTTTAATCCATAACGGTGAGGTGTGTTCCTAAAGGTAATTTGTGGCCCCAGTTTTCTTCATGTCATTGACTAGATCCTCCCATGTAGTTGTGGACTGATTCCTGACCTTTCTCACAATCATCCTTACCCCTCAAGGCGAGATCTTGTATGAAGTCCCAGACAGATTAGGATTGACAGACAATTTTCTAATAATTATTATTATTATAATTGCACCAACAGTTGTTGCCTTATCACCAAGCTTCTTGCCTATTGTTCTGTAGCCCATCCCAGTCTTGTGCAAGTTTACAATTTCATCCCTATTATGCTTAGATAGCTCTTTGGTCTTGGCCATGGTAGAGGGGTTGGAGTGGGATTGATTGAGTTTGGACAGGTATCTTTCATACAGTATATGAGTTCAAACAGGTGCACTAATATAGGTTGTGAGTGCACAGTAGGAGGGCTTCTTAAAGAAAAAATAACAGGTCTGTGACAGCCAGGATTCTTGCTGGTTGGTAGGTGATCAAATACTTATTTCATGCAATAAAATGCAACTTAATTATTTAAAAATCATACGATGTGATTTTCAGGATTTTTTTTTATTCTCTCTGTCACAGTTGAAGTGTTCCTACAATGAAAAAATTACAGACCTCTCCTTTCTTTGTAGGTCAGAAAACTCACAAAATGGGCAGTGTAAAAAACACTTATTTTCCCCACTTAATATAGGATATAATTAGTATATCACAGTATATAAGTATATAATTTTTAGCATATAACACACACAAATATAAATATATATTATCATATTTGTAAATGTAAACAAAATGCCATTGATATATGCCATAATCTGTTGACTGACGTGTTTGTTATATAAAAGACTGAGGACTGAGTAATGGAACGCATCCTTCATAGCCTAATGATGATACATTTTTGCTACACTTAAGAATTTTCTCCAATGTTCAAGGAGTTTCCCGTATAAAGCGAAGTCTCCCAGAAGAGCTGGCAAATCTCTTGAGCTCTTCAGAATGGTTTTGGAAGAGTTCTTCTGCTTGATGTTGGGATTCTCCAGCATTATCTGGAGCACTGACTTTAATTTGCACATTTAGAGAGCACGGAGGGAGTTAGGCACCATCTGATTAGGTGGAGAAATAGTTTACTGTCAAGGTTGGCAATCATGAGTTTGGTTCAATTCTTCAATCCACCATTTTGATTCATGTAGCTTGATTCTTTTTGATCACCCCTTTCCTTCCAAATTTCTTGCAGGGGGCCATGTGCATGCTCCCTAGGAAAAAGTGGCCTCTGTGCTAAGCAGGGCTCCATCCAATCTTTGAGTTTTGCAGCAATTACTGGAGCATCACATGATAATCTGTAGCTATTTAAACAATGCCTTTAAATCATTTCTCATATAAATTGTTATAATATAACTACAAACTTTTCTAAAACAGGAATCCGTATGTTGGATCAACCCTTTATGACTGACATAATTGAAGCTTCGTCAATCAGTCACATGCCACAGGTAATAGACATTTACAGTGCCAGCTGGGGGCCCACCGATGATGGCAAGACGGTGGATGGACCTAGAGAACTAACTTTGCAGGCCATGGCAGATGGGGTAAACAAGGTAATTGCAACTGGCTGTCAACTAAATCCACAAATATCCACATATATATTTATTCATATACTGAGTGTGAGTCACTTTCCGAATATTGCTTCTTTTCTTGAGAAAGACATTATGCCCAGGTCCTGGTAACTCTACTTCTAGATTGTACATCATGCTTTGTTAAGCCTGCATTACACGTTGCAATTTCGCATACGATTTCATATGCGATTTGCAACGCTCCCATCGTATGTGAGGCACGTTCAATTTGTTGAACGTGCCGCACATACGAGTAACCCCCCGTCACACATACTTATCTTCCATACGACCTCGATGTGGGCGGCGAACGTCGACTTCCTGGAGTGGGAGGGACATTCGGCGTCACATCGACGTCACGCGGCAGCCGGCCAATAGATGCGGAGGGGCGGAGCTGAGCGGGACGTAAACATCCCGCCCACCTCCTTCCTTCCGCATTGTGGGCCGGGAGCCGCAGAATGCAGGTGAGATCTGTTCATCATACCCGAGGTGTCACACGCATGCGATGTGTGCTACCCCGGGTACGATGAACAATCTGACGTGCAATTCTAGAGACAGGTACAATGTGTTTGTGATGAACGTTTTACCGTTCAATCGCAATCGCACGTACCTGTCACACACTGCAATGTAGCTTACGATGCCGGATGTGCGTCACTTACGACATGACCCCGCCGACACATTGTATAATACATTGCAGCATGTAAAGCGGGCTTTACATTCAGTCTATGGTGGTCAGCCAGTCCCCTTCACACACAGCACTTTTGACATGTAAATACAGCAAGTTTTGCCCTGTGTTAAACAAAAACTCAACCTGGGACTAACGTAGAAAGTTGGAGATTGGGTCACCTTAGGCAAAATGTTTTCTATATTTAGATTAGGAATATCATCAGTTTTTATTTATTTATTTTTTTTAACTGAACAATCCCTTTACATGAAACCTTTCAGAGGACGCCAACTCCTTTCTCAGGGAGGCTCAGACTGGCCCACCGAGAGACAGGTAAATCCCCCGGTGGGCCCCGGTGCAGGAGATGATTCCACACATGAGCAGTGCTTGGCACTGTACACTTTTATGCAAACACAGATATTGTACGGTATCCCATTTATTTAACAAACTACCTATTTGGTTATTTTATGAAAGCATAGGCTAAAATTACCTAAATTAGCTACAGAAATGTATATAGTATCCCACATCCCCAGCCAAAAATGTTTTAAAGCAGCTGAAGAGTGGGCCCCAAAGCGATGTTGCAGGTGATCCTTTGTACTCCAGTCCAACACACTGTTCTCATTCATAAGATTTTGAGGCCCCAAAATATTGCATGTGTGTGTATGTCTCCATGCTGACATTCTTCCAGCAGATTGCCTTGAGAATTTTGAGTTGTCTTTCTACAGCACTTTAAATTGACTTTTGACCTACGCACATCATTGTAATAAAAGAAAGTTCCTATTGCCTTTGTGTATTGAATGTGCATATGAGCACAAAGGCTGTGAATTTTTGAAAAACTAATAAAAATGTTGCATCTAATATACCACTTTATGTGTTTAAGAGTCTTGATCACATTGATGTAGTAAACGATACAACTGAGTCTGGACTTCAGCTATTTTTGAAGTGTTTTTTTATCCTTTTTTAATTAATCTCTATAGACTTGAATGATATGATCCGCAAACACAGATGAGATTTGGGCATGCACTGAGTTTAAATGGAATGGAGATATGCAGATTTTTCAATGTGCCCTAATTTGTAGTTTGGACCTGCTCTGTTTCATCTAGATATCTGATAGAGTATGTATACACTAAGAGGTGGGGTGTCCTTCTCTGTCACCCAGGCCCTTGTCTCCAGTACAGATGCCGTCAATATAGGATGTAATGTTATTTTACAGCACTAATTCTCCTACTGGATATGGGAAACTAGCAGGTCAGACAGATATAAGCATTCTGCAGGTCAATTCTGAGATAGAATCTACAGTGCGAGGTATTTAGAAAAACAAATAGTGTGTACATCCCAGCACTTTAAAGAGGTTGTCAACTACTTTTACATTGATGGCCTATCCTTAGGATAGATCATCAGTGTCTGATCGGCCGGGTTCTGACACCTTGCACCCATGCTGATCAGCTATTCTTGGTGCTACCGCCAGCCAAAAGCAGCTGGAAATGCTCAGTTCCAGAGTTGCCCTGTCTTCTGATAGTGACTGTGGCCTGGTACTGCACATTCGCCTCCTATTCATGTGACTTGGAGGCGGATGTGCAGTACGCAGCTGCTATCAGTTGACGGTGAAGTTCCAGAACTGAGCATTTCCGGCTGCCTTATGCCGCCGCACTGGGAATAGCTAATTGGCAGGGATGAGGGTGTCGGAGCACTGGCAATCAGACATTGATGGCCTATCCTTATGAAAAAAGTAGTGGACAACCTCTTTCATTAAATATTTAGCTAATATTGTAGGTACACTTTGTTATCTATTGGCATCATGACATTTAGATTGGGATACACCATATATTGTACATGTATAAATTCAAAACACAATTCACAACATAAAACTGTTGAAAACAACTCTTTCAAGATCAGAGGTGAGTAGTATTGATAATGCTTAATGCAGAACAGCGCCAGCAGAGCAAACTTATGCCTGCTTTACACGCTTCAATAAATCTTTCAATCCGTCGTCGGGGTCAAGTTGTAAGTGACGCACATTCGGCATCGTTCGTGACGTATTTGCGTGTGACACCTACGTGCGATCAAGATTGAACGCAAATACGGTGATCGCATACACGTCGTTTATTCCTCATACACTGGACGTTTTGTTGCACGAACCTAGTCAATTGAAACGTGTGACATCCCTCATACGATTTTGATGTCTGTGGCTATGTGCGCAGGTGTGCGCTCTGCACCGCAGCTTAAAAAAGGTCCGCTTCAGAGCGCAGCTGAAAAGCTGCGTTCTGAAGCGCCTCACAATGTCTGTCATGCACTAATCTCTGTCAGTCGGTTACTATCTCTGTCCCTCTCTGTCCATGTCAGTCTATCCCTCTTACCCCCTCTCTAATACTCACCGATCCCCGATCTCCGGCGCGGCTCTGCACGGCGTTCACACTGCTCCGGCGGCTTTTACTGTTTTGAAAAAGCCGGCCGCCCATTAAACAATCTCGTATTCCCTGCTTACCCCGCCCACCGGCGCCTATGATTGGTTACAGTGAGACACGCCCCCCACGCTGAGTGACAGGTGTCACACTGCACCCAATCACAGCAGCCGGTGGGCGGGTCTATACTGTGTAGTGAAATAAATAATTAAATAATTAAAAAAAACGGCGTGCGCTCCCCCCCTAATGTTAAAACCAGCCAGATAAAGCCATATGACTGAAGGCTGGTATTCTCAGGATGGGGAGCTCCACGTTATGGGGAGCCCCCCAGCCTAACAATATCAGCCAACAGCCGCCGAGAATTGCTGCATACATTATATGCGACAGTTCTGGGACTGTACCCGGCTCTTTCCGATTTGCCCTGGTGCGTTGGCAAATCGGGGTAATAAGGAATTATTGGCAGCCCATAGCTGCCAATAAGTCCTAGATTAATCATGTCAGGCGTCTATGAGACACCTTCCATGATTAATCTGTAAATTACAGTAAATAAACACACACACCCGAAAAATCCTTTATTAGGAATAAAAAACACAAACATATACCCTGGTTAACCACTTTAATCAGCCCCAAAAAGCCCTCCATGTCCGGCGTAATCCAGGATGCTCCAGCGTCGCATCCAGCGCTGCTGCATGGAGGTGACCGGAGCTGCAGCAGACACCGCCGCTCCGGTCACCTCCACACAGCAACTGAAGACAGCCGCGCGATCGGCTGAGCTGTCACTGAGGTTACCCGCTGTCACTGGATGCAGCGGTGGATGCAGCGGTGGCCGCGGGTAACCTCAGTGACAGCTCAGCTGATCGTGCTACTCACCTCAGTTGCTGCGTGGAGGTGACCGGAGCGGCGGTGAGTAGCGCGATCAGCTGAGCTGTCACTGAGGTTACCCGCGGCCACCGCTGCATCCACCGCTGCATCCAGTGACAGCGGGTAACCTCAGTGACAGCTCAGCTGATCGCGCGGCTGTCTTCAGTTGCTGTGTGGAGGTGACCGGAGCGGCTGTGTCTGTTGCAGCTCCGGTCACCTCCATGCAGCAGCGCTGGATGCAACGCTGGAGCATCCTGGTTTCCGCCGGACATGGAGGGCTTTTTGGGGCTGATTAAAGTGGTGAACCAGGGTATATGTTTGTGTTTTTTATTTCTAATAAATGTTTTTTTCGGGTGTGTGTGTTTATTTACTGTATTTACAGATTAATCATGGAGGGTATCTCGTGGAGACGCCTGACATGATTAATCTAGGACTTATTGGCAGCTATGGGCTGCCAATAACTCCTTATTACCCCGATTTGCCAACGCACCAGGGCAAATCGGGAAGAGCCGGGTACAGTCCCAGAACTGTCGCATATAATGTATGCGGCAATTCTGGGCGGCTGTTGGCTGATATTGTTAGGCTGGGGGGCTCCCCATAACGTGGAGCTCCCCATCATGAGAATACCAGCCTTCAGCCGTATGGCTTTATCTGGCTGGTATTAAAATTGGGGGGGACCGCACGCCGTTTTTTTTAATTATTTAATTATTTATTTCACTACACAGTATAGACACGCCCACCGGCTGCTGTGATTGGGTGCAGTGTGACACCTGTCACTCAGCGTGGGGGGCGTGTCTCACTATAACCAATCATAGGCGCCGGTGGGCGGGGTAAGCAGGGAATACGAGATTGTTTAATGGGCGGCCGGCTTTTTCAAAACAGTAAAAGCCGCCGGAGCAGTGTGAACGCCGTGCAGCGCCGGTGATCGGGGATCGGTGAGTATATGAGAGAGGGCTGCTCAATTCAGTTACTCAGGAGTTTAGCGGTCACTGGTGAATCCTTCACAGGTGACCGCTAATCAGGGCGCGACACAGACAGAGCCGCAGCATGACAATGAAGTCGGGTGAGGTTCACCCGAGTTCATTCTGACAGTGCGGCTCTGTCTGTGCCTGCTGTCAACTACCATTCACCGCTGCTACATGGCTGTCTGTGTCTGCTGTCAGCGGCCATGTAGCAGAGCTGAATGGCAGATGACATAGTAAAAACGCATCCCTACACATTACACACGCTTGGCAAGTCAATAAATAAAAAAAAAAAAAAAAGGTGCCCAATGCATACGTCACAGAACACATGATCTAAAGGAACGCACACAAAATTGATCAATTTAACATAGACTACTAACGCTCGTGTGACAGCAAATGAACGACCTACGTGCAATCTCATTCAATCGCATATGCGACCTGGGCGTGTCACATCGCATACGAGATCGCACACCTAATTGTAAGGTGTAAAGCAGGCTTTAGAGGCACATGTTGCAGAACAACGTCCTAAAGCTACTTTAGATCTGTCAATAATTTGACAGCTATATCATATATCCGGGGACTGGGATTCTGATATTATGTGACAACAATAACAATTTGACCTAAACTGTTCTAATATTTTATTGAAACTGTTTTTTTTTTGTCAGGGTCGTGGCGCGAAGGGCAGCATTTATGTATGGGCATCTGGGGATGGTGGAAGTTACGATGACTGTAACTGTGATGGTTACGCATCAAGCATGTGGACCATCTCTATCAATTCTGCTATAAATGACGGCCGCACGGCACTGTATGATGAAAGCTGCTCTTCAACATTAGCTTCTACATTCAGCAATGGAAGGAAAAGAAATCCTGAAGCTGGAGTGGTAAGTACAAATACTGTAATGCTGGAGCGTGCCCAGAGGCGTCATCCAGTGCCAGGCTCACAATAGAAACAGCAGATGTTCTTTTGTTAGGACTCATTAGAATTGATAGAAAGCCCAAAGATGCTTTCCCTGACGGCTGATGAGAAAAATATTAATATTTAAACACTCCAAACATCATTTGCTTTATATTGGAGCTGTTACTTAGCTTGGAAACACAAAATGTAACATTGAAACAAAACATTCATCTCATTGTTTGGCTTTTATTCATATAGACAGTTGTAATATGGGTGATTTCTCAATAATTACAACTATGTTACTCAATACTTTATACGTTTATATTATTATGTAGGAAATCAATTGGAAAGATTTGTAGCATAAGTGAGTATCATTTGTAGTCCCTATAGAAATTTATAAAGGTGTACATATACATTAGCATAATAACCTGCAATTAAAAATTTTCCATAGTGTTACCTCCATTTTATGTCTAGCACTATATGTATATTTATATGTATAAGTAGCATGTGTGCAAGGTCGAACTGGCCCACCGGAATACCAGAGTGTAGAGATGAGGGAAACCTGAGATTCGATTTTCAAATCGAACATCAACTTAAAAAATCAAGGTTCGGGTTCAGGGTTCGGATGCTTTACGTGTAAACTTCTCCCACGAAAGCAACACTTTACCCAGGCACGCTCGGTGCTCAGCCCTGTGCGAGCCTCTTGAAGTGTTTGAACAGCTCGCACTGGGGGTAACATCAGCACGATTACATGTAGGGTGCAACTCAAAAAATAGTTTGAAAAAGCTCGCCCACCCTTCCCCTGGAAGTATTCTGCTTATGTCTGGCTGTTTGAGAGTGAAGACCCAAACTGACAATCAGTTACTTGCTCCTGGGTTCAGGTCGAGCTCGAGCCAGTGGAGGCTTGGCTGCTTTGCTCCCTGTGAACCGAACCTCCAAGGAACTGCTCATCTATATCAGACAGCCCTCTGGTGGGTCCAAAGGTAGACACAATAATAGGCCCCTAATGTACCATAAGTGGAACTTGCTGACTAACATAGACAGCAGAGAGAGCCAGTCTAAAAATAATATGAAGCCTGTGTTCTCCCAAAAGATCATCATAGAACCATTTTGGGTCTTTTGAAGAATCCATTAGTTATTATTAATAATCATCCATTAAATTAATTAGGTTAGTAGCTTAAAAAGAGTCAAAACTTGTTTTAAGAAGACACTGGCCACCCTTTACCTACTACTCCTTTATGCAGTTGCATACAAGTTAACGGGGTTGGCCACTCATAGGACAACCTCTTCTGATTCCAAACGTTTCCACCAGGTAAAATAAAAAAGCCTATAATCGTCTTCCATGCTGGTGCTGTTCCAGTGGTGCTGGGGCTCAGGTGGCGTTGTGTCCAATCAGCGCTGACTATGGTCTCACCGCCTTCAGACCAAATAAGCAATCAACCGGAATTGTTGTTGATTAACTCTATTGGTCCGAAGGTGAGAAGACTGCACCAGCCACTGATTACACTAAGGGGTACTTTGCACGTTGCGACATCGCTACTGCGATATCGTCGGGGTCAAATCGAAAGTGACGTACATCCGGCGCTGGTAACGACGTTGCAACGTGTAAGGCCTAGGAGAGAAGATGAACGAGTGTGAAACAAATCAAAAATTGGTGATCTGTGTCACTTCGTTCATTTTCATAATGTCGGTGCTTCCTCAGGTACGATCTTGTTTGTCGTTCCTGCAGCTCCACACATCGCTGTGTGTGAAGCCGCAAGGGCGACAAACATCTCCTTACCTGCGCCCGCCATCCACCGGCAATGCGGAAGAGAGAAGGTGGGCGGGATGTTTACATCCCGCTCATCTCCGCCCCTCCGCTTCTATTGGCCGGCCGATTAGTGACGTCGCGGTGACGTTGCTGTGACGCCGAATGCAGCGCCTCCTTGAAGGAAGGATTCTTCGGCAGTCACAGCGACGTCGCCGACCAGGTAAGTGCGTGTGAAGCTGCCGTAGTGATAATGCTCGTTACGGCAGCTATCACAAGATATCGCATGTGCGACGGGGGAGGGGACTATTGCGCTCGGCATAGCTATCATCAGCTAGCGATGTCGCAGTGTGCAAAGTACCCCTAAGTAGTCTGTAAAGCTTGCTTTGTAACATCATTTATTTTATCTTTGTTAGCCATTAAAGAGTGTCATAATTACAAGTTTATTATTTTATTTCTCCCACTAAGAGCAATTAATTTTCAGGCTTTGTGCACATGTGGCGTTTGTGTTGCACTTTTTCATCCATTTTACCTTGCTTCTTATAATCAATAAAAGGAAAAAGCATCACAGCGAAGTCTATGAGAATCGTGACTTGCTGTGCACACTGCTCCTTTTTTTCTTGCAGACTTTGTTGCTGAAAAAATAAGCAGCTTTATCACTACAGGCGATTATATTGCAGCACTTTGTCTCACACACCTTGCATACATTTTAGTCTGTGAGGCTCTTCGTCGCTTAGTAACCTGGGGTCATCATGGTGTCGACCCAGGGTTACCATGGCAGCGGTTGGGTCCCTTTGACCCTTTGGTAACCGATTCCTCGTCTTGCCTCCAGAATGCTGTAAACGCACTGATCGCAGCATTTAGGGGGTTATACTTCCAGAAGCAGCGTGGGCACCACTTCGGGCAGTGACAGCCTGGTCCCGGCTGTAACAGCTGCAGACCCGGTAGCAATTGCAGGGGTACAGCGCCTAAACCCCCACGATCGCCATAACTAAAAAAAGCACAAAAAGAAGCAGCAAAAACGCATATGAAAAAAACGAGCAAATGCAATAAAAAATGTGCGTTTTTTCTGCTACATATTTCCTGCCAGAACATGCTTTTTTATGTGCAGAAAAGAAGCACATAAAAAAGCAAAGTGGGCGCATAACCTAAAGATGCATTCACACATTCGGGTCAGTTATTACATTTGTGAGAAACAAACCGTATTGCTTTTGTCGCGGGCGGAGGAGGGCACGCTGCGCTCTCCCACTGCTCGGGTCCGGCCGCTGCTGCTGCTGCGGCTGCCGCTGCTCGGTGGTGGCTCAATCGGTGGGCCGGATCCCGGGGACTCGAGCGGTGTTCCTCACCCGTGAGTGAAAGGGGAGATTGATTGGATGGTGGGGGATTTGGTGATTGTCCGTGACGCCACCCACGGTTGTGGTGATATTGGTGACACCACCGCTGCTCTAGACGGGGATCCCGCGAGAGATGACAGGGAGCAGCCTGGTTGTTAGTTCTCCCCTCCGTGGGTAGGGGGTTGGTTGTCCCGGGGCCCGGTGATGGGGTATGGACGGATGGCAGGCGGGTTACGGGGCCTGGTGACGTGCAGGGTCGCGGGGGCAGCGCTGTGCCACATGGCACGGTGGTACTCACTCAGCCAATGATGAGGACACAGTTCTCGGTAAACACACGGCTGGATGGACGGGTCCCACAGACGGCTGCGGTGTTGTTTCTCCCGGCAGGTTGATGGTGACTGCCTTTCCCTGCACCTATGTACGGTAAATGGTTCCAATGGGTTCCCACCGCTAACCCGCTCCCTGGCTTGGATATGGGCCGGAGGAGCCCCTTTTGTCCGCAGGCTCTGGCCCTGGGAATGGTAGCCTTGGCGGTGGCTGTGTTTCCCTCTCACGGTTGGACTGTTGCCTTCTGTCGGGACTTGGCTGCTGGGAAACCCAGGAGGTTCCCTTCGCTAATGAATTTGGCAAATTCACGGCGACTCCTAGCCTTGCCGGGGTCCGTAAGCCCCTGCCAGATGGTGCTGACTTCTCTTTGTGTACCGGTCCGGTACCGCCGGGCCACCGCCCGTCCACGGTCCTTACGGTAGACTCCGATAGGCCACTCCTGCAGACGGTCACCACCGTCTGCCAACCTTGCTGTACCGCCCGGGCCACACACCCGGACGCTGTCAGTTAGTTTCTCCACTACCACTTTCCTTCCTTCCACTTTCACCTCCAAAACTAATCAGTCTGCTTTTCCCACCTCCAGGACTGTGAACTCCTTGGTGGGTGGGGCCAACCGCCTGGCCCACCCCCCTGGTGTGAACATAAGCCCCTGGAGGAAGGCAACAAGGGTTTGTGTCTGACTTTGGTGTGCCTGACCGGGAGTGTGGGGTGTGTAGGTGTTGTTCTCTGTGGCTCCTGGCTGGTCCAGGGCGCCACACTTTCATCCCATGTAATCTTTAAAACTGAACGAGGAAAGATGGCATACCTTTTAAATAGCCATTGACTTTTTGCTTTTGACAAATTACGGACATTGCAGTACAGAGTATGATCTCTGTTTTACATAAATCCTCATAGACTTTAATGGCCGATTCTGATCTGCAAAAAGGATGAGAATAGAACATGTTCTAAAGGCCCCGTTACACACAACGACATCGTTGGGGTCACGGAATTCGGGACGCACATCCGGCCTCGTCAGCAACGTCGTTGCGTGTGACACGTACGAGCGACAGCTAACGATCGAAAATACTCACCTTATTATTGATCGTTGACACGTCATTCATTTTCATACAATCATTGCTGGTTCAGGACGCAGGTTGTTTGTCATTCCTGAGGCAGCACACATCGCTACGTGTGACATCCCGGGAACGACGAACAGCAACATACCTGCATCCTGCCGGCAACAAGGTGGGCGTGACTTTCATGCAGCTGCTCTCCACCCCTCAGCTTTGCTTCTATTGGACGCCTGCCGTGTGACGTCGCTGTGACGCCGCACGAATCGCCCCCTTAGAAAGGGGGCTGTTCGCCGCCCACAGCGACGTCGTTAGGAAGGTAAGGATGTGTGACAGGTACTAGCGATTTTGGACGCCACGGGCAGCGATTTGCCTGGGACGCACAAACAACGAGGGCGGGTGCTTTCACGAGCGACATCGCTAGCGATGTCACTGCGTGTAAAGCCCCTTAAGTCTCACGTATGGGACATACAGATCTGTTTTTAAAAATGATGCATTTATTGATAAATTAAACTCCATGGGTTAGTGTGCTGACCATGAAAAAAATGGACAGTAATAGGACCTGTCAAACTAAAAGTGTGGAAAAATATACAGTCCAAAAAATATGGTGTAGATGGTGTAATGACTGAGGCAGGAGTCACCCTCCAGATCGTACATAGTATGTGATCAATGCGGAGCAAGACTCTTTGGAAATCAATCTACTGTACTTTCTTACCGGTAAAGATTATTTCCTTTTTGCATGATGGACTTTATTACAAATGCTCTTATACTCCGCATTACATATGTATGATAACTTTACCTTGGAGAATTTTTGTAATTAGATTCTATAAATAAAGATGATAATAAATCTTGCTCGGTGACACAGGTCTGTTGGTAAATTAAATTCAGACCTTCTATGGGATAAGGATTTTTTTTTTTATTAAATCAATCTTACAAAGGGCTTTGCTTTATAAATATTTCATTGCATCCCAATGAGTTATGCGTCATATGACTTTCATTATATTTTGTGACCTATAAATTTTTAATTTGTGTTTTCAGGCGACAACGGATTTATATGGCAACTGCACCCTACGTCATTCGGGAACATCTGCAGCAGCACCAGAAGCAGCTGGGGTGTTTGCCTTAGCCCTAGAGGCAAAGTATGTTATTCTGACTTATGGAAATATGACAGTAAATATGCTGAAATGCATGCAAGCGCTACAGACAACCCTTAAAGAGGATCTGTCAATTCAACAGAGCAGAGGAGCTTGAAAGTTTGTGATCCATTTAGAATGTTTTCATATTTTTGTATAAATTTGATCTAATACTACGTTTTCAGACAATTCATGTACAGTGGAACCTTGGATTACGAGCATAATTGGTTCTGGGAGTGTGCTCTTAAACCAAGTTACTCTTATATCAAAGCAAATTTTCCCAAAGGAAATAAATGAAATGCAGACAATTCGTTCCACAACCAAAAAATAGCAGAAAGTACAGTACAGTACTGTACTGTATCCACAAATGCAAGTTGACATACAGCACAGTATAGTATACAGAATATAGTGTATACTATACAGTACTGTACAATGGAATTGTAACATTACACTAAAAGACACTGGAGCTAACTAAAGTATAAGAAACATTTTTTGGAAAAGCCAGCTTACCATTGTAGATGTATCGCCTTGTATGGAACAGTTCATTGAACTGCACTGCGACGGACCAACAGGCAGGAGTCCATGTCTCAATCCAGATATAGAAAAAAAAAAAGCAATGTCCAGTGAGCCAACGAATATAAAAATTCACTTGGTACTTTGTTAAGAAAAATTATTTTAAAAATGATTCCAGAGAATTACCATACAGGCAGTAAAAGGCATTAGTGATGAAATGTTATCCACTAAAATTAGACAAGAGACACGTTCCAGCTATACCTTCACCACAGTTATTGTGAAAACTTTACATTCCCTCAAGTGAATTTTTATACTCGTTGGCCCTCTGGACATTGCTTTTTTTATATATATATATATATATATATATATATATATATATATATACCGTACATATATATATGTGGAGCTAACTAAGGAAGTAGTTAGCAGACCAACCACCAGGGGGTGATAGGGTAGTAAAACAAGCTTGGTCTAATGTAACGCTACCCTGAAGGAAAGCACTGAAGCTCACCTAAGAGAGCAGTAAGCAGGCAAGCCCACTAGCGGGCACGAGTACTGGAACGGGGACACAGGTCAGAGGGAAATGGGTAAACAGACGAACGAACAGAGAAGGACTCGGGAACAGAGGAGGAGACAAGGACAAGACGGGAGACACAGGTCAGGTTGGGTCGTGAGGGAGGCAGAGGTCAGATCGGGTCAGGGGGGAGATGGAGGTCAAATCATGTCAGGGGGAGGATGGAGGTCAGGATGGACCAGGGCAGAACACAGGTCACTCACGGTAACATAACGCAGCTGAGCCGAAAATATCACTGGCGATGCACAGGAGGTGCCACGCCAGGATATAGGGGCCTGTCCATCAGAGCGAAGCAGCAATGATTAACCCCTCACGACTTGGAACACTGAGAGGGAATACCGCAATGACTCAGTGACGGCTGAGCCAGGCATAGTTCATGACAGGAATACTGTACTATATAGCCAGAAAGTTACCTTCAGGTTTACATAAAGCCGGGGCGGATCAGAACGCAGTGACAGGATGGAACCGGAAATGTGTGCGGTGAGCATTTTCTCATATTATGAGTTCCTACTCGTAAACCAAGTTACAAATTTGTGAAAAGCTTTGCTCATCTAGCAGAACGCATGCAAACTGGGTTACTCGTAATCCAAGGTTCCACTGTATTTTCACACAAGTCGTAAAAGTTGATAAAGATAAGCAAATCAAACTTACAAGTAAAAAGTGTTACACTAGAAAATGATCCGATATCACATCTTTGAGAGTGGCAAAAGTATATGAACCTTTGCTTTTAGTATTTGGTGTTACCTGCTTATTCAGCAATAATTGAATCTAAATGTTTCAGGTATATTTTGGTTAGTGATTAGACCTGCACTTTGGCTTGGAAGAATTTTAGCCCACTCTTCGCTATAAAACAACATCAACTCTTTAATGGGTTTCTCCCATGAACTGTTTCCTTCAGGGACTTCTACATAACTTTTAAGGTCAGGACTTTGACTTGTTCTTTCCAAAACTTAAATTTTTTTCTTTTTTAAACCTTCTTTTGTAGAATCACTGGTGTGTTTTGGGTTATTGTTTTGCTGCACGATCTACAACCTCGTGAGTATCAGCACTGCGACAGATGTCACAACATTTTCTATTAAAATTTGCTGCTATAATTCAGTGTTCCGTCAATTTTGACAAGTCATCTAGGCCCAGATGCAGCATTACATGCCCAAACCATGATGCAATCACAAATATGTTTCACAGATGGTTGGAAGTTTTTATTATATAATTTAGTGTTTTGCTCTCTTCATTCATGTCAGTTATCATTCAAACCAAAAGGTTCTATTTTGGTTTCATCCATTCAAAACATATTGTTCCTATAGCCTTTTGGATAGTCGAGGTGACTTTTGAAGAATATAGACAGGCAGCAATGTTATTTTTATAAAGTCATGGCTTTCTCATTGCAATGCTGCCATGCACAGCATTGTTATTTTGTTTTGTACTGAAGGTTGACTCAGTAGCTAATGTGAGAGGCCTTTAGTTGCTTAGAGGTTACCTTGGGTTCCTTTGTAATCTTGCAGACTATTATACGCCTTTTTCTTGTAGTGATCTTTGCTCATCGACCACCCCTGGGGAGAGGAATAATGTCCTATAATTTCTTCCATTTGTTCAAAACTATCTGCCTGTGGATTAGTGGAGTCCAAACACTTAAGAGATGGTTTTGTAGCCTTTCCCAGCCTCATGAGCAACAACATTTCTTTTTCTGAGGTTCTCAGAAATATCCTTTGTTTGTGCAGTGATACACTTCCGCAAACGTGTTGTGAAGATCAGACTTTAAAAGATTTCTTTTCTTTAAATAAAAGCAATTCACTCACTTACATTTGATAGTCATCCCATTGAATGAAAAATATTAAAAGTAAAATTAACTGCTAATCCTAAATGTTCACATACTTTTGCTTCCTACAGACATGGGATATTGGAACATTTTCAACATTTAAAAAATGACAAAGTCTAATATGTTTTAATTGCTTGTTTGATTTGGTTATTTTTATCTACTTTTAGGACTTGTTTGAAAATCTGATGCAGTTTTAGGTCAAATTTATGTAAAAATATTGAAAATTCTTACGGATTCAAAATCTTTCAAGCTCCTCTGTATCTGAGCAGTCATTGTTAAAATAACGATTCTGGAGCATTTTATCTTAGATCTTTCCAGTTGTTATTCTTACTGTAAATGTACGAACAAATTCATAAATAGGCATTATCATATATGTTGTCCAATAGTTGTGTCCGTGTACAGTCTAATAGTGTACAATGAATAGTAATAATGTCAAACTAATGATGGTATATCAGGAGAGCCAACACGTCTTATTCAATATGACATAAGTACTCCAGAAAGATTATCAGAATATAATGAGCTCAGCAATATAAATTATATTTACGCAGATCATATACACCAATTTATCACCTAATTGAATTGTTCTAGTCAATTTTCTAAGGATTTCTGCTAAATAATAGCTTTGTCTTTTAACACTTCTTTTAACAATATTAGTTTATATGAAGATTTTTTTTTTGCTATCGTCCAAATAATTTTACATGTTGTTTATGCAAACATCACTTAATATATATAAAAAAGAGTCTTTCATTCTAAATACCTAGGTTCAATATAGATGACAGAGGAAAGCGGGTTTATGCCGCGCTAAAAACCACTAATGCTGGTGTATTTAAAAATGTTTCTTTTATTTTACAGTCCAACGCGTTTCAGAGACATTGTCTCTGAAATTATATAATATATAATTTTTTTTCCCTGAAGAAGGAGACGGACAATGTCTCTGAAACGCGTTGGACTGTAAAATAAAAGAAAAAAAATTAAATACACCGGCATTAGTGGTTTTTAGCGCGGCATAAACCCGCTTTCCTCTGTCATCTATATTGAACCACGTTACCGATGGGGCCACTGCTGAACCACGCGGACACTCACATATGCGCATAAGGGGTTGTGACTGGCACAACCACACCAGGTGAGTGTACTTCTCTTTATGCTACCAACCATCATATCGGGTAAGACCCTATTGCGCCTTTTTGTTCCCATCTCCAGCAGATTCTAAATACCGAATCAGGCAGAGCTAGGCAGTCTTGCAAATTAAAGAGAACCTGTTGGGTCCCAAACACTATTAACTTGCATTCGTAAACTGATGACAGTATGTGTTGTGACCTCAAGACGTATGTTACAGTATAAGAGAGGAACTCTACATGTCATTCAGCCAATGGACTAAACCATTAACTGGTAGTGGCAAATATCTATCAATGGTTCTCAGTCTGTGATTTTAGTGCATGATGATCAATGGGTTAAATAAATAGAATTTTTTAAGTTCTTCAGATATAATATCTAAACTTTCTCTACCCCTGTGAGCAAGATCTGGTGTTAATGAGAAATAAAGGTTGACATTAGGGATGAGTGAATACCAACTGTTTGGGTTTGAATTATTCGCAACAAATCCCAAAGTTCTATTCCGGTATTTGTCACGGATCATGAACCTAATGCAAGTCAATGGGAACTCGACCATTTTTCTTGGAGATTTCCCAGATAAATGCTTAGGTTCCCCATTGACTTGCTTTAGATTTGTTAATTGTGACAAATACTGGATTAGTACTTTGGGATTTGTTACAAATAATCTGAACCTGAATGGTTACTATTCACCCATCACTACCTGACACCTGAGCTCTTTGCTTTCTATAGGTTGCAGTCTAATCGAACCCAATATGTAATGAATTGATAAATCCAGATACTCTGATCATTTTATTTCTATATTGTAATGTATTTGTCTTATTATAGCCCAGGTCTCACCTGGAGAGATTTACAACACCTAACAGTACTGACATCTAAAAGAAACCAGCTTCATGATGAGGTTCATAAGTGGAGAAGGAATGGCGTTGGCTTGGAGTTTAACCACTTATTCGGCTATGGCGTCCTTGATGCTGGTTCTATGGTTAAAATGGCACGAGAATGGAAAACTGTGCCTGAGAGGTTTCACTGTATTGGAGGATCAGTACAAGAGCCAAGGTAAGTTTTTTAACCACTTGCATAAGTAGTTGGGAAACCTAATTCTTCAACAGTTTGATAGGTATTCCCTCTAACTCAAAAAATTGAAAAACAGGATGGTGGTTTAAAGACGTTTTCAGACTTTTTAACAATTGGTCATAAGAAGTAGTAATTCCAAACAAAGGCTAATTGATTAAATTTATTCAAGAGACAATCGAACAAACTGGTGACCTTTCCACTTGTTCATTTTTGGTAATAAGCACATGTATGGTTTAGCTGGATTCTCAGGCAACAGTTTACCTACTTTTTGCATCTAACCTCCTTCTGTACGTTCTTCCTTAAAAGAGATTGAAGCACTCCCATATATATTTTCCGATTACATTTCGATTAGATTTAATTTCTCATACATTTCATTATCAAAAAGTTTGGTACCTTCCTATATGTAGTACTCTTTGGACATCTTGACTATCTTACCCTACTTATCAGCTACTAAGATAAGATATCCCTGATAATAGCCATAAAGGTACCGTCACACTAAGCAACATCGCTAGCAACATCGTTGCTGAGGCACAACTTGCTATGTTGCTTAGTGTGACATCCAGCAACAACCTGGCCCCTGCTGTGAGGTCGTTGGTTGTTGCTGAATGTCCTGGACCATTTTTTAGTTGTTGCTCTCCCGCTGTGAAGCACACATCGCTGTGTGTGACAGCGACAGAGCAACAACTAAATGTGCAGGCAGCAGGAGCCAGCTTCTGCGGACGCTGGTAACCATGGTAAACAGCGGGTAACCAAGAATCCCTTACCTTGGTTACCCGATATTCACCTTTGTTACAAGCGTCCGCCGCTCTCACGCTGTCAGTGCCGGCTCCTGCTCCTTGCACACATAACCAGACTACACATCGGGTAATTAACCCGATGTGTACTGTGGCTAGGAGTGCAGGGAGCAGGAGCTGGCACTGACAGCTGAGAGCGGCGGACGCTGGTAACGAAGGTAAATATCGGGTAACCAAGGTAAGGGCTTCTTGGTTACCTGCTGTTTACCGTGGTTACCAGCGTCCGCAGAAGCCGGCTCCCTGCTGCCTGCACACGTAGCAGAGTACACATCGGGTAATTAACCCAATATGTACTGTGGCTAGGTGTGCAGGGAGCCAGCGCTAAGCGGTGTGCGCTGGTAACCAACGTAAATATCGGGTTCGTTACCCGATATTTACCTTAGTTACCAAGCGCAGCATGCTTCCACGTGTAGCGACGCTCCAGCGATCCCTGCCAGGTCAGGTTGCTGGTGGGATCGCTGGAGCATCGCTTAGTGTGACATCTCACCAGCGACCTCCTAGCAACTTACCAGCGATCCCTATCAGGTTGTATCATTGTTGGGATCGCTGGTAAGTTGTTTAGTGTGACTGGGCCTTAAGAAGATCAGGTGATAAAATAGACAATGAAGACATGGAATCTGACATTCATTATAGAGCTGCCAATCGGACCATTTCAGCTGGACTGGATGAGATAATGTTCCATTCTTAAGTCACTCGATGTCACGAGTTTGACACGGTAACCAGGAGTAAGGGCACCTAGACTGGCCCCCAGACTTGGATCCCTAAACTGTCCCTTATTCCAGAGGTAGGCTCGATGGTACCTAGGTCTGGACTGCCAGCGTGGCCCTAAATCCTGAGCAGCCCTGTTGTAACACCCCTCTCCGCCACCCTCCAAGGAGGGCTGGGACAGGAGTAAAGAATCCCACAAATACCGACAGACAGGGGAAAACCAAAGCTCAAACACTGCAAGCACACATGGGAAAGAGACAAAATTTATTCAGGTAGAAATAAAGTACAGGGAGGAAATAAACAACGAGGAAATTTTCATAGCACACCAAATAGCATACAACCGTTAACCAAGAACTGGGTCACCATGCACAAAGACCGATAAGGCTGGAGCAAATCAAGAGATATCGTCGTCATGTGAGGCTGGGTTCCACCATCTTTTAAATGGCGGAGGCGGCTGTGATAGGACATCAGCAACCTGTGACCCCAGCAGCTATTCACCAGCATAAACTTCTGCTAAACCAAAGATCAGAGAGCAAAAAACAGTTGACGCTCGACTCTGGCTGAGCTACTAAGAAGCATCAGATTGCCTGCCAAACTCTGCAGTGTGAACAGAGTCTGGAGTCACCATGACACCTGACCTTTCAGCCAATCAATGGCCTAAGCAGTCACATTATGGCAACCATGACATCATTTTTTCTGATTCTGATCCAGAGAAACTGTTGATGTGGCAGTGCTAAAGCAGAGGGCAGATTTCAGGGTAAGTATGCCTTCTTTGTTTCTGTTTTCCATATTCCTTCACATCGCCAGCTTTAGGAAAAGATTGCAAAAACCCTTAAAGAACTTAAAACTTATGCACATGGCCTGCTTCATATTTATAAGGTGTTCTATATAATTTTATAATTTTTGCATCTTGTTAGATAAGAGGTGGGGCTTAACGGTAAAGAGAACATTGCATAAATGCGTCACATTGCGGGAAAATTCTGTGCTGTAAATGGTCTAATGTATGGCAACCAAAAGGGAACACAAAGTCAGATGCAATGGTTTCATTGTGCTCCAGATTTATCACAGCTATTGTGATAAAATGAGTACATCTTCTAAAATTCTAAGCTGTCTAAAGACATATTTATCAAGACCGGTGTTCTGCATGCTGGTCTTGATGAGATGTGATGGAGCCAGACACTCTTGATTCATGAATTAGGAGTTTCGGGCAAATGGTGTGAACCTCTCTGTGTGTGTACCGCCCCAGTGTTAGTTGGGCTGCTCAGATCCGGGATCATGGCTCGAGGGGGTCCAGACCCGGCTTGGCGGACACTTTGATCCTTAAAAGAAGGTTATTTACAGGGGGAAAGTTCGTGACGCCACCTGCGGGTCACGGTAATGGGAGTACCGCTGCTGCTGGAGGGAGTACCGGGGCAGGTGGTTTGAAGCATTGAAGCAGCACGGTGTCAGTCCCTCCGCAGATAGGGAAGGCCCCGGGCTCTGGCTCTGGGAGTTTGGTCAATTTGGGAGGATAGAGTGCAGTGATCAGGGTACTCACTGCGGGTAGTCGTAGTGTTGGATGAGGTTTAGAAAGTAGACACACACACTGTAGGTAAACCAAAGTCTCTGAGTGCCGCTGCCACTGCGGGGAGCCCGTCCAAGTGCCCGGTCCCACCGGTGTCACTTAGTGATCCAGAGCCTGCCTCCTTGCACAGTTTTGTGTCTGTGTGGGTCCCAATAGCTTGAAGCTGTAAGGTCCCGTTCTTCAGTGTGAAGTGAAGTGAAGTGTTGCTCCTAAGGGCTGGCACTTTGCACTTCAGGGGGTTGCTCTGTCTGGAAAACCCTGCCCCCCACGCTGTGCTGATGCCCTCAGTCTCTGAGCTCTGGGAAGGTCCCTGAAGGCCCCCTTCCTCTGCAGGTTAATTGCCAGTGCATTGAATCGCCTCCTGACTTAGGGTCCTGTACCCTGTCGTGCTCGGTACCGGTCAGCTCTGTGGGTCCCACTCTGGTGCCTGCAGTCCCTCCTAGACGGTGTCTGTCGCACCTCAGACCGACGTCGCTGAACCCGGTCACCGACTCTTCTGGTCGTGGACCACTGTCTGCGACCCAACCTCGGTCTTTCTAGCTCCCCGGGAGCTAACACTCCAGCTCCTCTCACTTTGAGGGCTCTCACTAGACTAACTTCATCCCTCCCACCAGTCTGCCTGACCCCTAGATGGGTGGCCCTGTTACAGCTAGACCAACCCACTGGTGTGTCTGACAGGTCATGATGTGATGTGTTGGTTGGGGTTGTGGTGCTGATGGAGGTGACATCAGTTCCTGGGAACTTGGAACCATGGGGGGTAGGTTCTGCACCCTGGGGAAAAGGATGCAGTTCTCTGTAGCACCCTGATGTATTCAGGGGCGCTACATGTGCCTCACTGCAAAGCCCACTACAGTCCCTATTGGAATATGATTTGTGGCATAGTTAAGGTCACCATGTGTCATGAATTTAACAAGCGGCGGTCACTGTAGCTCAACCCTCTTTGTCAGAGCTGGGTGAAAACAGGGTAAAAATGCCCCAAGTTACATCATTTTAGTGCATCCTCCAGTTGGACCAAAAGTATGAAAGTAATGGTGTAAAAGCCTTGATGAATGGGATCCAGTGTGAATAAGTCTGTCTCACTGACTTAAAGAGGTTCCTCAAAATTTTAACTTAGGTTGATGTGGTCAGATATGGGATCACTCACGCTGTATGTTTTTGTAATGAACATTTATTTTCAAGGTAGAACAGCCCTCTAATAGTAATGCAGAATAGGTTTTACACATTCACTGAAGTCGGGAACCAGCGAGCCCCAATTACATACCTCCCAACCGTCCCGGATACAGCGGGACTCTCACGCTTTTGAGCCTTTGATCCCGAGTCCCGCCCGTGGACCTGAGTATCCCGTGGCTCCACCCACCCACTGTAGCCCTGCCTCGCTGTTTCTCCCTTCTACCGTATTCATTACAGAGTCGAGCGCGCACCTTGAAACTTCTGTGACTGCTGCTGAGGTATGAATCACCCCCTGCAGCAGAGCGGACATCCCCAGCCCCGGAGCGGATCCCCTGCACCAGAGCCGACCCCCCCTCCCCCAGAGCGGACATCCCCAGCCCTGGAGCGGATCCCCTGCACCAGAGCCGACCCCCCCCCTCCCCCAGAGCGGACATCCCCAGCCCTGGAGCGGATCCCCTGCACCAGAGCCGACCCCTCCCTCCCCCAGAGCGGACATCTCCAGCCCCGGAGCGGATCCCCTGCACCAGAGCCGACCCCTCCCTCCCCCAGAGCGGACATCCCCAGCCCCGGAGCCTGCGCTTCTCTGCAGCTGTTCTCTCTGACTCCCCGTGTGTGGCTTCTCACTGCTGCAGACACACGGGAAATCAGGAAGCTGAGGAGAAAGTGCAACCAACACTTCTCTCTCCTGCAGATAGCACTGACAATAGCAATAACCTATGCAGAGTTACATCTGCAGACTTCTATTAGCTTACCGATCAGTGGTCTCTTGCCTGTGGAGCTGCTGGGTCCTAGCTGTCCAACAGCTTCAGCTCTGCTTTATCCTGGCTCCCCTACCAGTTAAAGGGAACCTGTCAGCAGAAATTTAGCAAAAAAAATAAAAGATTCCCCTTCTGCAGCTCCTGGGCTGCATTCTAGAAAAGTTCCTGTTGCTATTGTGCCCCCTTTGAGACCTAAAAAAATACTTTATGAAGTCTTACCTTTTTGTATGCAAATGTTTTTTTATGGTCACGGGGGCGGGCTGTCTGGTGTCCGTTATTCCCCCTCCTGCCGCTTTACGCAGTCCCCCATTGCTCATTTCCATACATGTGGACGCCTTCCTCATGTAACTGTCCTCCCGAAGTTTTGCGCATGCCCAGTGGCACTCTCGCGGGACTGAGAACTGTGCAAAGTGTGAACGCTTTTGAGGTGATTGCGCAGGCGCGAGATTATGGGCGGCGCTGTGATTGTCATCAGCAGTGTTATCCAAGTACCCGCCCATAATCTCGTGCCCGCACTTTTCCCTCTGACTCCACTGTTATGCGCAAGCGCTGGCCATATGAACTATGTTACCTATTACCGCTTGCACGAGATTATGGGCAGGTACTTGGATGACTTTGCTGATGACAATCACAGCGCCGCCCATAATCTCGTGCCCACGGTAATAGGTAACATGGTTCATATGGCCAGTGCTTGCGCATAACGGTGGAGGCAGAGTGAGAAGCGCGGGCACGAGATTATGGGCGGGTACTTGGATGACGCTGCTGATGACAATCACTGCGCCGCCCATAATCTCGCGCCTGCGCAATCACCTCAAAAGCGTTCACACTTTGAACAGTGCTCAGTCCCGCGGGAGTGGCACTGGGCATGCGCATACTGTGTATGCCCCCAGCCCCTCCTGTGCTGTATATACTGTATAGATATACAGTGTATATATATATATATGCTATGTATGTATCACAAGAGAGGATGGGGGTTTTATATATTAGTATATAAACCCCCATCCTCCCTTGTGATACATACACTGTGCGTGGCTAGGTCTGTTAAAGTGATGCCAAGTGATCACATGCGAGGAGGAGCTGGACAGAGACAAGCGGGGTAGGTGAGTGCGGCTGCTGCTGGCTTCCCCATATTATTACCTCCAATGTGTGTATATGTATGATGTATATATCCATGTATGTCAGTGTAGATGTCTGTGTATAGATTTGTCTGTTTATATGTATTTTATGGAATTTGTCTTCAAATATGTACCGTATATGTGCCTATGCCTGTGCCCACGATCAGGACTCACTGTGTCCTGGAGGCAGCGGGTCCTGACCTGCGGGGCTGCACGTCTCCTCCGCAGGAGACCACAGCTGCCTGTGCCCACAATCAGGACTTGCTGTGTCCTGGAGGCAGCGGGTCCTGACCTGCGGAGCTGCACGTCTCCTCCGCAGGAGAACGCAGCTGCCTGTGCCCACGATCAGGGTTCAGTGCGCTGTGGTCTCCTGCTGTGTTCTCCGTACGGAGGACGCATGCAACTGCAGCAAACAATTGATATGCTTCAGTCTGGAAAGACGCTCCGCAGGTCAGTGTTTGCTGCAGAAAAAACAAGCACAGTGGGCACGAGATATCTAGAAACCCTCCATTGTGCTTGTACTTTCCAATGCAGCGTTTTAGACACAGCAAAAACACGCTACATCCAAAATGCTGCAAATACTGATCGTGGGCACGCAGCCTTAAACAATGTGATCAGCTGTGCTGAAAAGGATTGGATGTGGGTGTGGCGCCTCTGAGGCTTCCGTCGCCACAGGTCATTGCACCCCATCCAGCGGTGTGATGCCCCATTCTGGGAGAGGAAGAGAGTGAACTCCGGTCCCCTGGTAAATCCACACTACACCCATTGTTAGGTACATACTGGGACCAGGGAAAGTGGCAGTTACCCCCCCATGCTGCATGCTGGGAGGGGCCGTAAGACCCATCCCTGCTCCTATAGGGTACAGCTTAGCAACTGGGGAGGTGGGAGGAGCCATCCGAGAGCAGACACCGAGAGGAAGGTCAAGTTAGTTTCAGTCTACCTCAGGGAGTGAGAGAGTGAGCATGTAGTTGGAGAAGAAGAACGAGAGAAAGGAGGGAGGAGGAGGCCTGCTGGAGGCAGGCAAGGAGGAGGAAAGAAAGAAAGAAAGAAAGAAGGAAAGAAAGCTCCAAGTCAGACAGGAGCAGAGAAACAGAAGGAGACGCTTCCTGGTGAAGATCCTGGGACCCAGAGGTCCAGGTGACACCACGTAGGAGACAGAAGGAGTCGCAGGGCCACGGGTAGTCCTAGAGGTACCACGGGCAGTCCTAGAGGTACCACGGAGAGGTCCTAGAGGCGCCACGGGTAGTTGTAGGCTACGGTGGCCTGTTCCACAATAACATCGGTGGAGGGATCAAGCTGCGACAGGGGACAGTCCCTAGAGACTGGAGGAGTGCAAAATCATCTCCAAACAGTAAAAACTGAGGCCCAGGGAATGTTGTAGACTCCCAGGGCCAGAACCCATAGCAGACTTCCAGAAAAGGGGTAATCAGCCGACAGGTGACCCCCCAGCCTGGAGGCTGTAGTGGAGGCCAAGCCAGGTTCACCCTAACAAAGGCAAGGCTAAGGAAGACAGCAGAAGAAAGAGACACTAAGAGAAGGGTACCGGCTTTTACTCTCTGAATCACCCAGAAACGGCGGAGGTCCCTGACAGTGGTCCCAGCAGTCCAAGGGTTCCTGCCGGTCTTGACAAGAACTGTGAGTAAAGAACTTGAACTGCACCCTTGAAGTGGTCTCTGTTATTTCCGCTGCATAGACATTCACAAGCACCAACTGTGCCCCGGGCATTGCTCCACCTGTGGGGAGCAGTACCACCATTGCTGCCATAACATCACCCCGGAGGCCCCACACAGCAGCGGCGGCTTAATAGCCGCATACCACAGGTGGCGTCACGAACACAAACTTTATTCACCAAGCCACATATTCTACTGACACCCACCAGGGCCACGGAGCCGGGCCCAGCCACCACTGACTACCACCGGACTAGTCCGGCCAGGCACCGGGTGTCCCATAGCCCTGGGGTGGGCGAGTCATGGGCGTGACAGATTGCAAAATGGGTGTGGTTATGGGGCGTGGCTTAAAATTGCCGCGGCACTTTGTCCCTCTTTCTCATCTTTAAATGTTGGGAGGTATGCAATTATTACAGCAGTGTTGGAGTAGAGATTGCAGAGCTTGAATAAAACAACTAGGCCCTAATACGCTTTCCAGCCATAAATGAGAGCACCATTATAGGAATGTGTGTCAACTGCAGAGTGAAGTAATCACATTAATGGCACACAGCTTTCTGACTGTACAAATCAATAATCCATCAGTAGATCCTTTTCACAGAGACTCATTGATGTTCAGCAGCTGGGCAAATGGATGTTTTTTGCAAAAGATATTTCATAGTATTTCTTTCTCGAAAAAGTAAATCTACAGAGTAACTCTGTAAATTTATAATCAATAGTACAAGTGAAGATACAGTAAAAAGGAAAGTTAGTAATGTATCTTTTCAGAGAGATTTGCATCTCCTTGACTGATCATACACTTCCAAATTTTCTTTAGCAAACGCATTTTTAGCTTGGTGAGGTGTGAGCTGACAATTATTGCTCATAAAGTTCTACATAGAGAAAAGGGAGGCAAAGACGTTCTGCTGCACCTGACATGGCCGCTTACACTTTCTATATGAATTTTAGTAGGTTAAAAGGATAATTCAGCTCAGCTCACTTCCGCATCAGGTGTCATCACATCTGCAGGAATGTGCCGGCTTGTGTGCGATTCTCGTATACTTGTCCTACAATAATAAATAGCACAGTTCTGCGATACCTGCCACTCACTAATCTAAGCTGGCATATACAGTATTCACCCTGTTGCTATTTTACTACGGCTGTGCTTTTTTGAGAAGGACTTGTAACCTTGAGATTGTTGATATTTTTCAACAGTATTGGTTCTCAAGTCCTCAGATAGTCCTAAAGCCTCCGTCACATTCAACGACTTACCAGCGATCCCGAAAACGATGCGACCTGATAAGGATCACTGGTAAGTCGCTGGGAGGTCACAGGTGAGATGTCACACAGTCAGATCTTACCAACAATGCAGTAACGATGAGCAACCTGTATAACGATGAGCGACCTGTATAGGAGGTCATTGTTAGGTGTCAAACACAGTGATGTGTCCTGCCCAGCAGGACATCACCTTTGAAGAAAATGGTCCGGACCCTTTGGCAACGACCAGCCATCTCACAGCAGCGGCATGATCTCTGGTAGGTGTCACGCATAACGAGATCGCTGGCAAGATCGTTACTGCGTCACAGAAACGGTGAGGTAGCAACGATCTCATTAGCGATCTTGTTGTGTGTGACGGGACCTTAAGGATAGGACATCAATGTAAAAGAAGTGGCCATCCTCTTTAATACATTTTATACAGAAAGCAGAAAGTTTTCAATACACGTCATCTTGTTCATATAGTATAATTTTATTATCTATGATTACACACATGAATTTTCTACTATAGAAAGTGTAATATATTGCAGAAAATACTTGCAAGGTGTGATTTTTACCCTATTAAAATGTTTATGTACTGTGTGACTATTGTATTATAAAAAAAACTCCATGTTTGCAACTACATAGATGAGTTGTTTGCATGGATACAAGAAAGATATATCCATTCTAATTGCTGGATCCTGATGAAGGGAAAATCCGAAACGTGTAGATTCATTTTTTTTGCATATTTTTTCTTAAATCAATGTAGTAAACTTTATTCCTGCAGCATTGGTTCTAAAAGGTTTTTTTTCACTCTATCACGGAGTTTGGAAAGTTGTGGAAGGAAGATGAGCCTGGATTAGTGGGAACGAGGTATTGTTCCCCAGTAAGTGTCCCACTTTTTGTGTGGTCTGCTACTCGCTCCCCGTTCAGTCAGCTGTTGCCCCTTTTTTTTCTTGTTTAATTCACATTACTTATCATGGGATCCAGTATCATTGGATGTCCAGTAGTGGAAGCTGTAGATTGACATTAAAGTGTATGGAGATTTATGAAGCTGTCATTTACAAAGTGTAAAGCGGGCTTTATACACTACGACATCGCTCAAGTGATCTCGTTGAGGTCACGGAATTTGTGACGCACATCCGGTCGCTTTAGCGATGCCGTTGCGTGTGACACCTATGAGAGATTTTGCATCGTCGCAAAAACGTGCAAAATGGCTCATCGGTGATATGGGGGTCCATTCTCAAATATCGTTACTGCAGCAGTAACGAAGTTGTTCCTCGTTCCTGCGGCAGCACACATCGCTCCGTGTGACACCGCAGGAACGAGGAAGCTCTCCTTACCTGCCTCCTGACCACAATGCGGAAGGAAGGAGGTGGGCGGGATGTCCGTCCCGCTAATCTCCGCCCCTCCGCTTCTATTGGGCGGCGGTTCAGTGACGCTGCTGTGACATCGCTGTGACGCTGAATGAACCGCCCCTTTAGAAAGGAGGCGGTTGGTCGGTCACAGTGACGTCGCAGGGAAGGTAAGTCCGTGTGACGTGTCCGGGCAATGTTGTGCAACACGGGCAGCGATTTGCCCGTGTCGCACAACTGATGGGGGCGGGTACGCATGCTGGAGATATCGGTACCGATATCGCAGTGTGTAAAGTAGCCTTAAGTTTACTACTCCTAATTCCAATTTGCAACTTTAGTTTTGATTCCACTTTGTCACTAGAGGAGGCCTATTATAAGCTGTTGTTTTGTTTTTTCATATTTCCACAATCATGGACAGTGCAATTTACATAAATGTGGTCCCCGAGAGCCCCTCTAACACTCTCATAGTGACGTTGATTGGCTAAGATTCCCTTACAGACCTGGATTTCCCTACTCAGCATCTTCTGGTTTTCCACTTCATCAGATCAGCAGATACATGGATATCAGCACATGCTACATTAACCCTTTATGGGCTGTTATAGTTGCAGACCTCACAAACCAAATTATTTGGTATTATTATGTGTTATATTATTACAGTTTGTAAGCATACATACGGGAAGTAATACCAAATAATTTACTTAAATTGTTTAAGCCAAATTATATCTTATAAACCTGTATTATTTACTCCGAGGAAGTAAAATCCTGGCTCCAGGGAATCGCAGTGCAGCTTCCATTAACATTTGATTCAGTCATACTATGGATAATTGCTTTCTCCTCCTCATAGACTTGGAGAACAGATTCTATATATAGTCTCCTCAGCATCCTCTGTCGTGCACCTTGGCAACCCTGTCAATTAGTGCAAAGAAGCTGGGTAGCCTTCATCGTCTGCAACCAGTGTTGTCAGCGGCTCCATTAATATTTCAAATGCTTTATTTCATCATGTCATTGTCAGGATTATAAACAGGAAAATGTATCGTGGAGCCGAGGATTACACTCAGACTCATACAATATGTAACATGTAATTATGCGTCAAATGCCTCGTCTTCTGTAATAACCTGTAAGGAAAATAATAAAAAGAAGAGGGAGCAAGGTATTAATGCAACGTGGGAGCCGCATTATAAAGTGATGTGCAGTATAAAAGGGAGGAAGATGAAGAAATGAAAGATTTAAACAAATAGAGTAAAGTAACTACAGGGTGCTTTACACGCTGCGACATCGCTAGCGATAGCACCCACCCCCGTCGTTCGTGCGACATTTGGTGATCGCTGCTGTAGCGAACATTATCACTACGGCAGCATCACACGCACATACCTTTTCAGTGACATCGCTGTGACCGCCGAACAATACCTCCCTCCAGTGGGAGGTGCGTTCGTTGTCATAGCGACGTCACTGCGGCGTCACTAAGCGGCCGCCCAATAGCAGAGGAGGGGCGGAGATGAGCGGCCGGAACATGCCGCCCATCTCCTTCCATCCTCATTGCCAGTGGACGCAGGTAAGGAGATGTTCGTCATTCCTGCGGTGTCACACACAGCGATGTGTGCTGCCACAGGAACGACGAACAACCAGCGGCATGCACCACCAACGATATTATGAAAAGGAGCGACGTGTCAACGATCAACGATTTTTGACGCTTTTGCGATCGTTGATTGTCACTCCTTGGTGTCACACGCTGCGATGTCGCTAATGGCGCCAGATGTGCGTCACTAATGACGTGACCCCGACGATATGTCATTAGCGATGTCGCAGTGTGTAAAGCACCCTTAATAGTGTAAGGTGTTTAAAGGGATATCGCAAGTAAATATTTATTTGCTATGCTACTTACCATCCTCAGAATAACAAAACTCTAATGTATTTACACTTACAGCAGTGTTCATGTGACAACAGTTGCAATTTTGGGATTTTGCCCAATTGACATCACCTCGACATCTCCAATGTTGCAGACCACCTCCAAAGAATGTCTCTGTTGACAGGACACCAGGAATGACGTTACAGGGGTTCTCCACTTCTCAGACAATCCCTTCTCAATAACAGTATTCCTACACATACAATAAAGATGTCTTGGACCTCTGGTGCCAGCGTTGTTCCAGCGGCTCACGTGACATCATTATGTTAGTGATTCCTGCATCCAATCTGCATCCGCTAGTGGGCCACTTTAACGTTCTTAGGACAAAACTGACCACTGATGAAATGAGAGCTGAGGCTGTTCTGAGTTCCTCTGGTTGTCAGTTATGTCCAAAGGAAGTGAGATTGAAGTGGCCTAATAGCAGATTCTGATTTGATGCAGGGCTCACATAACATGAAAACATAATGTGAGCTCTGGCACCGATGTGTAACACCTGCCTGGATCAACAGACTCAGGTAGGATGTAATGGACAGACTAGAGGGAAGCCCCTCACCAAGCAGGACCCCAGAACCCTGAAACCCTTTAACCCCTATACAGGGATTTGGAATTACACAGGGCCCTGGAGATCTCTACCCATGGAAGGCTGCAGTCCAATGAGAGTAGTCGTCAGGCAGGGTCAAACCAGGAACAGCAGAACAGGGACAGAATCGGCAGGCAAAGGCGTAAACAGAAAACGTAGCAGTGGTCAGATCCGGGTCGGGCAGCGAGGTACAAAACAGCAGGCAAAAGGGTAGTCAACAACAAGCAAGTGAGCGCATAGGAATCACAAAACAAACAGCACATGAGCCAGAATCAGAACTATCTCTGGCAGAGGTCAGCAGACAGGAGGGGGAATAAGAAGGGTGTGGTGTCTTCCCATTAGCTGTAGCTGAATGATGGTACTTCAGCTGGGAGACACCCGCCACCTACAGTCAGCCAGCGGTACTGCAGATCCCAAGATAACCCAGCCCAGTGGATGATCGGAGCCTGCGCCCACCGGTGCTGCTGGCATCGACTCCTCTCCCATCACCAGCACCATCCACGGCAGGAACACGGCGTCGCCTGGCGATCGGAGCAGAAGTCGCTGGAGCAGACTCCGGCGGTGATGTAACACGATGTCACTGGAAAAGTACTGGCAAAGGAGGTGAGTAAACTGATACCCCCTAGAGCACAGAGACTAGTGACTAGTGATGGTCGTATTCACAGATATCCGGGATCGGCGGGTCTAACTGGGTTAAAAAAAAATGGGATTCCAGCCCAGGTATCTGACCGGACGCCGATCCCCATGTACGTTTATGGGGACCAGAATGCGGCTATTAAAAATAGTAGTAGAAAGGATAGAGTGATAGGAGCAAGCAGCTCCAGCGCAGCTGCAACTGCTCCTGTTGCCTCTGATTCACTTCTGGGGCCGCTTATTACGGTCATTGCATATGCACTGCTTTCCCTACCCACCGGCATCTGTGATTGGTTGCAGTCAGACGTGCCCCCGCCCTGAGTGGCAGTGTATCAGCTGGCTGCTTCCAATCACAGACACTCTGTGCGATATAAGGTAATTATTTGTGCACTCCCTAACCCATAAAGCACTAACCCCCTTCCATTAATCCGGCATATACCCAAAGCACATGTATTTTTTTTATGGAAAGTCAGAAAAAACTGATGTACCTCTAGTTTGCTCATTGACTAGCTAGGTTTTTTGTGTTGTTTGCTAAAGTCACACAAAATTTAAAAAATAAAAAGTTATAACTTATTTTTTATGTTAAAGGTGTAAAATTTCTCTTTTTTGAACTCATCATAGAGAGATTTATAGGAAATGCTACTTTGGTAATTTAAATATGCAAATAGCCTCCTGAGAGAATTAGACAAATTCTAGTGCCACCAATTGGAACTAGTGCTCCTGACTTTCTGTTTAAAGGGCTTTTAACCTCAACAATGCTAAGCTGTATATCCTACATAATATGGGATTGCTCTGCTTAACAGGCTAACCCTGAATTTGGGCTTACCCTGGAGCTACAAAAAGTATAAAGATGTAAGAGTGTTCTTAGTAAAGCATGAAGAAAGTCTTGAATTATGAGCAATATCAATCATCTCAGTTGATGCTCATGCGCAGTGGTCGAGATGTCTTTGTCTTTGGCTTCGGAGCTCTGCATAGGCAGTGACCAAGATATGAAAGCTCACTTCTTTACACTTAGTTTTGTCATCTTGGTCACTGTCCATATGGAGGAGAGCAGCCTATGACAAACTCATCTCGATTTTTGCACTCCACATAGGCAGCTCCAAATAGCCACTCTCTTTGCTGCATGTTGGAGCATTTAAGAGTGTGGTTAAAATTTTGTGCCACAATATAGTGCCCCTCTCCGCATGCTACACCATTAGATAGGGAGGCAAATACCAAATAATCATTTACATGATGCTTAAAGGGAAACTGTCACCAGATTTGGTCCCTATAAGCTGCGGCCACCAGCAGTGAGTTCTTATATACAGAATACTGTATATAAGAGCACAAGCCACTCTGTGGAACGTAAAAAACACTTTTATTACACTCACCCAGGGAGTGGATCGGTCCAGTCCGATGGGTGTCGCTGCTCTCCGCTCCAGCGCCACCTGCATCTTCTGCGATATTCCTCCTCCTGCCGAACCCCATCCGGCATCATTCACAGTGAGGCCTCCTTTGTGCTCCTGCGCTGGTGTACTTTCATCTTCCTTGCTGAGGGCAAATCAAAGTACTGTAGTGCACATGCGCGGGCAGTCTTTGACCTTGTCTCGCGTCTGTGCATTAAAGTACTTTGCTCTGCACTCAGCAGTGCAGATGAAAGTGTGCATGCCAATGCAGCCCTCTCTGTGAATAATACCGGACGGGAAAGGAGGACAAAGATCACAGAAGATGGAAGAGGTGCCAGACCGGAGAGGAGCGACGCCCATCAGACCGATCAGCCCCCTAGGTGAGTATAATAAACTTTTTTTACGTTCTACACAGTGGCCTGGGCTCTTATATACAGTATTCTAGAATGTTGTATATAAGAACTCACTGGTGGTGGCCGCAGCTTATACAGTAGAAGCCAAATCTGGTGACAGGTTCCCTTTAAACTGACCACACATGATTGCAGTTGTTGTTTGTTTATGTATTTAAAATTAAGTTGTCCATACTACTTCATTAGCTGATGGCCTATTGAGCTATTCCTCTTGACCCTCCTTCTATATATATCTTCATGCGTCATGCAATGTGTTTGCAGTCAGAAGAGGAGAGTAAGGGGCACTTCGCACACTACGACATCGCAGCTGCGATGTCGGTGGGGTCAAAACGAAAGTGATGCACATCCGGCGTCACTGTCGACATCGTAGTGTGTAAATCCTTTATGATACGATTAACGAGCGTAAAAGCGTCGTAATCGTATCATTGGTGTAGCTTCGGTCATTTTCATTAATTGAGAAATACCGATGTTACGATGTTATTCCTCGTTCCTGCGGCAGCATACATCACTGTGTGTGAAGCCGCAGGAGCGAGGAACATCCCCTTGCGTACTGCGGCTCACGCCGGCTATGCGGAAGGAAGGAGGTGGGCGGGATTTTTACGTCCCGCTCATTTCCGTCCCTCCGCTTCTATTGGCCGCCTGCCGTGTGACGTCGCTATGACACCGTATAACCAGCCCCCTTAATATGGAGGCGGGTCGCCGACCAGAGCGACGTCGCAGGGCAGGTAAGTGCATGTGAAGCTGCCGTAGCGATAATGTTCGCTATGGCAGCTATCACCATGATATCGCAGCTGCGACGGGGGCGGGGACTATCGCGCACAGCATCACAGCATCGGCTTGCGATGTCGTAGTGTGCAAAGTACCCCTCAGCATCTGACAGACATCTCTGGTGGCGGCTTAAGTCCCTTTAGAAGAAATGGATTTTGCATCATCTGTCAGGGGAATTATGGAGGTCACCATAGACATAAGATAGTTGGCTGATTCCATTGCAATCAGTGGGTTTAGTTAACTTTCCTGTAATGTCTATGGCTGGACACCTTTATAGCTGTGGTTGTCAACCACCAGGACCATTAAATAACCTGACAGACTAGAACGTTCTGTATATCTTATGATCCATTTGTTTTTTTTCTTCATCTATTTCTTTCTATATTCTTAGTCCTGGAAACCGTGCAAGTGCTCTTTTCTTTGTGGATAGTAACCTCAGCAGGCAGCTGACGACCTTACCTTAAAGTGTATGATCACTTAGCTAATAGATGGGAATTTACTTTTCTTGCTGTTACTCTGAGAATCTGTCAGTGAACTGGTATAAGTAGCAGCCTGTATCCTTTTGACAGATATGCACTGAAAAAACCCAGCAGCCATGGATCGGGACAATGTGAATTCTCCTGTGACCTAAATAAACAGTTTCAAGGATAATGTTGTCAACAGTTGACAATGATGTCCCTCTATATTTTGCCTGATGCAGCATAACAAGTAAAAAGTGACATGAAAGCTACCACTAACTAGTTATCTATGACGGTAAAAGGTCGGCAATGATGTCCTTCTATATTGTGATCAATGCTGCATAACAAAATCAGACTGTTTGACCCCATTAAAATAAAAACACTTTCTCACCTGCGGTGCTGGCGTCATTTCAGCTGTGTTGGGACTCACTCTCCTGGGGCTCACTTGACATTATTGCATCAAGTGATCTCTCAGCACTGGCTTCGCTTTCTCCTCCTTTGGACAAATTAAACATCAAGCGGAATTTAGAGCTGTAGCTGGCAGCTTGATGTTTTATATGTCCTAAGGTGGGGAGAGTGAAGCCAATGCTGATTGGGCGCAGGGCTCATGTGACATAACATTGTCACATGAGCCCTGGGAGAGCGAGTGCCGACACTGCTAAAATCGCACTGGCACCAAACGTGAGTACAAGTGTATGTATTTTAACATCAAACACTCTGAATAAGAAGGGGTTGTCCGAGTAATGGACAACCTATTTAATCTATTACGATCATGGATAACATGTTGGTGAGTTACTACATCCTTGTGACAGCTCGGCCCCTTTCACATATAAGTATTTTGCCATCAGTCACAATCCGTCGAATTTTTAAAAAAATGGATCCGGCAACTGATACTGCTCGATCTGTTTTTTTCTCATCGACTTGTATCAGCGACGGATTACGACAGATGTCCTCACGTTTCATCCGTCGTTCGACGGATCCGTCGAAAAATGTTTGTCCGTCGGACGGAGATGAAGGCTAAAGTAACGTTTTTTGTGTATGTCGAAGAAACGGACAGCGACGGATCCGTCGCCGTCCGTCGTTTGTTAGAATGGAAGCCTATGGACCCAGGATCCATCGTCATCCGCAAAATGACGGAATCCGGCGACTGAGTCTGTTTTTTTAACTGAGCATGCTCCAATTTATTATTTATCCGTTGCATCAGCATCAGAGAAAACGGATTGTAACTGATGGCAAAAAACTGATGTGTGAAAAGGGCCTTCCCCTTTAAATGATACAATCCTGGCTGTATTTAAGGCCTGCAACACACATCCGTGCCGCCGGCACGGAGACACATTAAGCAATGCTACCCTATTGTAGCAGGCACACACACGTAAAACCACACGGAACGTGTGTCCGTGTGCGTTTGTACGTGTGTGCGTTTTTCAAAACGCTGACATGTCAGTGTTTTCTCCCGCAGCACGGGTGTCACACGGCCCGCACCCATACCACACGGGTGTAGTGTGGATGCGGTCCCGTGTGACACACGCCGGAGAAAACACACGTGTCAGTGGAAAAAAAAAACATTTACTCACCTTCTCCAGCCCTCCTGTCTCTGCCGCTGCTGCCTCTTGCTGCCGACCGCCGCTCATTAAGCTCATAGAATATTCACTTCACTGCCTGGCAGCAGCAGCAGCGGGGAGACAGGAGGGCTGGAGACCAAAGATCAGCACCACGGACAGCAGCGCGGACAGCAGGAAGGACCAGGTGAGTATGTTAATTACCAGTTCTACGTGTGCTATTGCGGATAGCACACGTAGAACACACGTGTCCCGCACGTACCAGAGACACGTACTTACCTGCACGCAACACGCAGGGGAAATACGTGTCTCTCGGCACATGCGTGATTTTCACGTGAATGTGGCAGAGGCCTTAAGGAGTTTTCCCACCAACAAAGTTAATATTAAAGTTAATTTCAATCAATAGCTTTTGGAATAATAATATGTTCCTCATATGGATGTGTTTAAAAAGAATGCTCCTGTGCTGAGATACAGTCAGGGCCAGAAATATTTGGACAGTGACACAAGTTTTGTTATTTTAGCTGTTTACAAAAACATGTTCAGAAATACAATTATATATATAATATGGGCTGAAAGTGCACACTCCCAGCTGCAATATGAGAGTTTTCACATCCAAATCGGAGAAAGGGTTTAGGAATCATAGCTCTGTAATGCATAGCCTCCTCTTTTTCAAGGGACCAAAAGTAATTGGACAAGGGACTCTAAGGGCTGCAATTAACTCTGAAGGCGTCTCCCTCGTTAACCTGTAATCAATGAAGTAGTTAAAAGGTCTGGGGTTGATTACAGGTGTGTGGTTTTGCATTTGGAAGCTGTTGCTGTGACTAGACAACATGCGGTCTAAGGAACTCTCAATTGAGGTGAAGCAGAACATCCTGAGGCTGAAAAAAAAGAAAAAATCCATCAGAGAGATAGCAGACATGCTTGGAGTAGCAAAATCAACAGTCGGGTACATTCTGAGAAAAAAGGAATTGACTGGTGAGCTTGGGAACTCAAAAAGGCCTGGGCGTCCACGGATGACAACAGTGGTGGATGATCGCTGCATACTTTCTTTGGTGAAGAAGAACCCGTTCACAACATCAACTGAAGTCCAGAACACTCTCAGTGAAGTAGGTGTATCTGTCGCTAAGTCAACAGTAAAGAGAAGACTCCATGAAAGTAAATACAAAGGGTTCACATCTAGATGCAAACCAATCATCAATTCCAAAAATAGACAGGCCAGAGTTAAATTTGCTGAAAAACACCGTATTCTATGGACAGATGAGACAAAGATCAACCTGTACCAGAATGATGGGAAGAAAAAAGTTTGGAGAAGAAAGGGAACAGCACATGATCCAAGGCACACCACATCCTCTGTAAAACATGGTGGAGGCAACGTGATGGCATGGGCATGCATGGCTTTCAATGGCACTGGGTCACTTGTGTTTATTGATGACATAACAGCAGACAAGAGTAGCCGGATGAATTCTGAAGTGTACCGGGATATACTTTCAGCCCAGATTCAGCCAAATGCCGCAAAGTTGGTCGGACGGCGCTTCATAGTACAGATGGACAATGACCCCAAGCATACAGCCAAAGCTACCCAGGAGTTCATGAGTGCAAAAAAGTGGAACATTCTGCAATGGCCAAGTCAATCACCAGATCTTAACCCAATTGAGCATGCATTTCACTTGCTCAAATCCAGACTTAAGACGGAAAGACCCACAAACAAGCAAGACCTGAAGGCTGCGGCTGTAAAGGCCTGGCAAAGCATTAAGAAGGAGGAAACCCAGCGTTTGGTGATGTCCATGGGTTCCAGACTTAAGGCAGTGATTGCCTCCAAAGGATTCGCAACAAAATATTGAAAATAAAAATATTTTGTTTGGGTTTGGTTTATTTGTCCAATTACTTTTGACCTCCTAAAATGTGGAGTGTTTGTAAAGAAATGTGTACAATTCCTACAATTTCTATCAGATATTTTTGTTCAAACCTTCAAATTAAACGTTACAATCTGCACTTGAATTCTGTTGTAGAGGTTTCATTTCAAATCCAATGTGGTGGCATTCAGAGCCCAACTCGCGAAAATTGTGTCACTGTCCAAATATTTCTGGACCTAACTGTATATATGTGTTTCTGTTATGTACTGTGTAAAGGCCATGTCTTACTGTAAAGGGACCACGGTCTGATCATACAACAGGTCGTGGGCAGGGGAGGATACGAAAGAGTATACTTAAATGATATCAGGGAATGATAGATTATTCTTTTTGTGAGGTAAAACATTTTCCTAAAGGCCGCTTTATATGCAGCGACATTGCTAGCGATGTCACTAGCGATAGCACCCGCCCCGTCGTTTGTGCGTCACGGGCAAATCACTGCCTATGGCGAACAATATCGCTGGTATGCGTCACACAAACATACCTTACAAACGACGTCGCTGTGGCCGTCAAACAACCTCTTTTTTAAGGGGGCGGTTTGTGCGGCGTCACAGCGACGTGACACAGCAGGACACCAGTAGAAGCGGAGGGGCGGAGAGCAGCCGCATGAATGTCACTCCCAACTCATTGCCGGAGGACGCAGGTACGCTGTTGTTCGTCTTCCTGGGGTGTCACACGTAGCGATGTGTGCTGCCTCAGGAACGACGAACAACCTGCATCCCAAACGAGCAGCGATATTTGGGAAATGAACGACGTGTCAACAATCAACGATTTGGTGAGTATTTGGGATCATTAGCGGTCGCTCGTAAGTGTCACACGCAACGACGTCGCTAACAAGAATGGATGTGCGTCACGAATTCCGTGACCCCAGCGACATCTCGTTAGATATGTCAATGAGTGTAACGGGGCCTTAACTGTTTTTAAAAAAATGTTTTAACTCAAAGAAAGAATAATTTGCTATCCCATGCTGCAATGTTTGTATTCTTCTTACTTCCTGCACGGCCCAGGAGATTTGGTATGATCAGACCATGTCCCTGTACGGTCAGACACGGCCATTACACAGTACATAGCAGGGACACATATATAAGATTATCTCAACACAGGAACATTTTATAGAACACATCCAATTGTGGAAATTATTATTAATCCAAGATCTATTGATTAAAATGACCTTTGTGGGAAAACCCTTTTATGGGTCTTATTGTGATGGCTGCAGATAAATAGAATTTTAGCAATAGCTACATTTTTGAAGCTCTGTTTCAACTATAGGGATATTGAAAAATGATAGCAGAATGTTAAACAATTTAGTGTAAAAAAGAAAAATATTTTCAAGGGCATAGCATAACTGAGCAGTAGGGAGTGGAAGCATAAAATCATAATTGTTCTCAGATTTACATGAATATTCATGCAACCTATGTATGGTATATATATATATATGGTATATCTCAAGGTTGGTTTCCAGTTATTCTATAGAAAATGTATTCATAGAATGTTTATTCTAATAATGAGCTTTTATTCTGTTTTATGAACAGGAAAATACCTCCGGAAGGAAAATTGTTTCTGACACTCACAACCGATGCATGCGAAGGGAAGGAAAACTTTGTACGATACCTGGAACATGTCCAAGCTGTAATAACGGTGAATTCTACAAGGCGCGGTGACCTAAACATCAACATGACATCACCAATGGGAACCAAGTCCATCTTGCTGAGTCGTCGTCCTCGGGATGATGATTCTAAAGTAGGATTTGATAAATGGCCCTTTATGACCACCCACACGTGGGGAGAGGACCCAAGAGGTACTTGGGTTCTTGAGATTGGGTTTGTTGGAAGCATGCCACAGAAAGGTGTGCTAAAAGAATGGACCCTGATGCTGCATGGAACTCAAAGTGCCCCCTACATAGACCAAATAGTTAGAGATTATCAGTCAAAATTAGCTATGTCAAAGAAGGAAGAGCTGGAAGAGGAACTGGACGAGGCCGTAGAGAGAAGCCTGAAAAGTCTATTAAACAAAAGTAAAAACTAAGGCTGTCCTGCATGTCTGTGTTATATTTTCCTTTCCTGATTTTTCTCTTACTGACACTTAAAATCTCTGTATAGGATACACTGGCTTCTCAGTATCATATGTTTTAAATATTTATAGCCATCTATTTCTTTATTTGGAATCAAATAAATATATAAATATATATTTTTACAGTGTTACCCCTAATATTGTAAAGTAAAAAGAACACGCACAATCTGAAGACGTTTTGTGTATCATTGTCTGCTGAACAAAAGCAAAATTAAAATTTGCTTAAAAAAAATACTCAAAATAAAATGTACCCCTGCTATGAGAGAATTATGTATCATAAGCGTTATATATGTTCCTTAAAGGAAATATATCTCCAGGTTTAAGCTTTCCAATTTGAAGACAGCATAAAATAGAGGCAAAGACCCCGATGGATGCCAGTGTTGCGTCAATTAACGGAGTCCTTGCCGAAGTTTTGATAAATCATTAGCTCTGGTAGTCATTTCAATGATGCACTCTTTCTAACCCTCTGTCATAACCTAGTGACGTGATCGCAGATATACATTGTGCTGGATACTACATACCCACTGACACCACCAACAGCTGTGTGATTCTCTGATGAAGGTCTAATCTTTGACCATAATGTCACCAATTTACACACTGTGTTGAATTAAAGCACTTATTGTTACGTACTCTATTTCTTTGATACTATAACCTATTGACAGCTTTCTATATAAACTGTGCATAGGCAGAAAGCTGACAATCAGTAGTGGTGGTGGGGTTCGCCACATAGTAGGAGTTAATCACTGAGAGGACTGACAGAGCTGCAGTAGATAAAAAGAAGCTCAGTAAGTGAGCCAGCCGGCAGTAATATCATGGCTTCTAGTTTACTGACTACTGAAATGTGGCAGCAAAAACCTTGCGACAGATTTCCTTTATATATTTTGTCAAAACAATCCAAAAATATTTAGTGGTACAATGTGGTTCTCCAGTTGTAGTTTCCTTTGAAATGTCATTTAGACATTTTCACAAAATCACATTGATGGGGTTTGGGAGGTGGAAGGGGTTTTTCCCTTAGAGTTTCAAGGATATTTCTATTCTATTACCAGGTACCATGGTCAAATACATTTCTTTATCTAGGCTCTACTGCTGTTACAACATGACTACCATCTCATCGCCTTGCCAAGTACCCTCTAAGGATTTTGGTTTGGTGCTCGATCTTTGCCCTAAATGAGGCCCAAAGCTTTTGGGACCATTGAGTAAAGATGCCTGAGCATACCCAGTAGCACTCACAGTGACCTTGCTACAAAAAAAAACTAGGACTTCTCTGAGGGTCTACCTGGCAGAGACATCAGGTTTCCAAGCAGCAAATGGCTAAAACTCTTAGTAAGATCCCCCTTTCCGGTTTTGCAATCAGGAAGGTTTGTAAGAGCTTTGCCAGATGAAGAACCCATCCTCTGAGTCAGACATCCCTTCTGACCAGCTGCTTCAGGGAAACTCTTTAGATTAACTTCAGGGTTTCTGGTGGTAGGCTTGGATAATGAAAATGTAGTGATCCTCTAATACAGTGTTCCCCAACTCTAGTCCTCAAGGCCCATCTACAGTGCATGTTTTTAGAATTTGTTTAGATGCCACAGGTGATAATTTAATCATCTACACAGGTTGAGGATTTCAACACCTGGGCAATGCTAAGGAAATCCTGAAAACATGCCCACTGACCCATGGTATTCACTGGAGCAGTGTCGATGACTGTTTTTTTTCCCAATCTGTCTGTGAAAAAAAATCACCGAATGCGGTAATTTTACTCGGACAATGGACAAGACTCACCCATTGAAGTCTACGGGTGAGAGAAAAAAAATCGGATGCCAAAATATGGCATCTGACTTTTACGAATACATTACAATTCTGTAACATAGGAAACTGTAAATGATTAATAGCTGCTGAGTACAAAAATGGATGTCACACGACAAAAAAATCGCCCCACTTTTCTGTATGAAAATTGCACCGATTTTTTTTTATGCTGTAGTGTGACCCTAGCCTTGTAGTGACCTTATCAGTGTAATTGCAGTGTTACATGCTAGCCAAATAAAAGTATGCACCAGTGTCTTTATAAGTTAACCCCAGTTGAAAGAATAGAATAAAAAAGAATAGCCAAACTGAAAAATGACGTCCTATGCGTTAACCACACCTAGCAGTCAGAGTGGAAAAAAAAGTAGTAAAATATAAAAAGCCAGCATAAATGTATTGATAACTGAGTATGTGTGAATATATATATATGTGTATATATATATATATATATATATATATATATATATATATATGTAAATACTCGTTTAGCAATACATTTTTTCTTCGATATATATATAAATATATATATATATATATATATATATATACATATACATATCTCTAACAAAAAATACATTGCATATATATAGAATTGTTGACCAAAATCAGTCAGATTTAGGGGAGTCATTACCGTGCCCCTAAGAACCATGATCAGTTGCACACTAGTCTGTCCTTTTTATCTGTTTCTCTATGTCACTCTCAGTGTATAAATATGGCCATTGTAGCGGTTTGTACAATATGTGCGCTATACATTTCAGAGCAACATCAAACATGATCTTCTAGAAATGTTTAGTAATTTAAATTAATTCTTTAATATATTAAGATTCTTAAAAGCGAATTTCATTTCACTTTACCTTCCACAACAACTGCCAAATGTGCAATAAAATATCAGATAATGTAAGTAATATTGGTTTTATAAAGAGTGTAGCAAGGCGAAATTTGAGATATTAAAGCACAATATATTTTTTTTTCCATTTTTGTATTGAATTATTATTATTAACTAATTGTTAGCATTTTTTCATTTGCCTTTAATTAACACAACAATTAATATTATCTGAGCATATTAAATGAATACTCCGGGTTAAAAAGATGTTTTGCGTTTAACCTAATGGGAAATATCAAATTTGTATTTTTTTGTGTCATGCTCTGCCCCCTCAGGCCCTGGCGTGTAATGCTCTGCCTCCTCAGTCCCAGGTGTGTCATGCTCCACCCTCTCAGGCCCAGGCATGTCATGCTCTGCCCCCTAAGACCCAGGCGTGTCATGCTCCGCCCCACAGGCCAGGTGTGTCATGCTCTGCTCCCTCATGCCCAGGCATGTCATGCTCTGCCCTCTAAGACCCAGGCGTGTCATGCTCCGCCCCTCAGGACAGTCACGTCATGCTCTGCCCTCTAAGACCCAGGTGTGTCATGCTCTGCCCCTCAGGCCAGGCGTGTCATGCTCCGCCCCTCAGGACACGTGTGTCATCCTCTGCTCCCTCATGCCCAGGCATGTCATGCTCTGCCCTCTAAGACCCAGTCGTGTCATGCTCCCCCCCCCCAGGCCAGGCGTGTCGTGCTCTGCTCCCTCATGCTCAGGCATGTCATGCTCTGCCCTCTAAGACTAAGGCGTGCCATGCTTTGCTCCCTCAGGCCCAGGCGTGTCATGCTCTGTCCTCTAAGACCCAGGCGTGTCATGATCTGCCCCTCAAGCCAGGCGTGTCATGCTATGTTCCCTCAGGCCCAGGCGTGTCATGATCCATCCCTCAGGCCCAGGTGTGTCATGCCCCGAGTGTGTCATGCTCTGCCCTCTATGACCCAGGCGTGTCATGATCCGCCCCTCAGGCCAGGCGTGTCATGCTACGTTCCCTCAGGCCCAGGCGTGTCATGCTCTGCCCTCTAAGACCCAGGCGTGTCATGATCCGCCCCTCAAGCCAGGCGTGTCATGCTACGTTCCCTCAGGCCCAGGCGTGTCATGATCCATCCATCAGGCCCAGGCGTGTCATGCCCCGGGTGTGCCATGCTCTGCCCTCTAAGACCCAGGCGAGTCATGATCCGCCTCTCAGGCCAGGCATGTCATGGTCTGTTCCCTCAGGCACAGGTGTGTCCTGCTCCGCCCCTCAGGCCCCGACCCGCACTAGGCATAATGCAATGGATCAGTTTTTCCCGGAGTGATCCTTTAATGCAGGGTATTGTACTATTTTCTACAAGAAATTCTTTCATATATTATATATTTAATGTAAAACACTATATATTATGCCATATTCAGGGTCCAGTTTTTAAAAGAAATAATAATGTATTAAAACTTGGAGAGATTATAAACCAAAGTAAATATGTATATGAGTGTTTGTATATGAAGGTGACACACAGAAACTCATATAATCTGTTCAGCGTGAAGTATGTGTGCATGTATATGTACTAATTATCATAAAATGATTAGTCATCACTCTCTGTATAAGAATATATTTGGCCTTCATTCCACCTTTTGTGAACATTTTTAATTATCATGTACATTAATTTGTATTCTTGTAATCATGCAGTTCTATGTTGGAAAAAAAAATCATTAAATTATATATAGCAGCAATTTTTAAATATGTTTGTTCATATTTCTTAGTTCAAACTTTTTGAAAAAAAAATGTCCATTCGAATCACGAAATAATTTGTGATGCACATATTTATTGAAAAAAAATACAATTAAAGGAAAATGTTTTAATTCAAATTATTATCATTTTTTTCTTTGTAATGCATCAATTAAATTAAGATTTAAGGATTTATGTTTACTTTTAGTGCACCTAAGGTATGATTTACTGTATCTGAGACCCCCGAATGTTTCTGGAAGATTTTTTTCTCCCAAAAGTTGTATTGGCTAGGCGGGTGAGAGGATATGACTCTCTCTAAAAATATATATATATATATATATATATATATATATATATATATATATATATATATATATATATATATATATATATATAGCTCTGACAAAAATTAAGAGATCACTTCCAAATTTTCAGTTTTTCTGATTTTTCTCTTTATAGGTATTTTGAGTGAAATGTAAATTGTTTTTTTATTCTATAAACTACTGACAACATGTTTCTGAATTTCCAAGCCATAAATTTTGTATTTATTTTCTAAAAATGCAAAATGGTCAAAATAACAAATAAATGCATGGCTTTCAGACCTCAAATAATGCAAAGAAAACATGTTCAAAATAATTTAGAAACAACAATACTAATAATGTTTTAACTCAGGAAGAGTTCAGAAATCAATATTTTGTGGAATAACCATGATTTTTAATCACAGCTTTCATGCGTCTTGACTGCTTTCCACCAGTCTTTCACACTGCTTTTGAGTGACTTTATGCCACTTCTGGCGCAAAAATGTAAGCAATTCTTTTTTGATAGCTTGTAACTATCCATATTCCTCTTGATTACATTCCAGTGGTTTTCAATGGGGTTCAGGTCTGGAGATTGGGCTGGCCGTGACATGGTTTTGATGTGGTGGTCCTTCATCCACACATTGATTGACCTAGCTGTGTGGCATGGTGTATTGTCCTGCTGGAAAAACCAGTCCTCAGAGTTGGGGAACATTGCCTGTGCAGAAGGAAGCAACTGTTTTTCTAGGATAACCTTGTACAGTATGTGGCTTGATGCATACATCCTTCGCAAAGATTAACCTGCCCAATTCCAGCTTTGCTGAAGCATCCCCAGATTCTTTTTTTGTTAACCATTTCTCATTTCCAGAAAATAAACTCAAAATGTATTGCTTGGAAATTCGGAGACGTTGTCAGTAGTTTATAAAATAAAAGAACAATTGACATATATATATACATATAGTAATATTAGTATACACAGAACATTATTTCAGCTTGACACCTACAGGGGAATTTATTTTCTTTTGTTTCCCTGTACATTGCTGAGAATTTATCAGTGAGCCAGATCTGATGGGGATCTGTGACCAAAAGTAGAGTTGAGGGTGATGTGATAATAAATAAGTACAGAGGAGCTCAAGGGGTTATCCGGGACTTTAACATTGATGACCTATCGTTAGGATATAGAAACCGAACACAAAATATAGCCAGCTCCCCATGTCCAAATGATCCGGATCGTATCACATTGTCCGCAAGGAAACACCCTGGCACGGGCTGCATACACTCAAAGGAGAAAAGAACATCCAGTGGATGTAATTATGTCTTATGTCTTATCCATGAATAAGACATAATTACCTTTTATTGAAACGCGTTGGATCGTCCATCCCGTGAGATCTGTTAGTGCTCATACTGCAGTGGCAATTTTTAACAAATTGAATAAAAGCAGAGTTTTATTTATCCTCGCCGTTGTACTCTGGATGTCCTTTTCTTCTTTGGTATCCTTAGGATAGGTCATGAATGTTTGATTGGTCGCAGTGCCACAACCTATCAACTGTTCCTGATGCTGCCGGCCGGAACTACTCAGTTGTGGAGTTGCACAACTCCAACAACTGTATAGTGGCCGCAGCTGCGTAATGCACATCTGCCCCCTATTCGAATCAGTAGTGGTTGTATGGATGTGTAGTACCCGGTCACAGCTAATATGCCGCTGACAGAGCTGTGCAGCTCCGATACTGAGTAATTCTGGCCAGTGGTGACATCGGGAATAGCTGATCGGTGGGGGTGCCCTGGGTGTCGCACCTCCACCGATTAGACATTGATGACCTATCCTATGGATAGGTCATCAATGTTAAAGTCCTGGACAACCGGTTGAACTCCTCTGTACTTTTTTAGGTTAAGGATAGGTCATCAATGTTAAAATCCTGGAGAATCCCTTTCAGAAAAAAAAAATGTTACAAATTCTCTGTCAGAAATTATTTTTCTGATGGATTTTTAGTTAAATCATTCTGTAGCCAGTAGTATGCAGGGAAACCCAGTTGCAAAAATTATTTTTGCCAAAAAAGACATGCATTTAGATAAAAAAAGGAAAATGCTCCATACGTTGTCCATATCCTTTAAGATCATTGTGTTACCCTAAACCCTTTATTGTCTTTTTTTTCCCTAGTTTTTCTTTTTCGTCTAAAGATCTGTTTCTCTGGTGTGGCCCTGTTAATTTTTACTTAACTCCTACATGCTAGTAGGCTGTGCAGTATGTTAGTTGATCATTTAACCATCAACCAATTTCTATCCAGTGAGTTATGGCAATTATTGGGCTCACACAAAGTGACTTGGATCATGGGCTGGAATTCTTTGGAAATTCCTGATTTTATTTTTAGATTTATTTCTTGTATTCAGCACATAGTTAATTCCTGGTCAGAAGGGTGCACAGCCTCAGCAGCAGGGGAAACCTGCATACAGCTTATAAGGGCACTGCCGTCATACAGCCTATGGCTTCTGCCACACTCACGTGAAATTCACGCACGTGCCGAGAGACACGTATTTTCCCTGCGTGTTGCGTGCAGGTAAGTACGTGTCTCTGGTACGTGCGTGACACGTGTGTTCTACGTGTGCTATCCGCGATAGCACACGTAGAATCGGTAATTATTATACTCACCTGGTACTTCCTGATGTCCGCGCTGCTGTCCGTGGTGCTGATCCTCGGTCTCCAGCCCTCCCGTCTCCCCGCTGCTGCTGCTGCCAGGCAGTGAAGTGAATATTCAATGAGAATAATGAGCGGCGGTCGGCAGCAAGAGGCAGCAGCGGCAGAGACAGGAGGGCTGGAGAAGGTGAGTTAATGTTTTGTTTTTTTTTAACTGACATGTGTGTTTTCTCCGGCGCGTGTCACACGGGACCGCATCCACACTACACCCGTGTGGTACGGGTGCGGGCCGTGTGACACCCGTGCTGCCGGAGAAAACACTGACATGTCAGCGCTTTGAAAATCGCACACACGTACAAACGCACACGGACACACGTTCCGTGTGGTTTTACGTGTGTGTGCCTGCTACCATAGGGTAGCATTGCTGAACATGTCTCCGTGCCGCCGGTACGTGTAAAAAATGCCAAACACGTACCGGAGGCACGGATGTGTGGCGCTAGCCTATGGCTGGTTTTAGACGTCCGTGTTTCAGGTACGTGTGACATCCGTTTTTAACACGGATGTCACAGGTACCCATGTTATTATATGCTGTTATTCACACGTCCATGTTTTCACATGGACCGTGTAAACCCTCATGACCCCACACACACAAACGGAGACATGTCATTTTTTTCTCTGGCAGCACGGGTGTCACACGGATCGCACACTGATGTAATCTGTGTGACATCAGTGTGACACGTTTCGGAGAAAACACGGGTCTTTTTAATAAAAATATTTTCTATATTTACCTGTGTCCAGCAGCGCTGTCTTCGGCCCCTGTTCATTATACTCACTGAATATTCAATGCCCTGTGGAGCTGGAAGCCGGAGCAGCGCTGGGGACTTCAGTGCCAGGGACCGCATCACTGGGTGAGTATACAGCAGAGTGTGTGTGTTCAGTGTATACATGCATGGGCACTATGTGTGCGTATGTGCTCAGTGTATCCATGTTTGTCTGCTATGTGTGTATACATACGTGTGTATATGTGCTCAGTGTATACGTGTGTGTGTGTAGTGAGAACCTGGAAGCCGGAGCATTGCAGCGACAGCATCGGGGATCATCAGAGTTCCCAATGAACTTTGATGAACCTGTGAAGCTGTAGCGCAGGTGTCGTGGGGGTCATCAGGATGTCATCAGAGTTCATTGGGAACTCCAATGACTTCCTGGATGTCACTGTGCTTGCAGAATACTCACCTGTCCCCGCGGTTCTGTCCTCAGCAGTGCTGTATCCGGCGCTTTCCCTGTGATTCTCCGGCTTCCAGGTCCTGAGTGTGATGAATATTCAGTGAGTATAATGAGCGGCGGTCAGGAGCGGGAGGCAGCAGAGCCGAAGAAAACAGCTCTGGATACAGGTAAATAAGGAAAATCTTTTTATTTCACAGACCCATGCTTTCTCCAATACCTGTCACACGTATGTAAACATTGATGTCACATGTGTGACACACGTATGACCATAACCATGTGTGTGACTTGTACCTGATTAAACATGGATGTGCTGAAACCGGCCTATAAGTGAGCACTGACTGTGCTGAGGGTTCTCAGGTATTTGGGGATCCCTCATCAGGAGAAGCTCTGGCACTGTTCTCTTATTGCACAGAGCCATAGCACATAATATTTATATCATAGAAGGTAGAGGAAAGCTTGACACGCTTAATGGAATGAGTCACCCCACATCCATGGAGTGCAACGATAAAAGTCCACCAGATGGACTATAACATGAAGAAGAAGAAAAATCGGCACATCCAGAATTACATTTTTTCTTGCTATATTTCCTCATAGAATTAGGAAAAAGCCATCCAAAAAATGAAGGCTTTATTTTTTGGATGGACTTTTTTTAATTCTATGTGGAAAGAAAGTGAGAATATATTTTATTCTGGATGTGCCAATTTTTCTTCTTCTTCTTCATATTTATATCATAGTTGACCCTAGGTGACTAGGACCGCCTAAAGTGTCCATTTATTAATTAGCACACAGCACTGCCTATTAGCATATATTGCACTGAGCTAACTGGGCCTTAACTGGGGAATGGAGTCACTTAGAGGATAAAAAGAAATTGAATGGAAACAAGAGACCATGAGAACTTATGGCAAATCATAACGCTATCAGGAGATGATAGCTATTGTTTAAAGGGGAGATTTTACTGCTGCGACTAGTGGTATCACTGTATAAGTCCTGATAAAGCAATATCAAAATATACCTGTTTTATAGTAATCTGATCTGCCAGAGCTAAAATTTCAAACTTTAAAGCTATTGTACATGAAACATGCAAATTAGCCTGAAAGTGCATTTGATATGTATTAAAGACAACCTGTCAGGTCCCCTGTGCCCTCAAACTGTGCCTAACCAGCCCTTTATAACGCTATTCACTAATATGAATGTTTAAAAAAGACTTATAAACCTTGCTTCCCTATGCTAATTAGGGCCTTGATTAGTCAAAGAGGCGTTAGTTCTCCAGACTAGTTGGCCCTCTCTCAGTGTTATCACACCCCTGTGGTCATGATAACATGATTTCCAGGAGCTGGTGTCACCATCTGCTAATGGAAATCATGCGCATGTGCGAGACTCATTTCGGTCTCATCAATGCACTTCAGAAGCAGTGGGGATGTTTCCTGGCTTCTTTAGGTGCACTGCACATGGCTGGAAGTTCAGATGACAGCTCATGCATGTCATGATTCATGTACGGCTCTGCCGTTCCTGAGCTGATGCAAGTATCCTGCCTCCGCAAGGGTCTTGTTTTTCAAGTTCCGGGGGTCATGTCGCCATATCTTGGTGCTGCTGCCTCTAGGATGCCGCCAGTAATATTTCTGGCTCTGATGTGGCTCCGTTCCTGTGAGACGTGCTCTGGTTCTTGTGTTGCTACCCGGTACTGTTTGACCTATCCCCTTGACTGACCTGACGTCCATCCCTCTCGCCTGACCTGACCTGGCTTGACCTCCGTGTCCCCGGCCAGTCCTTATCTCCGCTCCTCCTGCTCGTGCGTACACTGACTGATTGACTATACCTTCTCTTGTTAGCGACTTCTAGTGGGCTTTTTTTATACACAGGAGTTCTTTTCCTCCCGGAGTCCCTGCACCCCCTAGTGGTAGCTTGACAATGTACATGTCTTCTGAACCTCTGGTAATGCGCAGTGCACCTAGTGAAACCGGGAAATATCAACCTGCTCCTGAGGTGCACTGAAACGGCCGAAAAGAGCTGCACACATGCACAAGATTTCCAGGAGCTGGCGGTGATGCTGGCTCTTGGAAATCTTGTTATCACACCCACAGGGGTAAGATAAGATGGAAAGAGGGCCAACTAGTCAAGGGAACTAACACTCCTTTGACTAGTGAAGGCCCTAATTAGTATAGGGAAAGTGAGGTTTGTAAGTTTTTTTAAATATTCATGTTAGTGAATAGTGTTATATAGGGATGGTTAGGGAGTGAATTTGGGTATACAGGTATGAATACTGCTGGGTTGGAGGGCATAGGGGACCTGACAGGTTCCCTTTTAGTTCATCGAATATTCCCTGGTGCACGTGCAGACTCCTTTATCTGAGACATCAAAGTTTGAATTTTTAGCTTTGGCAAATTGGTTTACTATAAATCAAGATATATTCTTTATGTTGCACTAGGACCTACACAGTCAATAGGTCCATTAGTAAAATTGTTCTAATAGGTAGAGGACTTAGCGATAAGTGTGATAAAGATTTTGCTACTATATTGTAGTCTATAATAATACATGTAAAATAATTATACAGATACAGTATTTTACTTTTTTTTTTAATTACGTTTTTTTGTATGATTGCTGGTACTATACATCACATATCACATTGTCACATTGCACTCCAGCTCATGGACATGTCATACGGTCACTGAAAATACCAAATAAGAAGAAAACATTTTGACAAAGTTCAAATTTTATTTTTTGTGGGGATATATCGCCTACAACAGAATAAAGTATAATTAACTTACGTATAAGTGAATTTAGAAATATTTAAGAAATAATTCTGTTCCCATATATTGTATGATGTTATTTGTGAATTGAAAACTTATGTATTTTTCTTTTTCATGTTTTACTCTATTAACCCAAAATTACATTTTGATTGAATTGATACTTGTCTGTGTTTATTCCATGCCACCATATAAAAACGTTGGTTTATATGCAGATACAAACAGATCATTCTTGAAGAAACACAATATGGAAAAAGTCAGTGGAAAAGTCTTCTGAATAGATTATCGAAATTGGATGCGCTAACCTTCCTTACTACTAGCCATATGCAGGGGCTTTGCAAATGACAAGCCGTATAGCATCCAAAAAGTTAATGAGGTTATCCCACCATAAAGAATCCTCTTGATCATATATATCATAATAAAATTGATAATGTTTTACATTTTATTTGCTATTCGAAATGATCCAGTGAAGAGTACTGAGCAAAGATTACCAGTTGGATCCGCAGAGGATCAACTTCGAGTCATATTTCCTCAAATTCATAGGTCTCGAGAACTCAAACACGTTGCAATTCGATTTGTGAGCATTGGAAAAAGTCATACTGCTATCGCATGACATGGTCTAGTGCTGTCAATCAAAAGCAGCAGCAATTTGCGCTCTTGTAGACTAGGGATAGGAGGTCAGAGTGCACAGCTCTTTCTACATAGGGATAGAATTAAGGGGGATTTACACGCAACGACATATCTAACGATATGTCGTCGGAGTCACGGAATTCATGACGCATATCCAGCGTCGCTAGCGACGTCGTTGCGTTTAACAGCTCCGAGCGAGTGTTAACGATCAAAAACACTCACCTAATCGTTGAGACGTCGTTCATTTTCAAAATCTCGCTGGTCGTTGTGGACTTTGGTTGTTCGTCGTTCCTGAGGCAGCACACATCGCTACGTGTCACACCCCGGGAACGATGAACAACAGCTTACCTGCATCCTCCGGCAACAAAGTGGGCGTGTCGTTAATGTGGCTGCCCTCCGCCCCTTCGCTTCTATTCTTTGGCCGCTGTGTGACGTCGCTGTCACGGCGCACGAACCTCCCCCTTAACAAAGAGGTTGTTCGCCGCCCACAGCGATGTTGCTAGGAAGGTAAGTATGTGTTATGGGTGTTAGTGATATTGTGCGCCATGGGCAGCGATTTGCCCGTGACGCACAAACAACGGGGGCGGGTACACTTGCTAGCGATATCGCTAGCGATATCGTAGCATGTAAAGCCTCCTTTAGACTTAATCTGATTGTGGTATATTAATGCTTAATCATATTTAAAAAAAACCAAATAATAGGGAAGTGCTGAACCTGCATAGTCAGTGTGACTATGTCAAAAGTCTATGACTAAATCAAGTAATCTGTGATATACTGCAGTAACAGCATCTTAATAACTACATTTTTTTTCTTCACATACTGTAAAAAAGGAAGGCAATTTAACACCCCTCTGTTCTAATTTTGCTGCTAAATCCAAATCCTAAACCTAAGGCTTATGTGTCACAGAAAGTGTGTTTCCTGGCTTGTGAGATGGGGCAACAGATAGAGGCAGACAGAAAAGCATTGTGCAGAGCTCTGTAACAAGTGTTTTACTTCCCATCAGAGCTGATTCAGATCAAAACAGCTGGGCTCTGCTGTAAAATGTGCTCCACGTTGCTGTAGCTTGTCTATGTGAGCTAAAAAGTGAATGAAGAGCAGGGATTCACCTCTCTGTACTGTGCTTGGATAAGTTATTAATTATAATGGATAACTCAGGAATCTATTTGCGTAGGCAAAGACACAACTGAACCTGGTTTAATGTTGATATTTTTTTTTATTTTAACACACGGTGATTTGCAAATATGTTCAGATGAAAAGCAATCAAGTCCATAAACACACAGTGTAAATATCATATGACGCCTTTAAGGAACGTTTCTTGAAGGCCTCACAGGATAATGGGATTTAGCACTGTAGTCTTTGAAGCTCCATAAGGAAGTCTCTGGAAGTCTGAAGCAAGATGCAGAGCAGTATACAATCTTCAGAAAACAAATGCAGAGCAGTTTCTAGTGTCCACAACAGTGCCGTGCTCTGCTACTGCATCAATTCAATGGTGGAAGCAACAGAGCAGTGAATTAAGTAATCCAGCTTACATGTCAGCAAGGCAGGTCAAGCTAGAGCCACAGCAGGGGCTAGGCATCAGTAGCAGGTGATCAGAAGGTGGCAGAACCTCTGAAGAGCAGCAATAGGAGTTTCACACACGATTTGCTGAAGTAACTTGAGATGCCACTAGGAGTAAGAAACCAGGCAGAATACTCAAGCAGTGGACAGGAGGCTGGACTGGGATTATAAAGGCAAAAGGACACAGAACACATGGAGAAGAATGAAGCCGGGAACGCCATTTTGGAAAAGGGCAAAAAGCCCAAAAAGGATAAACAGAAAACCAGAGTCCTGACACACGCAGCTCGACTCCTCCCTCAGATTCTAGTGGATTTCAAATTATAGATAGAGCATGTATGATGTAAAGCTGTTGAGAATCCAGGGCATAAGACCACGTTTACATGTTCAGTATTTGATCAGTATTTGACATCAGTATTTGTAGCCAAAACCAGGAGTGGAACAATCAGAGGAAATGTATAATAGAAACACGGGCGCCACTTCTGTATTTTTTACCGACTCCTGGTTTTGACTTATAAATACTGAGGTCAAATACTGACCACATACTGATCTTGTGAGCATGGCCTATACTGGCCAGAAAATGTGTTATTTCTCATGTACACACACTGGACACCTTCTTCTGAAAAGTTACTTGAAGCAAAAGAAAAATCTCCACAATCCAAAAATTTAAGCATAACTTTATAAACTTAACTTTACAAAGTGTAAGTGATGTGCCAAATTTTTTTGCATACTTTGTTGTTGTAGTCCAATATTAGTGCCATACAAATTCCACTAACTGCTTGTTTTAGGTGCTTGTGGTTGGGATGTCAATCTACCTGGCCTTTCTTGTTGCGTGTTTTTTTAAGGGACAGGATTTTTTTGTTGTTTTTTTTTTTTTTAAATTAACCCTTTAACAACCGCGGTCAGTAATATTACGTTCCTGCAGTTACTGTTAGTCCCCACCTGCTGCTGCAGGCTGCAGCTGGAATCCACACACATGTCAGCTGATTTGTACAGCTGGTATGTGTGCCTAGAAGGTACGAGTGGAATCACTATCCACCTGTACCTGTTAACGCCTTAAATCGCTGTCAAGATGTGACAGCGCCATTTTAATGGCGATCGCAGTAGAAGTTTACTCACTGCCCGATACAGCGGAAGTCATGTTACGTGATCACATGGATCCGGTGGTAGTCATGGTAGCACAGAGTCATGTGATGACTCCTGTAGATCTCATGACTCAGGTCCTTTAACCAGCAGCTAAGTACTGCAGGTTATAAGAGATGAGCATTTCTCCTGGTCTGAGCAGTGCTGCTCTGATCAGGAGAAATGAATGAGCGATCAGGCTGCTGATCCTTATAGTCCCCTAGGAGTCCTAGTAAAATAAAAAATGAAGTTTAAAAAAAAGTTTTAAAAATTAAAAAAAATAAAACCTAAATCACCCCCCTTTTATCCCTTTGAAAATTAAAGGGTTAAAAAAATAAAAAATATACACATATTTGTTATCGCTGAGTTCAGAAATGCCCAATCTATCAAAATATAAAATCAATTAATCTGATTGGTAAAAAGCACAGCGGCAAAAAAATTCCAAATGCCAAAATTACGTTTTTTGGTTGCCGCAAATTTTGCGCAAAATGCAATAACAGGCGATAAAAACGTTGCATCGGCACAAAAATGCTACCATTAAAAATATCAGTCCGAGATGCAAAAAAATAAGCCATCACTGAGCCATAGATCCCGAAAAATGAGAACGCTAAGGGTCGCGGAAAATGGGCAATAACTACACCACTTTTTTTTTTTTTTTTTTACAAACTTCTGATATTTTTAACCCCTTAGATGAAAGTAAACCTATTCATGTTTTGTGTCTACGAACTTGCACCGACCTCAGGCATCACACCCACACATCAGTTTTACCATATAGTGAACACAGTGAATAAAATATCTCAAAAACAATAGTGCAGTTGCACTTTTTTGCAATATTTCCACATTTGGATTTGTTTTGCCATTTTCCAGTACACTATATGTTAAAACTCATGGTTTAATTTAAAGCCAGCAAATAGATAGAAAAACAACGGCACATACCAACGAATATCCAGATATTAACGTTCTTTATTTTATCCAACGGTGCAGGTAAAACATGGGAGGAGAGCTGGGTGCGGGTCCCCTCAGGACGACGGCCGTTTCATACCCAAAAGCACTTCTACAGATCCATGAAACGGCCGTCTTCCTGAGGGGACCCGCACCCAGCTCTCCTCCTGCTTTTTACCTGCACCGTTGGAAGAAATAAAGAACGTTAATATCTGGATCTTTGTTGGCATGTGCCATTGTTTTTCTATCTATTTGCTGGCTTTATGAGAAAACTTCTCTGCTCAACGAGCACCCACGGCCAGTCTACCTCCTGGAACGACTTGAACTAACCTACTCCTTGCTGACACCGGTGCGAGACACAGCGCGATGGTGCAGGACCACTTCTTTCTATTGTTTATGGTTTAATTTAAATTTACAGCTCGTTTATCAAAAACCGTGCCCTCACATTGACCAGATTGACTGAAAAATAAAAAATGTAAGGGTCTCGGAAGAAGAAAGGCAAAAAAACCCCCGGAAAGCGCAAAATTGTCCAGTCGTGAAGGGGTTAATAAAAAATGTAGATATTGAACCTTTTAATTACCGATTTTAATTACCCAATGAGGCAACTGTAAACCTGTAAAACAACCATACTGCCTGCTGTTGCTGCATTTTATTTTCTGGTCGTCAACCTATGTCTTTCTACTTTGAAATGTTGCACTTTAGAATTACATAAATTACATTGCATTTTTGTTTGAGATTTTTTTTTTAAATAAAATACTGTAGTCAAAAAGGTTAAGGTTTTGCAACTGTTTTGTCAAATTTAACAATCATAGATAGGTGCCAAAACAGTACTGCTGGCTGTTGATGCAAATTGCTTTCTGTAAGAATAGCTACATAGTGATTTTGTTTGTTAAGGTTAAGCATTTTTTTTACAGGTGAGAAAATTTAAAACAATAAATATCTAAAAAAAATAGAAACATAAAAGGAATTTTATTACATAACTATTTTACAAGTGCAATTTAACAACGGTATGCAGCACTAGAATACTTCTGCTTATGCCACAAGTTCGTTACCGTGAGCATACCTGAGAACCAACCAAGCATTCTGGGTTGTCTTTCATTGTCATGGGTTATATTAATGTTTAATAATAATTATAAACATTGTATAGGTTTAACTTTTTGTTTACCTATTTTAGTATACCAGTTTGGTAACCGTACACCTCACAATCATACTATGAGCTGTTGTAGCATCTTTAGGCTTCCGTCACACATCCGTGTTTCCGGTGTGTGTGCCATAACTTTTCACACATACCGGAGACACAGGCACATGTAGACCCATTAACATAAATGGGTTTGCGCACACGTTTTTGTTTTCACATGGACCGTGTGTCCATGTGGGGCAGACGCGTGTCCGTGTGCTCCACACGGCAACATGTCCGTATTCATCTGACAGCCTGGTTATCACATGAACCACACACTGATGGGATCCATGTGACAATTTACAATAAAAACACATGCTTCTGAAAAATAAAGAATTTTTATACTTACCTGACTCTGATGCTGCTGTCTCTATCTCTACTGTTACGTCCGGGCCCGCTTATTAAGGTCATACATATTCACTACACTCACCGCAAACCCAGAAGTAACAGCAGAGCCGGAGACAGGTAAGCATACCAGCTCATGCTGTCCGTGTGCTATCCAGATGTCACACGGATAGCACAGGGACAGCAGCACACATAAAACACACACACACATACGCACCTACACCATGGACCATGCAAAATGTTCATCTTTGCATGTGATGGAGGTCTTAGGCGGTGTTGCTACTTACTGGCATTTGATGTTACTTGGTAATTTTTGGACACAAAGGAATTAATCTTTATCCAACAATTTGCAAATTATTACAGTAAAATGAGACATTTAACTATACAGGTCTGTTTTGCCACAAATAATTAAGTTATCAAATTGGAGACACACACCACCACACTAATATTAAGGGCAGCCTGGTATTAAATTAGCCTTTTTGTTAATCGCATGAACCATGCCTAGCATTTCTAGCTGTTTCAATAAGTTTACAGGATTGGCTAAGTGGGGTAAAACATTTTTTTTAAATCAATTAAACCTTATGCTTGTGTTCCATATGTATTATAAACCAAAATGAGGCTCAGGCAAGGGACATGGCCACATGAGAGAAAAAAAAACATGCCACAAAACAAAATGTTGGCCATGCTAGCAACAGCAGCCCTGATGGCAACAACCAACTCGGCATTAATGGTAACAAACGCAGGTTTCATTTGACCTCCTTTGCCTCTAACAAGTGTATCAGTGGGAAGGAAGTGCGCATGTCATCTGTCAGATCAGGCACAGCAGGATGATGTCGCTTCTGACAGTGACATTATCAGCTTGACTCAGTGTTCTATTCAGTCTACCTCCTTCGCCACAATAACACTTAATGTCGTACATAGTGAAAATTGAATTCCATCAATGTCATCTGGTTTTGTTCTGCCTCATAGTCCACTAACCCAGAGCACCAGGGGAGCCAATGAACATACTACACTGATTTGTTGGAAAAGATGAACAGTCAGCCTGGATTGGGCCCCTCCGCAGGGCAGGGCACACAGAGCAAATTTGTTATAACTTATCAAGCAAAAATTCTTGTAATCCCTAAATCAAATTTTGTGTATTCAAATTCTCAATTTTTATTGAAATTGTAAATTATTTTTTTGGTTGGGTGAATGGGTGAATTACCAGGATAAGATGTGTTCTCTGGTTGATGAAGCTTTGGCAGAGCAGACAGCTCTGACTGCATGTTTGACCTGGAGAACCCTCTCCGTGCAAAATTGACACTTCTCCGCATGTGCCACCCCTGCCCAGGGCATACACAAAGGTCAAAAGTATTGTAAATTATCTAACAAAAATTCTTGTAATTTCTGTAAGTGCAATTTTCTTTAACAAAATTCAAAAATTTGGGTGAATAATTTTTTTGGACAGCAATCCTTTTTGTGTTCAAACACTACTGCTACCGAAAATTGCCAAAGCAGCAGCAATTAGAGTAGATATGACATGACGGACCAAATATTTTATCTGCCGCTGCACCAACCTGATGCTCATCAGCACACATAGCCATGCCATTGGAACATCCAGCTTCAGTCATACCTGACCTATGTTCTTCCTCTGGCAGATACTCTGAGCCTTGATCCCATGGACTTCCAACTCAGCAGAATGGAATTTAGGAAAGAAGCGGCCAAGTATGGGATGGGCATACTTTTATTTCTGGACTCTATGTGCTGTCAGAGAGAGGAACCAGCTCGGCCGGTGCCTGTGTCACATCCAAACTGACCAGGTTATTCACCATAAGTAGAAAACCTTACAATTGTCAAAAAAAGCTGGCTTTGCATTGCCTGTGTTAAAAAAAAAACATCCAGCATCCAGCCTTATAAAAATAAAAATAGATAACTTAGGAACATTTTTTTCATAATTTAAGTAACCTGAAAAGTCTGCTAAATTGTCTTGTGATTTTTCACTGATTGTAATCAATTAATTAACATCACAGTTTCCTTATTCAGATATACGCAATCACATACTGTACATACAAACACATGTATACAACATACATACAGATAAATGCATGCACAGCATATACATATAGACATGTATACAAAGAGCACATACATACGGACAGACACATGTATACACAGAACACGCACATGGTCAGACACATGTATATATAGACCACATACATACATGCATGTGTATGCATATATACAAAGAATTCATATATATGGACAGACACATGTATACACAGAGCACATACAGTACATATAGTGACATTTATATACTCAGAGCACACACATATGAACAGACACGTATATACAGAACCCACATGAATGGACAGACACATGTATACAGCAAAGCACATTTTAAAGAGACCTTTTATTGTGGCCAGCCAAAGGCACACCTGTGCTATAATCATACTGTCTAATCAGCATCTTGCTGTGACACACCTGTGAGGTGGATGGATTATTTCAGCAAAGTAGAAGTGCTCACCAACACAGATCTAGGTAAACTTGTGAACAATATTTGAGAGAAAAATCCCTTTTTTTGTACACAAAAAGTCTGATATCTTGGAGTTAAGCTCATGAAATATGGTAGCAAAAACGAAAGTGTTGCATTTATATTTTTGATCAGTATTGTTAGATATTAAGCCTGCTTTACACGCTGCAATGTATCTTACAATGTGTCGGCGGGGTCACGTCGTAAGTAAAGCACATCCGGCATTGTAAGTGCATTGCAGTGTGTGACAGGTACGTGCGATTGCGATTGAACGTTAAAACGTTCATCGCATACACATCGTACCTTTCTCTAGAATTGCACGTTAGATTGTTCATCGTACCCGGGGTAGCACACATCGCAGTGTGTGACACCCCGGGAACGATGAACAGATCTTACCTGCGTCCTGCGGCTCCCGGCCCACAATGCGGAAGGAAGGAGGTGGGCGGGATGTTTACGTACGTGTGACGGGGGTTACTCGTATGTGCGGCACGTTCAACAAATTGAACGTGCCACACATACAATGGGGGCGTTGCAAATCGCATACGAAATCGTATGCGAAATTGCAACGTGTAAAGCAGGCTTTAGAGAGAAAATAATGTAATTTCTTACTCATGAGCGATCTGAGTGAGCTTTGCACACAGCACAACTCATCTCAAGGAGGCAATCAGAGGAAGCAACTACATTGAAAAATCCAGGGGCAGCCCTGCTCACCATCAGCTGACCCTCCTGACCTACCATTCAAAAAACAATTAAAGGGAATGTGTCAGGTCCCTGAAGCATAAGAGTGTTGCAAGTACAATTTAGAATGTGATTCCAGCATCCCAATAATGTCTTTAAATCTTGAACAATAGTTGATGCTATTGGAAAAATACAAAAAAACAATTCATACCATATTACCCTACTTGACATACAGTATGCAAATGTTCCTGACTTTTCCAGGGGGGTCTTGTTTCTTCACCAAGAGCAATCTGGCTTTACAAGCTGTAATCATGCCCCCTAAGTATGATTCACATCCTTCTGGATCGCTGCATCTTCTCTGTGCCAAGTAAGCTAAGAAAATGTACACATTTGCAAGGTAACTTGGCAACACAGGAAGATGTCAATAATGTCCAGTGGGACAAGAGTGAACAAATGCCATCTTGGTTCATTTGCTTTGCCAAGGATAGCATTAAAAAGGTTGTTAATCTGGAAAAAAATATTGTCTCAAGTACCAAAAGAAAGTATTAGTAAGCTGGAATCATGTTCTAAACTGTGTTCAGGGAGGTTTCTGAGGTTTCAGGGACCTCAGAGGTTCCCTATAAAACAAAAATTGAGCCCTGAATCCCGTGATGTAACTAAAGACTGATGGGCACTACTGCAAAATTTGGATCTAGGCACCCACCTTCTTGTTGGTCAGAAGTATGGGCCCTTGTAGAATACTTAATGATATACAGACATACGTTTGCCCCCCCCGCCCCGAATGTAATAATGTCCCCCATGCTGTACTAATGTCCCTCATCCTGTAAAAAGTGTCATTCATCATTCGTCCCTTCTAGTAATTATGTCCCCCCCATACTGTGCTCTGTCCCGTAATATTATCCAACATCCTGTGCCACTTTCAAACACAACGTTCCCCATTGTGGGTCCCTTCCAGTAATAATGTCTAATGTCCTGGGCCACTTTCAGTAATAATATTCAACATTCTGGGCCCCTGCTTGGTATAATATTCCCCATCCATGCCACTTCCTGTAATAATGTCTCCAGCCGGAATGCTTCTCGGTATAATGTCCCCCATTCCGGCCCCATTCCAGTAAAAATGTTCCCCATCCTGGTGTTAGGTCCCTATTTAGGCCCCTTACCATTATATATGTCCCATATCTTGGTCCCTTTGAGTATTATATATTCCCCATCCTGGGCCCCTTTCTGGTATAATGCCTCCCCTCCTGGGTCCATCTTGTAATAATGTTCCCTATACTGCCACTCTTCTCTAGCACATTAAAAAAATATTCTCACCTTTCTCTGCTCCCACGATGCACAGCATCCTTTTCTATTGTCAACACAGAGGCTGGCAACTGACTTCAGCGTGATTACTAAAGGCATGGTATGACATCACTGGCATGTGCTGCCTGTGACTGGCAAGCCTATGTCAGCTGCCTGCCATTGATTGGTCGATGGCATATTTGCAGTGCAGATACCTGGAGGGTCTCTGCACCACAATAAATTTCAGTTGAATGTGGGTTCTCAGACACACATTTAAATGCGCAGTTACAGTCACCCCCCTCTGCGACTAGGATTGTTAGATCCCTACATGAAGCATTCCCCCTTTTTGTGGCTTTTCTGTGGAATTTTAGCTTCAAATCAAGGAAACAGTGAGCAGATAGATGCTGACACACTAATAGACGATTTGGTGTATTTAGTCTTAATGAGGACTTTGGTGTATTTATAAGACAATTTGGATTAGAGGCTTTTGGTTGACCTGTTCTTTCTGTGTTAAAAAAAAATATTTTTAGTGATGATTTGATTTGTTTTAATTATTTTCTATCTCTTGATCATAAATTTGGTATTGCAGATGAAAGCATAATGCAATTAAAATAAGTAATAGCACAGCATGGTATGGATCTGATTGCAAATCTATAAGACGTCTCATAATTATCATAATGAATTCCGCAGTCAAGGTAACACTCAACCTCCACATGACCCAAGTGCAGCTGACCCCCTCCTTTGAGAAACATGTAAAGAGATAGCAAATCTGAGCCCAGCCTTAGTTTGAATGCACAATAATTTGGAGAAGGACAGATTTAGGACTGTAGAGATAAGAGCAGCAGTCGAACAGAAAACTGGCAGAGAAATTCAAATCCATTGTTTCCCCTTAAAAAAATTATAAAGTGAGATTTTATGAACTGCGTCATTAAAATAGATGAGAAAGGCATATTTTTGGTAACATGATGAAATGGTGAACGCAAAGCATGGTTTTGCGTTGCTGAGCAATGATGGCTGGGGTCCCACAAATGGATATCGGCTAGATAGATGAAAATATCTATGCCATCTTTCCTATATGCCAACAGTTAATATCGTGACAGGAAAGATGATTATAATATCTCCTAACTGGGAACTCCAGGGGCAAAGATATTGTAAAAGTTGGGAATCTCATAAAATTCTGAAGGGCTGAGCACATTGCACGAACAGCCCCCACATGAGGTCACCAAATGAAGGCATATTGTAGTGACTGTTCATTAATAAATACAGAAGTTTGAATTGACTTTTCGTTCAATGCCAGGAAAGTATATTGTCAAGAAGAATTGTTCCACATTGCATTGGAATCCTTCCCTCCATAAATGTGAAACCATTGCTGTGACATCAGGTTTAGTAGTTTATTTTTGTTTATCCCTTTTATTTTATTTAATTGTATATTGTTGTGAATACATTTTCTAATTTGGGGCTCCCTCTTTTGGTCAGTTCTGGCGGTGCAGTTCACTGGTTGAATTGGAGCCAGACACCTGTGGAGGACTGGCAATCAGGTCATTCAGATTAGGCCTATATAACTGAGTAGGTTTTTCCTGTTCCTTGCCGGTGCTCAATGTATCTCCTGTGTGCTAAGAACACTCTGAAACCAGCTCTTCTCTCTACCAGAACTCCTCTCAGATAAGTTGGTCTTTGTACCTCTGCTTGTTGTTTTCACTTTCTTGTAGTTTTTTCTGTTTTGATACTAATGCTCGATTCCTGATTTTGCCAGTGTGGAGTTCTTGGTGGAGTTGGATCATTCCCTGCTGGGAGTGTCTGTATATCAAGCTCCATGTTTTGCTATGTATTGTGTTTTGTCATGCTTGGCATTAAATTCAGTCCTTCATCTATATTAGTGGTTGTTGGATCCCAATAACACCACAGTACTGATATAGTGGGGGAGAGCCTGTATGGGCTCTGGGCTTTTCCATGTCAGGCGTGTTGAGATTTATTAGGGTTTTTAAGGCTGCAGACCAAGTGCTCTTTCATATCCTTTCCTATACAGATAGATTGGGCCTCATCTTTGCTGAATCTATTTTCTAGCTATGTATTGTGTTTTTTTATATCACCGTAGTCTTTACATGTGGGGGGCTAGCTATATATTTGGGGATTGCTCTGAGGCAGATTAGCTTTTCTAATATTTCTCTCTGTAAGAATATTTATTTCTCCGGCTTTGTCGAGGTGACTAGGTCATCGTAGGCTCGCCCAACAGCTACTTCTAGTTGTGTGTCAGTATTAGGTCTGCAGTCCATTACGGTTCCAGACACTCTTTTAACTTTTTGGGTTTCCGATTTTTTGTCCTTTTTCTGATACCTCCTTAGTCACTGAGTCATAACAGTATATACTGTATTGTTTTGTTCCTCTTTGTAACATTTTTGTATAGTTGTATAAAAACTGCCTACTTTCAGATTAAATCTATACAATGTAATAGCTTTGTTCCTCTTGCTCTATAAATCACATCCCCGAAGCCATGTGCTATCTGTAATGGGTGTCCAAATGTTCTGTAAAGCGATTGGTGGTGGCAGCTTGTAGTTCCTTTTGTTATTGTGGAGTTTGCAGTGACAGTAACAAGGTATATATAGTTTCAATGAGTTTGAATCAGTTTTATTTATACTAAAGCCTCACTGTGAGCTCCCCAATAATTGGCCTAGTAGTGGAAACAGCTGCAGCCTCTTCCATTAATTGTCGGTCAATTGCGTAATTGCCCTGATGATTGGGGGGCAGCAGAATGCTGTCCTTGACAAATTGGTGGCAGCGGGGGGTTATCTGCATGATTTCCAGGCTGTTGTAGAAATAAGGCTGATGATGTTATTAAAAGAATGATTGAAGGTATAGATAGAATTTAGTAGGAGAAGGACCAGAGTCTTTAAACCATGTAGAATAATTGAATAGTTGCTGTTAAATATGTGTAAGGAAATTGCATTACCAACTGCACAACAGGTACTTCTGATTGATAAACGCAGTGAATACACAGTGTGTGAAAAAAGAAAAAACTTAGGAATATTGCAATGTGAGGTTACATATTGAATGGCAATAATGATAGTGAGTAAAACCATAAATATTATACGTTAATAGGTTTTCAGGAAAGGATGGTTTCACTCAGGACCTCTCAAACTTTTTCTTACTGGCCAGATTAAAAATAAAATGATTTTTCTCCTGACTCAGAATTACATTTGGATTTTCACTGGGTATTTGCAGATTGGAAGCCAAGAATCGTTTGAAAAAAACTGCCTGAAATTTACCGCCCGCTCACAGTAAAGGGGGCTTTACATGGTAGCGATATCGGTAACTATATCACTATCGTGCGTACCTGCCCCCATCATTTGTGCGACACGGGTATATCGCTGCCCGTCGCGCACAAAATCGTGCTCCCCCGTCAGACGGCTCACCTGCCCTGCGACGTCGCTCTGGCCGGTGATCCGCCTCCTTTCTAAGGGGGCTGGTCGTTCGGCGTCACAGCGACGTCCCACGTCAGGCGTTCAATAGAAGCAGAGGGGCGGAGATGAGCGGGGCGTAAACATCCCGCCCACCTCCTTCCTTCCGCATTGGCGGTGGAGGTAGGTAAGGAGATGTTCCTCGCTCATGCGGTGTCACACACAGCGATGTGTGCTGCCGCAGGAATGAGGAACAACATCGCTAATGAGAGGTGAACGATTTTTGGTTTTAGGAAGACCTCTCCGCGGCAAATGATTTTGGCCGCTTTTGCGATCGTTTCAGGTCGCACATAAGTGTCACACGCTGCAATCTCGTTAATGACGTCGGATGTGCGTCACGGCGTGACTCCGATGATAAAACATTAACGATATTGTAGCGTGTAAAGCCCCCTTAAGTCCAAGTGAAGCACATAAAAACCACAAATGACACATAAAAAACCCAATTTACAATAAGCACAAAGTGAGTCAATCCTGTAACTCATCCAGATTTTGCTGCCCCTAGAGGAAGACGTGTGCAGCATATGCCCATTTCTTAAATTGTACCTCCTCAATAAATTCTGGGTCTCTCATCAGTATGGTGCTCCTCACAGTATGAGGAAATCTTCTTTAAAGGAAATCTGTAACAAGGTTTTTGCTTCCCTGTCTGAGAGTAGAAGAGAACCTGATCCCAGTGATGTGTCACTTGCTGGACTGCTTGCTGCAATTTTGAAAAAAATCACTGCTTATCTTCTGCAGATTTACCAGTTTTCTGAATGCTGAACTCTATATAACCCCGCCCACACCACTGATTGGCAGCTTAATGTGTTCTCTGTGCATAAGCAGATCATTAGAGCAGTGTTATATGGAACTAATGAAGACCTACATGGCAGCGGGTTTACAAGTTCTCTAGTGATAAACTAACTGTTTTATTAGCAGGAAATTATCTACAGGAAACTACTAGGGATGATCGAGCGTGCTCGCCACTGCTTGATACTCATTCAAGCATCAGGTTGTCAGGTACGCTCATTAATTGATCGAGCATCGCAGGTGCACAAGCGCCATTTTCGAGTCCCTGCCCTGTATGTTTCGTGGCTGTTAGACAACTAATCGACGTGTGAGGATTGCCTGTGATACACGGTAATGCCATAGCCATGTTGACTACTGGCATTACTGTGATTGGCCGGCCGCATCTCGTCATCAGTCCTTATATAGGACCCAGTCATGTGATACTTGGCACACTCTCCTCTGGAAGCAGATCAGAGAGAGTTAATGTAGAATATAGGCAGTGTTTAATTGCTATTGCAGTAATTGTATACCACCACTACAGTATTAAAACAAAAGTCTTTTTCAGGGTTACATACTGTCCTTTCTCTAGTAGAACCGATGTTACCTGCATTCAGTGTAGGGATAGTTGGTGGAGAAGTAATAGTAAATAATAAATAAATATACATAAAAAATTATGTTGAGGCCCCTCTATATTTGTTAACAAGCCAAGGTAAAGCAGACAGCTGCTGACTGATATTATCAGGCTAGGAAGGCTCTCAGTTATTTGTCCCTTCCCAGCCTAAAAATGGCATCACGTTAGATACGACAATTCTGGCTCTTCACTCTGGCTCTTCGCCCTGGGCGGTGGCAATCAGGAAAATCGTACTTGGGGTTGATGTCAGCTGTGTAGCGTCAGCTTTTGTCAAGCCCTGGTGTTAGTAATGGAGAATCGTCTATCAGACACCCCTATTACTAACCCAGGGAACCAAAAAGAGCAAAAAAAAGCATACCAAAATATTTTATTTTAAAAAAAACAGTCCCCATCATTGCCCTGGGTCACCAATTTAGACAAAAAAAAAAACAAGCCATGCAGATCCAATGTAGTCCATCAAATCTGGCGTAGTCCACAAATGGAAACCTGAAAGCCATAAAATAATGAGATAAGAAAATAAGAACAAGAGACAGTCCCTCATTCACCATATTATACTGAAAAAATTAAACCCTGCAGCTCCGATGTAGTCAATGGAGTTTCCACGACATCCACCAAATCTGGGACAAGCAGTGATGATGTCAGTAATGTTATTGCTCATTACCACTCCTGCTGGATCAAACAAAGGTCAGCATGAGAAACGGAATGCTTCACGAGCGGTGACGTCAATAACTCAGTAATGTCAGTAATGTCAGAGGTCTCGCACTGCCCTTTGTGTGATCGGCGAGAGCAGTGATGAGCAGTAACGTTACTGATATCATCACACTCGTCACAGTTGCTGGGTATCACAGAGTGCAGACTGATTGGGAGTGACTTATGAAGCGTTGTTCTCAGATCAAGGCTCCATTGGTTGTGCTACAGAAGCGGTGGATATTGTGGGAATGCCAAAGACTACATCGTAGCTGGGAGGATTATTTTTTTAATAGTAAATTGGAGAATGAGGTGAAGTATCTTGTCTTTCTTTGTTTCTTTTTTATGTCTTTTAGGTTTCCGTTTGTGGACTACATCGGATTCGGTGAACGGGCTGGAGTCGGGGGGGGGGGGGTTTAAAATAAAGTATTTGTGTATTTTTTTTGTCTTACTGGATTAGTAATGGGGGTTGTCTGATGCACTAGAGCTTGATGCCAGACTCACACTACGCAGCTGACGTCAACCCCATAAACCATTACCCCATTTGCCAACTCACCAGGGCAATCAGGAAGAGCTGAGGCAAAGTGCCGAAATTGGTGCAGCTAATGTGATGTTCCACCTCTGGAGGCTGCTAGTTTTAGGCTGGGAAAGGCTTAATAACCATGGACCTTCCCAGCCTGATAACCTGATAATATCAGCCCTCAGCTGTCTGCTTTACCTTTGCTGGTTATTAAAAATAGGGGGCTTCCAACATGTTTTTTTTTCATTCATTCATTTATTTATTTAAACATAAGTTCCTTTCCAATTAACTCCAGAGGGTGCAATTTTATTATATGTTGGGGGTTGTGGGTTGCGCAATTATATGTTTGTCTATATGTCTCTCTGTCTATATATCAGTATGTCTATCTATCTATCTTATATCTATCATTATCTATTATCTATCTCTATAGCATGCATTGGTGTCCAAAAATGCTAAAAAAAAAAAAAAAGCAGGGGAAAAATGCATGCAAAGCCGCATAAAAACACTGCTAAAATTAGGCAAAACACATGTTTTTGCTGCTGTGTTTTTCCTCTCAAGAGATGCTGAAATAGTGCAGAAATTTCTGCATCCAAATATTCAACGTATGCACATACGCTAATACTCTGACAACATTGTTCCCAGCAGCGACCTGGGAGTCAGAGATGCATCCAGGCATCTTTCCCATTCTGGTCCCATTCCATATGAGCTCTGGTTCCATTCAGTTTAGCAATTTTCCTGTCCCCCACCCGCCAGCTCTTCTGTTAGGGTCTTCTGGAAAAATGCTTGAGTTTCCTATTGACTTCCATTATTCTTGTTACTTGAGTCAAGCCCATCCTAGCATCCAACTTGCTCTATTCCAGTACTGACTATTCGAGTATTTTAGTGCTCACACTTCAATAGAAACTACAGTTCATAGCCCAGTAATTTACATATCTCTGTAATCAGAGCCTTTGCCCCTACATCATGCTGCTCTCAGATGAGTTAGAAAACCTAGTGACAGATTCTCTTTAAATGAGAGACTGTGGCTCTGTATTAAGATAAGAAGTCATCCATAAAAAAGCAATAAAAATATCCACACTTTGTAAATGATGCTTCAGAAGCCAAGTCTTTATTTCGAAGTCTGAAGTAGCACACTGAAATCATATAGAACTGAAATATCACAGTCATAATTATGTAGAGAGATTGGCCTTGCCACCAACGGTGTGTAAATTATATCAATTCTAAAGTACGGTACAGGGGCACCACTTCCACTTGCTTTTTTCCCTTTCCAGAACCTAAAGAAAATATATGTCAAAATCATATCTCCATATTCAGTAAATATCACTTAAAGCTAAAACCAATCATTTATGTTCAGAGGCGCTATATCGATTTAGTGTAATGAATAATTTTGATCAATATTATTTTTTTCTTGTCTTTTCAATCATGGTTTCCACAATCATTGCCGTTTCTTCATAACTCTTCGTTTTATCATCAGTGATCTTCTCAATAGATTCCACCACTTCAACCTTTTCATAGCTCATAGAGCTCGGGAAGTCTCTTCCCCTAAAGGGTGTTAGAGGCTTGTCCATTTTTTCATCACTTCTGCTTGATCTACTTGTGTCTGAACTTGAACTTCCAGAACTCCCAGAACTCCCAGAACTTGCAGAATGTCTAGATCCATGGGGAGTATCATCTGGTCTAGTAACATCTGATGGTTTTTTGAGCTCATCTTTACCCTCAGGTTCTTTCCCGTTTTCCTTCTTTCCCTTCTCATCTGTATCTTTAGGAGTATCATCAATTTCTGGTTCATCTTCTTTTTTCGCTTCAGAACAAGCATCATCATCTTCACTCTCTGACGGCTCGGAAGGCTCAGGTAATTCAGGAATTGGTAGCACGATATCATCACCTGGTAGTATCTCAGGGATTATACTAACAGTTATCCTACCTCCAGCTTGTGGAGTTGCGGAACAGAAGAGAGGATCTATGTAACTGGATTCACCGGTTACAAGAACGTAACGACCCTTAGTGAAGAAATCTGCTGCAGGTTCTGGCTTCTTGTACCCTCTAATTCTGTCTCTTACTATATTACATAGTTTATCAAAAGCTTTACTTATCTGTGCTCCATCAGGAACATCCTCTGGAGAAAAGTCCTGTTCTAACATTTCAAAGTCTTTCTCAGTTAAATCGTACCCAGAATTATTATATTTTGCATCCGTTTGTCTTTTGTCTTGGCTTTCCTGTTTTCTCTCCACAACTTTATCCTCATTACTAATGTCACTTTTATCTGTTGGCAGTTCTTTTCTCCTTGAGGTCTTCCTTGGTACACCCTTCTGTCGTGGTTTTGCAGTAGCAATATCTTGTATAGCTAAAGTAATATCTGAAATAAGCAATGTGTACAATATTCACTTATTATTGAATGTTAAATTATAATATCTTACTATTAATTACTATTATACAGTGAAGGAAATAAGTATTTGATCCTTTGCTGATTTTGTAAGTTTGCCCACTGATGAAGACATGAACAGTCTATAATTTTAATGGAAGGTTAATTTTAACAGTGAGAGATAGAATGTCCAAAATAAAATCCAGAAAATCACATTGTATAAATTATAAAAATGTATTTGCATTTTGCAGAGAGAAATAAGTATTTGATCCCTCTAGCAAACAAAACTTAATACTTGGTGGCCAAAAACTTGTTGGCAAGAACAGCAGTCAGACTTTTTTGTAGTTGATGATGAGGTTTGCGCACATGTCAGGAGGAATTCTGTTCCACTTCTCTTTGTAGATCATCTCTAAATCATTAAGATTTTGAGGCTGTCGCTTGGCAACTCGGAACTTCAGCTCCCTCCATAAGTTTTCTATTGGATTAAGGTGTGGAGACTGGCTAGGCCACTCCATGACCTTAATGTGCTTCTTTTTGAGCCACTCCTTTGCTGCCTTGGCTGTATGTTTTATGTCATTGTCGTGCTGGAAGACCCAGCCACGACCCATTTTTAATGTCCTGAAGGAGGTTGTCACTCAGGAGTTTTTGGTGCATGGCTCCGTCCATGATGCAGTGAAGTAGTCCTGTGCCCTTAGCAGAGAAACACCCCCAGAACATAATGTTTCCACCTCCTTGCTTGACAGTGGGGACGGTGTTCTTTTGGTCATAGGCAGCATTTCTCTTCCTCCAAACACGGAGAGTTGAGTTAAGGCCAAAGAGCTCAATTATTGTCTTATCTGACCACAGCACCTTCTCCCAATCACTCTCAGAATCATCCAGGTGTTCATTGACAAACTTCAGACGGATCTGCACATGTGCTTCTTCAGCAGTGGGACTTTGTGGGTACTGCAGGATTTTAATCCATTATGGCGTAATGTGTTACCAATGGTTTTCTTGTTGACCCTGGTCCCAGCTGCCTTGAGCTCATTAACAAGTTCCCCCCATGTAGTTTTAGGCTGATCTCTCACCTTCCACATGATCCTGGATACCACACAAGGTGAGATTTTGCATGGTGTCCCAGATTGATGTTGATTGAGAGTCATTTTCTATTTCTTCCCTTTTTTTACTATTGCACCAACAGTTGTCTCCTTCTCACCCAGCATCTTACATATGGTTTTGTAGCCCATTCCAGCCTTGTGCAGGTGTATGATCTTGTCCTTTAGAAAGCTCGTTGGTCTTGCCCATGTTGTAGAGGTTAGACTGACTGATTAATAGAGTCTGTGGACAGGAGTCTTTTATGCAGGTGCCAATTTAAGTCAGCTGTCTTCAATGCAGGTAACGAGTAGATTAAATGTGTCTAAGTGTCTGTAGGAGCCAGAACTCTTAATGGTTGGTAGGAGATCAAATAATTATTTCTCTCTTCAAAATGTAACTAAATTTATATAATGTGATTTTCAGGATTTTATTTTTGATATTTTATCTCTGACTGTTAAAATTACCTACCCTTAAATTATAGACTGTTCAATGTATTTGTCAGTAGGCAAACTTACAAAATCAGCATGGGATCAAATAATTACTTACTTTACTGTATGTGAAAGCAGTACACAGAATGTTCTCCCTTATATTTTGCCTTATTGGAGTCCATAGTCTGATTTCCTCAAGAACACGCATATTTTCATTGAAAATCAATTAATGTTATATAGAGGTCGCCAAAATGCTGTTTTTTGTGTGTTCAGCTCAATAATTTTATAACTATAAGGTCAATATTTTTTTAACTATATGTTTATATAGATATAATTACTACGATTCTTCTAAATTATACCTGAGATTCGTAATCAAAACGGCTAATTGTGAATATTTATGAGATACTTTCTCTGTACAATACAGGATTTAGCAACTTTTTCTTGATCAAAGATCCTCAATGTTTTGTAGTTTCTGGGCCACTTAGAGATATAAAAAGACTAGTCATTAGGCTACCATAAATAGCATAAAAATCCAATAACCTGTTAACAACCTATAAAGAACATGGAAGGCTTTCTGTTCTCTAATTATGGTTTACATTTTTATTTTATGATGATCTTGCAGATTCTGTAAGTGCAACCACCTGATGAGCAAGAAGAGCAGATACATTAATAATTCTCCGCCAGCTGCCAAGATCAGCAATATCTCTGATGTTGGTTGTTTAGGACCTTACATTTCACAGTCACTGACACCCATAGTATCTAAAGGGTGCTTTACACGAGACGATCTATCGTGCGATAGATCGTCGGGGTCACGGTTTTTGTGACGCACATCCGGCATTGCTTGCGACGTCAGCCTGTGTGACACCTCCTAGTGACGCAGTATCGCTCACAAATCTTGAGTCGTGTACTCGTCGCTAGGTTTCATAAAATCGTTTATGAAACATGGCACCGATTGTTCATCGTTTCCGTGGCATCACACGTTGCTCCGTGTGACACCCCGGGAACAATGAACATCGCTTACCTGCATCCCGCGGAAGGATGTGGATGTGGAAGGAAGGAGGTGGGCGGAATGTTTACATCCCGCTCATCTCCGCCCCTCCGCTTCTATTGGCCGGCCGCCGCGTGACGTCGCTGTGACGCCGAACATCCCTCCCGCTTCAGGAAGTGGATGTTCGCCGCCCTCAGCGACGTCGCACGGGAGGTAAGTACATGTGACGGGGGGTTAACGAGTTTGTGCGCCACGGGCAATAAATTGCTCATGACGCACAAACGACGGGGGTGGGTACGATCGATCGTGAAATCGCACGATCGGTCGTCCCGTGTAAAGCAGGCTTAAGATGTTTGACTATAAAAGGGCTTCCTCTGTCACCTCATCTGCTCTGCAATTAACTGGGCACCAACAGATTACCATGGTTCTTAAGCCATATGTATGTGTAGGCCATGCTATAGATTTTATTTGGCGTAAGTGTAGGCCAACGATTTGATGCGAGTGATTAAATATTTCATAAGAAAAAGTCTACACCCCTCAAAAAAATTGAAAATAACCCTTATTTTCAATAAAACATTTTATTTTACCATATTTCACTATAATTATACATATTTAGTAGGTCAGGCATAAATGAATCCGAGGCATCCTATTTTATTATCCTGTAACAGCAGGAACTCCACCGCAAACAGCCAAATACATCAATATATGAGTAGACACCAGAGCACTCCCTAATGCCGCATGCAAAGGAGCAGGCAAAGTGTGTTTTGCTAAACAATATTACCTTTGCCTCTTGTGGGGGACATCTGAGAGGTTTTGTAACTTTGCATGAAAAGTGTGATTGGAGTTCCAACGATTGCAGAGTTGAGTCTATATGAGAAAAAAAAAAATCAAATAAAATTGTAAAAAGAGTGATTAGCAAGACGCAAAGATACTTCTCTCCCAGGTATAAGCCCATCACATTAAGTTGCTGATTAACCCTGTAATGCCTCATGACGGCCATAGCACATCATGAGCAGTTGTCAGTTCCCGTATCATGATGTGCTATGGCCGTCCTGGGTTTCAACTGCCACTTAGCTCAAAAGAGCACAGTCTCAGCTCCGTACCGGCAGCATTCTCTGACAGCTGAACGGCACAGGAAGAGATGAAGGGACCAAATACAGCGGTCCTTGATCTCCGATTGCTATGATTTCTTAGTGAATGTAACTATCCAATCACAGCAGGTATCCAATGCGGGAAGTGCTCAAACAGCAGCACAGATCCGATTCTCCTCATTCTGGAGTTCGTGATTGGAGCTGTACTGCTGCCGGAAAGTCTTAATAACAACTATTTTTTTTATCCCAGTGTCACCCCAGTCTCCCTGTCATTCCTCTCATCTCCTGTCATCTGTGATTTTTTTCAATATTTTTTTTCTATATTTTCTATTTTTTTTCAATGCAATTTTGTACTTCAGTCAATCCATCCATCACTATGTAGCTTAAGGTAGGTGTAGGGAGTTAGTTAAAGAGGGCGGTTAGTTCGGAAACATTTCACTAGGGCTAACTGTAGGGTATGGGAATTAGCATGAGGTACAGCCTTAGGGACTTTGTGTTATATATAAAAAATATACATAAAAATTATATATATATATATATATATATATATATATATATAAAAAAGTTTATTTAACTACCTACCTATCATCTATTTATATATACACTACAGTTCAAAAGTTTGGGGTCACCCAGACAATTTTGCCTTTTCCATGAAAAATCATACTGTTATCAAATGAGTTCCATAATGATTAGAAAATAAAGTCCAGACATTGAATAGGCTAGAAATAATGATTTTTACTTGAAATAATAATTTTCTCCTTCAAACTTTGCTTTCGACATAGAATGCTCCTTTGCAACAATTCCATCTTTGCAGACCTTTGGCATTCTAGCTGTTAATTTGCGGAGGTAATCTGGAGATATTTCACCCCATGCTTCCAGAAGCTGCTCCCACAAGTTGTATTGGCTTGATGGGCCCGTTTTGTGTACCATACGGTCAAGCTGCTCCCACAACAGCTCAATAGGGTTGAGATCTGGTGACTGGGCTGGCCACTCCATTACAGCTAGAATACCAGCTGCCTGCTTCTTCCCTAAATAGCTTGGAGATGTGCTTTGGGTCATTGTCCTGTTGTAGGATGAAACTGGCTCCAATCAAGTGCTATCCACAGGGTATGAAATGGCATTGCAAAATGGAGTGATAGCCTTCCTTATTCAAAATCCCTTTTACCTTGTACAAATCTCCCATTTTACCAGCACCAAAGCAACCCCAGACCACCACATTACCTCCACCATGCTTGCCAGATGGCGTCAGGCACTCTTCCAGCATCTTTTCAGTTGTTCTGCGTCTCACAAATGTTCTTCTGTGTGATCCAAACACCTCAAACTTTCATTCATCTGTCCATAACACTTTTTTTCCAATCTTCCTCTGTCCAATGTCTGTGTTCTTTTGCCCATATTAACCTTTTCCTTTTATTAGCCAGTCTCAGATATGGCTATTTCTTTGCCACTCTGGCCTGAAGGCTAGCATCCCGGAGTCGCCTCTTCACTGTAGACATTGACACTGGTGTTTTGCGGGTACTATTTAAAGAAGTTGCCAGTTGAGGACCTGTGAGGCGTCCATTTCTCAAACTAGAGACTGTAATGTACTTGTTGCTCAGTTGTGCAGCGTGGCCTCCCACTTCTCTTCAACTCTGGTTAGAGCCTGTTTGTGCTCTCCTCTGATGGAAGTAGTACACACCATTGTAGGAAATCTTCAGTGTCTTGGCAATTTCTCGCATGGAATATCCTTCATTTCTAAGAACAAGAATAGACTGTTGTGTTTCTCATGAAAGTTCTCTATTTCTGGCCATTTTGAGAGTTTAATGGACAAATGTAATGCTTCAGAATCTCAACTAGATCAAAGGAAGGTCAGTTTTATAGCTTCTCTAATCAGCAAAACTGTTTTCAGCTGTGCTAACATTCTTGCACAAGGATTATCAAGGGATTTCTAAACATCCATTAGCCTTCTAACACAGGTATCAAACACAATGTACCATTAGAACACTGGAATGGTGGTTGTTGGAGATAGTCCTCTATACACCTATGTAGATATTGCATTAAAAACCAGACGTTTGAAGCGAGAATAGTCATTTACCCCAATAACAATGTATAGAGCGTATTTCTGTTTAATTTAATGTTAGCTTCATTGAAAAAAAAATGTGCTTTCCTTTCAAAAATAAAAAATAAGGAAATATCTAAGTGACCCTAAACTTTTGAACTGTAGTGCAGCTATATATACTGTATATATATATATATATATATATATATATATATACACAGTATATTACAATAATGAGTACACCCCTCACATTTTTGTTAATATTTTATTATATCTCTACATGGAACAACACTGATGATATGACACTTTGATACAATGTAAAGTAGGCAGTGTACATTTTGCATAACAGTGTACATGTAGTTTGCCCTCTAAATAACTTAACACACAGCCATTAATGTCTAAGCTGCTGGCAACAAAATATGAGTACAGCTCTAAGTGAAAATCGCCAATGTGTCAATATTTTGTGTGGTTAGCATTATGTTCCATCACTGCCTTACGTCTCTTGAGCATTGAGTTCACTAGAGCTTCACTGGAGCCACTTGATCCTCTTCCACTACTCCATGATGACATCACGGAGCTGGTGGATGTTACAGACCTTGCGCTCCTCCACCTTCCATTTGAGGAGGCCCCACAGATGCTCAATAGGGTTTAGGTCTGGAGACATGCTTGGCCAGTCCAGCACCTTTACCTCAGTTTCTTTAGCAAGAAAGTGGTCATTTTGGAGGTGTTTTGGGGGTTATCATGTCGGAATACTGCCCTGAGACCCACTTTACAAAGAGAGAGGATCAAACTTTTCTTCACTATGTCACAGTACATGTTCGTATTCATGGTTCCCTCAATGATCTTTAGCTTCCCACAGCCGGCAGCACTCATGGAACCCCAAACTATGACACTTCCACCATCATGCTTAAAAGGGTTATCCGGCTTATTTTAATTTTTTTTTGTTATTTCACTATTGGGCTTTATTGGGGCAGGTAAGTAGATAGTAACTACCTACCTGCCCTGCTGTTAGCCCCTCTCTCACGGCTCATAGTGGTCATGTGACTGCTCCTGCCGTGATTTTACTGCTTCCTGTGATGATGCACACTCTCTTAGTATAGCTACACCACTTTGGGCTATGGTTAGGGTGAGATTGCTCCTTAGGAAGAGCTCAGTACGGGAGCCAGTCTGGAGCTGGGGTTAGTTAGTGAGTGGACACTTAGAACGATGTGCAGAAAGAAGGAGGACGTGGAGGGGAGAGGTCCTGAGGACTGGAGCCGGAGGAGCTCGTCCTAGGACAAGGAGGAAGATAAGAAAGAAAGGAAGAAGGGGTCTTAGAGTCACAGGAAGTGGGAGATTCACCGGTGTGGGGGGACTAGGCCGCAAAGGGGACTGGCCCCTAGACTAGTGGAGAACAACCAGGCTCAGCTAGCAAAACCGGAGGCTGAGGTATCTTCAGAAGTTGAAGCCACCACCACACGTGAATCCGCTGAAAAGGTGACCACAGAGGGCCAAGGGATCAGGCAGAATAGCCACCCAAAACAAGGTCCGCGGACACCGGCTCAGGGTACTGTGTGTGAGACGCAGAGCAGGAAGGCGAAGCCAGTGTATTAAGACGACCAGGAAAGGGATACAGAAAATGACACCAGTCTTGTACCTCCGAATTACCTGGGGATTGACTGGATCCCATCACCACAGGACTCAGCACTGCAAGGGCAGCATTTGACCGGCCGGCCATCATAATCTGGAACTGACAACTGTGAGTTACTGTGAGTAAAGAACCTATGACTGCATCCCGCTGTGTCCTGGAGTCATTGTCTGCTCCGCCAGCTCCACGTTATTCAAAGCATTCCACTGGCTAACAACTGCCTACGGCTGTCCTGGGGCCCAGCTCCCCATGTGGGGAGCTGTACCATCATTGCTGCCTCATAATCTTCCCTCAACTGTCCTATCTAAGCTGTGTCACCCATACCTGGTCGAATACCACAGGTGGCATCACGATTCATCATTTCCAACTTTAATTTAAAACAACACCACCAGCGTCACGGAGTCGGGCCCTTCCGCCGTGACCCCTCCCTAAAGATAGAAAAGTGGCATGGTTCCAAGTGTCCCCAATGGCCCTGATGGGCATGTCATTATTATGTTGGAATACTGTGGCCCAGTATCTGAAGGGAGGTGATCATGTGCTGCTTCAATATATTAGAGTACATTTTGGCATTCATGGTTACCTCAATAAACTGTAGCTCCGCACAGCTGGCAGCACTCAGCCCCAAACCACGACACTCCCACCACCATGCTTGACTGTAGGCAGGACACATTTGTCTTTGAACTCATCACCTGGTTGCCATCACACACACTTGACACCATCTGAACCAAATACGTTTATCTTGGTCTCATCAGACCATAGGACATGGTACCAGTAATCCATGTCCTAAAGGCCCTGTCACACACAGAGATAAATCTTTGGCAGATCTGTGGTTGCAGTGAAATCATGGGCATATTGTTCCATTTGTACACAGCCACAGACCTGGCACTGATTGTCCACATTTCACTGCAACCACAGCTCTGCCGCAGATTTATCTCTGTGTGTGACAGGACCTTTAGTCTGCTTGTCTTCAACAAACTGTTTATGGGCTTTCTTGTCCATTACCTTTAAAAGAAACTTCCTTCTGGGATGACAACCATACAGGTGAATTTGATGCAGTGTGCGGCATATGGTCTGAGCACTGACAGGTGGACCCCCACGACTTTAATCTCTGCAGCAATTTGGGCAGCATTCATACATCTATTTTGAAAAGACAACCTCTGAATATGACGCTGAGCATGTGCACTCAACTTCTTTGGTCGACCATGGAGGGGTCTGTTCTGAGAGAAAACTGTCTTGTTATACGACTGTATAGTCTTGGCCACCATTCTGAAGCTCAGTTTCAGGGTGATGTAAATCTTCTTATAGCCTAGGCCATCTTTATATAGAGCAATACATTTTTTTTTCAGATACTTAGACAATTCTTGAGGTGCCATGTTGAACTTGCAGTGACCAGTATGAACGAGTATGTAAGCAATAACACCAAATTTAACACACCTGCTCCGTATTAACACCTAAGACCTTGTAACACTAATGAGTCACATGACACTGAGAAAGGAAAGTAGCTGATTGGGCACAATTTAGACATTTAATCTTAGGGGTGTACTCACTTTTCTTGCCAGTAGTTTAGACATTAATAGCTGTGTGTTGAGTTACTTACAGGACACCAAATTTACACTATTATACAAGCTGTACACTGACTACTTTACATTGTATCAAAATATCATATCTTCATTATTGTCCCATGAAAAGATAGTAAAATATTGCCAAAAATGTGTACTCAATTTTTAAAAAAAATTGTTTAAAAGAACTGAGAGTCCTCAGTGGTTGATACCTTTTGATGGCTAACTGAAAAGATGGTAATAATTGCAAGCTTTCGAGACTACTCAGGTCTCTTCATCAGGCATGGTATAACTCAAAATCTGAAGAAAAGAACTGAGAGTCCTCAGTGGTTGATACCTTTTAATAGCTAACTGATTTTGTGATTTTCAAGCATATTTTGAACTCTTCCCATATGGGAGGCATATTTTTAAATGTTGCAAACATCAAACATTTTTATTAATACGGGAACGGGACGGGGTCCTTCTGTTTGCCCACCCAAACAAACCTAGCCTTGATGCTGACCCTAAGAAATGGGCAGCACCCCTTTTCCCCAGTCTAGGAACGGGCCCAGATTTGCTTTACGGCACAGGTACAGGGCTCCACACCTGTTTGTCTCTCAGGGGCCCCACGTCCAGGGGACCCCCGACCCGGAGGATCGCCACCGGTTGCATTGGTGACGGGGCCTCGGCCATCACTTTGCCGCAGGCCCATCCTCCAGTCTGCCTCTCCGGAGGTCGTGAAGCGGAACGGGTCGGTTAAGGGATTATTTACAAGCCCAATAGTTTTTGGGTGGCCTGCAAGTTCTCGGCCTTGTCTCTTTCAGAAGGGGGCAAAACAAAGTCAGTATGGTAGTAAGGGCAGTATGGTCCCAACAGGGACTTTTCAACTTGGCAGCCGGGATCCGCTGCCTTTAACTTTCCTCTTCATATTCCTCCTCCATGGTAACTTCAGAACTGTACAGTGGGGGAGGGGACTGGGGCCGCCTGGGAACACTGCGTCTCTCTCTCCTCTGGACGTCAAGGGCGAACCAGCCCCTCTCCCCACAATGGCGGGTGTAACTGACCAGTTCACCGGGTGCCAGGTCACGGTCCGGGTGACCCATGGGTAGGTGGGGGTCGACATCCCTCCTGGAGACAAAGATCTCGGCCTCCAGGCCAGGGTCGAAAATCAACCCCATCCACGGCGGAGATCAAACTGGCGTACCTGCCCCTCGTACCTCGGGCCCCGTACCTGGTAGGTGGCGGTGCAGAGGTTCTCCTTCTCCTTGATGGTCCGGGCCAGCACCTCCGCCTTCTGCCTCTCACGGGCCGCGATCTCCCGGCCCAACAGGTTTTGCTGATGCTCCCAGTATGGAGTGTCTCCTAGCTCCCTCTGCGCAGGGGTTGGGCCCAGCTGGAGTTCCACTGTGCCGGCTACGACTGGCACCTTCTGAGCTGCGGAACCCCGCTGTGTCGCGGCCTGCTGTGCTGCCTTGCAGCGGCAACCCTGCGACGCCTCAGCCGAGGCCTGGGATCTGGGAACGGCCAGCGCTGCCCGCCGGGCCTCCTTCTGGCAGGGATTCACCTCCATCTTGGCCAAGCGAACTGCCGTGACCTTGGGCAGCTGGGGCACGGTCACTTCCGGGACCGGCGGGATCACATCAGGAGCGGGCACCCTCCGGGAATCAAGCTTCCAGGGAAGCGGGATCGGTGCGGGCCAAACAAGCGGCCGTCCGCGGGCTGCTTCTCCAGGAGGGTCCTCACAGGCGGACGGAACAGAATCCGCTGCCAGTGTCGGGGCAGCGGACCGAGCGGGGAAGCAGCGGCAACCGGCACGGGCGGTGAAAGAAGCAACATGGAGGGCAGGGGTAGACCGGGTCCCTCAGCCGCAGCGGCCGGTCCCTCAGGGACATAGGGGTGTGGGTCGCTTACCCGCTCTACAAAATCTGCCTCCACTTCTCGCACCCGCACGGCTATCTCCTCCATCTCGGCCACCCATCGTTCCGTTAGGAACCGCACCTGGACTTGCAAGCGGCAACACATGAGGGTCATCCGGGATTCCACCCACGCCGCTGTTCCAGGCGCGGGCTCTGGGAATTCTGGCTTGCCTGACGGGGCGGACATGATGTACTGTCGGGGTCCAGGAACACAACGGGTGGCAGAGTCCTGGAGTCCCTGCCCTTTATCCCTTCGGTCATATGGGACAAAGTCTTCACCCGCCCCCCTTGGTCTTTTCGGAGCACTCTGTTTTCTTTCTGCGCCGCTCTGTTCTCAGGGGGCGGGACTTTACTTTTCGCGCCCTTTTGCTTGGAGAAGACGGCTTGGGCGGGAAACTTCACACCACAGGATGGTGACAAGATGGCGGATTCTGAAATTTTTCAGCGGGACGCCGCTGACGATAACTTCAAGGCGCACTTCCACAGGTAAGTGGAAGATGGGTTCAATCCTGTTCGTGACGCCAGAAGAGTCGATGTGTACCGCCCCGGGGCTCGGCCAGCTGCCGAGCCGCTCGGATCTGTGCTCGTCGGTGGGTGTCTCGAGCTCCTCACGGACCCGGGGATCACGTCGCTCTGAAAGGGGCTTGGCGCTACACGTAGGGACTTCGGTGGGGAGGTCCACGGCCGGAGCCGCGGTTGTTTGTACTGGATTTGAGTTCATGATGCCACCCACGGGTTGTGGTGAATGGATGGACACCACCGCTGCCGTTGACTATGCTCCCGGGGACGGTGTTGCGCAGCTTGGTGTTGACCCCTCCGTGGGTAAGGGGAATGATGGTCCCGAGGGCCCGAGGGAGGTGCTGAGGCGGGGGAATGGATGGTGCTGGCGTGTCGGTGCGGTGCGGCGCGGTGTGCGGCCCGAAGGCACTGTTGTACTCACTATTACAAACATGCTGGAGTCTCTGGTAAACCAAACAAGATGGTGAACGATGCCCGCAGCCGGCTGTGTTTTTCACCCTTCTCAGGTTGGTGGTTTCCGCCTTTCTCCTGCACCTCACTTGTGGAGAAATGATAACTCCTATGCCTGAGCAATGGTAGTCTGCTCCCCAGCCTGGTGTGTGCAGGGAGAGCCCTTTTTGCCCGCAGACGCTGGCCCGTCGGGTCTCTATGCCTGGGCGGTGGCTTTACCCTAATGGTTGGGCTGTTGTCTTCAGTCGGGTCTTAGGTGGGAAAGGGCCTAAAGTCCAGTCCTCAATCAGTTGATTTGACTCAGCCCAGTTGTTTCTGGGCCTCGTACTGGGTCTGAGTACCCCTCCTGGTGCTCCGGTTTCCAATCGGTTCCCCGGTTCGGTAATGGCGGGCCATCGCCCGTCCCCGGTCCCTACGGTTCCAGCGGCTGTAATCCCAGCTCCTGCAGGTGGCCACCACCGTCTGCCTCCTTGCCAGAGGTGACTGAGCTCCAACCCAGACACCTGTTGTAGACTATGACAGACCTGGACGCAGGTCTGCCCTTGAACTTCACTCCACTCCACTGTCAAGACTCATCTACTATTTTTTCCCGCTTCCGGGCCTGTGAACTCCTCGGTGGGCGGAGCCAACTGCCTGGCTCCGCCCCCCTGGTGTGAACGTCAAACCCGGAGGGAGGTGACAAGGGTTTTGTAGTTTGGCTGCTGTCACCTTATTAAGGGGGGGTGTTTGTGTAAGGCCTACCTGTGACAACTTGGCTAGTCCAGGGCGTCACAGAAGCATGGACCTTTATTCCAAGTGGCCCTATATAATGCTTTTGTATTGGACCAAAAAACTGGAAACCAAGGATCTTACCTTGAGTTCCAAAAAAAATAATAAAACATCTTTGGAGACCAAGGGAGGGTGGGGGAAGAATTTTCTAATGAGGCCAGCAGAATTGTCCCCAGTCAGCATTTTCCCTGAGAAGGGACACCAGCAACGAAAAAAAGCCGACCTCAAAGAGATGCAGGGTATGCTACAAAGATGGAGTCAGGATGGATACCATTTACCAGTGTCCTAAAAAACATGGCCTGTGCATTAGGGAATGATTTCCTTGCTACCACACATTCCTAGAATAACTGGATTTATTTTTTTGTTTTTACCCTTGCCACCTTCTGCCATTTTCGCTTTGTTAACTTTTTTTTGCATCTAATCAGCGCCGTCTTCTCTCTCTTCTGGAGCGATCAACCGGATGTGAGCGGCAGCCACAGCGCTTACTTCCTGTTGATTAGCGCATTTGTCCGGAGGTGAGGAGAGAGAAGCTGGTAGTGATTGGGTGTAGTGCTCATGTGACATCACAACCTCACATGAACCCCAGGAGTCCAAACCCAGACACCCCTGGAACGGCATCACCACTGGATGTGAGTATAGATTTTTTTATTTTAGATGAGGGAAACATTTGGAATGGGAAGGGCTTGTCTTAGGGTACCTTCACACTTTAGCGATGCAGCAGCGATCCGGCCAGCGATCTTACCTGGTCAGGATCGCTGCTGCATCGCTACATGGTCGCTGGTGAGCTGTCAAACAGGCAGATCTCACCAGCGACCAGTGACCAGCCCCCAGCCAGCAGCGACGTGCAAGCGACGCTGCGCTTGCACGGAGCCGGCGTCTGGAAGCTGCGGACATTGGTAACTAAGGTAAACATCGGGTATGGTTACCCGATGTTTACATTAGTTACCAGCGCACACCACTTAGCTTTGCTCTCCTAGCTACAGTACACATCGGGTTAATTAACCCGATGTGTAATGCAGCTACATGTGCAGAGAGCAGGGAGCCGCGCACACTGCTTAGCGCTGGCTCCTTGCTCTCCTAGCTACAGTACACATCGGGTTAATTAACCCGATGTGTAATGCAGCTACATGTGCAGAGAGCCGGAGCCGGCAGCACAGGCAGCGTGAGAGCTGCGGAGGCTGGTAACTAAGGTAAATATCGGGTAACCACCTTGGTTACCCGATGTTTATCTTGGTTACAGCTTACCACAGCTGCCAGATGCCGGCTCCTGCTCCCTGCTCGCTTCATTTCGTCGCTCTCTCGCTGTCACACACAGCGATCTGTGTGTCACAGCGGGAGAGCGCCTTTGAAGAAAACGAACCAGGGCTGTGTGTAACGAGCAGCGATCTCGCAGCAGGGGCCAGATCGCTGCTCAGTGTCACACACAGCGAGATCGCTAATGAGGTCACTGCTGCGTCACAAAAAACGTGACTCAGCAGCGATCTCGGCAGCGAGCTCGCTGTGTGTGAAGCACCCCTAAGTAGTGAACAACCCCTTTAAATTACCTAAATGAATGTGTTTTGTAATCTATACACTAATTACTTTATTATTGTCAGTGTGAATGCTGCTTATCTTGGTCAGGCAGTAGAGTAGTCCTGTCAGCTAGCAGTGCAGCCTGTTTTGTCATTATATATTCTAAAAAGATAAAATTAGAATGTTTTATAAAGTCATATGTGTATGTGGCGCTCCTGTGGCTTCAGTCGCCACAGAGTATTGCGCCCAAATTTGGGTGTAATGCTAAACCCGGATCCTGAGGAAGTCAGTCCTGTTTTCACCACTTACACACTCAAATACACACCAGGTTGCCCTGTTCCCACTGGGGACTGGGCTAGGTGGGGTAATAAAGGGGTTGCCTACAGAGTAGCATTTAGAGGCTGCCCTCATACATGGGCCCCAGTCCCAGTTAGGACCTGGGAGGGGGGAAGTGCAGCCAGCAGGGGGAGTCAGGAGCCAACACAACAGTTAGAGAGTTCTCCAGCAGAAGAGCAATGGAGCAGACGTGCCTCAAAGGTGCTCCGGTGGGAAGGAGGAAAAGTGCCCACAGTTGCTGTGGGGAGAGTGCATCTGCTCCCCTCGGAACCGGCACCACACAAGGTGACAGGACCCTAGGGAAGATCCTACTCCACGTTGGTTTTCCAGAATCTGCCTGGTCGGGGAAAGTTTCAAGCTTCCCTTGCCACAAAGTGCCCTAAAGCACAGTGCTAGAGAGGATCTGGGGCCTCGCTTCAAGCCGGATCCCATATCGGAACTGCGACACCTGCATATAGGGACAAGAGTACTATTCGTGAAAACCCGGGTCCCCTTGTAGCTTCAAGCCTGAGGATCCGCAGACAGGCGCTAAAAGGACGAAACCCACCGAACACTACACCGGACTCATCTCTAAAGGGATTCGGGTTCAACGGAGCCCATCATAGCAAGTGACCGGTATTACCTGGGTGAGCGGCACATCACAAAAGTGGGTAAACAACCTGGAACCGCAGCCATAGACTCTGTTTCCTCATTACCGGCACCGCTGATCAGCGCTTCGGCGCCCGCCATTACTACTCCCCTCGTCATCCTCCCCGGATCCCGCTCCACCTGTGGGGAGCAATACCATCCATAGCTGCTACCACCATCTGCCCCGGAGGATAGTGACACCAGTGGCGGCAGATTCCCTGTCCACATACTACAGGTGGCATCATGACATTCACCTCATTACTACCCCCAACATCTCTCCCCTGCGATCTTCTGTACGCCTTAGTGCAATAGAGCCGGCCTAGGCTGCCCATGACGACGAAATTCGACGAGTAGGTTAACAGCCTGCCCCATGGGGCGCTACTTGTACATTTACCTGTTGTCTTCATTCTCAATAATACGTTTATATCTTTCCAATTCATTTTCCAAGGATTGCTGGTATATTACCAGCTGACGGCAGTCATTTGTGTACTTCTCTAAATTCCTTTCGGCTTCTTCCATCCCTTTCCTAAGCACTTCTATCTGCTCGTTGTACAGCTGTATCTCATCGTCATAGCTTTCTTGGGTATTTTTAATGGCTTGTTCTAGCATGGAAGTCTATGAAAAAAAAGGAAACAATGTCTCGTCAGAGAATATTCACCTTGCTCATGCATTAAAGGGAGCCTGTCATCTGATATATGCTGCTCAAACCATGGGCAGCATGTATCAGGCACTGGCTGTATAATCACAGCCAGGTATGTTTCACTCTGAAATGCTGCGGTGTTTGAGAAATATATATATATATATATATATATATATATATATATATATATATTTATATATATATCGTATTTTTCAGATGAACAGGATTATAAGACACACCCCAAATTTAGAGAGAGAAAAATGGTACAAAGAAAGTTTTGGTGAACATGGGGTCCATCTTAAAATCCGGTTGTATGTTACTGGGTGGGTGGCAGCAGTGTAGATCGGGGTCGCAGGGAAGCAGGGGTGGTGGTGGAATAGGTGTGGCGAGAGTCTCAGCTATGTTGCAGGCACTGTGAGGCAGGAGCGATCCTCGGGGATTGTAGGTATCAAAATGTTGGTGGTGCGGGCTTCAAAGAAATAGCGCCCGGAGTTGATGCTTGCACAGATTAAGATCTTGGTTTAATGAAGAGCCGAGAACTCATCTGCAAAAATGCCACCTCCAGGTGGCATTTTCCTAAAGTCGCCTGCTGGAAGGTCAATGGGCGGCAGGAGACGCATGCGTAGATGAACTCTCGGCTTGCCGAGAGTTCAATCTGTGCAACCGCCAACTCCAGGCACCAATACTTTGAAGCCCGCACCGCCGACATATTCTTTAATCGTGGGAATGGCTCTTGCATCGCCGGGATACTCGCAGCATCACTCTACTCCTGCCACCCCCATCTGAGCCTGAACTAGTGCACTCCCCTGCCGCTGGTAACCAGATTATAAGACGCACCCCCCATTTTCATCCCACATTTTTGGGAGGAAGAGTGCGTCTTATAATCCGAAAAATACGGTACTTGTAATAGCTGCTGGGGACTGAACTGCACTGTGCACTAGTTGTACATGTGTTCCCGAGTGGCTTTTTCCTGCTTTCTGACAGTGACTGACAGGTCTCTGCTTACATGCATATATAAGCAAAGATCTGTTAATCACTGTAAGAAAGCAGGAAGAAGCCACCCAGGACACGCCTGTACTACTAGTCACCCACGTTGCTCGATTCCCAGCAGCTATGAAAAGTATGTTTTTCTCTGAATCTCTGCAGCATTTTAAAGGGAAACATACAGTACAGACCAAAAGTTTGGACACACCTTCTCATTCAAAGAGTTTTCTTTATTTTCTTGACTCTGAAAATTGTAGATTCACATTGAAGACATCAAAACTTTGAATTAACACATGTGGAATGAAATACTTAACAAAAAAGTGTGAAACAACTGAGAATATGTCTTATATTCTAGGTTCTTCAAAGTAGCCACCTTTTCCTTTGATTACTGCTTTGCACACTCTTGGCATTCTCTTGATGAGCTTCAAGAGGTAGTCACCGGAAATGGTCTTCCAACAGTCTTGAAGGAGTTCCCAGAGATGCTTAGCACTTGTTGGCCCTTTTGCCTTCACTCTGCGGTCCAGCTCACCCCATCAGTCTCCTTCTTAAGGGGGCTTTACACGCTGCGACATCGCTAATGCTGAGTCGTTGGGGTCACGGAATTGGTGACGCACATCCGGCCGCATTAGCGATGTTGCGTGTAACATTGATGAGCGATTTTGCATCGTTGCAAAAACGTGCAAAATCGCTCATTGGTGACATAGGGGTCCATTTTCAATTATCGTTACTGCAGCAGTAATGATGTAGTTCGTCGCTCCTGCGGCAGCACACATCGCTCCGTGTGATGCCGCAGGAACGAGGAAGCTCTCCTTACCTGCCTCCCGGCCGCTATGAGGAAGGAAGGAGGTGGGCTGGATGTTACGTCCCGCTCATCTCCGCCCCTCCGCTTCTATTGGGTGGCCGCTCAGTGATGTCGCTGTGACGCCGCACGGACTGCCCCCCTTAGAAAGGAGGCGGTTCGCCGGTCACAGCGACGTCGCCGGGCAGGTAAGTATGTGTGACGGGTCTGGGCGATGTTGTGCGGCACGGGCAGCGATTTGCCCGTGTCGCACAACAGATGGGGGCGGGTACCCACACTAGCGATATCGGGACCGATATCGCAGCGTGTAAAGTAGCCTTTAGTCAAATAGCCCTTACCCAGCCTGGAGGTGTGTTTGGGGTCATTGTCCTGTTGAAAAGTAAATGATGGTCCAACTAAACGCAAACCGGATGGAATAGCATGCCGCTGCAAGATGCTGTGGTAGCCATGCTGGTTCAGTATGCCTTCAATTTTGAATAAATCCCAAACATTGTCACAAGCAAAGCACGCTGCTTCACGGTGGGAACCAGGCATGTAGAGTTCATCTGTTCACCTTTTCTGCGTTGCAAAAAGACACGGTGGTTGGATCCAAAGATCTCAAAGTTGGACTCATCAGACCAAAGCACAGATTTCCACTGGTCTAATGTCCATTCCTTGTGTTCATTAGCTCAAACAAGTCTCTTCTGCTTGTTGCCTGTCCTTAGCAGCGGTTTCCTAGCAGCTATTTTACCATGAAGGCATGCTGCACAAAGTCTCCTCTTAACAGTTGTTCTAGAGATGTGTCTGCTGCTAGAACTCTGTGTGGCATTGACCTGGTCTCTAATCTGAGCTGCTGTTAACCTGCGATTTCTGAGGCTGGTGACTCGGATAAACTTATCCTCCGCAGCAGGAGTGACTCTTGGTCTTCGTTTCCTGGGGCGGTCCTCATGTGAGCCAGTTTCTTTGTAACGTTTGATGGTTTTTGACACTGCACTTGGGGACACTCAAAGTTTTCCCAATTTTTCGGACTGACTGACCATCATTTCTTAAAGTAATGTTGGCCACTTGCTTTTTAGACTTGTGCAAAACACAACTGATGATCCCAACCCCATTTATAAGGCAAGAAATCCCACTTATTAAACCTGACAGGGCACACCTTTGAAGTGAAAACCATTTCCGGAGACTACCTCATGAAGCTCATCAAGAGAATGCCAAGAGTGTGCAAAGCAGTAATCAAAGCAAAAGGTGGCTACTTTGAAGAAGCTAGAATATAAGACATATTTTCAGTTGTTTCCCACTTTTTTGTTAAGTATTTCATTCCACATGTGTTCATTCATTGTTTTGATGCCTTCAATGTGAATCTACAATTTTCAGAGTCATGAAAATAAAGAAAACTTCTTGAATGAGAAGGTGTGTCCAAACTTTTGGACTGTAGCAAATAAGAAAACGTAATTTTGGCATTCTTGGATTTTCTTGTTTACAGTGTTTATCGATCTGGTTAATCATTTTAATATTTTGATAGTTCGGACTTTTCTGAATGCTTTGATACCACATATGTGTATTTTTTTATCTTTATTTTTAATGGGGCAAAAAGGGGGTGATTTGAACTTTTTTGTGTTTTTTTGAATTTTTTTATAATTTTAAACTTTTTTTTTTTAACTTTCATTGATTTTAATAATCCCCTAAGGTCCCATATGCACGCATGCATTTCCTTCCCCTGGAAAGTCTATGAGATTTCAGTTTTGCTATGCACATGTTGCTTTTTTTTTGGGCTGCAGTTTTGTGATGACCACAAAGATGCCGCATGTCAACTCTTTTTGCGTTTTTCACCCATTGTTGATAAAGAAAAGCATCAAAAACGCATGGAAAATACATGCAATTTTGGGCAACAGTCTACGTTTTTGTGACCACAGGGTGCAGTTTTGCAGTGAACAGAAAACTGCAGCATGCAGATATAGCCTTAAGGGACTATAAACTGCGACTGTCTGATCACTTGTGTTATATACAGCAATCCTATAGCATTGCTGTATACAGTGTGTCCACCCATATCCTGTCCACTGTCATTAACTTGAGAACGGCAGCGGCTATAGGCATAGAAGTGGTGTCTAGGTATAGTAAAGTAGCCATGCGCTATGCAACGAAACCACCTATAGCACCACCTGGTGGAAAACAATGGCGTTAGCATTTTTATCTTGAAAACGGAACAAGATAGAGAAAAAAAAGTGAATCTACAAAGTTGTAGGGCATCATCAATTTAATACGAATCGACACCTTGCATACCGAAATGCAATGATTAAAACGTGTAAAACACACAAGGCTGCGGATGTGAAGCGATACCTCATGGAGACCTTCCTACTAGTCATTGGGTATGGTGGCTGCGTGGAGTGGCCTACACGCTCACCTGACCTGACCCCATTGGACTTCTTTCTCTGAGGTCACATCAAACAGCAGGTGTATGCGACCCCTCCACCAACATTGCAGGACCTACGACGACGTATCACAGATGCTTGTGAAAACGTGTCACCTACTATATTGCACAACGTGCAGCAAGATACAGTATGCTGTCCAGAGTCCAGATGTGCATTGCAGCTGACGGTGGCCACTTTGAGCATCAAAGTTAAATGAGCGCCATATGCGTGACCAGCATTCAATGGTTTGGTGGGGTCATGGGTTTCATATCATAGCATTTCTGTATGCAAGGTGTCGATTTGTATTGAATTGATGATGCCCTACAATTTTTAATTCCCCTTTTTTACTCTAGTAGCACATGGCTACTTTACTATACCTAGACACCACTTCTATGCCTATAGCTGCCGCCGTTCTCAAGTTAATGGCAGTGAACAGGATATGGGTGGACACACTGTATACAGCAATGTTATAGCAGATATCACAATCACCTTTGAAGACCAGCCACAGGCAAGGCATTAAAAGAGCTCTGCTATGACAAGTACATAGGTCTTCAGCAGACCCCCTGCTGTCATAGCAACCAATCAGCGACCCACAAGGGCAAGGGTGCTGAGTGCCAGAACGTCACTAGGGTAGTAAACTAAAACAGTCAGAACTTAATCAAATGCAACTTAGCTTCTTTCATTTTCCTCCTGCCCCTTCTTTTCTGTTTTTTGTTTATTGCTCATATTCCAGGGGACAAGTCATCTCTGGATTCTAGCAGACAGTAGCAGTAGAGTGCTGTAGAAATATGTATATGCTGTATGTCCCCTAGGGGCCTCTAGGGGTCTCTCTTCTTGTATGTGTTCACAAGCAAGTGGGAACTCGCTGTTACTGCAGACAGAGTGCAGGCAGCAGGGAGAGATGCAATGGCTGACAATACCACCTAATAAATAGCCTGAAGATCTCCACTGAGTGTGATTACTGAGAGGCACAACAACAGAACAAGTCCTATGGGCCATTGTGCAAACTTTAGATAGGGGCCCCAACCCCAATGGACCCCTGTAGTAACGTCCTCCACCCTGTAGTAATATCCCCCATCCTGTAATGATAGTCCTCATCCTGTAATAATGGCCCCCATCTTGGCCTCTTTATTTAGTAATGTCCCCCATTCTGGTCCCTTCATTTACTAATTTCGGCACCTCCAGCCTTACAGCACTTCTAATGCTGCAGAGGGAAACCTGTCATCAGTAGCCACAATGTGAACACAGACAGTTCAGGCTAGCAGCACAACAAAGTCACTGGTCCAAACCGTCAATCCATCTGGACCAGTGGCTTTGTTGTGTGGCTAGCCTGCACTGTCTGTGTTCATAATGTGGCTACTGATGACAGGTTTCCCTTTGCAGCATTGGAAGCACAGTGAGGCTGGAGGTGTCCGAAATTAGTAAATGAAGGGACCAGAAAGGGAGACAGGACGAGGACTATCATTACAGGATGGGGGATATTACTACAGAATGGAGGACATTACTACAGGGGCCCATTGGGGTTGTAGTGTCTGTCCTCCAGTAATCTGGAAATTTGGTAGCTGAGCGCTTCCTAAGGAGATTTTTGGGGCTCAAGAAATGTTTTTTCAGTTATTCTCTGTGACTTCAGATTGCTCAATCATAACATAATGCACACTGAGAAAAGCAGTTGAGAATGTAGTCTGCAAGTCTGCAAAATGAATATTGCTTTGTAACGTGACTGCATATTCATATTGGAAATATAAGGAAATCCTTACAGTGTGCACATTTCACACCAACACATTTTAACAATTTACAGTCATATAATGTGACTGCAGAGATTTCTGGTGAGTCTGTAAAACTCCTGTAATGCAGATGTTGTAACAACCCCTTGAATGTTCATCTCATGGGAAGAAGTGCCCTGCTATGATTACACTACACCAAAATGTATGGGTTTATACTGTGCTGTGTGTTTTAAAACCACATCTTAAAGGGGTTGTCAAGTCTAGAATGACAAGTTTGCAGTCCCTCTGTGTGTCACTCTGTGAGACTACAGATTTGTGAATCCTCCCAGTGCACTCACTGTGCGCTGCGAGGATTCTCTGGTGTCTGTGCCGGGAATGGCGGTCAAGTATGCCATATGCAAAGTTCAAGCTAGAACCAGTCTAGGGGCACCACCTCAGTCAATACAAGTGCATTAAGCGAGGCCGTACCCACTAAGTGAGTTCTGACCAGGAGTCTGCATATCGCATACTTGACCACCATGAGTGCGCTGGAGGATTCACAGGTCTGCATTCAGAGGGGACACATAGACAGACTGCAGACTTGTCATTCCAGACCGGACAACCCCTTAAAGACACATGACTTAGACCTTGGGTTACATGTGTGGCACAGGATGAGAACGCAGGGTCTGAATGAACGAAGATGAACTCATGAGCCACAGCCCTGATCACGCCTCAAAAAATAGAGATATTTACTTATTTATTGATAAATCACTTCTTATTTTGTTTTGAGGCAACAATCTTTTTCATGTTTTGTTTTCAGTCTAACAATCTTTGTATCTTTTTAGGCTATTACAATAAAAACAAACGTTTTACGCCTGGATTTTGATCAGGTTGTACTACTGCAAAAATAACACGAGATGGCAGCAAAGCATAGACGTTGTGCTTCTATATCCCACCAAGAGGTTTCAATGCCTTTTCTCTTCTGGTACAGCTAGTACTAATAATTATAATGTTAAATTTATCAAATTTGGCAAAAGAATTTCGTCCCGAGAGAGTATATTGTTAAAAAACACATGTCATGATGATTACATACTGGTTTAATTGATATAACTGCTACCATACCAATGGAGAACTATAAAATGTACTAGTTGTATATATACAGTATAATTTAAAAAAAAGTATCAAAAATATATAATTTAGATTGTTTAACATTTCTGGTCATTTGCAAAATCTCTGCTCTTTGTCACTACTCATTAAAAAAAATAGACAATCTTCAAATACATTGGTCCCATGAAGGTCCCAAGAGCGTGAACCTCTTTTTGCAGTAGTTTTCCAGTATGGTTAATAGAGAGGAGTCTTTAATGTCTCTATACCCTAAGGCTATGTGCGCACTGGGAAATGGAATTTTCTTGAGAAAATTCCGCATGCTCTCAAAGATTACCGCACCCGCGGTAAAAAACCGCGGGAAACCGCACCCGAAAACCGCATGCGGTTTTCCGCGGTTTGCTGCGGTTTTACCGCGGTATTATTCGCGGTATTGCCGCGGTTTTGCCGCGTGCGGGTTTGAATGTGCTTTATTGCATTCAATGCAATAAAGCACATTGAAAAAAAAAAAAAAAGTCATTTAATTCTGATAGTAGATAGACAGAAGAATAGATAGAGGGATAGATAGATAGACAGACAGAGGGATAGATAGATAGATGACAGATCGCTGCATTTCCCACGGTCAGCAGTGAGTTCACATTACCGGCCGTGGGAAATGATCGGTAATTACCTCTGCTGTCTGCTGCTTTCATTCAGCGCTGTGTCTGTGACAGTCGCGGCTGGATGGAAGCAGCGCAGGACCTGTGGATTACGTCGGAGTGGTGGATTACGCCGGAGCTTTGGTGCGGGAGGGGTTAATAAAATGGTGAACGAGGCTTGTTTGTTTTATTTAAAATAAAGGATTTTTCTGTGTGTGTGTTTTATTCACTTTACTTACGGGTTGATCATGTCAGCTGTCACATAGACGCTGCCATGATCAAGCCTGGAGTTAATGGCGGTGGTCCCCCACCATCATTAACCCCTTGTATTACCTTGCTGCCACTGCTACACGGCGGCAAGAAGAGCCGAGGACACGCCGGTTCTGCCGCATAATGTATGCGACAGTCCCGGGGCAGCTGCGGCTGATATTCTCGGCTGCGGGAGGGGGAGTGAGGCGGGGGACATTATCCCTGCCCCTCTCCCTCCCCAGCCTGAGAATACCGGGCCGCCGCTGTGTGCTTACCTCGGCTGGACGGTAAATATGCAGCGGAGCCCACGTTCTTTTTTTTCTATATTTCCGTTTTCTTTCTATGTGTGTTCTATGTGTCTGTGTCTATGTGTTCTATGTCTGTGATGTCTGTGTGTCTGTGATGTGTGTGTGTTTACTCTCTGCTCCGCTTCCTCTTCCTGTAATGACATCACTTCCCTGCAAACCGCAGACAGGCGATGTACATTACCGGAGGTAAACCGCGAAATACCGCAGGGAATAACGCAGGAAAACGCAGTGAACCGCACAGAATTTGCTGCCTGCGTTATTCCCTGCGGGATTTCATGATTAACATTGGAGTCAATGGAGTGAAATCCCGCAGCGATGTGCGGAAAAGAAGTGACATGCACTTGTTTTTGCTGCGGGATTCTCGCAGCAAAACATGCAGCTGTCAAATTCCGCCCAGTGCGCACAGGATTTTTTTTCTCCATAGGATTTGCTGGTGATTCACTGCAGAGATGTTATGAACATTTTTGTGCAGCGAAACATGCAGCAAATCCGCGGAAAATCCGCGGCAAAATCCGGTAAGTGCGCACATAGCCTAATAGGGATGTGTTAATGGACAGTCCCTATCCCCCTATAAAAGTTTATAGAATTAATCTATAGAATATATTCAGTTTTACAGCTCCAATCTAGAGATGAGCAAACCCAAACGGTAAAGTTCGGGGTGAGTACCGGATACCAGGAGTTCGGGTCTCAGACTCAGACTTTTGACTGTATGTCCGGTCTTGGCAGAAGGTGGTGAGGATTTGGACATGTGGCTTCAAGGATATGGCAGAGTAAAAGGTTAATCCGTGGCAGTGGAATTCCAGTACGAGGGAAAGTGTGATGTTGTTTACAGTGATGGATAGATCTTGTAGTGGAGTTAAGTTTGATGGAGGAAATATTATGAGTATGTTTTTTTCCACATTAAGTTTTAGAAAGCATGATGAGAAGAAGGAGCATATGGCTGATAGACACTCTAGTAACCTGGACACCAGAGAAGTAACGTCTGGGCCACAGAGGTATATCTGGGTATCATCAGCGTATATATGATACTGGAAGCCAAGTGATTTTATAAGTTGTACCAGGCCAAAGGTATAGATGGAGAAAAGAAGGGATCCCAAGACAAAACCTTGAGGGACATCAACAGAAAGAGGGAGGGATCAGGAGCTAGTATGGGAATGGGAGACACTAAATGTGTGGTTAGTGAGGAGATCGAGGAAAGGGTTAGGTCTTTGATTGCAAGGGAAGAGAGGATTTGGAGTAAGAGGAAGTGATTGAGTGTGTTTAATGGCAGAAGATAGGACTAGAAAAAGGAATATAGAGAATTGTCTGTTTGTTTTTTAGTAAGTCATTGGCAGTTTTGTTTAGGGAAGTTTCAGTGGAGTGGTAGAGATGGAAGTCTAATTGTAGGTTGTGGAAGAGAGAGCTGAAAGGAAGGTTCAATGTAGACATGTTGTTCGAACAGTTTTGAGGGGAACAGGAATAGCAATATGGGACTATTGTTGGATGTGATATTAAAGTTTTTATCTTACATAGTGTACAGCTTGTTTCCAACTGCCTGGCCGAGTGTGCACAATACTTACATTCCAGAAGAGAAGTTAAGTACTGAGATTCCAGCCATCTCTCTCCAGCTTATTGATTTTTAAGAAGCAGATATCTGCTTACCTCCCTTTCATCTTCTGACCATCTGATGATACAAATCTTACAAAATCCCCTGTCCAGTATCATCTGCATCTCCCAGAGCAATTCTGTTAATCCCAGCTCTTAAGCTGGGGTCACACTAAGCGACAGCGACAACGACATCGCTGTTACGTCACCATTTTCTGTGACGTAACAGCGACCTTGTAAGTTGCTGTTATGATCGCTGCTTAGCTGTCAAACACAGCAGAAGCAGCAGCGATCATAACGACGCTGTGCTACATGTGCAGAGAGCAGGGAGCCGCGCTTAGCGCTGGCTCCTTGCTCTCCTAGGTACAGTACACATCGGGTTAATTAACCGATGTGTGCTGCAGCTACATGTCACAGTGCAGAGAGCAGGGAGCCGCGCACACTGCTTAGCGCTGGTTCCTTGCTCTCCTTGCTACAGTATACATCGGGTTAATTACCCGATGTGTACTGCAACCACATGTGCACAGAGCAGGAGCCGGCACTAGCAGCAAGAGCGGCGGAGGCTGGTAACGAAGGTAAATATCGGGTAACCAGGGAAAGGGCTTCCCTTGGTTACCCGATGTTTACGCTGGTTACAGCTTACCGCAGCTGCCAGACGCCGGCTCCTGCTCCCTGCTCGCTTCATTTCGTCGTTCTCTCGCTGTCACACACAGCGATGTGTGTGTCACAGCGGGAGAGTGACGACCAAAAAATGAAGCTGGACATTCAGCAACGACCGGCGACCTCACAGCAGGGGCCAGGTCGTTGCTGGATGTTACACACAGCGACAGCGACGGGACGTCGCTGCAACGTCACAGAAAATGGTGACGTAGCAGCGACGTCGTTGTCGTTGTCGCTGTGTGTGACACCAGCTTTACTGTCTTCAGCTGTGAGCTTGTTCAAATTCCCTGTTATCTCTGTATGTAAAAACTGTAATCATTGTTTAGGAGGCTGAACAAGCCAATTATAGCTGAATGTGTTAGGGGTGCTTCACACACAGCGAGATCGCTACTGAGATCGCTGCTGAGTCACGGTTTTTGTGACCTCATTAGCGATCTCGCTGTGTGTGACACTGAGCAGCGATCTGGCCCCTGCTGTGAGATCGCTGCTCGTTACACACAGCCCTGGTTCGTTTTTTTATTGTTGCTCTCCCGCTGATAAGCACACATCGCTGTGTGTGACAGCGAGAGAGCAACAATCCTGAATGTCCAGGGAGCAGGAGCCGGCGTCTGACAGCCTGCGGTAAGCTGTAACCAAGGTAAACATCGGGTAACCAAGGTGGTTACCCGATATTTACCTTCGTTACCAGCCTCCGCAGCTCTCACGCTGCCAGTCCCGGCTCCTGCTCCCTGCACACACAGCTAAGCGGTGTGCGCTGGTAACTAATGTAAACATCGGGTAACCATACCCGATGTTTACCTTAGTTACCAGTGTCCACAGCTTCCAGACGCCGGCTCGGTGCAAGCGCAGCGTCGCTTGCACGTCGCTGCTGGCTGGGGGCTGGTCACTGGTCGCTGGTGAGATCTGCCTGTTTGACAGCTCACCAGCGACCATGTAGCGATGCAGCAGCGATCCTGACCAGGTCAGATCGCTGGTCGGATCGCTGCTGCATCGCTAAAGTGTGAAGGCACCCTTAGGGTACCTTCAAACTTAAGCGACGCTCCAGCGATCCCACCTGCGATCTAACCTAACAGGGATCGCTGGAGCTTCGATACATGGTCGCTGGTGAGTTGTCAATCAGGCAGATCTCCACAGCAATCAGAGATTAGCCACCAGCCACCAGCAACCCATGTAACGACGCTGTGCTTCGTAACCATGGTACACATCGGGTTACTAAGCAAAGCGCTTTGCTTATAGTTACCCGATGTGTACCTTGGCTATGTGTGCAGGGAGCAGGGAGACGGCTTCTAGAAGCTGCGGACGCTGGTTACCCGATGTGTACCTTGGTTACCAGCGTCCGCAGAAGCCGGCTCCCTGCCCCCTGAACATTCAGATCGTTGCTCTCTCGCTGTCAAACACAGCAATGTGTGCTTCACAACGGGAGAGCAACGAGCAAAAAATGAACCAGAGCAATGTGTAACGGGTAGCGATTTCACAGCAGGGGCTAGGTCGCTGCTTAGTGTCACACACAGCGAAAACGCTGATGAGGTCACTGGTACATCACAAAACCTGTGACTCAGCAGCAATCTCGCTATGTGAGAAGTACCCCTTACAGTAGAACTAGAAATCTCAGCACAATCTCATCAAAGGCTACCGCTCTGCTTTTGATGAGAAATGTCATTCAAGGGGGAGTTCTCGCCTTGCTATAAATCAGAAAATATGTAGACTACAGAATTTTGAGCCACTGAAGAGACATACCCCTTTAAAGTTGAGGGGGCAACTGACAAAAATATGTACCTGTCCAAAATCCCCACATATGCCTGTAAAGATTTCCCTTCATTCCCTGTTACTTAAAGGGGCAACATTATTTGAATATCGGAACAAGAACATTTTTTTAGAGTTAAAAGTGCATGTATGATAAAATGTAAACGTGTGCCTGGTCAGGAAGGGGGAGAATACTGCCCTATTAAAAAATGGATTAAAAGAACATAAGTCAACCAAACCCACTTTGTGATATACAGACCATACTTGCAAATGATCTGGTTTTGACACGTAAGTTAATTACTCAACAACTTTCATTCATAGTGAGTGCTACGATTACACGGATTATCCTACCTCTGACTGCAGCTTCACCTTCTGTGCCTGGAGCTGACACAAGATGCTCTTATATTCTTCAAGTTGGCTCTGCAGTATAGGAATTCTTCTTTCAGAAATCAATTTTTCCTAAGATCAGAAAGAGGAAAGTATTGTTCTGGAATAATCTACACAAAGTAGTATTATACAAGTATTTTCTTCTAACTTGAAATTTTGTGAATTACAGTAAAAGGCTTCCTTTTCTATAATCATTTATTTAATCAATGTGTATATAAAAAAGGAATGTGCCTGTGATATGCCTGTGATATGGCAAATACCCTTCTGCTCTGCAAAGTGTAAATAAATTGAAGACCTCCAACCTAACAAAAAATAAAGTCTATAAAATGTATAAAAAACTATTTTTACTAAGTGCATTTCAGTAAATTAGAATATCATCAAAACGTTCATTTATCTCAGTAATTCAATACAAAATAGGAAACGCATATATTATATACAGTCACTACACACAGCGTGATCTATTTCTATATATTATATAGAGTCATTACACACAGTGATCTATTTCTATATATTATATAGAGTCATTACACACAGAGTGATCTATTTCTATATATTATATAGAGTCATTACACACAGCGTGATCTATTTCTATATATTATATACTCATTACACACAGAGTGATCTATTTCTATATATTATATAGAGTCATTACACACAGCGTGATCTATTTCTATATATTATATAGACTCATTACACACAGAGTGATCTATTTCTATATATTATATAGAGTCATTACACACAGCGTGATCTATTTCTATATATTATATAGAGTCATTACACACAGAGTGATCTATTTCTATATATTATATAGAGTCATTACACACAGAGTGATCTATTTCTATATATTATATAGAGTCATTACACACAGAGGGATCTATTTCTATATATTATAGAGTCATTACACACAGAGTGATCTATTTCAAGTGTTTATTTCTGTTAATGATGATGATTATAGCTTACAGCCAATGAAAACCCAAAAGTCATTATCTCAGAAAATTAGAATATTATATAAGACCAACTGAAAAAAAGATTTTAAACTCAGAAATGTTGGCATCTACTGAAAAGTCTGTACAGTAAATGCCTCAATACTTGGTTGGGGCTCCTTATGCATGAATTACTGCATCAATGCGGCCTGGCACGGAGGTGATCAGCCTGTGGCACTGCTGAGGTGTTATGGAAGCCCAGGTTGCTTTGATAGTAGGAAAGGAATTTCTTCAGCTCACCTGCTACCCGGGCTGCTGATCCTTGCGGGTGCCTGGAATCCACCGGTAAGTCCCAACCGGTCAGGAACAGTAGAAAAAGAAAGGAAAGGATCCGGCACAACCTCTTCTTAGAATAAAATCATCATAATCTTTATTTGAGATTATTAAAAATACCATCCGTGAAAACCGAAAGAGATGTTAATCCATGGGAGCTTAACGCGTTTCGGACTTCAGTATAAAAACAGAAAAGAGTCCTTAATCATAAGTATCCCATGTATACAACACAGCTACTAAAATAGACTGACTTGTTAGATGGACACAAGGGAGGGGCAGGCCGTACTTAATTACATGCACCTACAGGTGAGTGCTGCACAGCATACAAAATCACAAACAGCAGTATGACCAAGTGATATACTAGATTTACAAATATATATATATATATATATATATATATATATGTATATATATACGTCAATCTGGATATGTGCATCCAATGTTGGAAGAGCTAATCTGATAAAAAATAGCCTTTTACCCTATTGCCTCCAGGGTCCCCATTATGGATACGTTTCAAGACCTGATTGAGTCTGAAGTTAGAAATTTACTTTCTAGAGATTCCTAGACCCAGGATAATCTATTATCTTCTGAGAGGAAGGCACTGAAAGAGTTAAAGAGTAATGACTATATTGTTGTTCGTGGGGCAGATAAGGGGGGATCAGTAGTGGTGCTGGATAGCAGGTTGTATGAGATGGAGATCAATGTGATTCTAAGTGATACTTCCACCTATAGGCAGCTGTCTTGTGACCCCATGTCTGATTTTTCCTCCAAGCTACATACCCTTCTATCACGGGGCCTTGAATGGGGGGTTCTTAGTAAAAAGACCTATGAATATCTTTTTGTGGATTCTCCAGTATGTCCCATTTTCCAGGGCCTCCCGAAGGTTCATAAAGGCATCTTTCTCCCCCCCGCTGACACCCATAGTAGCCAGCACTGGTTCCCTGACTGGTAACCTGAGTGATTGGCTGGATCATCATATCCAGCGTCTCATGAAACAAACTACAGGTCACATCAGAGATACCAAAAGTTTGTTACAATGTTTAGAGAAGATACCGTGGACTAATAATTCTTTCCGGATAACGAGCGATGTAATTTCATTATATCCCAGCATACCACACAGGGAAGCCCTTCAGGCCCTATATTTCCATTTGGAGAGGTATAGTCCTTTGGATGATGTTTCCAAAGAATTTATTCTTATGACCGGTGTTTTTTTGTTGACCCATAACTTTTATCAATTTAACGGTGTCTTTTTTCTCCAGACAGCTGCATGCCCTATGAGGGCAAGTTTTTCATGTGCCCTAGCCAATATTTACATGGCCTACTGGGAGGAACAATATATCTATGCGAGTAACAACCCATTTTTAGACTCAATTTTTTGGTACGCTAGGTATATTGATGACCAGACCCCGATATGCAAAGCAGGTGGTTACGGTTCCCCCCAGCAGGCCATGGGGGCTCTCAACACTTACTCCAATGGAAATTCTCTCAATTTGAGATTTACTATGAATTTATACATGGAATCGGCCCCCTTTTGGACATCTTGCTGTCTGGAGATTCTTTGACTGGTACCATTCAATCTACTTTGTATAGGAAGTACATTTGTGGAAACACCTCCCTCCATGCTAGTAGCTGCCATATGCCCCACACTTTATACAACTTACCTGTGGGTGAATTCCTGCGAGCAAAACAGTCATGTTCATCGGAGGTGTCTTATAGTGATGAAGCTGCCCGCATCAGGCATAGACTTAGCAAGAGAGGATATTCTGATCGTGTTTTGAATAGGGCTACTTCTATTGCTGCTAATAGGACCAGATCTGATTTATTAAAGGATCGCTCTGCTACGGCTACCGCTAAAAATCGGGTCACTTTTTCTACTCCATTTAGTACCGACTTTTTTCAGATTAAGCGGATCATTCAGCGGTTTATTCCCCTGTTATGCCAGGATGCTGTCTTAAATGTCTTAAATACAGTCCTCCATCCAGGTATAAATATAGTGGCTAGAAAGGCTTGTATTATTGGTAATTTAGTGGCTCCTAGTATGTATTCTTCTTAAAAATCTAAAAAATCCAATAAAATCCAGTCGCTGTGGCCTTTGTCGATTTATGCGCAACAATAAATCCTTTTTGAGCAGTAATGGGGAGAATATTAACATTAGTGATGAGCGAGTACTAAAAAGCTCGGGTGCTCGAAGCTCGGGCCGAGCCTCCCAAGATACTCGTGTACTCGGGCCGAGCAACGAGCCCAATGTTATCCTATGGGAGACCCGAGTATTTTTGTGAAATGACCCCCCGGCAGCATGGAGAAACCCTAAAAATGGCACAAAAGTCTCAGAAGAGTGCTCAAATGACATGGCAACAGCATGGGGAAGACCCCTTGAAGCATTTATCACTCAAAAGTCACAGCTGTGAACAATTTTGTCCGCGTTTCACGCCATTTTTACGGACTCACCAGAAAACCTTCCAAAATGACCCCAAAATGATTTTTCATGGCAGAAATGTTAAGGGCACATACCCTATAGTGAGATAGAGCTGGTGTATGTTACTTTTTGAGATTAATACATGAAAGATTTTACGTGAAAACATTGTGTGGCACTCCGATGTCCCTGAGAAGAGACGTACATGAAGGCCTCTTGAGTCTAATGTGCCCATTTTGAGGAAGTGAGTCTTTGTAGTATTTTCCTTTGCCAGGGCAGTCCAAAATTGTGAGGTTCACCAATGCCCCTGCATACAGACGTGCATGATGGCCTGTAAACCTGAAGTGCCCATTGTAAGGAAGTGGGTCTATTTCAGTATAGCCCTTTGCCAGGGCAGCCAAAAATTGGGAGGCTCCACATTGTCCCTGGATAGAGACGTGCATGATGGCCTGTAAACCTGAAGTGCCCATTGTAAGGAAGTGTGTCTATTTCAGTATAGCCCTTTGCCAGGGCAGCCAAAAATTGGGAGGCTCCACATTGTCCCTGGATAGAGACGTGCATGATGGCCTGTAAACCTGAAGTGCCCATTGTAAGGAAGTGGGTCTATTTCAGTATAGCCCTTTGCCAGGGCAGCCAAAAATTGGGAGGCTCCACATTGTCCCTGGATAGAGACGTGCATGATGGCCTGTAAACCTGAAGTGCCCATTGTAAGGAAGTGGGTCTATTTCAGTATAGCCCTTTGCCAGGGCAGCCAAAAATTGGGAGGCTCCACATTGTCCCTGGATAGAGACGTGCATGATGGCCTGTAAACCTGAAGTGCCCATTGTAAGGAAGTGGGTCTATTTCAGTATAGCCCTTTGCCAGGGCAGCCAAAAATTGGGAGGCTCCACATTGTCCCTGGATAGAGACGTGCATGAGGGCCTCAAAACATTAAGTGTCCATTTTAAGGAAGTGGGTGTATTATAGTATAGCCCTTAGGCAGGGCAGCCAAAAATTGGGAGGCTCCACGTTGTCCCTGGGTAGAGACGTGCATGAGGGCCTCAAAACATTAAGTGTCCATTTTAAGGAAGTGAGTGTATTATAGTATAGCCCTTAGGCAGGGCAGCCAAAAATTGGGAGGCTCCACATTGTCCCTGGATAGAGACGTGCTTGATGGCCTGTAAACCTGAAGTGCCCATTGTAAGGAAGTGTGTCTATTTCAGTATAGCCCTTTGCCAGGGCAGCCAAAAATTGGGAGGCTCCACATTGTCCCTGGATAGAGACGTGCATGATGGCCTGTAAACCTGAAGTGCCCATTGTAAGGAAGTGGGTCTATTTCAGTATAGCCCTTTGCCAGGGCAGCCAAAAATTGGGAGGCTCCACATTGTCCCTGGATAGAGACGTGCATGATGGCCTGTAAACCTGAAGTGCCCATTGTAAGGAAGTGGGTCTATTTCAGTATAGCCCTTTGCCAGGGCAGCCAAAAATTGGGAGGCTCCACATTGTCCCTGGATAGAGACGTGCATGATGGCCTGTAAACCTGAAGTGCCCATTGTAAGGAAGTGGGTCTATTTCAGTATAGCCCTTTGCCAGGGCAGCCAAAAATTGGGAGGCTCCACATTGTCCCTGGATAGAGACGTGCATGATGGCCTGTAAACCTGAAGTGCCCATTGTAAGGAAGTGGGTCTATTTCAGTATAGCCCTTTGCCAGGGCAGCCACAAATTGGGAGGCTCCACATTGTCCCTGGATAGAGACGTGCATGATGGCCTGTAAACCTGAAGTGCCCATTGTAAGGAAGTGGGTCTATTTCAGTATAGCCCTTTGCCAGGGCAGCCAAAAATTGGGAGGCTCCACATTGTCCCTGGATAGAGACGTGCATGAGGGCCTCAAAACATTAAGTGTCCATTTTAAGGAAGTGGGTGTATTATAGTATAGCCCTTAGGCAGGGCAGCCAAAAATTGGGAGGCTCCACGTTGTCCCTGGGTAGAGACGTGCATGAGGGCCTCAAAACATTAAGTGTCCATTTTAAGGAAGTGGGTGTATTATAGTATAGCCCTTAGGCAGGGCAGCCAAAAATTGGGAGGCTCCACATTGTCCCTGGATAGAGACGTGCATGAGGGCCTCAAAACATTAAGTGTCCATTTTAAGGAAGTGGGTGTATTATAGTATAGCCCTTAGGCAGGGCAGCCAAAAATTGGGAGGCTCCACGTTGTCCCTGGGTAGAGACGTGCATGAGGGCCTCAAAACATTAAGTGTCCATTTTAAGGAAGTGGGTGTATTATAGTATAGCCCTTAGGCAGGGCAGCCAAAAATTGGGAGGCTCCACGTTGTCCCTGGGTAGAGACGTGCATGAGGGCCTCAAAACATTAAGTGTCCATTTTAAGGAAGTGGGTGTATTATAGTATAGCCCTTAGGCAGGGCAGCCAAAAATTGGGAGGCTCCACGTTGTCCCTGGGTAGAGACGTGCATGAGGGCCTCAAAACATTGTTCCCATTGCAAAGGAGCGGGTCTCCTGTCGTTGTAATGTCCATTCTGCAAAGAATGGGCGAAAAAATTTACCACTGGGGGTATACCTGAAACAAAGGCCTAAGTATTGCAATTTGTAACGGTCATCATCATGGTGGCGCATGAGGAGAAGGAGGAGCAGTCCAGCGATTATCCAAAGTCCAGAAGTGTGTACCCATGGGTGAGTGGAGGTACATGGCAAACTTTAAATTCCGCTCTCATTTGCTGGTGGTGTGGTGAAGTCTGGCCCAATCCAACCCTTGTTCATCTTGATCAGAGTCAGCCTGTCAGCATTTTCAGTTGACAGGCGGGTGCGTTTATCTGTAATGATTCCACCTGCGGCACTAAAAACACGCTCTGACAAAACGCTAGCAGCAGGGCAGGCCAGGACTTCCAAGGCGTAGAGAGCCAATTCATGCCACGTGTCCAGCTTGGATACCCAATAATTGTAAGGCACAGAGGAATGTCGGAGTACAGTTGTTCGATCTGCAAGGTACTCCTTCAGCATCTGGGCAAACTTAGGATTTCTTGTGGCACTACCCTGCACCTCAGGGGCTGTGGTACGTGAGGGGCTGAGAAAACTGTCCCACATCTTAAAGACTGTTCCCCTACCTCTGGCGGATTGGACTTGTGCCTCTCTCGGCTGTACGCCTCGGTTGTCCACTGATTCCTGACCTATGCCGCTAGCGTTTTGTGAGGGGAATGCTTTGCCTACTTCCGTGAGTATGGCCTTCCGGAACTGCTGCATTTTGGTTGACCTCTCCTCCACGGGAATAAGAGACAAAAAGTTCTCCTTGTAGCGTGGGTCTAACAGTGTTACCAACCAGTAATGATTGTCAGCCAAGATGTTCTTAACGCGAGGGTCACGAGACAGGCAGCTTACCATAAAGTCAGCCATGTGCGCCAGACTCTTAACAGCCAGGACTTCAGTAGCCTGACCAACAAGATGACTGAACATGCTGTCCTCCTCCTCCTCCTCCTCCTCCTCCTCCTCATCTACCCTGTCCTCTGGCCAGCCACGCTGAACCGAGGATATGACTGGTGTGCATGTCATATCCTCAATTTGGCCGGACAGTTGCTCCATGTCTTCATCCTCCTCCTCGTCATAGTCCTCCACTGCACGTTGTGATGAGACGAGGCTGGGCTGTGTGTTATCACCCACACCCACTACTGTTTCTGGCTGCAACTCATCGCGCTCCGCCTGCAATGCATCATGTTTGTTTTTCAGCAGAGACCGTTTTAGAAGGCAGAGTAGCGGTATGGTGACGCTAATAATGGCGTCATCACCACTCACCATCTTGGTGGAGTCCTCAAAGTTTTGGAGGATGGTACATAGGTCTGACATCCATCTCCACTCCTCAGGTGTTATGTGTGGAGTTTGACCCATTTCCCGACGGCTTAGGTGATGCAGGTACTCAACAACTGCCCTCTTCTGCTCACATATCCTGACCAACATGTGCAGAGTTGAATTCCAACGCGTGGGGACATCACACACCAGTCTGTGAGCCGGAAGATGCAAACGGCGCTGAAAGCCGGCAAGGCCGGCTGAAGCAGTAGGTGACTTTCGAAAATGTGCAGACAGGCGGCGAACTTTTACCAGCAGATCAGACAGCTCTGGGTATGACTTTATAAACCGCTGAACCACGAGGTTGAGCACATGGGCCACGCATGGAACATGTGTCAGCTGGCCTCGCCTCAAAGCCGCCACCAGGTTCCGGCCATTGTCACACACGACCTTTCCTGGCTTTAGGTTCAGAGGTGTGAGCCAGTGATCTGCCTGCTGTTTCAGAGCTGTCCACAGCTCTTCTGCATTGTGGGGTTTGTCACCTATGCAGATTAGCTTCAGCACAGCCTGTTGCCGCTTCGCCGAGGCAGTGCTGCAGTGCTTCCAGCTTGTGACTGGTGTGGAGGGCACAGTGGATGAGGATGCGCAGGAGGAGGAGGAGGCTGAAGAGCATGACATTCCGGAGCTGTAGAGTGTGGGTGAAACACTGACTGAGGTAGGGCCTGCAAACCTTGGTGTGGGAAGGACGTGTTCCGTCCCTCGCTCAGACTGGGTCCCAGCTTCCACAATATTAACCCAGTGTGCCGTCAACGAGATGTAGCGGCCTTGCCCACAAGCACTTGTCCACGTGTCTGTGGTTAGGTGGACCTTGGGTGAAACAGCGTTGTTCAGGGCACGTGTGATGTTTTGTGACACGTGGTTATGCAACGCGGGGACGGCACACCGGGAGAAATAGTGGCGGCTGGGGACCGAGTAACGTGGGACAGCTGCCGCCATCAGGTCACGGAATGCTTCTGTCTCCACCAGCCTAAAAGGCAACATTTCCAGCGCAAGCAGTCGCGAAATGTTAGCATTTAGAACTGTGGCATGTGGGGTGTTGGCAGTGTATTTGCGCCTGCGTTCAAAGGTTTGCTGAATGGATAACTGAACGCTGCGCTGGGACAAGGACGTGCTTGATGATGGTGTTCTTTCTGCGTAGGCAACTGCAGGTGCAGGAGTGGAGGAGGCTTGTTCGCAGGCAGCATGGACAGGGGATTGGCTCGCATGCACAACCAGCGAAGACGTAGCAGTGACATCAGCAAGCACTGCTCCTCGACTCTGTTGTACTTCCCACAAAGTCGGGTGCTTGGCTGACATGTGCCTGATCATGCTGGTGGTGGTCAGGCTGCTAGTTTTGGTACCCCTGCTGATGCTGGCACGGCAGGTGTTGCAAATGGCCTTTTTTGAATCATCTGGATCCAACTTAAAAAACTGCCAGACTCGGGAAGACCTAACATTTGTACAGGCACCTTGTGTCGTCGTGTTGTTCCGGGGAACGGTTGCCTGACTTCTGCCTGGGGCCACCACCCTGCTTCTTACTGCCTGTTGTGATGCTACGCCTCCCTCCCCCTGTGCACTGCTGTCCTCGCTCTGCATATCCTCCTGCCAGGTTGGGTCAGTTACTGGATCATCCACCACGTCGTCTTCCTCTTCCGCACCCTGCTCCTCCTCCTGACTTCCTGACAATTGTGTCTCATCATCGTCCACCACTTGTTGAGACACGTTGCCAACTTCGTGAGAACGTGGCTGCTCAAATATTTGGCCATCTGTACAGACGATCTCCTCATGACCCACTTCAATATGAGCTGGCGAGAGGCCAGAATGTGTGAATGGAAACGTGAACAGCTCTTCCGAGTGTCCAAGTGTGGGATCATTAATGTCCGAGGAGGACGTGTACTCAGCCTGGTGGTAGGAAGGAGGATCAGGTTCAGAAATGTGCGGTGCAGTATCACGGCTACTGACACTTGACCGTGTGGAAGACAGAGTGTTTGTGGTGGTGCCAATCTGACTGGAAGCATTATCTGCTATCCAACTAACAACCTGTTGACACTGGTCTTGGTTCAAGAGCGGTGTACTGCTGCGGTCCCCAAGAATTTGGAACAGGACGTGCGAGCGACTAGATGTGGCCCTTTGTTGTGGCGAAATTAGAGCTTGCCCACGACCTCGGCCTCTGCCTGCACCACCATCACGTCCACTTCCTTGTTCCTTGCCAATGCCCTTGCGCATTTTGCAATGCTGTGCACTGCTGACGTGTATATTCACTACTTGTGCGTTATATTAAAGTTTCTGGAAATTGCACACAAGTGCACCTGTACGCTGCCACCAACAGGCACACACGTGCGGTTTTAAAAACCAAGCACGGACGCAATAAGAACCTAACAGGTTTTTTTGGGGAGCGACAATTACAGACAAGTCAGACACTATCTGGACTGTTTTACACTGTGTACACCAGCCCCAGATATGATGAAGGCTGGTATACGGTCACCACTACCCTGCCTGCCTGCCTGCCTGTATACTGGTACAATAGTCCTGACAAGGACTCTTTTGGTCACTAGCCTGTATTCAGACCTGGCTATACCCTGCCTGTATATAGCAACAGTAGTCCTGAGAAGGACTCTGCTACTGTACTCCGACCTGGCTATACCCTGCCTGCCTGTATACAACTAGAATAGTCCTGAGAAGGACTTTTGGTCACACTGTTTGCAGCCCTGCAACTGAAAAAGCTATAAAGGGCCGCAAAGCTTTCCCTGAATCAGCGACACTCTCCCTGCACTGACAGTCTGGATAGCTGTGAGCAGAGCACAGCGCGCCGGCCTATATAAAGGCTCGGTCACGCTGTGCAGGCCGGCCAATCACTGCAATTCCACAACTAATAGGGCTGTGGCATTGCAGTGGTCTGCCAGCCAATCCCTGCATGAGGGCTGGCTCTCAAAAGAGCGCCAACATGCAGAAATGAAGACCACGAGTACAGCACGAGTATCGCGAGATTACTCGGTCCCCGCCGAGCAGCCCGAGTACAGCGATACTCGTGCGAGTACCGAGTAGTGACAAGCATGCTCGCTCATCACTAATTAACATCCATTCATTCATTAATTGTGCTTCCACACAGAGGCGTAACTAGGGGGGGGCTGGTAGGGCATCTGCCCCGGGTGCAAGTGTCAGGGGGGCGCAGTCAGACTGACTGATGAGGGCGGCGGTCTGAGGTTTCTCCCGTCGGTAGCATATGCCGCCTCCCGGGACCGGAAGCTAGTTGTTTCTCACCCTGCTGCAGTGCGCCGGCTGCCTGTGATGCATTGTTATGCAAGTGCCGGGCCGCCGACACTTCCATGTCAGGACACGTGAGCAGCGTGATCCGGTCAGCTGATCATGCTGCTGACGTCACACGGCGGCTCTGTAAAGGCACGGTGTTGTCCCTGCCCGCTGGCACTTCCGTGTCAGGACACATGAGTAGCGTGATCCGGTCAGTTGATCACACTGCTGACATCACACAGCGGCCCTGTAAAGGCGCGGCGTTGTCCCTGCCCGCCGGCACTTCCGTGTCAGGACACGTGAGCAGCGTGATCCGGTCAGCTGGTCACGCTGCTGACATCACACGGCGGCCCTGCAAAGGCGCGGTGTTGGTTCAAAGTGCTCCAGTGGAGCTGAAGATTTAGTGTAATTAGGGGATGGGGGGAAGATTAGAGTGATGGGTGTGGAGTGGACACAAAATGGGGAGATGGATTTAAGTTAAGGACACAATAGGAGAAGCAAGGAAGGGGGAGATGAAGTAGGATATACATGAGGAAACAGTGTGAGTGGGGGCAGGCTTAGTTTATGTGCAGTATGGATAGTGGAGGGATGGATTTAAGGATACAATATGAGAAGCAAGGAAATGATGAAGGATTATGTATGGGGAGAGAAATGATGAGGGATTATGTATGGGGAGAGAAATGAGGGATTATGTATGGGGAGAGGGAAGAGGAGGGGTGATGTATGGGAAGAGAAATGATGAGGGATTATGTATGGGGAGAGAAATGATGAGGGATTATGTATGGGGAGAGGGAAGAGGAGGGCTGATGTATGGGGAGAGGGAAGATGAGGGGGATGTATGGGGAGAGGGAAGATGCGGGGGGATGTATGGGGAGAGGGAAGATGCGGGGGGATGTATGGGGAGAGGGAAGATGCGGGGGGATGTATGGGGAGAGGGAAGATGCGAGGGGATGTATGGGGAGAGGGAAGATGCGTGGGGATGTATGGGGAGAGGGAGGATGCGGTGGGATGTATGGGGAGAGGCAGGATGCGGGGGGATGTATGAATTATAAAATATAATATGTATTAAATAGAAGTATTATAATTATTCTGCTATTTAAGGGGCATCGTGATGGGATGTGCTGCAGAAGACCGGAGAAGATGGAAATCTGCAGAGATGAGATGTGAATGTGAAAAGTCATCATGGCGTCAGGACAAGGTGAATAGAAAGAAACGACTCAGAGACAACATCATCTATAAGGTACCTGAATGTAAATGTTTATTTGTGATACTATGTCCCATCATTAGGCCTGGGTCCCACTTGCGCATTGCTTCTGATGTGAGCGCAATGGGACCCCCACTGATCAGCTGTTCTGGATGCAGGTGGCGGAAATGCTTATTTCTGGATCTGCTCCGTCCTCTGATGGTGTCCACGGCCGGGTACTGCACATCCACCTCATTGATTTTAATAGGAACCTGCTGCCACTATCTGAAGACGGAGCAGATCCAGAACTGAGCACTTCCGGCCACCTGCCACCACCGGCACGGCACCTAGAACAGGCGATTGGCGGGGGGTGCCAGGTGCCGGATCCTGAACAATCAGACATTGGGGATCTATCCTAAGGAAAGGCCTTCAGTGTTAAAAGTAGGGGACAATCTCTTTAATAAAGTCTTGTGCCGTCTGACAAGTTAAGGGTTACTATGTTTATATTTATGTTGTTAGGAGCATTAAAGGGGTTGTCCAAGTTTGTGATGAGTCTGCAGTCACTCCTTGTGTCAATCTATGTGACTGCAGACTTCTGAATTCTCACAGTGTGCACACTGCACGCTGTCAGGATTCTCTGATGCCGGCAGTGACAGTGGGAGCTTACGAAGCTGCAAGTATGCGATTTACATAGATGTGGTCACGTGCTGAACAGACATGCTCAATGAAAATGAATTGACTGAGGCTGGACACATCAAACCAGAATGTGGCCAGAAGTGTACAAATGTCATACTTGTGCTCACAAGATCGTCCACTCTCGTCACTGGCACCAGAGCAGAATTCAAAAGCCTGAAGTCACGAATAGATTCACTGCATACTTTCATCTCTAATCTGGACAATCCCTTTAATTGCAAAATTAAATAGTGTAGTATCCTCAGTTCTAACAGCGTGTAATATACCCACTGTCACAATTCAGCTCTGCTCGCTGGTCACCACATGGCCACTCCACTCATATGTGATTTTCATACTTGCATGTGACAATTAGCTTTTCTTCATACGTTTCTCATTGAACATTGAGAGAATTATTAAGAGAAGCTCGTTACCACATGACTGTAAGTGTGCAAATCATATATGAGTGACTGGTCACATGGCCACCACCCACATTGCTTGGTGGGGGGGGGCGCCAAACTGAATTTTTGCCCCGGGTGCTGGAAAGCCTAGATACACTTCTGCTTCCACGCATGTGGTTTATGTAGCCACATGCACATTATGCGGTAAAAACTACGTAGGCTGCACATCCAGAGCACTCAGAGCTAGAATTTCAGAGCATGTTCGGATACCGCCAGCAGCTCAGGACAAAACCTCTTTGAATTATGTGGCATTAGTTAAGAAACGTTCTTTATCTGGTCTAACCATGCATTATATTGATTGTCACTCAGCGGACTTTTCATCTTTGATAATCACAGGTGTAGAGTCGGTCCCCAGACCCCCCTGCGGGGGGGACTGGTTCCAGGCTCTCTTATTATCGGAAGCTAAATGGATCCTGAGACTAGATTTAAGATATCCTGGCGGCTTTAATTATTGCTCTGATTTACGTTATATTTTTTAGAGAAAAATCTGGGTAACTTTAAAACCTTTCATGTTCATCTGCCAGTGATATTCGTGGTAATGTTTGATCCCTTATATATTTCTTTTTGGTGGATTTGTTATTGAAGATTGTCTATAGTCATTTAATTGTCGTATTTTGGACATGCTGCTCATACTTTATATATTTGGATCTTTTATTATTTTTCATATCGTATGCGCTTACATGGTTGGATATATAAGTATGTTTGATTGTATCCTTACATTTGTCGGGTATTCCTTCCTCTGTTGGATGAGCTACTCTTTATATATTTTTTGGATAAATTTTGGATTTTTGCATATTGATGATCCAAATCCATATATTTATATATATATATATATATATATATATATATATATATTTTCCTATATGCATATATGCCTATATTTAGGTGTTTTATTACATATTTGTATTTTATTCTCCTTATCCACCAATATTATTTTTTATCAGATTAGCTCTTCCAACATTGGATGCACATATCCAGATTGACGTATATATATATATATATATATATATATATATATATATATTTTTTTTTTGTAAACCTAGTATATCACTTGGTCATACTACTGTTTGTGATTTTGTATGCTGTGCAGCATTCACCTGTAGGTGCCTGTAATTAAGTACGGCCTGCCCCTCCCTTGTGTCCATCTAACAAGTCAGTCTATTTTAGTAGCTCTGTTGTATACATGGGATACTTATGATTAAGGACTCTTTTCTGTTTTTATACTGAAGTCCGAAACGCGTTAAGCTCCCATGGATTAACATCTCTTTCGGTTTTCACGGATGGTATTTTTAATACTCTCAAATAAAGATTATGATGATTTTATTCTAAGAAGAGGTTGTGCCGGAACCTTTCCTTTCTTTTTCTACTGCTTTGATAGTAGCCTTCAGCTCGTCTGCATTGTTGGGTCTGGTGTCTCTCATCTTCCTCTTGACAATACCCCATAGATTCTCTATGGGGTTTAGGTCAGGCGAGTTTGCTGGCCAATCAAGCACAGTGATACTGTGGTTAGTAAACCAGGTATTGGTACTTTTTGCAGTGTGGACAGGTCCAAGTGCCACTGAAAAATGAAATTCCAACTCCAAAAAGCTTGTCGGCAGAAGAAAGCATGAAGTGCTCTAAAATTTCCTGGCAGACGGCTGCACTGACTTTGGTCTTGATAAAACACAGTGGACCTATACCAGCAGATGACATGGCTCCCCAAACCATCACTGATTGTGGAAACTTCTCACTAGACCTCAAGCAGGTTGAATTGTGGCTTCTCCACTCTTGCTCCAGACTCTGGGACCTTGATTTCCAAATAAAATGCAAAATTTACTTTCATCTGAAAACAACACCTTGGATCACTGAGCAACAGTCCTGTTCTTTTTCTCCTTGGCCCAAATAAGACGCTTCTGGCATCTATTGGTCAGGAGTGGCTTGACACAGGGAATGTGACACTTGTAGCCCATGTCCTGGATTGATACATATGTGTGTGATGGTGTATCACCCAGGGGGTCGTCAGGCACAAGGAATCTTGTACCTGTGTTACTCGTCACCGGGCTGGTGTGATGATCTGGGATGTCGCGGTGGCCTGCCCGGCTTCGTACCCTGAGGTTTATACCAATAAGGAGGGAAGATGATGAGGGTAATAGTAGAATAATAGTTGTGACGCCACCTGTAGTACGCGGCCAGAGATTAACCGCTGTTGCTGTCGCTGTCCTCTGGGGTGGATGGTAGTAGCAGCAGAGATGGTGTTGATCCCCACAAGTGGAGCGGGCCACGGGCAGGATGATGAGGGCAGTAATGATGGTGAGGGCCTTTGGCGCTGAGGCGCAGGGCAATGGCGCCAGTAATTAGAGTTCGAGTCAGTTGCCGAGGTTCCAGGTGGGCCCCGTCGAACCCGGATTCCTTCAGAGATCAGTCCAGTGTGGTACTCGATGAGTGAGTGGCTTAAAGCTTCTTGGGGAACCTAGTTGGTCTCGAGTAGTACTCTTGTCCTTATTTGCAGGTACCGCGGCTCCGCACTGGGGCCTGGTGCTGTCCAAGGCCCCGGATCCTATCTTGGCACTGTGCTTTCGGGTTCTTTGTGGCCACAAAGCTTGAAACCCCCCTGTCCCGGCAGATTCTCGAAAACCAACTTGGAGAATGATCTTCCCTAGCGTCCTGCACTCTGCGTGGCGTCAGTTCCAAGGGAGCAATGAAGCTCTCCTCTTGGCAACCGCGTGAACTCCTGTGTCCCACCAGAGTACCGGTGAGGCACGTCTGCTCCTTTCTTCTCCTGCTGGAGAACTCCTTAACTGTTGTGTTGGCTCATAACTCCCCCTAAGTGGCTGCTCCTCCCCGGGTCCCTGTCATTAGTGGGTGGTTCTCCCCATGTTTGAAGGCACTCTTAAGACCCTACCCTAGCGCGGTCCCCATTCGGGAGGGCAACCTGGTTGTGTATTTAAGTGTGTAAGTGGTGGAACCGGTACCGACCTCCTCAGGATCTGGGTGCAGCATTACACCTTAAATCAAGTACAATACTCTGTGGCGACTGGAGCCTCAGGGGCACCACAGTGGCTTTTGAAGCACTGACTCCAGCAGCAGTCCACTCCTTGTGAATCTCTCCCAAATTTTTGAATGGCCTTTTCTTAACAGTCCTATCAAGGCTGCGATTATCCCTGTTGCTTCTGCGCCTGTTTCTATCACACCTTTTCCTTCCACTCAACTTTCCATTAATATGCTTGGATACAGCACTCTGAACAGCCAGCTTCTTTAGTAATGACCTTTTGTGGCTTACCCTCCTTGTGAAGTGTGTCAATGACTGCCTTCTAGACATCTGTCAAGTCAGCAGTCTTCTCCATGATTGTGTAGCCTACTGAACCAGACAAAGGGACCATTTTAAATGCTTAGGAAGCCTTTGCAGGTGTTTTGTGGTAATTATTCTAATTTTCTGAGATAATGACTTTTGGGTTTTCATTGGCTGTAAGCCATAATCATCAACATTAACAGAAATAATCACTTGAAATCGATCACTCTGTGTGTAATGACTCTATATAATATATACATTTCACTTTGTGTATTGAATTACTGAAATAAATCAACTTTTTGATGATATTCTAATTTATTGAGATGCATCTGTAAAGCATTATGTGAAGTACCGTATTTTTTGGACTATGAGACTCACCGGACTATAAGATGCACCCTTGTTTTAGAGGAGGAAAAAATAGAAAAAAAAATTGAAGTAAAAAATGTCGTCATGACACACTGTTATGAGGCTGGGTGGGCCTGCTGCTGACACTGTTATGGAGGTAATAATATCCCCAAATTTTGTACTTATATCCCCCATTCTGGGCCCCTTCCAGGTATGTATGGCCCCCATCGTGGACCATGTATGTTCCCCATCCCTATATGTGTGAAACTCCAACCAGGTGTGTTTGTGTGTGTGTGTGTGTGTGTATATATATATATATATATATATATATATATATACTGTATATGCTGTGTATATGTGTGACGCCCTGGGCAAGCCAGGGGTCACAGGTCATCACACCACCACACCCTACACCCCAGTTAGGAACACCAAGGCTACCAAAATCCTTGTTGCCTTCCTCCAGGGGCTGATGTTCACACCAGGGGGTGGGCCAGGCGGTTGGCTCCGCCCACCGAGGAGTACACAGCCCTGGAGGCAGGAGGAACCAGGCAGTTGAGTGTTGGAGTTTAGCTCAGGGAGAGCTTGAGTAAACAGTAGAGTTGAGTTTAGGAGAGTGAAGAGTCAAGACAGAGTTTGGAGTTGAAAGTAAAGTGGAGTTGTAGTGAAGCTAAAGAGAGAAGCTGAAGTGACAGTAGTAAAGCCTGAAGTTGGTCCGGCTGTGTGCCCGGACAGTGACAGCAAGGTCAGCAGACGGCAGTGATAGTCCGCAGGGGTGACTGCTCGGAGGTTGCTGGAAGGACCGCGGACGGGTAGTGGCCCGGCGGTCTGGAGCAGTATACGAAGAACAGTCAGCACCAGGGCAGGGGCCTCTCGGATCTCGGCAAGGCTAGGAGTCGCCATAATTTGCCAAATCCGTCAGTGAAGGGGACGTCTGTCTCCAAACAACCAAGTCCTGATTGAAGGCAACAGTCCGACCATTACAGAGAGACACCGCCACCGCCAGGGCACCAGTTTCTCAGGGCCAGCGCCTGCGGGCAAAGTAGGGCTCCTCCGGCCCATATCCAAGCCGGGGAGCGGGTTACCGGTGGGAACCCATCGCTACCAATACAGAAACATTAGGTGCAGGAAAAGGGACATCACCGTCACCTACTGGGGAAAGCAAGTGCAGCCGTCCGTGGGAACCGTCTTTCCAGTCGTGTGTTTTACCGAAAACTGTGTCAACGTCTCAGGCTGAGTGAGTACCACAGTGCCGCAAGGCACAGCGCTGCCCCCCGCGTCCCTGCGCCCACCAAGCCCTGCATCACCCACCTAATCACTGGGCCCCGGGATCACCAACCCCTACCCACGGAGGGGCAACACAACAACTGGCTGCTCCATACCATCCTTCCCGGGATCCCCATACAGAGCAGCGGTGGTGTCAACAAATCACCACAACCGTGGGTGGCGTCACGGACAATAACCAATCCCCACACCCAAAATCCCCTTTCACTCACGGGCGAGGAGCGCCGCTAGAGTCCCCGGGATCCGGCCCATCGCTCGAGCCACCGAGCAGCAGCAGGCCGCAGCAGCCACGGCAGCCGGACCCGAGCAGCAGTGGGAGAGCGCGGCGTCCCCTCCTCCGCCCGCGACAACTTGGCGTCACGAACAGGATCTTACCGCTCTGCCGTTGAGTAGAGGTGCGCCTTGTAACCGCCGGAGGTATCCGGCTGAAAAATTTCAGAAGTCGCCATCTTTGGCGCGAAAAGTTCCCACTCGAGCGTCTTCTCGAGTAGCAGAGGCGCGAAGGCCAAAACCCCGCCCCGATAGAGGAGGGGCCGGAAAGAAGCTAAGGGGGACGCGATGGCGGCTGGCTGCATGTGAGAGCAGCTATAAAAGCAGGGACGCCAGGACTCTGCAGTCACCCTGTTCCTGGAAGAAGTCACCATGTGGATGCCATCCCGCGACACCGTAGCCCCCGCGCCTGGAACCGCGGCGTGGGTGGAGATCCGGACCGCGCAGCTCTACCAACGGCTGCAGGTTAAGATGCAGCTCCTCATGGAGGAGTGGGAGACCGACATGGCGGACGTTATAGCAGCCGTGCGGAGACGCGAGGAGGAAGCGGAGAAAGGGAGGGTGAGTGACCCACGCCCCGATGCCCTTGAAGGGTCGGTCATCGCGGCTGCGGGACCCGGTCCAAGCCCTCTCCCCCCGCTGCCTCCCTCGCCACCCGTCTCGGAGGCCATGACCCCACCACTAGGCCTGCTACCACCGCAACCGGTAGCACTACCCAGCATGCCCGCCCAGGCGGGCCGACCTGCAGCCGGAGCCCGTAGTCGACCGGAGGTGCTGCCTTGGAAGGCTCCGAAAACTGCACCGGAGGTGTCTCCAGAGGAAATCCCCGAGCCGGAGCTGATGGACCGTTCCGAGCCGGAGGCCCAGCTGCGGAAAGCCCCTGTGCCCATCCCCCACACCTCGGCTGAGGTAGCGCTGGGTTGTCGCTGCAAGGTGGCGCCTAAGGCCAAGACGCCGCGGGACTTGCCGCCCAGATCCCTGAGAGTGGGCAACGTCCAGAATGTCCCGCGGGGCCCGACCCGTGCGCCGGAGCTCGCAGAAGCGCCGTATTGGGACAGGGAGCCGGTACCGCTGGGCCTGGAGATCGGAGAGAGAGAGAGGAGAAGGCGGAGCTGGTGGCCCGAGCCATTAGAGAAAAAGAAAGCCTCCGTCAAGCAACATTCCGGGTCCGGGGCCCGCTGTACGAAGGGCAGGTGAGGCGGTTTGATGTACGCCGGGGCTATGGGTTTATATACGAACCGGGCCTGGAGGCCGAAGTGTTTATAGCCCGGCGGGATGTGAATGCCCACTTGCCCGAGGAGCACCCCGGCCGTAATCTGATGCCGGGTGACATTGTGCAGTATACCCGGCACTGTGGAGAGAGGGGGTGGTTCGCCCTAGATGCCAAACTGAGGGGCAGCCAGGAGAGCCGAGTGAGTTCTGCATCCCCTCCCTCGGATGAAGCTGAATATCCGGAGTAAAGGCAGCGGAGCACCGTTGTCCAGTCCCCGTTGGGACCACCAGCCAGTTGTGTTTGTTGAAAAAGTTGCAAATGATAAAAGAAGATAAAACCGAGAAGTAACCTGATTGTCTAACTGTGATTGAGGAAACCGGCCGTTGCCGGCACCGTTGTCCCCGTGGGGACCGTTTAAAAAGTTTTGCATGAGGAACTGCTCATGGACAAGCCCGTGAACTTGCAGGGCAACCACAAACGTTAGTGGCTTGTAAATAAGTTGTTTTACCGTTACCGTTTCCGCAGTTACCGCTTCCGGAGAGGCAAGTTGGAGGGAGGGCCCTCAGCAGAGCAGGCTGGGGCCCAGCCACCATAGGAACCGGTGGCTACCCTCTGGAGGGGAAGGACAGATCCCGCTCGGGTAACTTGTGCTGGACTTGGGTCAAGGGGTGCTGCCTGGGTTTTAGGGGCAGCATCAGGGCCAGGTTGCTTGGGTGGGAGAGAGCGGAGACCGTAACCGTAAACCGTTATGCAACGTTTAAGAAATGTGCCTCCCGTTGTGGGATGATGTTATGTTTTAAATGTTACCGTTTTACATTTTTATACTTTTACAGAAAATAAAACCGGTGTTGGACGGGCAGCCCGTGGACGGTCTGCATTTTGCTAAGGGGGAATGTGACGCCCTGGGCAAGCCAGGGGTCACAGGTCATCACACCACCACACCCTACACCCCAGTTAGGAACACCAAGGCTACCAAAATCCTTGTTGCCTTCCTCCAGGGGCTGATGTTCACACCAGGGGGTGGGCCAGGCGGTTGGCTCCGCCCACCGAGGAGTACACAGCCCTGGAGGCAGGAGGAACCAGGCAGTTGAGTGTTGGAGTTTAGCTCAGGGAGAGCTTGAGTAAACAGTAGAGTTGAGTTTAGGAGAGTGAAGAGTCAAGACAGAGTTTGGAGTTGAAAGTAGAAGTGGAGTTGTAGTGAAGCTAAAGAGAAAAGCTGAAGTGACAGTAGTAAAGCCTGAAGTTGGTCCGGCTGTGTGCCCGGACAGTGACAGCAAGGTCAGCAGACGGCAGTGATAGTCCGCAGGGGTGACTGCTCGGAGGTTGCTGGAAGGACACCATAATTTGCCAAATCCGTCAGTGAAGGGGACGTCTGTCTCCAAACAACCAAGTCCCGATTGAAGGCAACAGTCCGACCATTACAGAGAGACACCGCCACCGCCAGGGCACCAGTTTCTCAGGGCCAGCGCCTGCGGGCAAAGTAGGGCTCCTCCGGCCCATATCCAAGCCGGGGAGCGGGTTACCGGTGGGAACCCATCGCTACCAATACAGAAACATTAGGTGCAGGAAAAGGGACATCACCGTCACCTACTGGGGAAAGCAAGTGCAGCCGTCCGTGGGAACCGTCTTTCCAGCCGTGTGTTTTACCAAAAACTGTGTCAACGTATCAGGCTGAGTGAGTACCACAGTGCCGCAAGGCACAGCGCTGCCCCCGCGTCCCTGCACCCCACCAAGCCCTGCATCACCCACCTCATCACTGGGCCCCGGGATCACCAACCCCTACCGACGGAGGGGCAACACAACAACTGGCTGCTCCATACCATCCTTCCCGGGATCCCCATACAGAGCAGCGGTGGTGTCAACAAATCACCACAACCGTGGGTGGCGTCACGGACAATAACCAATCCCCACACCCAAAATCCCCTTTCACTCACGGGCGAGGAGCGCCGCTAGAGTCCCCGGGATCCGGCCCACCGCTCGAGCCACCGAGCAGCAGCAGGCCGCAGCAGCCGCGGCAGCCGGACCCGAGCAGCAGTAGGGAGAGCGCGGCGTCCTCTCCTCCGCCCGCGACATATATATATTTCATAGTTTCAAGGTTGAAGGGAGACTCTAAGTCCATCTAGTTCAACCCGTAGCCTAACATGTTGATCCAGAGGAAGGCAAAAAAAAACCAATGTTTCAAATAAGCTCCAATGGGGAAAATAATTCCTTCCTGACTCCACATACGGCAATCAGACTAGTTCCCTGGATCAACACCCTGTCATAAAATCTAATATACATAACTGGTAATATTATATTTTTCAAGAAAGGCATCCAGGCTCTGCTTAAATGTTAGTAGTGAATCACTCATTACAACACCATGCGGCAGAGAGTTCCATAGTCTCACTGCTCGTACAGTAAAGAATCCTCATCTGTGATTATGATTAAACCTTCTTTCCTCAAGACACAGCGGATGCCCCCGTGTTCCAGTTGCAGGCCTAGGTGAAAAAAGATCTTTGGAATGGTCTCTGTACTGTCCCCTCATATGTTTATACATTGTGATTAGATCCCCCTAAGCCTTTGTTTTTCCAAACTAAATAACCCCAAGTTTAATAACCTGTCTTGGTATTGCAGCCCACCCACTCCTCTAATAATCTTGGTCGCTCTTCCATCTACCTGTAAGATTATGCTATTTATATCCTTCTATACTTTTGTTATCAAGAAAAGCATCCATTCCTCTCTTAAATTCATTCAGTATGTTGGCCATCACCACTTCCTCAGGAAGAGAGTTCCAGAGCCTCACTGCTCTTACCGTGAAGAACCCTCTTCTATGCTGATGTAGGAATTTTCTTTCCTCCAATCGAAGAGAATGCCCCCTTGTTCTTGTCATAGTCCTTGGTACAAACAGATCATGGGAGAGATCTCTATATGGCCCTCTGATATATTTGTACATGTTTATTAGGTCTCCCCTAAGTCTTCTCTTTTCTAGAGTAAATAGACCTAATTTTGATAACCTTTCCGTGTATTGTAATGCACCCACTCCATTTATTATTTTAGTAGCCCGCCTCTGAAACCATTCAAGTTCAGTAATGTCTTTCTTGAGCACCGGCGCCCAACATTGCACACAATTCTCCAAGTGTGGTCTGACGAGTGATCTGTACAGAGGGAGAATGATGTATATTTATATGTGTACTATATTTATTGCCTTAATTTTACAGATGTGATGCTCACCTAGCTGTCAGTTTGGTCCTGCCTCTGCACTAGAAACAATCTCCCGTAACTCAACAGGACCTGAAGTGATGTAATGAAGAGGCAGGGCACTGTATTGCTCTGTGCTGCTCTGGCCCTGCCTCTTCATTACATCATTGCAGGTCCTGTCGAGTTACAGGAGACTTTGTTTCTAGTGCAGAGGCAGGACCAATCAAAGCAATGTGAGCACTCAGCACAGAGACTGCGGGCTGTGCTGTGATGGTATGCCGTGCTCTGGCCCGGACACTGCAGTAATCTGCACTTCCTCCGGGCCAGACATGACTGCAGCGGCACCCTGCTCCTGCCTGCTTCTTAAGAAGCGGACACATAGTCTCCCTAGCCACTGCAGGAAGACGGCGGCTGGAGCACCCACGTGTGTCCGCTGTTTACATTAAACAGGTATTGATTTGCTGCTCCTGACACCCGCTTCTAGTCACTGACTGAAGAGAGCGGAGAGAGGTGGGCGGGGAGCAACTAATGAATATTCGTTTACTTTAAACAGCGGGCACACGTGGTTTCTCCAGCCGCTTCCTGCAGCAGCGACCCTCCCTGCCTCCTGTGATCCCACTACACAGCCACTCTGTCCCACTCCACATCCGCTGCCTCCCACTCCACAGCCACTCCCTCCCACTCCACAGCCGCTCTGTCGCACTCCACAGCCGCTGCCTCCCACTCCACAGCCGCTGCCTCTCACTCCACAGCCACTGCGTCTCAGTCGACAGCCGCTCCCTCCCACTCCACAGCCGTGCCTTCAACTCCACAGCCGCACCCTCCCACTCCACAGCCGCTCCCTCCCACTACACAGCCGCGGCCTTCAACTCCATAGCCTCTCCCTCCCACTACACAGCCTCTTCCTCTCACTCGACAGCTGCTCCCTCCCAATACACAGCCGCTCCCTCTCACTCAACAGCTGCTCCCTCCCACTCCACAGCCGCTCCCTCCCACTCTACAGCCGCTGCCTCAGACTATAAGACACACTTTCCTCCCAAATTTGGAGGAAAAAAGTGCGTCTTATAGTCCGAAAAATACGGTAACTAGTGAAAGAGATTTGTTTCAAATGTTTTATTACTATATGTAGGTCACAAACCCTGGCTGAAAAATTAGTTACATTTTAATTCATAATCTGGTAAAGAAACCCTCTTACCAGGTCAAATTTCAGCACTTTTTGCTCTCATTTTATTCCCGTTGTTCCCCTGACTCTTTAGCTTTTTTAGCTATATGGTTCCAATGTGATTTTTTCTTAGTGCTAGTTTTTCTGTTCTTTACCTTGTGGCACAGCTCATAGGAGTCTCTCTGGGCTTGTCTTTAGACGGTTCTAAATTATATCGAGTAGTGTCCCCTTGGTAAAGACAATTAAAATTAGTACTAAACAAAAAATCCCAAATCTCTGAAGCCATATGGCATATGTTAAAAAAAACAAACAAAAAAAACCTGAATACTCAAGGGAGCAGCGGGAGTACAGCTAAAGCAAAATCTGGCCGCTGACCTGGTCACAGGTTTTCCTTAAGGCCCGGTCATGGCAAAAAGCTAGCCTTACATCAGTACATCGGTATTTCCGATACAGTGCAGAACACAGGGTAATGTATATTGTTCACAAGTTAAATAAACAAAAAACAAGTTTACCTCGTACATGCCGACAGTGATAGCAGTCACAGGAGGGGTGGTTTGGATAATTTGTTGCAATATGTTCACATAAGTCTGAATTTCCATGAGATTCTGTTGAGTAAAAATAAAAAGGATTTATTTTTCATTACTTTAGACATATCCATATCTAAAATTCATAAGAATCTGATCTATTCATCAGAATGTAGAAAGATACATCATAGTTTGGATTTTGGCAGGTTCACATAGCAGCAGCATAAAAGATGTATTTATGGAAAAATATAGAGACGAAACCCATACAGAGAAGTGTACTGCCCTCAATACAGTTTTGCATTTGGCAGCTATGGTAAGTTGCAACGTTGATGCAGAACCCAGCTTATATAAGAAAATGGAATTAGGAAAAAAGCAAAACACCCATTAAATTGTGTATATACTGAACATAACTATAAATTCAACACTTTTGTTTTTGCTCCCATTTTTCATGAGCTGAACTCACAGATGTAAGATTTTTTTCTATGTAAACAAAAGCCCTCTTTAGACCCCGTTACACGCAACGACGTATCAAACGATATATCGCCAGGGTCACGGATTCCGTGACGCACATCCGGCCTAGTTAGCGAGGTCGTTGCGTGTGACACCAACGAACGGCAGTTAACGATCAAAAATACTCACCTCATCGTTGATCGTTGACACGTCGTTCATTTTCAAAAAATCGCTGATTGTTGAGGACACAGGGTGTTCGTCGTTCCCGTGGCTGCACACATTGCTACGTGTGACACCCCGGGAACGACGAACTACAGCTTGCCTAAGGCCGCCGGCAATGCGGAAGGAAGGAGGTGGGCGGGATGTAACAGACGCTCATCTCCGCCCCTCCACTCCTATTGGGCAGCCGCTTAGTGATGCCGCTGTAACGCCACACGAACCGCCCCCTTAGAAAGGAGGTGGTTCGCCAGCAACAGCGACGTCGCTAGGCAGGAAAATCCGTGTAACGGCTCCTAACAATTTTGTGCGCCACGGGCAGCGATTTGCCCGTGACGCACAAACAAGGGGGTGGGTGCTGTCACCAGCGACATCGCGAGCAATATCGCTGCGTGTAACACCCCCTTTTCTCTTAAATATTGTTCACAGGGCTAGTTTCAAATTTGCAGTTTTTCAGTATTGGGGGCTCCGGGGAAGCTCAGGAGACCAGTCAGTATCTGGTGTGACCACTATTTCCCAGTCTGCCATCTGCCTTGTAAAGTGAAAACCATGATTTATCCTTGAAGAGAACACCTCACCAACATGTCAGATGCCATTGAATGTTAGCATTTGCCCAATTATATTCACGAGCAACAGCTTTGTTGGATATTCCTGCAGTCAGCATGTCAATTGCACGCTCACTCAAAACTTTTAACATCTGTGAAATTGTACTGAGTGATAAAACTGCACATTTTAGTATCGCCTTTTATTGTGGGCAGCCAAAGGCACACCTGTGCAATAGTCATCCTGTCTAATCAGCATCTTGATATGTCACACCTGTGAGGTGGATGGATTATATTTGAACAATATTTGATTGAAAAAAGGCCTTTTGTCTACATAGAAAAAGTCTTAAATTTTTTAGTTGAGCTCATGAAAAATGGGAGCAAAAACTGTTGCGCTTATTTTTTTGCTCAGCATATATTGTCATACTGTATATATTTTTCAACTTGAGGAACAAACAATTATTAGCAGTTAATAAACTGTCCTCTACATCAAAGATTACTTGTTTTCACTTCTTAAAGATGTTCATGATTAGGAAAACATGGTTACTTTTGTCTTTAAACATCACAACTTTAGGTGGTACTGCTGCCCAACCCTATTCCCTTCAGTGTAGCGGAGTTGTAATGTAATACCGGGAAATGTGGGGTTTTTTTTTTATGGAGTAGGAGGTTTCCAAGCAGTTTGGGACCCGTAGATGATAACATTTCCTTGAATCATATTGACTTTTTCAATGCTTTTGGTGATTTTTTCATTTTCACATTGGGTGGTTCTAAAAATATTGCTGTGCGAAGAGAATATTATAAAAATGTTGGACATGGTCTGAACATACCACAACTGCTTGGCATGGAAGGAAGCAAAAGAGTATATAGACAGGACAGCATGAGATCTCAGCTGATTCTTTCTGTGAGGTAAAACATTTTTTAGGTGAAGAATTCTTGTAATATTCCTGATGATCTTAAATTGGTTTGTTAGGTAATATCCAGTGTCTATAGTAGTTGAGAGACAAGTTAGTAGATGCGTAGATCTGTCACATGCCATAAACATGTATGTTTTACACTGGTGTAATTGCTGCTGTTCTTCTGAATTTGGCATAATGTTTCTTTTGTGACATACCTCTGCATTTCTGAGATATGGCCCCTTCTGCCCTATACATATAAAAATTGTCCTAGCCAAATGGGCATAATATAGATGAGAACATCAATTCATGGAAGATCGAGTTGAATTTCCTGAAAGATCTTATAGTAAGTGGTGCTCTCTTTGTCTTGTAGAGTATAAGCTCTTATGGTGAGTGGGGTCCTTTCTCTCCTGTAGAGTGTAAGCTCTTATGGTCACAAGGGTCCATTTTATCGCTCTCCTGTATAGAATAAGCACTTAAAGTCAACAGGGTTCTCTTTTTCTCTCATGTAGAGTTTAAGTTCTTATGGTCAGTGGGGGCTTCACTCTGCTGTATTGTGTAAGCTTTTATGGTCATCAGAGTCCTTTTTAACTCTCTCCTATAGAATATAAGCTCTTATAATCACCAGTGTTCTCTTTTTCTCTCCTGTAGAGTTTAAGCTCTTATGGTCAGTGGGTTCTTCTCTCTCCTGTACAGTGTAAGCTTTTATAGTCAGTGGTGTCCTTTCTCTCTCTCTCTCTCTCTCCTCTATTGAGTGTAATACTTATAGTATACAGTCATATGAAAAAGTTTGGGCACCCCTATTAATGTTAACCTTTTTTCTTTATAACAATTTGGATTTTTGCAACAGCTATTTCAGTTTCATATATCTAATAACTGATGGACTCAGTAATATTTCTGAATTGAAATGAGGTTTATTGTACTAACAGAAAATGTGCAATCTGCATTTAAACAAAATTTGACCGCTGAAAAGTATGGGCACCCTTATCAATTTCGAGATTTGAACACTCCTAACTACTTTTTACTGACTTACTAAAGCACTAAATTGGTTTTGTAACCTCATTGAGCTTTGAACTTCATAGGCAGGTGTATCCAATCATGAGAAAAGGTATTTAAGGTGGCCACTTGCAAGTTGTTCTCCTATTTGAATCTCCTATGAAGAGTGGCATCATGGGCTCCTCAAAACAACTCTCAAATGATCTGAAAACAAAGATTATTCAACATAGTTGTTCAGGGGAAGGATACAAAAAATTGTCTCAGAGATTTAAACTGTCAGTTTCCACTGTGAGGAACATAGTAAGGAAATGGAAGAACACAGGTACAGTTCTTGTTAAGCCCAGAAGTGGCAGGCCAAGAAAAATATCAGAAAGGTAGAGAAGAAGAATGGTTAGAACAGTCAAGAACAATCCACAGACCACCTCCAAAGACCTGCAGCTTCATCTTGCTGCAGATGGTGTCAATGTGCATCGGTCAACAATACAGCGCACGTTGCACAAGGAGAAGCTGTATGGGAGAGTGATGCGAAAGAAGCCGTTTCTGCAAGCACGCCACAAACAGAGTCGCCTGAGGTATGCAAAAGCACATTTGGACAGGCCAGTTACATTTTGGAAGAAGGTCCTGTGGACTGATGAAACAAAGATTGAGTTGTTTGGTCATACAAAAAGGCGTTATGCATGGAGGCAAAAAAACATGGCATTCCAAGAAGAGCACTTGCTACCCACAGTAACATTTGGTGGAAGTCCCATCATGCTTTGGGGCTGTGTGGCCAATGCCGGCACTGGGAATCTTGTTAAAGTTGAGGGTCGCATGGATTCAATTCAGTATCAGCAGATTTTTGACAATAATGTGCAAGAATCAGTGACGAAGTTGAAGTTAGGCAGGGGATGGATATTTCAGCAAGACAATGATCCAAAACACCGCTCCAAATCTACTCAGGCATTCATGCAGAGGAACAATTACAATGTTCTGGAATGGCCATCCCAGTCCCCAGACCTGAATATCATTGAAAATCTGTGGGATGATTTGAAGCGTGCTGTCCATTAGAGATGAGCGAACCGGTCCCGGTTCGGCTCGAGGCGGTTCGCCGAACGGGGGGTCTGGCTCGAGTTCGGCTCGTCGAACGTTCGACGAACCGAACTCGAGCCCATAGGAAACAATGGCAGGCAATCACAAACACAGTAAAACACCTAGAAAACACCCTCAAAGGTGTCCAAAAGGTGACAAACAACTCACAACACAACACAAACACATGGGAAAGTGACAAGGACATGTACTCATGCGAAAACAAAACAGCTGGACAAGGAAAAAGAGGAGGACACACAGATATAGGCATGGCACGCCCTTCTAAAGTCATGTAAAACACCGCAAGGTGACTCCAAGCGGAGTCTCCCTTTTTTCCAAAAATTGGGCCCCACACACCCACCCCTTCAGTGGCAGCAGTTGTGCCCCAGTTGTACACTTCACAGCTAGATTTGCATCAAGCACATTCAAAAATACGCCATTCTTATCCGTCCCCAGGATGACACCGGGGTAGGTAGCAAAGTGTTTCCTGATCCCAGCTCTGTTCATCTTGGCTTCTTTTAAAAACACAGCAAGCAAGGGTTACTCCAAGCGGAGTCTCCCTTTTTTCCAAAAATTGGGCCCCACACACACCCACCCCTTCAGTGGCAGCACTTGGGCCCCAGTTGTACACTTCACAGCTAGATTTGCATCAAGCACATTCAAAAATACGCTATTCTTAACCGTCCCCAGGATGACACCGGGGTAGGTAGCAAAGTCTTTCCTGATCCCAGCTCTGTTCATCTTGGCTTCTTTTAAAAACACAGCAAGCAAGGGTTACTCCAAGCGGAGTCTCCCTTTTTTCCAAAAATTGGGCCACACAGACACCCACCCCATCAGTGGCAGCACTTGGGCCCTAGTTGCAAACAGGATGTTTTGATTTGCATCAAGCACATTCAAAAATACGCTATTCTTAGCCGTCCCCAGGATGACACCGGGGTAGGTAGCAAAGTCTTTGCTGACCCATGACTTGTTCATCTTGGCTTCTTTTAAAAACAATGTAAGCAAGGGTTACTCCAAGCGGAGTCTCCCTTTTTTCCAAAAATTGGGCCACACAGACACCCACCCCATCAGTGGCAGCACTTGGGCCCTAGTTGCAAACAGGATGTTTTGATTTGCATCAAGCACATTCAAAAATACGCTATTCTTAGCCGTCCACAGGATGACACCGGGGTAGGTAGCAAAGTCTTTGCTGACCCATGACTTGTTCATCTTGGCTTCTTTTAAAAACAATGTAAGCAAGGGTTACTCCAAGCGGAGTCTCCCTTTTTTCCAAAAATTGGGCCACACAGACACCCACCCCATCAGTGGCAGCACTTGGGCCCTAGTTGCAAACAGGATGTTTTGATTTGCATCAAGCACATTCAAAAATACGCTATTCTTAGCCGTCCACAGGATGACACCGGGGTAGGTAGCAAAGTCTTTCCTGATCCCAGCTCTGTTCATCTTGGCTTCTTTTAAAAACACAGCAAGCAAGGGTTACTCCAAGCGGAGTCTCCCTTTTTTCCAAAAATTGGGCCACACAGACACCCACCCCATCAGTGGCAGCACTTGGGCCCTAGTTGCAAACAGGATGTTTTGATTTGCATCAAGCACATTCAAAAATACGCTATTCTTAGCCGTCCCCAGGATGACACCGGGGTAGGTAGCAAAGTCTTTGCTGACCCATGACTTGTTCATCTTGGCTTCTTTTAAAAACAATGTAAGCAAGGGTTACTCCAAGCGGAGTCTCCCTTTTTTCCAAAAATTGGGCCACACAGACACCCACCCCATCAGTGGCAGCACTTGGGCCCTAGTTGCAAACAGGATGTTTTGATTTGCATCAAGCACATTCAAAAATACGCTATTCTTAGCCGTCCACAGGATGACACCGGGGTAGGTAGCAAAGTCTTTCCTGATCCCAGCTCTGTTCATCTTGGCTTCTTTTAAAAACACAGCAAGCAAGGGTTACTCCAAGCGGAGTCTCCCTTTTTTCCAAAAATTGGGCCACACAGACACCCACCACATCAGTGGCAGCACTTGGGCCCTAGTTGCAAACAGGATGTTTTGATTTGCATCAAGCACATTCAAAAATACGCTATTCTTAGCCGTCCCCAGGATGACACCGGGGTAGGTAGCAAAGTCTTTGCTGACCCATGACTTGTTCATCTTGGCTTCTTTTAAAAACAATGTAAGCAAGGGTTACTCCAAGCGGAGTCTCCCTTTTTTCCAAAAATTGGGCCACACAGACACCCACCCCATCAGTGGCAGCACTTGGGCCCTAGTTGCAAACAGGATGTTTTGATTTGCATCAAGCACATTCAAAAATACGCTATTCTTAGCCGTCCCCAGGATGACACCGGGGTAGGTAGCAAAGTCTTTCCTGATCCCAGCTCTGTTCATCTTGGCTTCTTTTAAAAACACAGCAAGCAAGGGTTACTCCAAGCGGAGTCTCCCTTTTTTCCAAAAATTGGGCCACACAGACACCCACCCCATCAGTGGCAGCACTTGGGCCCTAGTTGCAAACAGGATGTTTTGATTTGCATCAAGCACATTCAAAAATACGCTATTCTTAGCCGTCCCCAGGATGACACCGGGGTAGGTAGCAAAGTCTTTCCTGATCCCAGCTCTGTTCATCTTGGCTTCTTTTAAAAACACAGCAAGCAAGGGTTACTCCAAGCGGAGTCTCCCTTTTTTCCAAAAATTGGGCCACACAGACACCCACCCCATCAGTGGCAGCACTTGGGCCCTAGTTGCAAACAGGATGTTTTGATTTGCATCAAGCACATTCAAAAATACGCTATTCTTAGCCGTCCCCAGGATGACACCGGGGTAGGTAGCAAAGTCTTTGCTGACCCATGACTTGTTCATCTTGGCTTCTTTTAAAAACAATGTAAGCAAGGGTTACTCCAAGCGGAGTCTCCCTTTTTTCCAAAAATTGGGCCACACAGACACCCACCCCATCAGTGGCAGCACTTGGGCCCTAGTTGCAAACAGGATGTTTTGATTTGCATCAAGCACATTCAAAAATACGCTATTCTTAGCCGTCCACAGGATGACACCGGGGTAGGTAGCAAAGTCTTTCCTGATCCCAGCTCTGTTCATCTTGGCTTCTTTTAAAAACACAGCAAGCAAGGGTTACTCCAAGCGGAGTCTCCCTTTTTTCCAAAAATTGGGCCACACAGACACCCACCCCATCAGTGGCAGCACTTGGGCCCTAGTTGCAAACAGGATGTTTTGATTTGCATCAAGCACATTCAAAAATACGCTATTCTTAGCCGTCCCCAGGATGACACCGGGGTAGGTAGCAAAGTCTTTCCTGATCCCAGCTCTGTTCATCTTGGCTTCTTTTAAAAACACAGCAAGCAAGGGTTACTCCAAGCGGAGTCTCCCTTTTTTCCAAAAATTGGGCCACACAGACACCCACCCCATCAGTGGCAGCACTTGGGCCCTAGTTGCAAACAGGATGTTTTGATTTGCATCAAGCACATTCAAAAATACGCTATTCTTAGCCGTCCCCAGGATGACACCGGGGTAGGTAGCAAAGTCTTTGCTGACCCATGACTTGTTCATCTTGGCTTCTTTTAAAAACAATGTAAGCAAGGGTTACTCCAAGCGGAGTCTCCCTTTTTTCCAAAAATTGGGCCACACAGACACCCACCCCATCAGTGGCAGCACTTGGGCCCTAGTTGCAAACAGGATGTTTTGATTTGCATCAAGCACATTCAAAAATACGCTATTCTTAGCCGTCCACAGGATGACACCGGGGTAGGTAGCAAAGTCTTTCCTGATCCCAGCTCTGTTCATCTTGGCTTCTTTTAAAAACACAGCAAGCAAGGGTTACTCCAAGCGGAGTCTCCCTTTTTTCCAAAAATTGGGCCACACAGACACCCACCCCATCAGTGGCAGCACTTGGGCCCTAGTTGCAAACAGGATGTTTTGATTTGCATCAAGCACATTCAAAAATACGCTATTCTTAGCCGTCCCCAGGATGACACCGGGGTAGGTAGCAAAGTCTTTCCTGATCCCAGCTCTGTTCATCTTGGCTTCTTTTAAAAACACAGCAAGCAAGGGTTACTCCAAGCGGAGTCTCCCTTTTTTCCAAAAATTGGGCCACACAGACACCCACCCCATCAGTGGCAGCACTTGGGCCCTAGTTGCAAACAGGATGTTTTGATTTGCATCAAGCACATTCAAAAATACGCTATTCTTAGCCGTCCCCAGGATGACACTGGGGTAGGTAGCAAAGTCTTTGCTGACCCATGACTTGTTCATCTTGGCTTCTTTTAAAAACAATGTAAGCAAGGGTTACTCCAAGCGGAGTCTCCCCTTTTTTCCAAAAATTGGGCCCCACACACACCCACCCATTCAGTGGCAGCAGTTGTGCCCCAGTTGTACACTTCACAGCTAGATTTGCATCAAGCACATTCAAAAATACGCCATTCTTATCCGTCCCCAGGATGACACCGGGGTAGGTAGCAAAGTCTTTCCTGATCCCAGCTCTGTTCATCTTGGCTTCTTTTAAAAACACAGCAAGCAAGGGTTACTCCAAGCGGAGTCTCCCTTTTTTCCAAAAATTGGGCCACACAGACACCCACCCCATCAGTGGCAGCACTTGGGCCCTAGTTGCAAACAGGATGTTTTGATTTGCATCAAGCACATTCAAAAATACGCTATTCTTAGCCGTCCCCAGGATGACACCGGGGTAGGTAGCAAAGTCTTTCCTGATCCCAGCTCTGTTCATCTTGGCTTCTTTTAAAAACACAGCAAGCAAGGGTTACTCCAAGCGGAGTCTCCCTTTTTTCCAAAAATTGGGCCACACAGACACCCACCCCATCAGTGGCAGCACTTGGGCCCTAGTTGCAAACAGGATGTTTTGATTTGCATCAAGCACATTCCAAATCCACAAGCATTTACTCTCCCCAGGATGACACAGGGGTAGTAAATTCCTTCTGGATCCATGACTTGTTCATTTTGATGAACGTCAGTCTGTCCACATTGTCACTGGACAGACGCGTGCGCTTATCTGTCAGCACACACCCAGCAGCACTGAATACACGTTCAGAGACAACGCTGGCAGCTGGACACGACAAAATCTCCAAGGCGTAAGTTGCGAGCTCTGGCCATTTTTGTAGGTTTGAAGCCCAAAAGGAGCAAGGCTCCAGTTGCACAGTCATGGCATCGATGTTCATTTGGAGATACTCCTGTATCATCCTCTCCAGCCGTTGACTATGTGTCAGACTTGTTGTCTCTGGTGGCCTTGCAAAAGAGGGTCTAAAAAAATTATGAAAAGATTCCATAAAATTGCTGTTACCGGCACCAGAAAAGGTCCTACTGGTACGGGTAGACTGTTGAAGATGACGAGACCGTCCCATGTTTGTCAAGTTACAACTGGGAGATTCACTCCCTGCACCTGCACGGTTGTTTGGTGGAAAAGCCGAGCTAAGATCTAGTAACAGCTTCTGCTGATACTCCTGCATACGTGCGTCCCTTTCTATGGCTGGAATTATGTCACAAAATTTGGACTTGTACCGGGGATCTAATAGTGTGGCAATCCAGTAGTCATCATCACTTCTAATTTTGACAATACGACTGTCATGTTGGAGGTAGTGCAACAAAAAGGCACTCATGTGTCTTGCGCAGCCATGCGGACCAAGTCCATGCTGTGTTTGTGGCATAGAGGTGCTACCCGTTCTTTCTTCCTCTGACATCTGACCCCAACCTCTTTCAACTGAAATTTGACCAAGGTCTCCCTCATCCGCTGAGTCTTCCATGTCCATGGACAGTTCGTCCTCCATTTCTTCATGTTCTCCTGCACCTTGCTCAACATTTCGCCTGCTACTATGCGCCCTTGTCGATCCCTGTCCCCCATGGTCCCATGCCTGCTGCGTTGGTGATGATGAACGTCTGGACCTTCGTGATGTTGTTGTCCCTTGCGCATATGAATCCTCCTGTAGTTCCTCCCCTTCATGTTGTCCCACCCCCTGACTCCGAATAGTGTTTAGCGTGTGCTCCAGCATGTAAATGACTGGAATCGTCATGCTGATAATGGCATTGTCAGAGCTAAACATATTCGTCGCCATGTCGAAACTGTGCAGAAGGGTGCATAGGTCCTTGATCTGAGACCACTCCATCAGGGTGATCTGCCCCACCTCTGCATCTCGTTGGCCCAGGCTATACGTCATGACGTATTGCACCAGGGCTCTGCGGTGCTGCCACAGTCGCTGTAACATGTGGAGAGTTGAATTCCAGCGTGTCGCCACATCGCATTTCAGGCGATGAACCGGCAGGCCGAAAGACTTCTGGAGCGATGCAAGTCGCTCTGCTGCGGCGCTTGAACGGCGGAAGTGAGCTGACAGTTTTCGTGCCCTGTTCAGAAGGCCATCTAGGCCGGGATAGTGTGTTAAAAATTGCTGCACGACAAGGTTCAACACGTGAGCCATACAAGGTACGTGTGTCACCTTGCCCAGGCGAAGTGCCGCACCCAGGTTTGCAGCATTGTCGCACACGGCCTTACCAGGCTGCAGTTTGAGTGGAGACAACCATTTATTAAACTCGGACCGCAAAGCTGACCACAACTCCTCAGCTGTGTGACTCTTATTACCAAGACATGTCAAGCTAAAGACCGCCTGATGCCGTTGCGCTCTGCTGCCAGCATAGTAATGAGGGGTGCGTGATTCCTTCTGCGCAGTGAGAACGCTGGTGGCCTGACCAGGCAGGCTTGGGGCGGAGGTAGAGGACCCAGATGAGGTGGAGGATGCAGAAGCAGTGGCGGAACTTGGACAGACAGAGGATTGACACACAAGTCGTGGGGACGGCAAGACTTGTGCAGCAGACCCTTCACCATCTATCACCATAGTTACCCAGTGCCCAGTCAGCGACATGTAACGTCCCTGTCCATGCTTACTGGTCCAAGTATCGGTGGTGAAATGCACCCGTTCACACACAGAGTTTCTCAAGGAAGCGGTGATGTTGTGTGCGACATGCTGGTGTAGCGCGGGCACACCTTTCTTAGAGAAGTAGTGGCGACTAGGCATCTGGTACTGGGGCACAGCGACAGACATAAGGTCTCTAAAATCCTGTGTGTCCACTAGGCGGAAAGGCAGCATTTCGGTAGCCAACAGCTTACAGAGGGATAGAGTCAACCTCTTAGCTTTGTCATGGGTCGGAGGAAGTGGCCTTTTATTTGACCACATCTGAGGGACAGAGATCTGGCTGCTGTGTGTAGACGGTGTTGAGTAGGGTGTCCCTTGAAAAATGCAGGTTTGTGAGGAAAGTGCAGGCGGAGACATGATGTTGCCTTCATCCAACGTTGGTGCTATCGATGTCTGAGAGAGGTGTACACACTCACTTGTTTCCCCTTCCAAACCAACTGACGACCTTACAAGCAAACTGCCTGTTGCGGTTACAGTGGTGGAAGTTTTGCGTGGAAAAACAGGTGTGGCAGCTGTCCCCACAGTCCTAGAAGATGAAGAGCGCGCGGATGCAGTGGAAGGGGCGGGCGGTGGATGGTTCGCTCCACTAGGCCGCATTGCAGCACGGTGAGCTTCCCACCGGGACTTATGATATTTAGTCATGTGACGATTCATGGAAGAAGTTGTCAAACTGCTGAGGTTTTGACCTCTACTAACAGAATCATGACAAATGTTACATATCACATGAGTTGGGCGATCTTTTTCGATGTGAAAAAAGGACCAGGCTAGGCAAGGCTTAGAGGCCATGCGACCTGTTGATCCACCCCGAATAATGCTCATAGGCAGAGTGGTGGCTGAGGATGCAGTTGTAGACGTGCTACCAGTGCTCCGACTCTGTCCAGGAAGGCGCAAGGTAACTTCGTCGTCGGTTGCATCCTCCTCCACCGCCTCTGTTGACCTCCTCGAGTGCCTGACTGGGGGTTGACAGTAGGTGGGATCTAGAACGTCATCATCAATTGTTGTGTTTGCACTCCCCTCCCCCTCAGACCGAGCCTCTTCTTGCCCTGACGGAATATTTAAGTTGTCATCCCAATCGGGTATCTGCGTCTCATCTTCATCAGTATGTTCCTCATTGTCTATAACCACAGGTGTTACAGTTTGTGACAAAGGGTCAACATTATGCTCAGAAACTTGGTCCTCACGGCCTGAATCTGAGTCACAAAGGTTCTGGGCATCACTGCAGACCATTTCCTGTTCTGTACTCACTGTAGCTTGGGAGCAGACCTCTGATTCCCAGGCTATAGTGTGACTGAACAGCTCTGCAGACTCAGCCATCTCAGTTCCACCATACTGTGCAGGGCTGATGGAGACTTCAGAGCTGGGAGAAAGCAAGTTTGATTGGGATGACAACTCAGAGGACTGGTGTTTTTTGGATGCGGTACTTGAAGTGGCAGAGAGGGCACTTGTTGGACCACTTGAGATCCATTCAAGCATTTTCCTTTTTTGCCCATCATCTACCTTTGTTCCTGTTGTTCGTGTCCGTAACAAAGGGAGCACATCGGATTGTCCACGGTAAGTAGTAGACATCTTACTTTTGCTGGTAGATGGTCTATCTTCAGCAGATGATAATGGAGCTTTGCCACCTTCCCCACGGACAAAACCTTTTTTGCCTTTTCCACCACGCCTCTTCCCCTTTCCACCAGCATCTGTCATTTTGCCACTCATGTTGATTGCGACAAGATTGTGGACTGAAAATGTGGTAGTAAAAATTGAGAGGTGGTGAAGATTGCAGTGGTGGTCTAGCTTTATTAACAGCAGAATAATAAAGAATAAATATCCCTGACAATGCAACTTAGTTATAATTAGTTGGAGTGTGCAACGCAGGCAGACGTGCTGCAAATGTCTTTGCACTAGTGGGACTATAGCAAAGTCCAATAGCCACGTATAGGATGCCACTAGGTACACTGAGTGTTTGCTAGTATAATGGCTTGGTTAGAATGAGTTGTAGTGTGCAACGCAGGCAGACGCGCTCTGCAAATGTCTTTGCACTAGTGGGACTATAGCAAAGTCCAATAGCCACGTATAGGATGCCACTAGGTACACTGAGTGTTTGCTAGTATAATGGCTTGGTTAGAATGAGTTGTAGTGTGCAACGCAGGCAGACGCGCTCTGCAAATGTCTTTGCACTAGTGGGACTATAGCAAAGTCCAATAGCCACGTATAGGATGCCACTAGGTACACTGAGTGTTTGCTAGTATAATGGCTTGGTTAGAATGAGTTGTAGTGTGCAACGCAGGCAGACGCGCTCTGCAAATGTCTTTGCACTAGTGGGACTATAGCAAAGTCCAATAGCCACGTATAGGATGCCACTAGGTACACTGAGTGTTTGCTAGTATAATGGCTTGGTTAGAATGAGTTGTAGTGTGCAACGCAGGCAGACGCGCTCTGCAAATGTCTTTGCACTAGTGGGACTATAGCAAAGTCCAATAGCCACGTATAGGATGCCACTAGGTACACTGAGTGTTTGCTAGTATAATGGCTTGGTTAGAATGAGTTGTAGTGTGCAACGCAGGCAGACGCGCTCTGCAAATGTCTTTGCACTAGTGGGACTATAGCAAAGTCCAATAGCCACGTATAGGATGCCACTAGGTACACTGAGTGTTTGCTAGTATAATGGCTTGGTTAGAATGAGTTGTAGTGTGCAACGCAGGCAGACGCGCTCTGCAAATGTCTTTGCACTAGTGGGACTATAGCAAAGTCCAATAGCCACGTATAGGATGCCACTAGGTACACTGAGTGTTTGCTAGTATAATGGCTTGGTTAGAATGAGTTGTAGTGTGCAACGCAGGCAGACGCGCTCTGCAAATGTCTTTGCACTAGTGGGACTATAGCAAAGTCCAATAGCCACGTATAGGATGCCACTAGGTACACTGAGTGTTTGCTAGTATAATGGCTTGGTTAGAATGAGTTGTAGTGTGCAACGCAGGCAGACGCGCTCTGCAAATGTCTTTGCACTAGTGGGACTATAGCAAAGTCCAATAGCCACGTATAGGATGCCACTAGGTACACTGAGTGTTTGCTAGTATAATGGCTTGGTTAGAATGAGTTGTAGTGTGCAACGCAGGCAGACGCGCTCTGCAAATGTCTTTGCACTAGTGGGACTATAGCAAAGTCCAATAGCCACGTATAGGATGCCACTAGGTACACTGAGTGTTTGCTAGTATAATGGCTTGGTTAGAATGAGTTGTAGTGTGCAACGCAGGCAGACGCGCTCTGCAAATGTCTTTGCACTAGTGGGACTATAGCAAAGTCCAATAGCCACGTATAGGATGCCACTAGGTACACTGAGTGTTTGCTAGTATAATGGCTTGGTTAGAATGAGTTGTAGTGTGCAACGCAGGCAGACGCGCTCTGCAAATGTCTTTGCACTAGTGGGACTATAGCAAAGTCCAATAGCCACGTATAGGATGCCACTAGGTACACTGAGTGTTTGCTAGTATAATGGCTTGGTTAGAATGAGTTGTAGTGTGCAACGCAGGCAGACGCGCTCTGCAAATGTCTTTGCACTAGTGGGACTATAGCAAAGTCCAATAGCCACGTATAGGATGCCACTAGGTACACTGAGTGTTTGCTAGTATAATGGCTTGGTTAGAATGAGTTGTAGTGTGCAACGCAGGCAGACGCGCTCTGCAAATGTCTTTGCACTAGTGGGACTATAGCAAAGTCCAATAGCCACGTATAGGATGCCACTAGGTACACTGAGTGTTTGCTAGTATAATGGCTTGGTTAGAATGAGTTGTAGTGTGCAACGCAGGCAGACGCGCTCTGCAAATGTCTTTGCACTAGTGGGACTATAGCAAAGTCCAATAGCCACGTATAGGATGCCACTAGGTACACTGAGTGTTTGCTAGTATAATGGCTTGGTTAGAATGAGTTGTAGTGTGCAACGCAGGCAGACGCGCTCTGCAAATGTCTTTGCACTAGTGGGACTATAGCAAAGTCCAATAGCCACGTATAGGATGCCACTAGGTACACTGAGTGTTTGCTAGTATAATGGCTTGGTTAGAATGAGTTGTAGTGTGCAACGCAGGCAGACGCGCTCTGCAAATGTCTTTGCACTAGTGGGACTATAGCAAAGTCCAATAGCCACGTATAGGATGCCACTAGGTACACTGAGTGTTTGCTAGTATAATGGCTTGGTTAGAATGAGTTGTAGTGTGCAACGCAGGCAGACGCGCTCTGCAAATGTCTTTGCACTAGTGGGACTATAGCAAAGTCCAATAGCCACGTATAGGATGCCACTAGGTACACTGAGTGTTTGCTAGTATAATGGCTTGGTTAGAATGAGTTGTAGTGTGCAACGCAGGCAGACGCGCTCTGCAAATGTCTTTGCACTAGTGGGACTATAGCAAAGTCCAATAGCCACGTATAGGATGCCACTAGGTACACTGAGTGTTTGCTAGTATAATGGCTTGGTTAGAATGAGTTGTAGTGTGCAACGCAGGCAGACGCGCTCTGCAAATGTCTTTGCACTAGTGGGACTATAGCAAAGTCCAATAGCCACGTATAGGATGCCACTAGGTACACTGAGTGTTTGCTAGTATAATGGCTTGGTTAGAATGAGTTGTAGTGTGCAACGCAGGCAGACGCGCTCTGCAAATGTCTTTGCACTAGTGGGACTATAGCAAAGTCCAATAGCCACGTATAGGATGCCACTAGGTACACTGAGTGTTTGCTAGTATAATGGCTTGGTTAGAATGAGTTGTAGTGTGCAACGCAGGCAGACGCGCTCTGCAAATGTCTTTGCACTAGTGGGACTATAGCAAAGTCCAATAGCCACGTATAGGATGCCACTAGGTACACTGAGTGTTTGCTAGTATAATGGCTTGGTTAGAATGAGTTGTAGTGTGCAACGCAGGCAGACGCGCTCTGCAAATGTCTTTGCACTAGTGGGACTATAGCAAAGTCCAATAGCCACGTATAGGATGCCACTAGGTACACTGAGTGTTTGCTAGTATAATGGCTTGGTTAGAATGAGTTGTAGTGTGCAACGCAGGCAGACGCGCTCTGCAAATGTCTTTGCACTAGTGGGACTATAGCAAAGTCCAATAGCCACGTATAGGATGCCACTAGGTACACTGAGTGTTTGCTAGTATAATGGCTTGGTTAGAATGAGTTGTAGTGTGCAACGCAGGCAGACGCGCTCTGCAAATGTCTTTGCACTAGTGGGACTATAGCAAAGTCCAATAGCCACGTATAGGATGCCACTAGGTACACTGAGTGTTTGCTAGTATAATGGCTTGGTTAGAATGAGTTGTAGTGTGCAACGCAGGCAGACGCGCTCTGCAAATGTCTTTGCACTAGTGGGACTATAGCAAAGTCCAATAGCCACGTATAGGATGCCACTAGGTACACTGAGTGTTTGCTAGTATAATGGCTTGGTTAGAATGAGTTGTAGTGTGCAACGCAGGCAGACGCGCTCTGCAAATGTCTTTGCACTAGTGGGACTATAGCAAAGTCCAATAGCCACGTATAGGATGCCACTAGGTACACTGAGTGTTTGCTAGTATAATGGCTTGGTTAGAATGAGTTGTAGTGTGCAACGCAGGCAGACGCGCTCTGCAAATGTCTTTGCACTAGTGGGACTATAGCAAAGTCCAATAGCCACGTATAGGATGCCACTAGGTACACTGAGTGTTTGCTAGTATAATGGCTTGGTTAGAATGAGTTGTAGTGTGCAACGCAGGCAGACGCGCTCTGCAAATGTCTTTGCACTAGTGGGACTATAGCAAAGTCCAATAGCCACGTATAGGATGCCACTAGGTACACTGAGTGTTTGCTAGTATAATGGCTTGGTTAGAATGAGTTGTAGTGTGCAATGCAGGCAGACGCGCTCTGCAAATGTCTTTGCACTAGTGGGACTATAGCAAAGTCCAATAGCCACGTATAGGATGCCACTAGGTACACTGAGTGTTTGCTAGTATAATGGCTTAGTTATCAGTTGGAGTGTGCAGAGGACAAGAGGGTACAGTGGCAGGATTGTGGTGCTCTGGGTAGAGGAATGGAAGACTGCCTTTCTATTCCCTCCTAATGGTGAAATGCAGGTAGGAAATCCCTGACCTGGGCTACACAGACGCTGTTGCTGTTTGCAGGACCTGTCACCTATGGCTCTCTGACCCTGCCGGTTGGAGCCCTTAAAAGGACTGCTATAAAGTGCTCTCCCTAAGCTGTCTAACGCTGTGTATGCAGCGCATACAGCTGTATCGGCTATAGGACTCAGGAAGACGGAGCTGCGACAGTGATGTCTGACACCAAAGACGCAGAAGGCAGATAATGGCGTCCGTGAAGAAAATGTCCGGTTTTATAATGCAGGGACATGTGACATGCAGATCCTATCACACATGCCGTTGCTTCTCTGGCTCAAAGTCCACTTAGCTGTGTGTGTGTCTGGGATTGGCTGACATGCTGGCCCGCCCCACAAGACGCGCGCGCTTAGGGAAGGAAGACAAGAAAAAAAAAAAAAAAAAATGGCGATCGCCATTATAGAAACAGCAGTGATCTGAAGGCGCTGTTCACGCACACTATACACTGAAATGTGATAATAGTTTGATTCACAGAGTGACTTACACTATTACAGCAGAAACCAAGCTATGATTTAGCTGTTTTTTGGCTGCTAGAACCGTTCTCGAACGTTTCTAGAACTACCGAGCTTTTGCAAAAAGCTCGAGTTCTAGTTCGATCTAGAACATGCCCCAAAATCACTCGAGCCGCGAACTGGAGAACCACGAACCACGAACCGCGCTCAACTCTACTGTCCATGCTCGGCGACCATCAAACTTAACTGAACTGGAATTGTTTAGTAAATAGGAATGGTCAAATATACCTTCATCCAGGATCCAGGAACTCATTAAACGCTACAGGAAGCGACTAGAGGCTGTTCATTTTGCAAAAGGAGGATCTACAAAATATTAATGTCACTTTTATGTTGAGGTGCCCATACTTTTGCACCAGTCAAATTTTGTTTAAATGCGGATTACACATTTTCTGTTAGTACAATAAACCTCATTTCAATCCAGAAATATTACTCAGTCCATCAGTTGTTAGATATATGAAACTGAAATAGCTGTTGCAAAAACCCAAATTGTTATAAAGAAAAAAGGTTAACATTAATAGGGGTGCCCAAACTTTTTCATATGACTATAAGTATAGTATAGTATAGTATAGTTTCCCACCACTTATAGATCAGTGGTGGGAAACCTTTGGTGCGCGAGTCAATGTCCTTTGCTCTAGCCACTGGGCAGATTGCCAGGGACTGTGGTGCTTGGGCCAGCACTCCTGTTATGCTGCTACTAGCCCTTTAATTCCTCTTTACACATCGAGCACAGGAATACAATATTTACTACAAAACACTGCAGTTCATATAATGAAGGACTATATCCAGCATCATGATGTACCTGTTCCACCAATAAAGAAGTCATTCCCAGTATCTCCCATGATATGTAAAGCTGCATTACCAGAGTTTCCCATGGGATGTATAGGCTGCAGCCCCAGCATCTCTCATGTGATGTGTAGGCTGCAGTCACAGAATCTCCCATGTAATGTATAAGCTGCAGGTCCAGCATCTCCCATGTAATGTAAAGGCTGCAGCCTCAGCTTCTAACATGTAATGTAAAGTCTGCAGCCCCAGCATCTCTCATGTAATGTATAGGCTGCAGCCCCAGCGTCTCCTATGTGATGTATTTGCTGCAATCCCAGTGTTTCCTGTATACTCAAACTCCAGTGTCTCCTATGTGATGTATATGTTTCAGTCCCAGTGTCTCCTATATAATGCATACGCTTCAATCCCAGTGTTTCTTTTGTGATATATATGCTACAGCCTTGTGTATCCTATGTGATGTATATGTTCCAGCTTCAGTGTACCCCATGTGATATATATGCTCCAAACCCAGCATCTCCCATGTGGTGAGTTGGCTCAATGCCAACTCATTTATACCATTCCTGTTAATAAATCAATATGTTGTGAACTTGATCCAATATTTAAAGGCATTTTCCCATGAACAAAGTACACTTTAATCAATAGATCATAAAATAAATATGTTCCACAATTGAATGAATTTACAAAAACTATTCCTGTGCTGAGATAATCTTATAACGGTACTCTTGCTATGTACTATCTATTGACTGTGTCTCACTATACAGTACAGGGACATGGTCCGATCGTATCACAGCTCCTGGGCAAAGGAGGAAACAAAAGAGAGTATATTGACAGGATAGCATAGGATTGAAGGGGCAGCTTTCTGTGAGGTAAAACATTTGTCTGTCTGTTTTACCTCCTAGAAAGAATCGGATGAGACCTCATTCTATCCTTTCTGTATACTCTTTTGCTTCCTTCCCTGCTCAGGGAATTATTATCAGTCCAAGATCTATTGATTAAATTATACTTTGTTCGTAGGACAATCCCTTTCATTCCATTAATTATTTTTAATGACTCAAAATAAAAATACCTTAAGTGTGTGCCACAGCCATTCACAATATGTCCTCAATGTAAATTTTTTAAATCTCCAATTGTAAAATTTGAATTGTAAATTTACCTTTTTGTATCGATCCTTTGCAGCATTAATGTCATCTTGAAGAAACTGAGATTCAATCTGAAGTTCAAGATTACTCAGCAAAGCTTCATCAGCCTCCTAATATACAGTATATAGAAATGTATTAGTCTCCATTTACAAATAAACCCTATGCTTGATTTATTTACAGGAGATATGTCTATGGCTCATCAAACACCATAAACACTGCGTTCAAAATTATTATGCAAATGCTTCTCTGATTTCCCTAAATGATCGATGCAAATGAGCCTGTATAATGTTCAAATCTGCCACTATAAGACTATAAATCAAATATAATTGGAGAAATCTCCAAATGACAACAGTAATGTTTTCAAAACTAAAAAAAAACAAAATGCTCCACATTATTATGCAATATATTGTTTCCAAACATGTTATAGCTTGTATAGAATGGAAAATGGTCATTTGTTGAATTTGCAGCATTAAGAGGTCACATTGACTGAAATCAAATACTTTTCTAACCAAAAATATCTTAAAGCGCACCAATCACCTGGATTTTCCCATATAAACTAAAGCCAGTGCTATACTGGCACTATCATGCTGATTCTATACATACCTTCCGGTGTCAGATTGGATGTAAAGTTTTTGAAATACAGGCAAGTAAAGTCCCAGACATGCACAGCTTTTTGATTGGCAGCAGCTGCTGAATAGCTAATATGTGGGTGGGGTTTTGCTATATCTATTCCCACCCCTGTCTGCTGCCTGGGCTCTGTAGATGCTAGTCTATATGGGCTCCTACTAGATATGAGTCATTTCTGTTAGATGATAGGGGCGTGTTAAAAATGCAGCTCATACAATCTAACATTTACAGAGGTCAGGAAGCAGACAGGGACGGGGATAGATAGCAAAGTTTGACCCACATATTAGCTATTCGACAGCTGCTGCCAATCAAAAAGCTGTACCTTTATGTAACTTTACTTGCCTGCATTTCAGAAACTATACATCCAATCTGACCACTAAAGGTATGTATAGAATCAGCTTGATAGTGCCAGTATAGCACTGACTTTCGGTTATATAGCAAAATCCTGGTGATTGGTTCGCTTTAAGGCCAAGTTACATATTAACGTAGAACTCCTTCTTTGATATCACCTTCAAAATTCTTGCATCCATTGAACTTGTGAGTTTACCGATAGTTTATGCTTGATTTTCTTTGCAGGGCATCAGAATAGCCTCCCAGAGCTGCTGTTTTGGTGTGAACTGCCTCTCACCCTTAAAGATCTTTTGCTTGATGATACTCAAAAGGTCCTCAAGAGGTGTAAGTCAGGGAGTCTGGCCGGAACGCCATGGCTTTCTCTCCTTTTATGCCCGTAGCAGCAAATAAATCAGAGGTATTCCTTGAAGCATGAGATGGTGCATTGTCATGTATGATTTGACAAATGGCACGATTCTTCATTTTGTACTATGGAAGAAAGTGGCAACACAGGACAATGAGTCAGCTCACACTTCCACCCTCGTAATGTAACTCCTGGATTGGCACGGAAAGACCTGGTTCTGGGCCAGATAACTGATGCAAGGAAAATGGAAAAGTCATAACCATGTGATCACAACAATGATTAAGGAGTAGCCACTGCCATTGCTGAAATGCGTCGGTTTTCAGGGGGGCACCCTAACAATGTCTGTAATTGTTGATGTCATTGTCTGTGTGAATTCCCTTTCATTTTGGATTTATTAAAGCTGACAAATTTTTATCCTACATATTTGGCTTTCCTTCATCACTAGATTTTTCCATTTTCCTTGTATAGAAAAAAAGTGGTCAGTTCTAAAATCTATATACTTTTAAGGTAATTTTTACACCTTCAGGGACCCTAAAGGAGCCTACCAGCATTCTCCTCAAAATTCAGGCCCACAACATGATTCTGCTACCTCCTTGCTGATGTCACAACCTGTTTAAGACATGGTGGCCATCCCCCAACCAACCATTACTTCATCCATCTGGACCATCAGGGTTGCATGGCACTGATCAGTAATGAAGACTTTTAAAATTAGTCTTTATGACTGTCTTGACCCAATGCAACTATTTCTACTTGTGTGTACATTTTAGGGGTGGGCAAACAGTAGGTTTATGTCGCGGGCGGAGGGGAACGCGCTCGCCACGCTCGGGTCCGGTCTTCTGCTGCTGCTGCTCGGTGGCTCGAGCGGTGGGCCGGCCCCGGGGACTCGAGCAGCGCTCCTCGCCCGTGAGTGAAAAGGGATGGTTTGGTTAGGGAGATTGTTCGTGACGCCACCCACAGGACGTAGCGATGATGGCACCATCGCTGCTGGTGACGGGGATCCCGGGAGAGATGGTAGGGTGCAGCTGGGATGTTGTCCCCTCCGTGGGTAGGGGGGTTGGTGATCCCGGGGCCCGGGGATGTAACAGGGAGGCTGGATGGCTGGGGTGCAGGGACTGCGTGGTGCGGTGCCATATGGCACTGGTGTACTCACTCAGACAATCACTGACAGAGTCTCTGGTAAACCAAAACGGCCGGATGGACGGGTCCCGCAGCCGGCTGCAGTGTTGTTGTTGTGCTCTTCCCGGACAGCTGATGGTGGCTGTCTTTCCCTGCACCTTTTAGAATGTTTTGACTCCTGTGGTTGCCCACCAGTAGTCCGCTCCCCGGCGTATAGGTGCCGTAGGAATCCGTTTTGCCCGCAGGCGCTGGCCCTTGGATCTCTAGCCTGTGGCGGTGGCTGTATATCCTCACGGTGTGGACCGTTGCCTTCTGTCGGGACTTGGTTGTTGGGGAACCCCTGGGGTTCCTGTCACAATCGGATTTGACTATTGACGGCGGCTCCAAGCCTGGTTGGGGTCCGATGGCCCTGCCTGTGTGCTTAGCTTCACTCCACTCACTGGTTCAGTACCGGCGGGCCAACGCCCGACCCCGGTCCTTACGGCTTCGCAGAGTTCCACCAACTCCTGCAGACGGCCACCACCATCTGCCAACCTTGCTTTCAGTGCCTGGGCTCCTACCCAGACACCTGAAGTGTTTACTCCTCTCACTTCCACCTCCAAAACTGATCTGACACTTTTCCCGCCTCCAGGCCTGTGAACTCCTCAGTGGGTGGAGCCAACTGCCTGGCTCCGCCCCACCTGGTGTGGACAGCAGACCTGGGATGGAGGCAACAAGGGTTTTTGATTGACTGTTGTAACTGTCTAGGGTGGGAGTGTGTATTGTTGGTATGTATGTGACTACCTGGCTAGTCCAGGGCATCACACTTCCCCTTGGTAAAATGCAGACCGTCCGCGGGCTGCCCGTCCATCACTGGTTTTATTTTTCAAACTGCAAAAGATAATTTAACATATTAAACATTTAACGTAAGTATGTTTTCAAATCTTCCCTTACGGGAGGTACAGTGCTTTAATGTTTCAAACATTTTTATTAAAACGGACGGGTTCATGGTCATCCGCTCCCCCACCCAAATAACCTGATCCTTGATGCTGCCCCTAAGAAACGGGCAGCACCCCTCTTCCCCAGTCCAGGTCCAGGTTACCCGAGCGGGAACGGGTACGGTATCTCGCACCCGGCTGTCAGTTCAGGGGACCCCACGTCCAGGGGGACCCCTGACCCCCGGAGGATGGCTACCGGTCCTGGTGGTGGACGGGCCCCAGCCTGCTCTGCTGCGGGCCCTTCCTCCAATCTGCCTCTCCGGAGGCGGCATGGGCGGAAACCAGCCCACCAAACTATTTACAAACCCACAAGTTCGTGGGTGGCCTGCCAGTTCTCGGTCATGTTCATGAGCAGTTTCTCATATGGGCGGTAAAACACATAGGGTCCCTCCGGGGACAACTTGCCGGCAACGGCCGGGATAATCACGGTAGACAATCAGGTGAAAAACTCGGTTTGATTTAGTGTTCATTCAAAGTGCAGAGGGTCCCAACGGGGACAACTTGGTTGCAACGGAGGACCGCTGCCACTACTGCTCACTTCCGTACTCCTCACCCGGCTCCAGGTGAAGAAACACAGGCTCCATCCCTTCCAGCGCACAACAGGCGCGGCGGAGGAGAGACGCCCGGTATCCATTATTTCCGTTCCGAGGGATGTAAGTGGCCTCCATGTCATACAAGCCAAACATTCCCTCCTCCTCTGAGACAGGCTCTGTGTCAAGCCCCGAGCCGTTGTCATCTGACTCTAGGTGGCTAATGACGGGACCTGGCAGGACTGAGACTGTTTCCAACTGAGCCCAGACTTGCGGTTCCTCTAAGTCAACCACTCCAGCTATTGGTTGGCTGGCGTCCTCTCGGGCCTCTGGGCCCTGGCGGGGCATCAACGCGGACTCCGTCACCTCCATCGGGACAGCGGCCTGAGCGGGGCCGCACGGGCGGCTAGCATGGACGATGGAGTGGGCCCTGCAGGGGCCAGGGGTAGACCGAATCCTTCAGCCGCAGCGGACGGTCCCTCTGGGACACAAGGGCGTGGGTCACTCACCAGCTCTTCCAGCATGGCCTCTATTTCATGCGCCCGCACGACCGCAGCCAGCTCCTCCATCTCAGCGGTCCAGCGATCCAGCAGGTCCCGTACCTGGGCCCGGTTACGACAGCACAGCAGCATCACTTGGGTTTTCAGCCATGCCGCCTTCCCGAGGGCAGGCTCCGGAGACTCAGGCCTCTCAGGTGGTGCGGACATGTTGCAAGCTGCTTCCAGGAACCGGGTATGTTGCAGAGCCCTGGCGTCCCGGCTTTTTATGCCCTCGGCTACATTAGGCAGGCCTTCACCCGCCCCCCCTTGGTTCTTTTTAGCACTTCCTCTCACTTTCACGCCTTCCCTGCTTGGGGAAGAGACTCGAGCGGGAAATCTTCACACCAAAGATGGCGGCGCTTCAAATTTTTCGGCCGGACGCCGTCGGCGGAGACCACAAGGCGCACTTCTACTGGTAAGTCGATTGGTTCTATCCTGTTCGTAGCGCCAAGTTGTCGCGGGTGGAGGGGAACGCACTCACCATGCTCGGGTCCGGGGCTTCTGCTGCTGCTGCTCGGTGGCTCGAGCGGTGGGCCGGACCCGGGGACTCGAGCAGCGCTCCTCGCCCGTGAGTGAAAAGGGATGGTTGGTTTGGGGAGAGAGTTCATGACGCCACCCACGGGACGTGGTGATGATGGCACCACCGCTGCTGGTAACGGGGATCCCGGGAGAGATGGTAGGGTGCAGCTAGGATGTTGTCCCCTCTGGGGCCCGGTGCTGTAACGGGGAGGCTGGATGGCTGGGGTGCAGGGACTGCGCGGCACGGTGCCGGACGTCACTGGTGTACTCACTCAGACAATCACTGACAGAGTCTCTGGTAAACCAAAACGGCCGGATGGACGGGTCCCACAGCCGGCTGCAGTGTTGTTGTTGTGCTCTCCCCGGATGGCTGATGGTGGCTGTCTTTCCCTGCACCTTTTAGAATGTTCTGACTCCTGTGGTTGCCCACCGGTAGTCCGCTCCCCGGCTTATAGGTGCCGTAGGAGCCCGTTTTGCCCGCAGGCACTGGCCCTTGGATCTCTAGCCTGTGGCGGTGGCTGTAAATCCTCACGGTGTGGACCGTTGCCTTCTGTCGGGACTTAGTTGTTGGGGAACCCCTGGGGTTCCTGTCACACTCGGATTTGACTATTGACGGCGGCTCCAAGACTGGTCGGGGTCCGATGGCCCGACCCCGGTCCTTACGGCTTCACAGAGTTCCACCAACTCCTGCAGATGGCCACCACCGTCTGCCAACCTTGCTGTCAGTGCCTGGGCTCCTACCCAGACACCTGAAGTGTTTACTCCTCTCACTTCCACCTCCAAAACTGATCTGACACTTTTCCCGCCTCCAGGCCTGTGAACTCCTCGGAGGGTGGAGCCAACCGGCTGGCTCCGCCCCACCTGGTGTGGACATCAGACCTAGGAGGGAGGCAACAAGGGTTTTTGATTGACTGTTGTAACTGTCTAGGGTGGGGGGTGTGTATGTTGGTATGTATGTGACTACCTGGCTAGTCCAGGGCATCACATTTATGCTCAATTTTAATTTCAGAGGCACCACAGGCTTTGAATATGTGTTTGTTGATTCCTTTTTTTTTTTTTTTTTTATTCCTTTTGGTATTTTATCATCTGCTCTCTTAACCTGATGAATATTTTTTGTGCAGAATCCTTCCTCATTATGCTTTTATCTGCATAAACCCATCTGTGCTTTGTATTAGCCACAAATGTCTTCACGGTATGATGATCACGCTTAAGTTTTCGTGACATGTCTAGTGTTTTCAGACCTTGTCCAAGGTATTTCACTATTTGAAGCTTTTCTTCAAAAGAGAGAGATTCTTTTCTTTTGCATGTTGTTTGAAACCTGTGGCCTGTCTAATAATGTGAAACTTTTTTCTTAAAGGGAACCTGTCACCAGATTTGGTGCCTATAAGCTACGGCCACTACCACTGGGCTCTTATATACAGCATTCTAATATGCTGTATAAAAGAGCCCAGGTCACTGGGTATAACATAAAAAAACACTTTATAATACTCACCTAGAAAGTCGCTCCGATGCACAACGGTCAGATGGGTGGTGCCGTTCTCTGAGACCGGTGCCTCCCCTTTCGGCCATCTTGGTCTTCCTTTTTCTGAAGCCGCGGTGCATGACGCGTCTACGTCATACACACACGCCGGCATTGAGGTCCTGTGCAGGCGCACTTTAATCTGCCCTGCTCGGCATACACACCGGCAAGTGTGTATGACGTAGACGCTTCATGCACCGTGGCTTCAGAATAAGGAAGACCAAGATGGACGGAAGGGAAGGCGTCGGTCCCGGAGAACGGTATCACCCATCCATCCGTTGTGCACCGGAGCGACCTTCTAGGTGAGTATTATAAAGTGTTTTTTATGTTATACCCAGTGGCCTGGGCTCTTACATACAACATGTTAGAATGCTGTATATAAGAGCCAAGTGGTGGTGGCCGCAGCTTATAGGGCAAAAAACTGGTGACAGGTTCCCTTTAAGTAATTTTCCTATAATTGGGCTCACCTGGCAAACTAATTGTCACAGTTCTTTAAACTTGATTTCAGTGATGCAAAGAGCCCTGAGATACAACCACCCATGACTTTACAGAAAAGCAAAAAATTACATTTCTAAGGCGCCTAAATATAAATTGCATAATAATTTGGAACGCAGTGGTTTTTTGTTATAAACTAAAATCAGTCCAATTTCTCCTATTATCAGAAAGGTTTCACAGATCATCTTTTTCCTTCAATTGGAAAGCCTTTTCTCATTTCTATGATTTAAAGTCTATTGTCTAAATAAGTGAGAGGTTTCAGATCCATGTACTGTAAAGGGTGCAAGACAGCATTGTCACATTACAAATTGGGAAGATGAAAGTTAGTGATTTTCTTTTACTTTCCACTTTTACTTTTTATGGAGTTTTTACTGTTTTATTTGATAGACATAGCCTCAAACCAGTTGTGCAGCTGTGAAGCAAAGCTAAATTGATAAAATACTTGGCTATTACAATTACCACCAGTAATGAAATCCAGCATAGGGATAGCATAGAGATGAAAAGAAATATAACACAGAAGCATGGATAAAGCTTTTTATAATTATGTAGTTTATATCCCGTTGTTATGTTTTATAGAATGGCTGTGAGTTGTCCTTGTTCTTGTCCTTCATTGTCCTGTAGGTAATATGTACATGTGTTTCATTTGATCTATTAATGCCAATAAAGTAAATTAAATTATCATAGTAAGAAAAAAGTGAAAAATCCTGCCTCATGTTTTAAAGAAAACCTGACAGCAGATACATGCAGCCCGGCCACTGGCACCATGCATCTGGTTGCATGATTTCAGCCCTATGTTTAAAGGGGTTTTCCTTCAAACAAAATTTAAATCTTGGAATAAAAATAAGTTCCACAATTGAATGTGATAAACAAAAATGTTCCAGTGCTGAGATAATCTTATATATGTACCCCTGCTATGTACTGTGTAATGGCTGTGTTTGACCCTACATGGCCATGACCTTTTTACCTACTTCACTAGCAAATTAACAGCAGCCAGTACTAATGAAAACGGGCAAGACCTTTTTACCTAGTTCACTAGCAAATTGACAACAGCCAGTACTAACAATACATAGAAATGTGATTGACTGCATAATTTTGAGCAGGCAATGAAAACTGGCAAGATCTTTTTACCTAGTTCACTAGCAAATTGACAGCAGGCAGTACTAAGCAGCAATACCTATAAATGTGATTGACTGCATAATTTTGAGCAGGCAGTAATATGTAGCAACTAGCAATATCTAGAAATGTCTTTCACTGGCTAATTGGGAGCAGCCAGTAATACGTAGCAATACTTAGAAATGTGTTTCACTGGATAATTTGGAGCAGCCAGTAATACGTAGCAATATCTAGAAATGTCTTTCACTGGCTAATTGGGAGTAGCCAGTGATAAGTAGCAATAGCTATTTAGATCCTTTACTGACAAATCTTTAGCAGGCACTGCCAAGTACCTATCCCTATTTCTATCATTAAATACTGATTTGTGTCACACAGCTTTCCCTACACTGCATGTCTCCATTCTACATTATCACTCTCCTATCTATCTCAACAACTTATCAATAAAACCCTAGCGGAGCTGTCTAACAGCCTCGGCGGCAGCACCAGCTGCAGCACCTTCCCTAACGTTTAACATTCACAAACTGGCGCCAATGCCACATGTCCGCAATTTATATACAGACTGAGATGTGACTTAGGCAGCCAATAACATAAGACTTTGTGTCTAAACCTTGTGGATGTTTGCTGTGCCGTGATTGGCTATTGGAACATCTGCCAATAAAGTTAAGAAAAAAAATGGTGACGAGCACGTCTGGCTTCTCCCAAGTCCCCACACACTCCACTCATTAAACACATCCCCGCATTCATCATACAGTCCCACAATCCTATAGAAAAACATAAAATGTTATGAGAAAAGCATTTTTTTTAATTGTGAGCAGTGATCGAACAAAACCGAACATTGCCGACTTTTGGGAAAAAGGCTCGGGATTACCAAGCTCGAACGAACATGCTAAGGCGCATGCCAAGTTTGAAATTGGCGAACCTTTAACAAACAGGCTCCCTCATCTCTAGTCAGCATCTGTGATGGAAGATCCGGTCTGTATTGAGATGTCAATGCCTTGTAAGAAAACAAGTTTGAAATGTGTCGCAAACAAAGGGGAACGGTGTTTAAAACATGTTGACAGTAAAGTGCTTGCAGTTTTTAACCATTGTGGACTCTTCCTTAGTGACTTTGAACCCTGCACCACTCAGTGTGCATCAGAAGATTAGGAGCTGACCTGTGGCCGAGAAGTCCCGGTGCGACAAGGTAAAGCTTCCTCACACACTCTACCACCCTTGTCTATAGCATGTCAGGGTAAGGAGACTGAGTCTCTCACCCATGGCTACTGCCCTGAGCACGCTTACAACACACCAGCATAAATATTGCTCTAAGCACCTTTAATTTAATCACTCTTATTTTGTATAGGAAAGTAATTACTATAGTAGACAAAATGGCCATCTTCTTGGTACACTGACTAAATCTGTCCTAAGACAGGTGCATGTAAAAATCAGCAGTAGGAATCTCTGTCACCTCCTTTCTTGTGTAAGACGTTGTGCTCTCAGTGGATAGGTTGATGTAATCATAGGGATAACAGAAGATTGAGGCTGCTCACACTGTTGTCCTTCCTTTCTTTCTAATCTAATATTGAAGGTACCAAGATGATGAGGTGAGAAAAGGAAGGTAACTCACACAGCTATCCACCATGTCTATCTGATCTCATACTGGAGATACCTGTGTGCTGAGGTAATAACAGGTTACTCATACTACTGTCGACAAAGTCTATTTGTTCTAATACTTTATATAGCAGGGGTGCAGAGATAAGAAGATGCTGCTCATACTGCTGTCCCCCCGTCTGTCTTATCTAATACTATATATGCCAGGGATGCTGAGGTATTGAAAGGCTGCTTACACATCTGTCTCTTCTGTCTTTCAGATCTAATAGTGTATATACCAGTGGTGCTGAGTAAAAAGAGGCTGCTCACACTGCTGTCCACCATGTCTATTTTATCTAATACTGTATATACTAAGAGTGCTGAGATAAGATGAGGCTACTCACACAGCTGTCCCCATCTGCTTGATCTAATACTGTATATACCAGGGGTGATGAAGTAAGGAGAGGCTGTTCACCTTGCTGTCCCCATTGTCTTTCAGATCTAATAGTGTATATAACAGGTTTACTGAAGTAAGAAGAGTTTAGTCACACTGCTGTCCACCAGAACTTTCTGAATTCTGAGTTGCTGCTGGGACCTGGAATTTGCATCACAATTAGAGATAAGTGAACCTGTGGATGTTTGTTTTCTGCAGGTTCAGCTGGACTTTAGATAAAGTTCTGTTCTGGACCCGAACTTGACCGGGACCTTATTGGAAGTCATTGATTGGGAAGTTCGGGTCTCTGCCCACATACAATACAGCCAGCCATAAACAGAACACTTCTGGAGACGGGAGGGCGAGTTTTGTTTTGTTTTTTTTTAAATTTCTGTACACACTAAATCCGATAATGCTGATTTTGCCCCCAGTGTGAGCTGTTAAAACACTGCATCGGCTATCACTGGGCTGAGCACCGAGCGTATCCAAGCACAGTAGTCTGCATATGTAAAGCACCCAAACTCCAAACTCGAACATTGATTTGTTTGTAAAGTCTGTGTTCAGTACGGACACCGAACTTTAAAGTTTGGATCCGCTCATCTCTATTCACAGTGCATGATATAGGTTAACTCCATGTCACAGCAGCACAGCTTCCTACTGAATATACTTACAGGCACCTGCCTTATTATCATTCTAGAACAGGTTTTTGTCAATCTAACAAGATGCCACCCATTTGATCTACCACAAAGATTATCACAAAATGTGATTTGCTAATTAAAGGTATTAAGGAATTTATTCATAAAAACATTTTCATTTTATTTTGTTCTATTCCAAGAAAAGCCTATGAAAAAAAATAATTTTTTCATAAAACAAAGAAATTGGTAAGTTTTTAAAGGATTTAACCAGTGCATAAATATCAAAATCAGCTAGAAAAAAAGGAATCACACTATAAGGCCACCTTCACACATTAGTGATTTTGGTACGTATGTTACAGTTTTTATACGTACCAGAATCACAGACATATGCACAGCCATTAAAATCAATGAGTCTGCGAACACATCAATAGCCACATTTCCGTGTAACGCACACGCATATCCGTATGTTCCGCACGGAAACATGACGGTTTTTCTCCGGTATCACTGATATTCCACGGACCACACAGTGGTGTGATCTCTGTTACACGTACCAGAGAAAACACGTATGTTTGATAAAAAAAAAAAATTTTTACACTCACCTTTCTCTAGCGCTGCTGTTTTTGTCTGCTGCTGTCTCCTGCTTCCAGGCTGGCTAATTATGCTCATGGATATTCATTACACTGCCGAGCCGGAAGTAACAGCAGCAGCCAGAGACAGTATTACGAGAGACATCAGCATCACAGACAGCAGCGGGGTGGACAGGTGAGTATAGAAGTGCCTGATCTCCATGTGTTATCATGGATCACGGATAATGGATAGCACATGGAGAACACACATGCGCCAAAATCATGGCACATGAAGGTTTTGATTTTGACGGAGGTGATTTTGGCACACGGAGGGCCAAATACATCTTTAACATGTCAGTGAAAAACATGGGTGTGTTTCACTGACATGTGAAGGAGCCTAAGGCCCGTTTCACACGTCAGTGAAAAACACTGACGTTCGTCACTGACGTGTAAAACACGCACATGTCCCTCCATGTTCCGTGATTCACGGCACACGTGTGTTGTCCATGTGCGATCCGTGATCCCGTGATTGCATATGGACATTACTCACCTGCCTTCACTGCTGCTGTCCATGGTGCTGATCTCCTCGGGTCTGCAGCGTCCGCCCACCGCTCTCAGCACCTACTTCCTGGTCAGCATTTCCTGCTCTCATGAATATTCATGAGCCAGGCAGGAGCTGCCGAGAGCAGAGCAGGCACAGCGAATCGCAGGCAAGGTAAGTTGAAAATTTTGAATATTTATTATGTCCATGATTTTCTTGTACGTGTGTCACTGATCACACACGGATCACACCATAGTGTGTTCCGTGGGTCATCAGTGATGCCAGACAAAAACTGACATGTCTCCATGCAGAATCACGGCCAAGGGTGCACGCTGCATGGAGACACGTTCAGTGAAAAATCACTGATGTGTGAGCAGACCCATTGATTATAATGGGTCTGCGTATGTCAGTGATTCTGGTACGTTTTAAAAAAAGCACAAACGTACCAGAATCACTGAAGTATGAAAGGGGCCTAAGGTACAGATGAGTTTAGGAGTGATGAGTGAGCGTGCTTAGCACTGCTCATTACTGGATCAAGCATCGGGGTGCTCACAAAGCTTGGCCGAGTATCTTGGGTGCTCTGATATTTTGTCCATGAAACAACTCCCATAATGCACAGGCCTGCTTTACTGCGTGATGTGTCCTGTCACCCTAGGTAGAGCAAGTTGAAACCTTTAAATGGCTTTCCTGGGGGATAAAATAACGCTCTCGAGCGTGCCCCCCCAAAAACAATGCCCTTCCTTCCGCCAGAAATGATTTGTTTATGGCAGGCGGTATGTGGGCGGAGACCCGAACAAGCCAATCATTGATTTTCCATAATGCTCGTAAATCGCATCAAGCTCGTCCGAGCATCTGACCACAGCTCAAATCGAGTAACGAGCATTTGAGCATTTTTGTGTTCTCCCATCACAGTTTCCCTTTATGATGCTGGATTCATTAGACTAATACATTAAACTGAATGGAGGCCACTTTTCTCCATTGTACATATTGTATTTTTAAACTGCGTAGCTAAACCATCAATATAGGAGAGAATCTACAAAAATAACCATGTTTTATAGTGATGGGATGTGAAGGACAAAGCGAGCTGTAAAAGTAATGTCTAACACTAAAAAAACCCTGCAAGCCATATAATGTCTATCTGGCAGGAAAGTGTGAGCCTGCTGACTATAATTGATAGAGGGCACGTTACAGTGACTGCGGTCGTCCATTAGACCTTGTGTCTGATCCATAAAGAATCAGCTTTTATAAAGAAGTAAATGTAACAATCAATAAGAATGAATTCCAAAGATAATAAAACCAGCAGGCAGCATAAATATACATTACCATGTGTAAGATAAGGGTATCACTTTATAAAACAGGTTTGTACAGAGAGTTCTACACATCTATATCTAATAATTGTCATACATCTTACAGACCTTGATGGTGTGATAGGTAGGAACATATATACAACCATTATATTAATGCCACAGATACTCAGGACTTACCTTATTAAGGCGTTCTAGATTATCTTTTAGGAGCAGCTGATATTCACATTCATTTTTGTACCTGCAAATTCCCAAAATAATCAGGGATATAGTAAAATATTGCAAGTTTGGTAACAATTGTAAAAGTGAATTAAAGTGACCCTTCCCCCGCCACTGAAGACTAACGCTAAATATACAGTATATTGTCTCCTGCTGCCTGCTTTGCTCAGATCCTCCTGCATCCAAGAGGGCTGCTACAGTAACATGGGAAGCAGTGGTACAATTTTGCCTCCCTTTCTTGTCCTGTCATGTGGAGACATCACTGGAAATTTAAACTGCTCCGTATTGCTCTGCAAAGGCCATCTTGCATGTAGGTGACTGCAACGCTAGAGGAGATACATATGGAAATGATACATTGTGTAAAAATGTAAAGCTGAAAATTGTACCCTGCATTTGTATTCAGCCCCCTTTAGTCTGACATAACTAAATATAATCCTTAGTGATCAATTGCCTCCAGAAGTCACCTAATTAGTAAATTGAGTCGACTTGTGTAATTTTATTTTCAGTATCACTGCAAAAAGCCATGTAAGGGACACTGCTGACATGTGTTAGGGGCACTTTGCACACTACGACATCGCAGGTGCGATGTCGGGGGGGTCAAAACGAAAGTGACGCTTATCCGGCCTCGCTGTCGATATCGTAGTGTGTAAAGCCTTGTTGATACGATTAACGAGCGCAAAAGCGTCGTAATCGTATCATCGGTGTAGCGTCGGTCATTTCCATGATTTGGAAATGACCGATGTTACGATGTTGTTCCTCGTTCCTGTGGCAGCACACATCGCTGTGTGTGAAGCCACAGGAGCGAGGAACATCTCCTACCTGCGTCACGGCCGCCAATGCGGAAGGAAGGAGGTGGGCGGGATGTTTACGTCCCGCTCATCTCTGCCCCTCTGCTTCTATTGGACGCCTGCCGTGTGACGTCGCTATGACGCTGCACGACCCACCCCCTTAATAAGGAGGCGGGTCGCCGGCCAGAGCGACGTTGCAGTGCAGGTAAGTGCATGTGAAGCTGGCGTAGCGATAATGTTCGCTACGCCAGCTATCACCATGATATCGCAGCTGCGACGGGGGCGGGGACTATCGCGCACGGCATCGCAGCATCAGCTTGCGATGTCATAGTGTGCAACGGGCCCCTTGGAATTTGCTCTGGTCAAACCAAAGTAGAACTTTATGGGCTAAATACAAAACGCTATGTGTGGCATAAATCTAACATTGCCCATCAGCCTAGAAACACCATTCCCACCATGAAACATGGTAGTGGCAGCATCATGCTGTGAGAGGCTTTTCTTCAGCAGGACAGGGAAGCTGGTCAGAGTTGATGGGAAGATGGATGGATCTAAACACAGGGCAATGCTGAGGAAATCCTGTTAGTGACTTCAAAAGACTTGAAACTGGGGAGTAGGTTCACCTTCTAGCAGGATAATGACCCTAAACAAACTGCCAGAGATACAATGAATGGGTTAGATCAAAGCCTATACATTTGTGTGAACAGCCTAGTCACAGTCCCAACCAACAATGATGAGCAAAAGGGTAACAACGTGAACAGGATTTTTCTCTGTGTTTAGAGTTTATTTATTTTGATTTACAAGATTAGTAAAGGGGATGTCTCATAGACCACTCCCCATTACTAATTCAGGGCTTGATGACAGCTGACTTTTATATTACCCCGATTGCCACCTCACCAGGGAAATTGGGATGAGCCGGGTAAAGTGTTAGAAATGTTGCATCTAATGGATGTGACAATTCTGAGTGGCTGCAGGCTGCTATTTTTAGGCTAGGGGCACAATAACTATGGGACTCCCCAGCCTGAGAATACTAGCCCACAGCTGTCTGCTTTATCTTGGCTGAGTATCAAAATTTGGGGGGACTGCACGCGTTTTTTAAATCTATTTATTTAAATGATTTTAAAAAAGCTGCATGTGGTGCCTCATATTTTGATACACAGCCAAGATAATACGCATAGCTGTGGTCTGTAGCCTGTAACTGTCGCCTTTTTCTGTGCTGGGTATCAATATATGGGAGACTGCGCAACATTTATTTTTATTTATTTATTTTTACACTTAACTCAGGCAGAAAGAGAGCTACTGTGAGGGCAACCAATCAGAGATGCTGGCACGCTGGCAGTCGGACTGCAGCCAATCACATACGCTGTCACAGACAGTGGGCAGAGAAAGCAGTAAATATGCTTAAAGGATAATGAGCGGACCCGAAAATAGTGTTACAGCTGTGCGGAGACTGGTAAGTATTTCCTGTTTAAACCATTTTGCTTCCTTTTTTTACAGTGATTTCTCTGGACAATCACAGCCATGCCAGTACTTTACATGGCTGTGATGGGGCTGGAAGTGGATAATTTCTGAACAGTTACCGAACAAAGGCTGAATTTTAACTATTTTGAAAAATGTTTGGGAATCCGAACTCAAATCCAAATGAACAAGGCTTATGTTGAACTTGAGATTTGCGAACCTTTTTCAAACAAGTTCGTTCATCTCTAACTTAGGCGGGCTTTACACGTTGCGACATCGCTACCGATATATCGTCGGGGTCACTTCATTAGTGACACACATCCGGCGCCGGTAGCAACATCGCAACGTGTAAATCCTAGGTGCGACGATAAACGAGCGCAGAATCGTAAAATATCACTGATCTGTGTTACGTCGTTCATTTCCATAATGTCGCTGCTGCTGCAGATACGATGCTGTTTGTCGTTCCTGCAGCACCACACATCTCTGTGTGTGAAACCGCAGGAACAACAAACATCTCCTTACCTGTGTCCACCGACAATGCGGAAGGAAGAAGGTGGACGGGATGTAATATCCTGCTCATCTCCGCCCCTCCGCTTCTATTGGCTGGCCACTTAGAGACGTCGCGGTGACGTCGCTGTGATGCCGAACGCTCTCCCCCTTGAAGGAGGGATTGTTTGGTGGTCACAGAGACATCGCCGACCAGATATGTGCGTGTGAAGCTGCCGTAGCGATAATGTTCGCTACGGCAGCTAGCACCAGATATCGCATATACGACGGGGGCGGGTTCCATCGCGCTCGACATCGCTAGCAATTGCTAGCGATGTCGCAGCGTGTAAAGCCTGCCTTAGACTACATAAACCAGAACAAAAAACCCAAACCAACGAAACCTGTTCGGCATAAATAAAACAGACAGCTTCTAACAGTCCATACAATGCTGGGTCCGCCTAGTCAGGAAAAGTTTCAGTTCCTTCAATATGAACACAGCTCTAGGAGGTCTGCTCACCTCCATACACAGACTCTGAGTGAATTCAGAGATCTTCATTTTACATCCTGGATCAAAGCCTAGGGTGGACATATATGAACAGCCGTCCAACCTAAATCTTCAGCAGTTCATGCACCCTGCCCTTAATGTGACCGATTAACCCGCTCAACATCTAACATATTGGAGCATTTTTCTGGGTTCACATCACTGATTCTGACAACCTCAGAGAAACATATTTCCCCTCCATCTTACAGTCGAAATAGCTGCCCAGAGAATTCTGGAGTACGTGGCAAGTATTGATTCTAGAAAAGATGGTGCGAAGCAAAGGAGACCCTTGTGAGAGTCATGCACTTTGAGATACAAAGGACCTTCCAGTGGTTGCAGTGGTTTGTATATTGGCCTCAACTACATCGGGGGGGGGGTGGAAAAATCCTGTGGAATGTATCGGCAGTGTGAACTGAATAAGCCTTCAGAGCAGAAGATCCTAAATTAAACAATTAAGATATTTGAACCACTGGAAGTGCTTATTGTTAACTACCTCATGATTAGCCCTTCTCATAACAGTTGAAAATACTGCTTTGTAATAACTGATCAATTCACAAAGTTCACAGTCGTGACACAGACAATAGACCAAATGGCTCCATCAGTGGCCAAACCAAGCTGTAGAGATTTGATCCATGTGTATATGTGGCGCCCCTGACCCGGTCAGGCACCACTGAGTACTGTACCCATGCTGGGACAGTACTTCCAGGTTATCCTAAAGGCCAGAATGAGGTGTGTACGCACAGACACATAGCAACCAGGTCTCTCACACCTTAAGAGGGGACCCTTGGGTAGTCTCCAGAGGTGCTAGCCTTCAATTCTTTTCTAGGGGTGTAGTGGAGGGGCTGGGAGCTAAAGTGCAGAGGTTGTAAGGAAAGGAGTGGAGTGAGCCAGTCTGGTAGTGGTGAGTGGCGGTTGCTAAGGGATACGCGCGCTCACACTAGTCAGACCCTGTGCGGTGTAGTGACAGTTGGCGGGGGAGAACGGTCACCGAGAAGGCAGAGAAAGAGGTTCTTCTGACTAGGCACGTATGGGGACAGGTCCCTAGAGCAGACTCCAGTTTAACTATCTGCTAATCCTGCCGGTGAGGGAAAATACCTCACCAACCACACAGAGTCTGAGCCTCAGCAGCAACGCAGGGACGCATAAGGGGACAGAGCTTGAAGACGTCTCACTTGGTCCACGCTGCCGGCAAACGGTCCAAAAAGGGGAGAAAAGGCATTTGCGACTCCCTGGATAGACTCCCACGGTACTTCAGGTCAGGGGGTTATCCGAACACAGAAGTGTTAGGAAGGCGAGCTAACCTGTTACCGTCAGACTGACCTGAAGGAGCCCCTTGTCCTACCTGGTTCATCACAGCAACGCCCAGGTCAGCTCACCATAAGATCTGTGTGAGTAAAAAAAACTGTTAAATGACTTTTGACTCTGCCTGAGTTATTCTGGGACCCGTTATTTCTACACACCTGAGCCCCTGGGGCCTGCCTCACTCACGGGAGGCTACAATATCTGACTGCAGACTCCATCAGCCCCAGACACTCATAAAACCTGCAGTGGCGGTCATCCATATCCCTAACCGCAAGCCGTGAGTGGCATCACGAAACATACAAAATCTGACATACCTGTTTGCCATATACAGAAGAAGACTCTGTGGCATCCCTGAAGCTGGATCGACGTCCCTGGGGCGACACATATAGGTGCCCAAAGAGGATCTGTTCCAATGATTGGTCATGCTTCCAGGGAAGAGTCATGGAGTAGCTGCATTGACTCTATGGCATTAAGAAGTCCAAAACAATGCCCAACCATTCTCTGAGGAATGGAGCTTGTGAACATTTCAACTGCATGCTCCTGCAAATATTAAGAAGGCTGTAAGATGATCGGAAAATGAGATGGCCTTAGTTTGTTGCAGAGCTGGAGTAAGTGTAAAGCAATCAAGTACATGCCATGACTGGCTACACGCCGTACATGGTATTGTTTTGCCATAATGGCCATGAAATCACCGAACAAGAACTCGATCCAGAGGAGGTTTGCAGTAGATTCAATATAACTAGCTGGGTGCGAGAACACTGGCATTGTCTGCAAACACTGAGGCGGTTCGTAGAGCAGAAATTCCTGAAGCTGGATCATCCAGATGTGACTCCAGTGCAGGAGGTCCTCTTACAATGTGTGGATCGAGTACTAGTATGAGCTGAGTGCCCCAGGATCAAGTTGGATTATAGGTGGGAGGTGATTCCTCACTGATTCACGAGGAGGGTTAATCCAAAGGCCTGTGTATGAAGTCCAACCTGAAGGTGTGGAAAGGGCACCTAGAAGGGTGCTTCATTGTAATATTCTCCACCCCTGTGAGTCTGAAGGGGAACCAGAGATAAAACCCCTGAAAGAGCAAAGGAATATGGGTCTGTTGTCAATAATTAGTGGACAGTACCTACAGAGTCTAGAGAAGCAGCGCCTCTGCCTCCAGCTGAACTGGAAAATGAAACAGGGACTGAAGCTGCCAGTGAGGTACCAGAAGTTCCACGTGTCCTGGAAGAGTGACCCCAAGTGGGGTCACAGAGAAATGAGAGTGCTAATGCTGGTGTTCCACCTACATCGTACACTGATGAAAATGTAATTTGGCAATGCTAATGCTAAAGACCCAAAAATTAGCTCAATTTTTGGCCACCCTGGTTGTGCCTCCGAGGAATATCAAGATGCAGAATAACTGGACATAAGAGGACTGGCGAGTTAAGAGAGGAGGAATGTAAACGGGTTGTGAACGAGAGACACACTCAGTTAACATATTACAGGTGAATATAGCCACCTACTGGTTAAAAAGAATAAGCAGGAACTAAAGAGTGGAATGTGTGTTTCTTCGAGGGAAGAGTTTAGAAGAGACAATGGGTCAGGTGGTGGTTGTGGCACAATTGTTGTAAAGGAGCGGTCTTGAGAGCAGTAGAGCGGGCTTACAGCCATCATTGACATAGAAGAGCCCAACATTGATCAGACTCTTGAAGAAGATAGAATACAAATACTGACTCCAAAAGAAGACCAAATACCGACTCCAGAACGAAGCCCAAATATCGACTCCAAAAAAAGACGAATACTGAATCTGAATACCGGCTCCATGAGAAGACCGCCTGTCATGATACAGTATCCAGAAGAAGATCCGAGTGAGCTGGGCCGTTGCTTCCTGTCTAAGCATACAGTACAAATTGAGGAAATGTACTCACTAGATTTGGATTTGTAGTCTAGAGAGGGTGTGCCATGACCCTGGTATAGCATGCATGCTGTTTGTTTGTATTGTTAGCTGAGGGTGACGTTGACGAGTCCCTGAAGGGACGATACCTGTAATTTAATGGTAGTATAAGTGTAAATTATATTGTGTCTATATTTTGCTCATCCGCATAACTGAAGTTGTTATTGTAAAATACCTGTTTCAATATTCACCAATTGTGCTGTTCCTTGAATGAATATTTTAGGCACTATCTTTGTATTTTGTAAAATAAATTCGTGTTGTTTACGTTCCACTATGTTGTCCTTTTCTTTGCTGTTGCGTCGTCTTAACCTGTTTACAAGTAGAAGAATGGACTGGGCTTCCTAGGACCCAGCGGCTCCTTTTCTCTCCCTGCATCCAAAGAGCACATGATCCCTGGGTCTGGAGGAGAAAGCACTGTAAGTGCTTCCCTGTATACAAGGCAATAGATCAGAGCAATGAATACAGCTATTTAGAAGGTAGACATGATAAGAAGATAAGATCTTTCTTCTCTGTAGGGAATCTAGCTATGTTTGACAGCCACAGATTTTATGCAGTGACATGTTAGAGCAGAATAGAACAGGGGCTGCCTGTTTATAGTATATGAGCGGTCCTGAAGTAGTTAGTAATGTATATAGTTTATATAGTGAATTCTGGTGACAGATCCCGTTTAAAGTATACATTCACCTCTGCATGCCTGACTTTTTGATTTAAAATGGAACCTGTCACTTGATTCAATGCTGCCCAAATAGGATGGATGTGTGATTGCAGCCAGGTATGTTTTACTGTAAAATACTCTGGTGTTTCAGAGAAAACATTAGAGAGCCATAATAACAGACATGGCACCAGCTTCTCCCCTGCTGCTCTAGTTGATTGATATACTTATGAAGACACGTATCAAGCAACTCGAGTGTAAAGATGAGCGGTTCCGAGGAGGTTCGGTTCGCCGGCAGCAAATTAGCCAAACATCCAATGGCTAGAGTTTGACCCAAACCCCGGAGCAAGTAACTGATTGGCAGTTTGAGTCTCCACCCACAAACAACCAGCCATAAGCAGATCCCTTCCGAGGGAGGGTGGGCGGTCTTTTTCAAACAATTATTTGGGTTGCACAGTACATGGAATCGTGATATTTGTTACATGTTACCCCCAGTGCGAGCTGTTCAAATACGGCAAGTGGCTGGCACAGGGCTGAGCACTGAGCGTACATGAGCACAGCTTTGCTCGCGCGAATGAAGTTCGAACGTAAAGCATCCGAACCCCATACCTTGATTTTTTAAGTTGGTGTTCAGTTCAAAAATCGAGCCTCAGTTTGCTCATCTTTGCTTGAGTGGTGTGGGAAGAAACCAGCCAAGGGGGATGCTGGACTAGTCACATCTGTTCTCGGCCGCTTCTTTAAACTATATTTCCTCTGAAATGTTAGTGTTTCAAAGTAAAATAGACTTGACATGATTACAGACATGATCTATATCTTGCTTCCCTTGGTTTATGGAACATGACTTTAATGACGGGTTCCCTGTAAAAGAACAGTAGCTTTCCTGAGACTAATCATGTTTCCAAATAAAAATGATTTAAAAAAATAACAAACAAATGAAATAGTTCTTAAGTAACTTTTTAAAAAGTCAACTTTTGGTCCAAACTTCCATGTTGTGGTATCCCGGTACCCTACGACCTTCCATGGCATACTTTAGTATCAAAAGGTAAGATTTTGCAGTGTTAACTAAAGCAGCACAGTAGTTGCAGATTGTTAATTATGTAAACTGATTTACTTTAGTTTAAGATTTTGTATTCTGATGCCAAAGACTGCCATTAAGAGGTGTCTTCAGCATGATGCAATCACACAAATCAGAACTTCAAATCCCACTCCTTCTAGAAAATCAGGATTTTTGGTAGCTGTTTAGGGATGGTTTAGTTCATTTTTTATAGTTATTCTTCCTTAGAAAATGATAATTTTATGGCTATCCGTTTTTTCCTAAAAGGGAGCATCATGGAGGTGATACATGCTATAAATTTGATGTGTCAAATTTCCTGGTCAAATTAAGGAAATTGCCGAATTCAAATTAGCCATATTTTTTATCATTATTCAAGAGGTAGTCTCAAGTTTTTAAATTTCTTTTATTAGCATGAAAATAAGTTTGCCGTTGACTCTCTTTTTCTATCTTTTGTTATTCTCCCGCTGTGATAACTTTTATCTTTCATAGTGTATAGCTGGTTTTCATGTAGCTCGGTCACTAGTGCCAACCCAGACACTGGCCGAAAGTGTGCAGAAGCTACATTCAGGAGAATAGTTAAGGGTACTTTACACGCTACGACATCGCTAGCTATAGTTAGCAATGTCGTGCGCGATAGCACCCGCCCCCGTCGTACATGCGATATGTGGTGATCGGTGCCATAGCGAACATTATTGCTACGGCAGCGTCACACGCAAATACCTTGTCAGCGAAGTCGCTGTGACCGCCGAACAATCCCTTCCTCAAGAGGGAGGTGCGTTCGGCATCATAGCTACGTCAGTGCGGCATCATTAAGCGGCCGGCCAATAGAAGCGGAGGGGCGGAGATGAGCGGGACGTAACATCCCGCCCACCTCCTTCCTTACGCATTGCCGCATCACACGTAGCGATGTAACAACATCGTAACAGTGGCAGCAACAATATTAAGGAAATAAACAACGTGTCAACGATCACCGTTTTTGAACGATTTTGCGATCGTTGATCGTCGCTCTTTGGTGTCACACGCTGCGATGACGCTACCGGCGCCGGATGTGCGTCACTAACAACGAGACCCCGACGATATATTGGTAGCGATGTCGCAGCATGTAAAACACCCTTTACAGTGGGTACGGAAAGTATTCAGACACCTTTAAATTTTTCACTCTTTGTTTCATTGCAGCCATTTGGTAAATTCAAAAAAGTTCATTTTTTTCTCATTAATGTACACTCTGCACCGCATCTTGACAGAAAATAAAAATATAAATGTAGAAATATTTGCAAATTTATTAAATAAGAAAAACTGAAATATCACATGGTCATAAGTATTCAGACTGTTTGCTCAATATTGAGTAAAAGCACCCTTTTGAGCTAGTACAGCCAGGAGTCTCCTTGGGAATGATGCAACAAGTTATTCACACCTGAATTTGGAGATCCTCTGCCATTCTTCCTTGCAGATCCTCTCCAGTTCCATGAGGTTGGATAGTGAACGTTGGTGGACAGCCATTTTCAGGTCTCTCCAGAGATGCTCAATTGTGTTTAGGTCAGGGCTCTTGCTGGGCCAGTCAAGAATGGTCACAGAGTTGTTCTGAAGCCACTCTTTTGTTATTTTAGCTGTGTGCTTAGGGTCATTGTCTTGTTGGAAGGTGAACCTTCTGCCAAATCTGAGGTCCAGAGCACTCTGGAAGAAGTTTTCTTCCAGGATATCTCTGTACTTGGCCGCATTCATCTTTCCTTCAATTACAACCAGTCGTCCTGTCCCTGCAGCTGAAAAATACCCCAATAGCATGATGCTGCCACCACCATGTCTTACTGTTGGGATTGTAATGGGCAGGTGATGAGCAGGGCCTGGTTTTCTCCACACATACCACTCAGAATGATCACCAAAAAGTTCTATCTTCATCTCATCAGACCAGAGAATCTTATTCCTCATAGTCTGGGAGTCCTTCATGTGGTTTTTTGCAGACTGTATGCAGGCTTTCCTATGTCTTGCAGTGAGGAGAGGCTTCCGTCGGACTACTCTGCCATAAAGGTCCGACTATGGAGGGCTGCAGTGATAGTTGACTTTGTGGATCTCTCTCTCATTTCCCTACTGCATCTCTGGAGCTCCACTTCAGTGATATTGGGGTCCTTCTTTACCTCTCTCACCAAGGCTCTTCTCCTCTGATTGCTCAGTTAGGTTGGACGGCCAGGTCTAGGAAGAGTTCTGGTGGTCCCATACTTCTTCCATTTAAAGATTATGGAGACCACTGTGCTCTTAGTAACCTTGAGTACTGCAGAAATTCTTTTGTAACCTTGGCCAGATCTGTGCCTTGCTACAATTCTGTTTCTGAGCTCCTTGGGCAGTTCCTTTGACCTCATGATTCTCATTTGGTCTGACATGCACTGTGAGCTGTGAGGTCTTATATAGACAGGTATGTGCTTTCCAAATCAAGTCCTATCAGTTTAATTAAACACAGTTGGAATGAAGGAGTAGAACCATCTCAAGGAGGATCACAAGGAAATGGACAGAATGGTACTTAAAAATGAGTGCCTGAGCAAAGGATCTGAATACTTATGACCATGTGATATTTCAGTTTTTCTTGTTTAATAAATTTTCAAAAATGTCTACATTTCTGTTTTCTTTCTGTCAAGATGGGGTGCAGAGTGTACATTAATGAGAAAAAAAATGAACTTTTTTGAATTTACCAAATGGCTACAATAAAACAAAGAGTGAAAAATTTAAAGGGGTCTGAATACTTTCTTTACCCACTGTGTGTCCTAACATACCAGCTATTTCTCTCCAGCCATTGATTTCTATACAACAGTTACCTGCTCACCTCCCTCTCCTGTTCACCTAACTCCTGGCATAGCTCTAATCACGCCTATCACTCCTGTGTAATCACAATCCCCTAGCATCTAGCATCATAAATCTCACTTTTCTGAGCTGTATACTTTTTCAAATACCTTGTTATCTCTATAAAAACCTCAGTGAAAATTCCAGAACAATCAACTGATAGCTGAATGTGTAACAGCAGAACTTGTGCTGAGTTTATAGTTCTACAAATACTAAAGCTCTGCTGTCCACCAAAACTGTCACTCAAGGAGGTGAGCCCACCCTGCCAGAAAACTGAAGGGAAGAGATCAGTAGAAGACCGCAGAGTTGTGCACTGCTCAAGAAACAACTTGAGAATATCCCATTAATTACAGATCAGAAATTGAAAATCATTTCTAGGAAATTTGGATTGTGATTCTGTTGGGGACAAGGATTGATTAATGATTTTAAACTGTGTACAGAGGTGAGGAATATGTTGGAGTTTTTCAAGCAGCAGGAAATAAATTAAAATGTCCTAATAATATGTATTGTGTTGAAGTTTTTCCCGCAAGATACAAGTTCACCAGACTGTAACATAAAAGACTAAGTACTCACTTGTTTTTAAACTCATCCACCATCCTCTGAGCATCTTTGTACTCTCTTTCCAGTTTGGATCGATCAGTCGACAACTCACGGAGTCTCTGCCGATTCAAATCAATCTGTTCCGCGAAAGCTTCTTCCAGACCGGAGATCTCATCCATCCTTTGGAAGGTCTCCAGTTGCTTTCTGAAGATGGCATTTCTCTGTTCTAGTACTCTAGCTCGGTTTATGTAATTAGCAAACCTTTCATTCAGCTCCTGCAAGTGTTCAAGGCCCTGTGCTTGGGCTATCCCAAGGCTGCTGATGTCTACAAGACTTTGATCATCAAAACCATCAGACCTTTCATACTTCTCTTTCCGAACTTCTCGTAAGTAGCTAGTTTTGTACATGTTATCACTTTCCTATGAAACCTTCCTTTCCTCTGGCCAAGCTAAACTGAGCAAAGAATATAATGTGTTCTGTCCCCTCACTTCTGTGTATTGAATGTCATCTGCAATACCCAAATGAAATTTTGTTTAAGGCAATAGCCCACAAGGGTACTGTTCTCATGCTTTCCAGCATTTGTCAGCATTTATTTTGTTCCAGGCATGGCGATTGTTCTGTGTTTTTCTCTGTGCAGAAGCTTACATTAACAATACGAGAGATTACACAAAAGAAATGCATCTGTACATGACTACTGTTTGAATTACTTATTTGAAATGTACTGATTGAATTAAAATGTTTAGCCAAAGTATTTGCAGTTTTGCTGCTGCACATAAATTTACCCAGAAATACTGTTTAATATCAGAAAATATAAAATTAATACAATTCACTCTTGTAAATTATGAGTGTAGATCTAGAAAATGCAAATAAATAATACCAAAGTCCTGTTTGTTACAGAGATTTTCCCATTTTAAACACTTATGACATATCTACCTAACTTTGGGATTTGTACCTACAAGGAGAACTGACCTCTTCACTAGAGATGAGCGAACCGGTCGCGGTTCGGCTCGAGGTCGGTTCGCCGAACGGAGCTCCCATTTGAGTTCGGTTCGTCGAACGTTCGACGAACCGAACTCGAACTGCATAGGAAACAATGGCAGGCAATCACAAACACATAAAAACACCTAGAAAACACCCTCAAAGGTGTCCAAAAGGTGACAAACAACTCACAACACAAACACATGGGAAAGTGACAAGGACAAATTCTCACGTGAAAACAAAATAGCGTTACGAGGAAAAAGAGGACGAGACACAGATATAGGCATGGCACGCCCTTCTAAAATCATGTAAAACACCGCAAGGTGACTCCAAGCGGAGTCTCCCTTTTTTCCAAAAATTGGGCCCCACACACACCCACCCATTCAGTGGCAGCAGTTGTGCCCCAGTTGTACACTTCACAGCTAGATTTGCATCAAGCACATTCAAAAATACGCCATACTTAACCGTCCCCAGGATGACTCCGGGGTAGGTAGCAAAGTCTTTGCTGAACCATGACTTGTTCATCTTGGCTTCTTTTAAAAACAATGTAAGTAAGGGTTACTCCAAGCGGAGTCTCCCTTTTTTCAAAAAATTGGGCCACACAGACACCTTATCAGTGGCAGCACTTGTGCCCTAGTTGCAAACAGGATGTTTTGATTTGCATCAAGCACATTCAAAAATACGCTATTCTTAACCGTCCCCAGGATGACACCGGGGTAGGTAGCAAAGTCTTTCCTGATCCCAGCTCTGTTCATCTTTGATCATTTTAAAAAAACACAGCAATCAAGGGTTACTCCAAGTGGAGTCTCCCTTTTTTTCAAAAAATTGGGCCCCACACACACCCACCCCTTCAGTGGCAGCAGTTGTGCCCCAGTTGTACACTTCACAGCTAGATTTGCATCAAGCACATTCAAAAATACACCATACTTAACCGTCCCCAGGATGACACCGGGGTAGGTAGCAAAGTCTTTCCTGATCCCAGCTCTGTTCATCTTGGCTTCTTTTAAAAACAATGTAAGAAAGGGTTACTCCAAGCGGAGTCTCCCTTTTTTCCAAAAATTGGGCCCCACACACACCCACCCCTTCAGTGGCAGCAGTTGTGCCCCAGCTGTACACTTCACAGCTAGATTTGCATCAAGCACATTCCAAATCCACAAGCATTTACTCTCCCCAGGATGACACAGGGGTAGTAAATTCCTTCTGGATCCATGACTTGTTCATTTTGATGAACGTTAGTCTGTCCACATTGTCACTGGACAGACGCGTGCGCTTATCTGTCAGCACACACCCAGCAGCACTGAAGACACGTTCAGAGACAACGCTGGCAGCTGGACGTGACAAAATCTCCAAAACGTAACTGGAGAGCTCTGGCCATTTTTCTAGATTTGAAGCCCAAAATGAGCAAGGCTCCATTTGCAAAGTCATGGCATCGATGTTCATTTGGAGATACTCCTGTATCATCCTCTCTAGCCGTTGACTATGTGTCAGACTTGTTGTCTCTGGTGGCCTTGCAAAGGAGGGTCTACAAAAATTATGAAAAGATTCCATAAAATTGCTGTTACAAGCACCAGATACAGTCCTACTGGTACGGGTAGACTGTTGAAGATGACGAGACCGTCCCATGTTTGTCAAGTTACAACTGTGAGATTCACTCCCTGCACCTGCACGGTTGTTTGGTGGAAAAGCCGAGCTAAGATCGAGTAACAGCTTCTGCTGATACTCCTGCATACGTGCGGCCCTTTCTATGGCTGGAATTATGTCACAAAATTTGGACTTGTACCGGGGATCATACTGTGGCAATCCAGTAGTCATCATCACTTCTAATTTTGACAATACGAGGGTCATGTTGGAGGTAGTGCAACAAGAAGGCACTCATGTGTCTTGCGCAGCCATGCGGACCAAGTCCACGCTGTGTTTGTGGCATAGAGGTGCTACCCGTTTTTTCTTCCTCTGACATCTCCCCCCAACCTTTTTCAACTGAAATTTGACCAAGGTCTCCCTCATCTGCTGAGTCTTCCATGTCCATGGACAGTTCATCCTCCATTTCTTCATGTTCTCCTGCACCTTCCTTAACATTTCGCCTGCTACTATGCGCCCTTGTTGATCCCTGTTCCCCATGGTCCCATGCCTGATGCGTTGGTGATGATGAACGTCTGGACCTTGGTGATGTTGTTGTCCCTTGCGCATATGAATCCTCCTGTAGTTCCTCCCCTTCCTGTTGTCCCACCTCTTGACTCCGAATAGTGTTTAGCGTGTGCTCCAGCATGTAAATGACTGAAATTGTCATGCTGATAATGGCATTGTCAGCGCTAAACATATTCATCGCCATGTCGAAACTGTGCAGAAGGGTGCATAGGTCCTTGATCTGAGACCACTCCATCAGGGTGATCTGCCCCACCTCTGCATCTCGTTGGCTCAGGCTATACGTCATGACGTATTGCACCAGGGCTCTGCGGTGCTGCCACAGTCGCTGTAACATGTAGAGAGTTGAATTCCAGCGTGTCGCCACATCGCATTTCAGGCGATGAACCGGCAGGCCGAAAGACTTCTGGAGATATACAAGTCGCTCAGCTGCGGCGCTTGAACGGCGGAAGTGAGCAGACAGTTTTCGTGCCCTGGTCAGAAGGCCATCTAGGCCGGGATAGTGTGTTAAGAATTGCTGGACAACAAGGTTCAACACGTGAGCCATACAAGGCACGTGAGTCACCTTGCCCAGGCGAAGGGCCGCACCCAGGTTTGCAGCATTGTCGCACACGGCCTTACCAGGCTGCAGGTTGAGTGGAGACAACCATTTATTAAACTCGGACCGCAGAGCTGACCACAACTCCTCAGCTGTGTGACTCCTATTCCCAAGACATGTCAAGCTAAAGACCGCCTGATGCCATTGCGCTCTGCTGCCAGCATAGTAATGAGGGGTGTGTGATTCCTTCTGCGCAGTGAGAACACTGGTGGCCTAACCAGGCAGGCTTGGGGTGGAGGTGGAGGACCCAGATGAGGTGGAGGAGGCAGAAGCAGTGTCGGAACTTGGACAGACAGAGGATTGACACACAAGTCGTGGGGACGGCAAGACTTGTGCAGCAGACCCTTCACCATCTATCACCATAGTTACCCAGTGCCCAGTCAGCGACATGTAATGTCCCTGTCCATGCTTACTGGTCCAAGTATCGGTGGTGAAATGCACCCGTTCACACACAGAGTTTCTCAAGGAAGTGGTGATGTTGTGTGCGACATGCTGGTGTAGCGTGGGCACACCTTTCTTAGAGAAGTAGTGGCGACTAGGCATCTGGTACTGGGGCACAGCGACAGACATAAGGTCTCTAAAATCCTGTGTGTCCACTAGGCGGCAAGGCAGCATTTCGATAGCCAAGAGCTTACAGAGGGATAGAGTCAACCTCTTAGCTTTGTCATGGGTCGCAGGAAATGGCCTTTTATTTGACCACATCTGAGGGACAGAGATCTGGTTGCTGTGTGTAGACGGTGTTGAGTAGGGTGTCCCTGTAAAAATGCAGGTTTGTGAGGAAAGTACAGGCGGAGACATGATGTTGCCTTCATCCAACGTTGGTGCTATCGATGTCTGAGAGAGCTGTACACACTCACTTGTTTCCCCTTCCAAACCAACTGACGACCTACCAAGCAAACTGCCTGTTGCGGTTACAGTGGTGGAAGTTGTGCATGGAAAACCAGGTGTGACAGCTGTCCCCACAGTCCGAAAAGATGAAGAGCGCGCGGATGCACTGGAAGGGGCAGGCCATGGATGGTTCACTCCGCTAGGCCGCATTGCAGCACGGTGAGCTTCCCACCGGGACCTATGATATTTATTCATGTGACGATTCATGGAAGAAGTTGTCAAACTGCTGAGGTTTTGACCTCTACTAACAGAATCACGACAAATTTTACACATCACATAATTTGGGCGATCTTTTTCTATGTCAAAAAAGGACCAGGCTAAGCAAGGCTTAGAGGGCATGCGACCTGCTGAGCCCCCCCGACTAGTGCTCAGAGGCAGAGTGGTGGCTGATGATGCAGTTGTAGACGTGCTACCAGTGCTCCGACTGTGTCCAGGAAGGCGCAAGGTAACTTCGTCGTCGGTTGCATCCTCTTCCACCGCCTCTGTTGACCTCCTCGAGTGCCTGACTGGGGGTTGACAGTAGGTGGGATCTAGAACTTCATCATCAATTGTTGTGTTTGCACTCCCCTCCCCCTCAGACCGAGCCTCTTCTTGCCCTGACCGAATATTTAAGTTGTCATCCCAATCTGGTATCTGGGTCTCATCGTCATCAGTATGTTCCTCATTGTCTATAACCACAGGTGTTACAGTTTGTGACAAAGGGTCAACATTACGCTCAGAAACTTGGTCCTCACGGCCTGAATCAGAGTCACAAAGGTTCTGGGCATCACTGCAGACCATTTCCTGGTCTGTACTCACTGTAGCTTGGGAGCAGACCTCTGATTCCCAGGCTATAGTGTGACTGAACAGCTCTGCAGACTCAGCCATCTCAGTTCCACCATACTGTGCAGCGCTGATGGAGACTTCAGAGCTGGGAGAAAGCAAGTTTGATTCGGATGACAACTCAGAGGACTGGTGTTTTTTGGATGCGGTACTTGAAGTGGCTGAGAGGGCACTTGTTGGACCACTTGAGATCCATTCAAGCATTTTCCTTTTTTGGCCATCATCTAGCTTTGTTCCTGTTGTTCGTGTCCGTAAAAAAGGGAGCACATCGGATTGTCCACGGTAAGTAGTAGACATCTTACTTTTGCTGGAAGATGGTCTATCTTCAGCAGATGTTAATGGAGCTTTGCCACCTTCCCCACGGACAAACCCTTTTTTTCCTTTTCCACCACGCCTCTTCCCCTTTCCACCAGCATCTGTCATTTTGCCACTCATATTGATTGCGACAAGATTGTGCACTGAAAATGTGGTAGTAAAAATTGAGAGGTGGTGTAGATTGCAGCGGTGGTCTAGCTTTATTAACAGCAGAATAATAAAGAATAAATATCCCTGACAATGCAACTACGGCCCTTAAACTGGCAGCATAAATTGCTAGTATAATGGCTTAGTAACAATGAGTTGGAGTGTGCAATGCAGGCAGACATGCTGCAAATATCTTTGCACTAGTGGGACTATACAGAAGTCCAATAGCCACGTTTAGGATGACACTAAGTTCACTCAGTGTTTGCTAGTATAATGGCTTAGTTATAATGAGTTGGAGTGTGCAATGCAGGCAGAGGTGCTGCAAATATCTTTGCACTAGTGGGACTATACAGAAGTCCAATAGCCACGTTTAGGATGACACTAGGTACACTGAGTGTTTGCTAGTATAATGGCTTAGTTATAATGAGTTGGAGTGTGCAATGCAGGCAGACGTGCTGCAAATATCTTTGCACTAGTGGGACTATAGCAAAGTCCAATAGCCACGTATAGGATGCCACTAGGTACACTGAGTGTTTGCTAGTATAATGGCTTAGTTATAATGAGTTGGAGTGTGCAATGCAGGCAGAGGTGCTGCAAATGTCTTTGCACTAGTGGGACTATACAGAAGTCCAATAGCCACGTTTAGGATGACACTAGGTACACTCAGTGTTTGCTAGTATAATGGCTTAGTTATAATGAGTTGGAGTGTGCAATGCAGGCAGACGTGCTGCAAATATCTTTGCACTAGTGGGACTATACAGAAGTCCAATAGCCACGTTTAGGATGACACTAAGTTCACTCAGTGTTTGCTAGTATAATGGCTTAGTTATAATGAGTTGGAGTGTGCAATGCAGGCAGATGTGCTGCAAATATCTGTGCACTACTGGGACTATACAGAAGTCCAATAGCCACGTTTAGGATGACATTAGGTACACTCAGTGTTTGCTAGTATAATGGCTTAGTTATAATGAGTTTGAGTGTGCAATGCAGGCAGAGGTGCTGCAAATATCTTTGCACTAGTGGGACTATACAGAAGTCCAATAGCCACGTTTAGGATGACACTAAGTTCACTCAGTGTTTGCTAGTATAATGGCTTAGTTATAATGAGTTTGAGTGTGCAATGCAGGCAGACGTGCTGCAAATATCTTTGTACTACTGGGACTATACAGAAGTCCAACAGCCACGTTTAGGATGCCACTAAGTTCTCTCAGTGTTTGCTAGTATAATGGCTTAGTAACAATGAGTTGGAGTGTGCAGAGGGCAGGAGGGTACAGTGCCAGGGTTGTGGGTCTCTGGGTAGAGGAATGGAAGCCTGCCTTTCTATTCCCTCCTAATGGGGAAATGCAGCGAGGAAATCCCTGACCTTAGCTACAGAGACGCTGTCATCTTGTGTAGCTGTTAAACTCTGTTTTCAGGACCTGTCACCTATGGCTCTGACCCTGCCGGTATGAGCCATTAAAAGGACTGATAGAAAGTGCTATCCATAAGCTGTCCAGCGCTGTGTATGGAGCGCATACAGCAGTATCGGCGATAGGACTCAGGACGGAGCTGCGCCAGTGATGTCTGACACCAAGGACGCAGAAGAGATAATGGCGTCCGGACGGGCAGATACTCGTTTTTATAATGCAGGGACATGTGACATGGACATCCTATCACACATGCCGTTGCTTCTCTGGCTAACATTCCACTTAGCTGTGTGTGTGTCTGGGATTGGCTGACATGCTGGCCCTCCCCACTACACGCGCGCGCTTAGGGAAGGAAGACAAGGAAAAAAAAAAAATGGCGATCGCCATTATCCATACAGCAGTGATCTGAATCCCGCACACTATACACTGAAATGTCATAATAGTGTGAGTCACAGAGTGACTTACACTATTACAGCGGAAAGCCAGCTAGGAATTAGCAGTTTTTTTGCTGCTAGAACCGTTCTCGAACGTATCTAGAACTATCGAGCTTTTGCAAAAAAGCTCGAGTTCTAGTTCGATCTAGAACAGCCCCCAAAATCACTCGAGCCGTGAACTGGAGAACCTCGAACAACTCTACTCTTCACCTTAACCTTTATGCTACAAGCTAAGGAGCTCAACAGAGATAGATTGTAAAAGGCAACTCTAAAAAATAAATCTCCACACTCTTTTTATTGAACTCTTTGGCCCCAATTCATTAAAAGGAATCAATCACCAGGATTTTCGTATATTACCTAAAGCCAGTGCTGTACTGGCACTATCAGGCTGATCCTCTACATACCTGTAGTGGTCAGCTCGGATGTATAGGTTTTGAAATCCAGGAAAGTAAAGTCTATAAAATCATCAGCTTCTTGAGTGACAGTAGCTGAGGATCAGATAATAACTGGGGGGGGGTTGTTACACGTCGTGGCTCTCTTATTGCAAGGAATGAGGTGGTCCCCCATTCCTTGTCGGCCACGAGCCCTCCTGCTCAGCAGCACCAAAGGTCTGGGAGACTGCGCAGTCTGCAGGAGTTGCCTTCTCAGAGACACAGCAGAAGGGTGACACCTAGTGGTTCTCCCCTTGCAAGGAATGAAGCGGTCTCCCTTCCCTTGCCTGCCACAAGCTCTCCTGCTTAGCATCACGGAGGCTCTGGGAGGTTGCGCAGTGTGCAGAGAATAGATGCTCAGGGAAGCAGCAAGACTTCCCATGTCTCTGCACATTGTGAAACCGGGGATCCCGCCTTTATGACCCAGAGGCAGGAAGATGAGCATGTGCTCCACGTGACGTCTTCTGATTCGCTCACTGATATCACACGGCCCCATGACGAGGCTGGTGATGTGCTGAATCCTGACTGGCTGGGCCAGGACGTCACGAACCCTGATTGGGTCACGCCCGTCTCGCGCCCGCCCTTGGGTGGAGCTACACCTCCTTTAAAGCTCCCCCTGTCATCATGGCGGTGCGTGACCGTCCTTCTATGTTTGGATGTCTGGCAGCGTGCTGCCACGCCACTGCTTAGGCATTATTGTCTTTTGTGGGCTTTGCCCTTGCTGCTCAGGCAGCACCTAGTTTGCAGGTCTTGCCCCTGCCTTGCTGCTCCGGCAGTATCCTGTTTAGCAGGCTGTGTTCCTGTCCCAGGTGAGCTCCTCGAGTCTCTGTCGGACTCACTTGGTTTCTGAAGCACACGTGCGTGGGCACCTCTGTGCTACCCCCGTGCCATATTCCTGTGACTCCCGCTGGCACACTTGTGTAGGCACCTCTGTGCGTCCCCGTGCAACAGGTACACCGTACGAGAAGCCCCGAGCCATACAACTCTCACGGGTTAGGGCGGACCGGTGTACATAGATCGTCTGTGACGTTCCAGACGATCACTAGCAGCAACCCGCTCACTCTTTCCTGACCATAGCAGCGGTCCCTTACACCGCACAGTGGACCTTGACCGGCGGAAGCTGTCCATTTCCCATCTTGGCACGCTTCCCCGGGTCCCCCTCGTAACAGGGGGTATTCACAGTTATCCCCTCCCCCTGTTAGAATTAGCATAAGTATTATACAATCGATTTAATTTTTGACTTACAGGACCTGTGCTGAGGTCATACCCATGTGACCAGAAGTGAGCTAACCATCTTTTAGGCATTTTCCACTCTGAAGATGCTCTATACTTTATAAAAAAAAAAAAAAGGTCAACAGTAAAACTCAAAAGACATTTGGAATATTTGCAAAAGTCTGAGATTCTATCAAAATATAAAATTATGTAGACTCAATGGTAAATGCCATGAAGCAAAAAAAAAAAAACAACTAAATGCCACAATTGCTATTTTTCAGTGGCCATAGCACCACAAAAAATTGACTTATATAAAAAGATGAACTAACATACCGTGTCTTTCAGATTATAAGACGCACTTTTCCTCCCAAAAATTTGGGAAGAAAATGAGGAATGCGTCTTAAAATCCAAATGTAGCTTACCGGGAAGTGGAAAATGGGTGCTGCATGGAGCAGGGCGGTGCGGCAGGTGAGATGCTCTGTCGGTGGTGCGAGGATGTGCTGGCTGTGGTGGGTGAGATCTGTCGGTGGTGCGGAGCTGTGCTGGCTGCGGCGGGTGAGATGCTCTGTTGGCGATGCGGGGCTGTGCTGGCTGAGGCGGTGAGATGCTTTGTCGGCAGTGCGGGGCTGTGCTGGCTGTGGTGTACGCTGTGTGGAGAAGGGCGGTGCAGTGGGTGAGATGCTCTGTCCTCGGTGTGGGGCTGTACTGGCTGCGTTGAATGCTGTGTGGAGCAGGGCGGTGTGGCGGGTGAGATGCTCTGTCGGCGGTGCAATCTTCAAATAATGCCGTTAGGAGTCAGCGCGTGCGCAGATGAAGCTCTCGGATTGTCGTTGAGCCAAGAGCTCAAGCTGCGCAGGCCTCAATTCCGAACAGCATTATTTTAAAATCGCACCACCGACAGAGCATATCATCCCCTCACTGCCTCACACAGCAGCCAGTGCAGATGGTCACACAGCAGCCAGTGTAGCTGGCCCCACAGCAGCCAGTGTAGCTGGCCCCACAGCAGCCAGTGTAGCTGGTCACAAAGTAGCCAGTGCAGCGGGTCACAAAGTAGCCAGTGCAGCGGGTCACAAAGTAGCCAGTGCAGCGGGTCACAAAGTAGCCAGTGCAGCGGGTCACAAAGTAGCCAGTGCAGCGGGTCACAAAGTAGCCAGTGCAGCGGGTCACAAAGTAGCCAGTGCAGCGGGTCACAAAGTAGCCAGTGCAGCGGGTCACAAAGTAGCCAGTGCAGCGGGTCACAAAGTAGCCAGCGCAGCCGTCCATGCAGCAGCAGGCCACACAGCAGCCAGACAAACAGCAGCCAGCATAGCCGGCCACACAGCAGCCAGCATAGCCGGCCACACAGCAGCCAGCATAGCCGGCCACACAGCAGCCAGCATAGCCGGCCACACAGCAGCCTGCATAGCCCTATTCCAGCACACCCCTTCCACCTGTGATCCCCGCTCCACCACTGCTGTTGCCCCCTCCTACCTACGGTAAGACACCACCAAAGTACGGTATAAGACTGACCCCATTTTTTTTTTTAGCTTTTTTATCTCTATATTTAAGGTGCGTCTTATAATTCGGTGTGTCTTATAAAGTGAAAAATACGATAATTACATACTGTTTTTTTGTTTTATAAGAGGCACTGGATTATAAGATGCACCCCAAAAATATTTTTTACTATTAAGATTAGGGTATGTCTTATAATCCTAGTGCGTTTTATATTAGCTCACCGGGGAAAGCGGCGATGGTGGCAGGATCGGCAATACTGTGGGCTCGTGGAGTGTTGCAGTGCCGGGCACCATTGATCTGACAGCGGGCTATGGGCTCCATTAAATCACCGGAGGTTGACACGATGGACTTCAAGAAAATGGCCGGGGAGGCGGCATGTGCACAGTTTCGCCTCCGCAGCCATTTTCTTGAAGTCCATCACGTCAACCGCCGGCGATTCAAAGCAGCACACAGGCAGATCAATGGTGCCCGCCCCTGAGACACCCCAAGAGCCCGCAGTATCGCCATCCCCCATCCAGTGATCCTCCTGAACTTCTTCACTGCAGTGACACCCCCCTCCTCCGATCCTCCGAGCCCTCAATATCGCTGATCCTGCGCCACCACCGCCATCCCGGTAAGCCATATCAGGATTATAAGATGCACCTCCATTTTACTCCCAGTTTTATAGGGGGGGGGGGTGGTCTTATATTCCAGAAAATATGATCGTTACATAGGTTGAAAAAAAGACCTAGGTCCATCTAGTTCAACCTTCCTCCACCAATTATATATTTTGTCACTAAATCATTTATAACCGACAATGTTGTGTACTGAGGAAATCATCCAGCCCTTTTTTAAAAGCTGTTATAGTGTCTGCTATTACTACATCTTATGGTAGAGCATTCCACAGTCTGACTGCTCTAACTGTAAGGCCCTGTGCGCACTTACCGGATTTTGCCGTGGATTTTCCGCGGATTTGCTGCATGTTTCACTGCAGAAAATGTTCATAACATCTCTGCAGTGAATCACCAGCAAATCCTATGGAGAAAAAAAATCCTGTGCGCACTAGGCGGAATTTGACAGCTGCATGTTTTGCTGCGGGAATCCCGCAGCAAAAACAAGTGCATGTCACTTCTTTTCCGCACATCGCTGCGGGATTTCACTCCATTGACTCCAATGTTAATCATGAAATCCTGCAGGGAATAACGCAGGCAGCAAATTCTGTGCGGTTCACTGCGTTTTCCTGCGTTATTCCCTGCGGTATTTCGCGGTTTACCTCCGGTAATGTACATCGCTTGTCTGCAGTTTGCAGGGAAGTGATGTCATTACAGGAAGAGGAAGCAAAGCAGAGAGTAAACACAAACACATCAGACACAGACACACACATCACAGACACAGATAGACATCACAGACACACAGAACACACATAGAAAGAAAACGGAAATATACAAAACAAAGAACGTGGGCACCGCTGCATATTTACCTTCCAGCCGAGGTAAGCACACAGCGGCGGCCCGGTATCCTCAGGCTGGGGAGGGAGAGGGGCAGGGTTAATGTCCCCCGCCTTACTCCCCCTCCCGCAGCCGAAAATATCAGCCGCAGCTGCCCCAGCACTGTCACATACATTATGCGGCAGCACCGGCGTGTCCACGGCTCTTCTTGCCGCCGTGTAGCAGTGGCAGCAAGGTAATACAAGGGGTTAATGATGGTGGGGGACCACCGCCATTAACTCCAGGCTTGATCATGGCAGCGTCTATGTGACAGCTGACATGATCAACCCGTAAGTAAAGTGAAAAAAACACAGACACCGAAAAATCCTTTATTTTAAATAAAACAAACAAGCCTCGTTCACCATTTTATTAACCCCTCCCGCACCAAAGCTCCGGCGTAATCCACAGCTCCAGCATAATCCACAGCTCCGACGTCCTGCGCTGCTTACATCCAGCCGTGACTGTCACAGACACAGCGCTGAATGAAAGCAGCAGACAGCAGAGGTAATTACCGGTCATTTCCCATGGCCGGTAATGTGAACTCACTGCCGACCGTGGGAAATGTAGCGATCGGTCATCTATCTATCTATCCCTCTGTCTGTCTATCTATCTATCCCTCTATCTATTCTTCTGTCTATCTACTATCTCAGAATTAAATGACTTTTTTTTTCCAATGTGCTTTATTGCATTGAATGCAATAAAGCACATCCCAACCCGCACGCGGCAAAACCGCGGCAATACCGCGAATAATACCGTGGTAAAACCGCAGCAAACCGCGGCACACCGCATGCGGTTTTCGGGTGCGGTTTCCCGCGGTTTTTTACCGCGGGTGCGGTAACCTTTGAGCGCATGTGGAATTTTCTCAAGAAAATTCCATTTCCCAGTGTGCACATAGCCTTAAGAACAATTCCCTGTTTAGCTGCAGGAATTGCCTTTGTTCCATTCGCAATAAGTGCCCCTGGTCCTTTAGTGTTGTCTTTGGAAGCAATAATTCATTAATAATATTCATAGCGATCACTAAAATAAAAAAAAACATATAATTTTGGCATCTTTGTAACCATACTGACAAGAAAAATCACGGTACCAGGTAATATTTTTGCCATAAACAGTGAAATACCTTAAAAGTTAAAATACAGTTGAGGAATTGTGTTGTTTTTTTCACCACACTGCATTTTGCACAACTATTCCGAGGTAGGTCCCACGTGGGTCTCTGCAGCAGCCATTTATGCTACGATAGCGGTTGTGACTCTCATAACCACATTAGGTGAGTCTTTCTTAAACCCCTCTTAAATTGTTATATTTGGATAACACCTTATTGCGCATTATCTCTTTCAAGCTTCTATTTAGAGCTAGTGAATATTCTAGTGAATATGGTGAATATTCTCCACACCCCGTATACAGGTAGGAATCTTTCTATATACACACATACATGACTTCAATAACACACACTGCCAATGACTGATTGATGATGCACATGGTTCTGGCAACATGGATTAGCTAACAGGTTCCCTTCTAAAAATAATAACTTTAGTAACCTTGGTGATTACCATTCCTACTGTTGTTGAGTTCCATAGAGATTGGCATATCCTGTGATTCGGACAGGGAGCATTGAGCTACCCCAGTAAGCAACAGGATGTGTCCAGGGGGAGCCTGCCCTTCTTTCCAGAAAAATCCAACTCTAGTAACCAGGCCCTTTTCTCTATATGGGCTATAGTCAGCAGTGGGGTACCGCAGGGATCTGTGCTAGGACCAATCCTTTTTAATCTCTTGATTAATGACCTTGTGGATGGGATTGATAGTAAAGTGTCAGTCTCTGCTGATGACACCAAACTATGTAGGATACTAAAAACTGAACTTGATAGTACAATATTACAGAACAATCTGGATAAGATGTCAGAATGGGCAGATACTTGGCAAATGAGATTTAATGTTGATAAATGTAAAGTAATGCACCTAGGACGGAGTAATCCTATAGCTGCGTATACATTAAATGGAAGTAAACTCGGGACTGCAGAACAGGAGAAGGACTTGGGTATTCTGGTTACAAGTAAGCTGAGCAGCAGCTCTCAATGTCAGGCAGCAGCTGCAAAAGCAAACAAGATTTTAGGGTGTATAAAAAGAGAGATTAGATCCCGTGATCCCAATGTATTGTTACCCCTCTATAAATCACTGGTAAGGCCACACCTAGAATATGGGATCCAGTTCTCGGCTCCATATTTTAAAAAGGACATTCAGAAGTTAGAGTCAGTTCAAAGGCGGTTAACTAGACTACTACAAAGGATGGAAGGCCTCCCATATGATGAGAGGTTGGAAAATTTAGATCTGTTTAGCTCAGAAAAAGATGTCTCAGAGGAGATCTCATTTATATGTACAAATACATGTATGGTCAATATAAAGGACTGGCACATGACTTATTCCTTCCAAAGACAATACTAAGGACCTGGGGGATTAACTGCAAGTGGAAGAAAAGCGATTCCAGCAGCTAAATAGGAAAGGATTCTTTACAGTTAGAGCAGTAAGACTGTGGAATGCCCTACCACAAGAGATAGTAATGGCAGATACTATAACAGCTTTAATAAAGGGCTGGATGATTTCCTCAGTACACACAACATTGTTGAATATAAATGATTTAGTGACAAAATGTATAATTGGTGGAGGAAGGTTGAACTAAATGGACCTGGGCTTTTTTAAACCTATGTAACTATGGAGGTGTACTGCCCCCGTGTCAGCGGCTGAACCGCTCGGATCCGGAACCGCGGTGGCTCTGGACCCAGGGAGGGGTCGTGCGGACACTCGAATTTAAAAGGGGAGATATGTACAGGGGGATTAGAAGTTCGTGACGCCACCCACGGTGCATTTTAAGATGGAGTACCATTGCTGCTGTTGAGAGCGCCCGGTGGCGGTGGTATGGCAGCAAGCTGTTTAAGCCCTGGATGGGTAGAAGGTTTGCCCCGGGGGCCCGGTGATGGTAGTGAAGGGGTGCCGTTGGGGAGAAAAGGGTTTTTTGCGTACTCACTCAGTCCAAGAATACTTACACCGACAACTTGTAAATCAGAATTCTTAGCACCGCTGCAGCAGGGAGGGAGCACGCGTGGATCCGTGCCCCTTGGTGTTGCTTGTTAGCCTGTGACCTTTTCCGTGGCACTATCTTCACTATTTGGACCCTGTAGTGTGGAACTAGTCGGGTCCCGCTCACCCGTATGGCTAATGGAGTGAGCTTGCTCTCAGGGTTGACGCTTGGGATTTTCTGGACTATGTATTTGGAAAGTCCTATCCCATTATTGCTCTAGTACCCCGATTTTGGAGCAGGTGGAGGATGAATCTTGAAGACTTCACCCTCATCGGGTAAATTACCGGGATGCGTGCAGGTACTTCCCGGCCTAGGGTCCACGTACCCCGTCGTGCCCCTTGACACGATCCCCTGCGACCAGGGTTCCAGCTCCTACCAGGCCCAGACCAACGTCTGCCACCTAGTATTCACAGGAGCCCTGCTCCTGACCTCCTCTCTCCTGCTCCTCACACTTCTCACTCCTCTCTAACACCTCTGACCCTCCCCTACCAACCCCCCCAGTGGGTGGCCCTATTCCCTTCAGGCCCACCAATGGTGTGTCTGGTGGGTGTGGTGCAGAGTGTTCCTAGAGTTTTGATTGGCTCTGCTCTTAGCAACACCAAAGGACAGGGATCCGTAACCAAGGAGGATTTGGATACCGTGCAGAAGGGCAGATTGCACAATACCCTGTGATGACCTGATAGGCCGGGGCATCACATAACAATAAATTGCAGAAAAAGACCTTTTTTTCTGCTGTATAGACACCATGTTTGGATGAAATATGATATAAATATTCCTCTTTTGTAACTTCCCTGCTTGAAGTAATGCAGTCAGTTTTTAGGTAGGTAAATTCGTTATACATTTCAATGTGAAGAGCATTTCTATGTATATGTTTTTTCATCAAAAATAATGCCACTTGTAATAAATTCCATGCTGGTCACATTCTAAATGCAGATTTCTCACGTATAACATATTCATTCCCTCCTCAGTGAAATCGCATTTCGCAGACCAACCAACAGGACTAAATTACAGCTAGGTCATGTAAGGTTGTATTGCAGAAGAATAAATGAAATACTAGCTGACAACACCCTTGTCAGATCTACCTACGAGATATTTATAATGAAGGTCAGAATTGTTTTTAAAGAAAGTTTTTGCAGCACAAAGCAATTTTGTAATCTCTACTTAATGACGGCACATCAGCTCTTCCCATCTCTCGTCTTTTCAGTATTTGTTTCTTGGTTAATGAAATAGAAATGCATGAATTTCCATGGAAATTTATATATATCTCAAATAACATCATTAGAAAATCCTTGAATTTCATAATTCACTCTCTATTAAAATTCTAGTGCTGATCTTGTGGAAATGCTGATCCAAGGAGAATTGTTCACACTGTTGCCTCATTTAACGTGAACCTGTCAGGTGATTCATGGTGCCCAAACCATGGCATTTCAAAGAAAATATGCTTTGAAGTTCCCAGCCAGCTCTTTCTAGCATTTCCGCAGGTGATTAGCATGCCTCTTAATGTACATGAAGGACAGAATGGTCAATCATCATCAGCCACACTGGGAAGAGCTGGCCAGGGGCAGCACTAGACTACTCTAGTCTCCAACTAAGCTCCTCGAACGGATCTTCAAAGATTTTTTGGGCGTATTGAAGTTTTTTTCTTATATTTGAATAATGTCCACTGTTTGATCATATCGGTGTGCATAATTTTTCTTTACATTGTGTATGTTGCCTATACAGTTAGTATGTAAAGAGATGATCGGGTTGTTGTATTTCCCACTGAAGACACCAATCACGCTAATGATATGTAATGTGAATTATGTCATGTATTAATGGGAAGTATAATGTGTATTGCGTTATAACTGTGGTCATGTGTACTGCTTACATGTATAGTAATATGTAATAAGGTTCGATGCATAATTAACCCTAGAACGCATACCCGGGGCCTCGCAGGCCTGCTAGGTTACTTGTTTTCTATGGTAGATTTCTATGGTTGCTTCTATGATGATGGTTCTAGGGTTAATAGGAGTGTTATATGTAGGGTAAGCTAGAGTTAAGTGCCGGTAATCTTCATACATAATTGCCAGTTGTGGATGTAACCGCATCCCACAATGTACTGCGGCACTGTCAGTTGCTCAACCGCAGTTCGCGGCTACATCATAGCCATGGTAACCAGGGACAACAGTGCATGCGGAACCCAAATTGTGGGCTTAGTAAGCACAATTCTTTTCCCAGTCTAAAGGCCGCTTTACACGCAACGACATCACTAACGAGATGTCGTTGGGGTCATGGAATTCGTGATGCACATCCGGCCTCGTTAGCAACGTCGTTGCGTTGAAACGCACGAACGACCGTTAACGATCAAAATTACTTACCTTATCGTTGATCGTTGACGCGTCTTCTATCCCCAATTATCGTTGCTGTTGCAGGACGCAGGTTGCTCGTTATTCCTGCGGCAGCACGCATCGCTCTGTGTGACACCGCAGGAACAAGGAACATCACCGTACCTGTGGTCACCCGCAATGAGGAAGGAAGGAGGTGGGTGGGATGTTCGGCCCACTCATCTCCTCCCCTCTGCTTCTATTGGGCAGCCGCTTAGTGACGCCACTGTGACGGCGAACGAACCGCCCCCTTAGAAAGGAGGCGGTGCACCGGCCACAGCGACGTCGCTAGGCAGGTAAACATGTCTGACGGGTGTAAGCGATGTTGTGCACCACGGGCAGCGATTTGCCCATGACGCACAACCGACAGGGGCGGGTGCTTTCACCAGCGACATCGCTAGCGATGTCGCTGTGTGTAAAGTGCCCTTAACATATGGACTTCACAAGAAGCGTGGTCCCCGGACCCGGTGTGTTATGGAAGCGCACACCTAGGATGATATAGATCCCATGCTCCTTTGATAAGCCTCCAAATGGTAATTTCCCCTGATGAATCGATAAGAGGAAACGCGTTGGGAAGAAAACAAGGAGGGCTTTGAGCATATCCTAGCTATTATCATTGGGCTGAATAAATAATGTGTATCATGCCCTACTAAGGTAATATCTATTTCTTTTCCTGTCAGAGAGGATGGGTGAAACATGAGACCCTGCTTCTGTCAGATGCAAAATAGCATTTTGAGGTAAAAAAACGGATATTTTGTGTAATTACACTACCCTTTGGTTTTGTGAGGGTAAGTGATATCTGATTTTTCTTCTAATATGGTTCTGTATACCTATTGGAATTGAATACTCAATTTGCTTGTGTCCGTCTATTTGTGTGGTCACTAATCACGGGTGAAATTTTAGACCTTGAGTCAATTTTAATAAATAGAATTAAAAGTTAAATTTTAAACTTTATTACCATTTGCTGTATACTTATTCGGGTAACTGGTTAGATTGCAAGTATTTGTGTACTCGCCTCGCGATATTCATATATCCCACCCAGCCAGCTTGCTGCCTAATTTGCAGCTACCATGCCATGCTGGGCTTCCTAACCAATCACAGTAATGCTACAGCCTTCTTGGTTTTGGCATAACTGTGATTGGCTGGCTGCGCAGCATCATAAAAGCCTTTCCGGCACCATTTTGCGGGTCTATCATATGTTAGAGAGAGACTCTGTCCATTTAGTTTCATCACTTTCCCATCCATTTCTGCCTTTTCTTCAGGCCCCCAGACCTCTTTCTTGGGTCCAGCAGAAAACTACTCTCATTTTCCCTTGTACTCGCTAGTTGGAACGAATATGCAAATATTACAAAGTACTCATTACGGGTATAGCGATTACGAATTATTTCAGTACTCATTCATCTCTATTAATAGTATATCTTAGATTGAGAAGGGGTTAACATCTAAATCAAAAAGATTTTCAATTACGCCATGAAAATTTTCAGACTCAGACCTTTAGAAGACAAGTTTGTGCTGATTCAATTATTCTTTATTTAGATTTAGTTTTTTTGTTACTATAATGTCAAGGTAGCTCTGTTTATTTTCTGCCCTTTCAGAAACAAGGTAAATTATCTTTTCCTCTGTGACATAATGCCCTTTTCCTTATTTCTCTGCTTTGTTTTTTTTCCACAATTCTGTTTTCCAGCCAATGCATCATGTCTAAGGACACCACAGATATCAAGAACAAACAGAGCTAACTAAGTCTGTTACTGCCTATATATGACATTATGACATATAGTTAGAGGGTAATAGGAAAACCTCAATCTTTTAAATTTTATATTTATGAATCACTATAGTGTTGGTTAGTTGTGAATTTATATATTTTGTCTCTTAACCCTAGAACGCATACCTGGGTTCTAGCAGGCCTGCTAGGTTACTGGTTTTCTATGGTTAAGCTCTAAATTACTTCCTTTAGGAAAAAATAATCCGGAAGAAAAATAATTACTTTAAGAAAAAAATGTTGTGAAATAATGATTTTTTTATTATTAAAAATATTTTTATTAACAAAAAATAATTAAAATACACTTAATAAATACAATAAAATAATGGAGCCTCCAATGCAAAAGATACACACAGAAAAAGAGGCTGCTGGGATGGTATACAGAGAATTATATCCTGAAAATACTCTTAAAAATGGCAATACCACAGCTTTATTCAATCTGCTGCTAGTGATCCCTAGTATTGTATGGGTAACTAGGGTGTCAATACACCCAGAGTATAATAAATAGATTAATCCCACCAGGGCCACATCCTGCCACAACATCATTAACATCGCGGATGCCAAAATGAAATGCACGTCGGGCTTTAGAGGCGTGCGGGGATTGAACATTGTCATCTAATTATATAAAGGTACGCAGCTGAGATTCACCTATTATTTTGGCATCCACGCAATTGGCATTATAAATATTTAAATGTTAATGGTGTTGTGGCAGGATGTGGCCCTGGTGGGATTAATCTATTTATTATACTCTGGGTGTATTGACACCCTAGTTACCCATACAATACTAGGGATCACTAGCAGCAGATTGAATAGAGCTGTGGTATTGCCATTTTTAAGAGTATTTTCAGGATATAATTCTCTGCATACCGTCCCAGCAGCCTCTTTTTCTGTGTGTATCTTATGCATTGGTGGCTCCATTATTTTATTGTATTTATTAAGTGTATTTTAATTCTTTTTCATTAATAAAAAATAGTTTTAATAATAAAAAAATCATTATTTCAGAATTTTTTTTTTTTAAAGTCATTATTTTTCCTCCGGATTATTTTTCCTAAAGGAAGTAATTTAGAGCTTAACTGTTTTTTCAAATGACGATCTGAGACTTTTGATTAATACTTGCTTTTTATGGTAGATTTCTATGGTTGCACGTTCTAGGGTTAAGGACCAGGCCTATTTTGTCATTAAAAGGGTTCACCAAGAAATCTGATAAAATACTTTTAAATATTAAACGTTTTTCTAATTACATTGAGGTAGCAAAAACGTTATGCTTCATTAATTGCACTCCATCAGAATTTTGAAGATATAGAAATCAATAGAAGAAGAAATCATTTATGCGCCGCGCTATCACCACAGAGTCCGATGTTAATGTAATTCTTTTATTTTTCTTACAGGTCGAAGCATTTCAGGACTTCATGTCCTTCATCAGGACATCAAAGGAACAGTATGACTTTAGCCGAAGACAAGCTTCTATATATACAAGTGCAGTGCCACGTCAGAGGACCGTCCGCCACAGATTCAAATCATGGCATGAATTCTAAAGATGGCAACTTCCATCTAGATATGTGCACCCATTCTAGGACGTGTTGCGTGAAGAGCATCTGTAAGACAGATGTTCTCCCTGCACCGCCCTAAATCTGTTCAGCTTACAGAGATAGATGTTCATTCTCAGTCAGCTAAAGAAAGGTGCTTATCTTCTCCTTTAGTCCACTCTACTTTTTGTCCTGTCAGGTTGACTGAACAGTGAAGAGGGGAATGTACATTCATGATGTCTGACAAGATCCTGCTCTTACCTAACGTATGTTTTGAGCAGATGTTAGTTAAAAGAAAAAGGTTTTGGTACATGTTAGCCAGTTGAAAAATGATTGATTGCTCTCAGTGAGAGAAACAAAATTAAAATTTTGTAGTTGTGATACCTTTTAATGGCTAACTAAAATAAAATATGATGATGTTACAAAGCAAGCTTTCGAGACATCTCAGGTCTCTTCTTCAGGCATGTTATGACAAAATATCTGAAGACACACAAATATATACACAGAGTATACATACTCTGCCCTGTTTTGTGTATACATTTGTGTTTTTTCAAATATTTTGTCATACCATGCCTGAAGAAGAGACCTGAGATGTCTCGAATGCTTGCTTTATAACATCATCATATTTTATTTTAGTTAGCCATTAAAAGGTATCGACACTACAAAATTTTCATTTTGTTTCTCTCACTGAGAGCAATCAATCATTGAGCAGATGTTATTCACGCAGCCCATCCTACTTTGTGTCCTCTAAGATCTAGGATTGTGCCTACTGACTTATGGCAGTTTCCATTTTTAAAATGCTGACGGAGTACACTGGATAAAGTATACCTCTTTGCTAAATATCAATCAATATCAATATTTGATATAAAGATCAAAACATTAAAACATTAAATAAAACATTTTAATATTTAAATATTTATTATTTTACTTATTTTATAACAATTCTCAGAGAGCTCTTTTAAGTACCAAATTATTCAATAGTTTCGTTGTTGGTCGCATTCAAGGATCTTAGATTTGTTTAATTATTTTATTGAATTAGCCGTTTGTAAGTGGCAGTATCTTTAAGTTAATTTTACTTATTAACTGCTTCACTTCTTAAGGAGAGAAAAAGAATGAAAAATAATAATTCTTAGTTTGTTTTTGTTTTTTTCATTTTCAGTTTTACTCATTCATGTGCTGTACATGAATGAGTATGGTATGGTAATTTCATATACATTTTAAAGATTTTTACCAGATTTTACCCATCAACTGAGAGTGAAACAGCAATCCAGGAGGAGAAAGAAGCAAATTTAAGATGAGATATAACATGTATTTCAAACTTACTTATTGTCAAGTGTATTATTGATGTATGAACTAAAATTTAAAAAATTGTTTAAAAGAACTGAAGTCCTCAGTGGTTGATACCTTTTAATGGCTAACTGAAAAGATGGTAATAATAGCAAGCTTTCCAGACTACTCAAGTCTCTTCATCAGGCTCAGTATAACACAAAATCTGAGGAGTCACATATTTATACACAACAGGACATAGAATAGTGCAGTAAAAAAAAAAAAAAACAAGTTATATGAAACAGAACTATCACTATGAACTAAAATTTGAAATGACGGATACTTTTTAAAAGAAATCTATCAGTGGGTATTTTTCTATTTAATCTAAAAGCAACATAATATAGGGCATGAGGGCCTTATTTCAGGAATGTGTCACTTATTAGCCTGTGTGTTTTTATTTCAATGTAATCAGCATTTTCTGAACAGGAGATTAACACAAGAGGATTACATCTCAAGTGCAGCCTAGACCAGCTGATCTGTATAACCCCGCCCACACCACTGATTGGCAGCATGCTCACAAGGGGCAGAGTTATACCCATCTCTGATGTCTTGGCTCTGCTACATCTACATTAGACAAAACATCTTTTCTACAACAACACCAAGCAGTCCAGTAAGTGATATATATCCCTGTAATCAGGCTTTCTTGAGCTATTTTGTGCTGCTATCAGATTATGTAGCAAACATCTGCTGACAGATTCCCTTTAACAAATTCAGAACTTTTTTAACTCGTGATGATACTCACCCAGACAATCATGCTGACAGGTAATTTTTACCATAAAATGTATACTGTGAAAACAAAACCCAAAAAACAACAGCTGCCTTATTATTTAAAAAAAATACAATAAAAAGTGATCAATATCTTGTATGTACACCAATATGGTATCAATAAAAATGTCAACTTGGCACATAAACAACAATGCCCTCCATTAGATCCATTGACGGAAAAAAAAAGTTACATGACTGAGAAAATAGGGACACAAACCAAATTTTTTTCTCTAAAGAGTACATTTTTATTTCATAAATCAATAATACACGTGAAAATAAGTAACTTTGTAATATATCTTATCAGTGAAAACTGCTTCTTCTCCTCCTGGATTGCTTTTTAAATCTCAATTCAAAGGTAAAATCTCTAAAATCTGTTTTCAATGACAACATTTGTTCACGTTACGAAGATGGAAGATGACAGTTGGTGCTTAGAAGATTCTAAGATATAAAATTTATGGTAAAGTAAAAAGGTTAACCCCTTCTCCACCCTTATTTTCCATTATGCTGTTTACCGATCAGATTTATTTATTTTATATTTTGATAGATTGGACATTTCTGAACTGTGGGATACCAAAAATGAATATTTAAAAAAATAAATTAATTAATTAAAGAAAATAAATAAAATTATATATATATATATATATATATATATATATATTAGATTATTGCTAATTCAAGTCCATTAGGATGACTACCAGATACACTAAAAAAAAAAGTACATTTGGGAAAAGATAAATTTAAAAGTTCAAATCACTCCCCTTTTACCCCATTAAAAATAAAGACATTTTTTATAAAAGCACTCATATTCGGTATCACTGCATTCATAAAAGTCTATATGACATAAACTAATCCAATTAGTTAACAGCGTAATGAAAAAAAAAAATGCCGGAATTACAGTTTTTTGGCTGCTGTAACATTGTAATAAAATGCAGTAAGAGGTGATCAAGATTAGAGATGAGTGATGTTCGAGGTTCGCCAATTTCATGTTCGAGTAATTTTGGGGGGGTGTTCGAGTCGTTCGACGAACTCGAGCCTTTTGCTAAAAGTTCAACAGTTCGAGTTACGTTCGAGAACGGTTTGAGCACCAAAAGCGTGGCTTTTCACAGTAAGTATGTACGCACCTTTCGTATCTGCATGCTTTCTGCGTCCCCAGCACAATCCCTCTCTCTTTCCTACTCACCGATCAAGGGCGTCTCGCTACACGGCTGTCACAAATCTCCAGCGGCATTTCCTCTTTTGAAAATGGCTGCCGCTTCATTATTCAATTAGTTATTCCATGCTTTCCCCGCCCACCGGCGCCCATGATTGGTTGCAGTCAGAGACGCCCCCACGATGAGTGACAGCTGGGCGGCTCTATATTGTGCAGTAAAATAAATAAATAAAAAAAAAAATGTGGTTCCCCCCATATTTGATACCAGCCAGGATAAAGCCACACGGCTGGAGGCCGGTATTGTCAGGATGGAGAGCACCACATTATGGGGAGCCCACCACCCTAACAATATAACCCCGCAGCTTCCTGGAATTGCCGCATCCATTAGATGTGACAGTCCTGGGACTCCACCTAGCTCATCCCAAATTGCCCTGGTGCGGTAGCAGTCGGTTTAATAAGGAGTTAATCACGCCAGGCGTCTCCCCGAGACACCTTCCATGATCAACCTGAAAGGGAAAGTAAAGAAACACACACAGCAAAAAATCCTTTATTTGGAATAAAAGACAAAAAAACCCTCATTTACCTTTTTATTAATCCCAAAACAACAATCCAGGTCCGAAGTAATCCACACGACACTGTCAGCACTGCTACATGAAGATGACAGCTAGCGATCTGTGTTCTCTCCAGCAGCACCTGAAGTAATCCGCGCTGTCACCGGGACTTCAGTCTGCAATGCAGAAGTTAAGATAACCAAATCTGCATATGTTTCTCAATAGAGCCAGTGGCTCAATGGATAGGGCTCTTGCCTAAGAAACAGTACTTCACGAGTTTGCGTCCTGGCCATCCCGGTAAAAATTTTAAATTATTATTTATTTATAATTATAATTTAATTTAATTATGCACTGAGGGGAGGAGCCGAACATCAGCTGTGAGCCGCAGGACACACCTCTAAAATCGGAGCAGTTCACGGAAGGAGGCTGCATTGCTCTCTCCTCTCTCTCTTCTCTCTCTTGTCCTCTTTCTTTTTTTTCTTTCTCTCTCTCCTATCTCTTTCCTCTCTCTCTCTCTTTCTCTGTCTCTCTCTCCTTTCTCTCCTTCTCTCTCTCTCCTCTCTCTTCTCTCTCTCCTCTCTCTCTCTTTCTCTCTCTCTTTCTCTCACTTCCTCTCTCTCTTTCTCTCTCTCTTTCTCTCTCTTTCTCTCTCTCTCTCTCTCTCTCCGCTCTCTCTTTTTCTCTTTTTCCCTCTTTCTCTCTTTTTCTCTCTCTCTTTCTCTATCTCTTTTTCTCCTTTTTTTCTCTCTCTCTTTCTGTCTCTCTCTTTCTGTCTCTTTCTCTCTCTCTTTCTCTCTCTTTCTCTCTCTCTCCCTCTCTCCCTCTCTCTCTCCTTCTCTCCCTCTCTCTCCCTATCTCCCTCTCTCTTTCGCTCCCTCTCTCCCTCTCTCTCCCTATCTCCCTCTCTCTCCTATCTCTCTCTCTCTCTCTTTTTCTCTCTTTCTCTCTCTTCTCTCTCTCTCTTTCTCTCTCTCTTTTCTCTCTCTTCTCTCTCTTCTCTCTCTTTCTCTCTCTTTCTCTCTCTTTCTCTCTTCCCTCTCTCTCTTCTCTCTCTTCTCTCTTTCTCTCTCTTTCTCTCTTCCCTCTCTCTCTTCTCTCTCTTCTCTCTCTCCCTCTCTTCTCTCTTTCTTTTTTTACTCTCTCTTTTCTCTATCTTCTCTCTTCTTTGTCTCTCTCTTTCTCAGACCTGGCAATGATCAGCTGATGCGGTCACCTGACGGAATCAGCTGACACTATAAGTCGAGCGGTGAGGCTGGCTTTTTACCGCCCGGCCGGCTAAACTATCAGCTGATGCTGTTGGACAGGAGTAGGCACAGAAGTGTGTAGTTTTTTGGGGTTTTTTTGCACTGATACATCAACTGATTGTATAAAAGCCGTTTATACAATCAGCTGCTGTGTCATGTGATTCAGGCTCTTGAACCTGACACATCATCTGATCGCTTTGCCTTCCAGCAAACCGATCAGATGATATTGGATCCGGATTGGACGGTGTGGGATCCTTGACCCAGGATTACTGCAGAGGGGGGTTCTTTATTTCAATAAAGATGGAGTCACTAATTGTGTTGTGTTTTATTTCTAATAAAAATATTTTTCTGTGTTGTGTTTTTTTTTATCTGTACTAGAAATTCATGGTGGCCATGTCTAATATTGGCGTGACACCATGAATTTCGGGCTTAGGGCCAATTGATAATATACAGCTATCACTAACCCCATTATTACCCAGCGAGCCACCCATCACCAGGGCAGCTAGAAGAGTTGGATACAGCGCCAGAAGATGGCGCTTCTATGAGAGCGCCATTTTCTGGGGCGGCTGCGGACTGAAATTCACAGCAGGAGGGCCCAGAAAGCTTGGGCACCTTGAGCTGCGGATTCCAATCCCCAGCTGCCTAGTTGTACCTGGCTGGACAAAAAAATTGTGCGACGCACACGTCATTTTTTTTTTTAATTATTTCATGAAATTCATGAAATAATTAAAAAAAAAGGGCTTCCCTATATTTTTGGTTCCCAGCCGGGTACAAATAGGCAGCTGGGGGTTGGGGGCAGCCCGTAGCTGCCTGCTGTACCTGGCTAGCATACAAAAACATGACGAAGCCCATGTAATTTTTTTGGGGGGGCTTCGCCATATTTTTGTATGCTAGCCAGGTATAGCAGGCAGGTATGGCTGCCCCCAACCAACAGCTGCCTATTTGTACCCGGCTGGTAACTAAAAAAATAGGGAAGCCCTTTATTTAAATATTTCATGAATTTCATGAAATAATTAAAAAAAAAATTGACATAGGCTTCACCCCATTTTTGTGTCCAGCCAGGTACAACTAGGCAGCTGGGGATTGGAATCTGCAGCACAGGTTGGCCCGAGCTTTCTGGGCGCCTCTGCTGCGAATTGCAGTCCGCAGCCGCCCCAGAAAATGGCGCTTTCATAGAAGTGTCATCATCTGGCGCTGTATCCAACTCTTCCAGCAGCCCTGAAGCTGGGTGGCTTGCTGGGTAATAATGAGTTAATACTAACTTTGTTTTACTAGCTAGTATTAAGCCAGAGATTCTTAATGTCAGGCAAGTTTGACCCGGCCATTAAGAATCTCCAATAAAGGGTTAAAAAAAAGACACCACACAGAGAAAAAATACTTTAATAGAAATAAATACACAGACACACTTAGAGACTCCATGTTTATTACTCCCTCTCATCCCTCCGCGATCCTGCTCTTCTGTCTTCTTTCTCTTTCAACACAGGCAGCTCTGCTACATCAGACAGCACTGCATGGGAGGAAGACGCTGCTGCTTCCCGTGCAGTCTATTCACTCAGTGAGTGAGCAGCAGCTGCGCGCTGTAAGCAGTGACATCACCGCTGACAGGCAGGTTACCATAGCAATGGTGCTCCGATCACGTGATTCCCGATGCCGCTATTTACCGGCTGTGACAGCTAGTACCTGCATGTGGGCTGACTCTGTAAAGAGCGCACACATTCAGGAACGAGGAGTCGACCATGTGCCAGAGCATTTCGCCGGTACACGCACATGCTGGAACGATCACCGCGTACCGGAGAGATGCACTGACAGAACCTAGCAATGACGTCTAGCCATGTGACCAGTCTGTAGCCAATGAGATAATAGAAATGTGACTGGTCACATGCAATTTTGACGTCACGATAGGTCCTATTATCAGTGCTGTTACCAGGAGAATGCAGCGATTATTGGAAGGAAAGGCGTCGGGAGACAGAGTGCAGGACGCGTCGCGGGGACCTGTAAGTGTTATGGCAATGTTTATTAACGGTCTATATGTGTACATGTATAATATATTTTTATTTGTTTGTGTTTGCCTCCCATTGTTTTCAATGGGGTTCGAGAGGTTCGTCGAACGGTTTGTCGAACATTCATGGCACGGGGCCTCCGTTCGACGAACCGAACAGAACTCGAGCCTTCAGAGGCTCGCTCATCTCTAATCAAGATATTGCATCTATCCCTAAATGGTATCAATACAACACCATGTTTCTTTTCTGAATTATTTTACACCACTTAACAACCTGGTGTATCATATTGTTAGATCAATTTTAGTGCATAATGAACATGGTAAATAAAAAAAAAAAATTGTCAAATTGTAGTTTTTTGCAATTTCAATACACTTTGTATTTTTTTTTTCGCTTTCCAGTGCAGTTCTAGCAAGAAAAAAAGCCCTCATAGGGTTATGTGGATGGAAAAATAAAAAAATATGACTCTTGGAAGAAAGGGAAGAAAAATGAAAAAATTGAAAAATGCCTAATCATGTAGTGGTTAAGACAAAGTTTAAGGCAGAAAAACACAAACAAGCAATAACTGAAGTCAGCTACAGTGTGACTGCTATAGCTTCCAGACTTTAAATAGTCATTACCTGCAAAGGATTAACTACAAAGTATTAAAAAAGAACATTTCATTTAAGGCAAAGTTCATTTGTCCAATCACTTATGAGTACCTGAAATGAGGAGTCTTTGAAGAATTTTTTTTTCACAGGATATTTTTGTTGAACCCTTTAATTAAACCTGAAAGTCTACATTTCAATTGCATCCCAGTTGTGTAGTGCTGGCATCCCTGCATCCCTTGCTCCCCTCCCTGAAGGGACGCACGCTTACTCACCACCTCGGCCATCTCTCACCACGGTACCTGGCGGTCCCACGCTCCTCCACATGGGTGTTTCCTGCTATCCACTCCCGGGGTCTGTGCACATGGCACAGATCCTCCATGAGTGCTCCTAGGGCGTTCGCACACCACGGCCCTTCTCTTAAAGGGTCATTTCTATTAAATGCCTCTAAGCCTATCAATGAGAGGCACTCTCCCATTAGGGGAGGTGCCTGATCAACATTGTCAGTTAGTTAATAATTCTGTGCCCTAGCCAGCTAGTTGTCAGGTCCCCTTCTCCGCTGTGCTTCTGTTATAGCTACAACCCAGGATGGGCCATCATTGCAAAAGCGAGGTTTAACTTAACAGTTCCTCCTTCCTTTCATCAAATCATTCCCAAGGGGAAGATAGCACCTTAAGCTGGGTTCACACATAGCGACAGCGACAACGACGTCGCTGTTACTGTCATGCCTTCATAGAAATGCATATAATTATTTTATTATACCATGTAATAAGATAACATTTAGTAATTGACATTGATACTGTCCAGTGATATCCAACAGCACCATCTGTTGACAATGTTTTCTTACTGCAGCTTGTTTATCTAATGATTCACTGGTTACTCTGCAATGAAAATTGTCCTACCAAGGCTTACAGTCGGTGAGTTATGATCCCCTGGCTAGAGCTCATCACATTAGAATGTAGGTGCTCTGTTCTGCAAGTATTATCCTGTCATTATAGCTAATATGTATTCGCCATGTAGTGCATTTACCCTGCATGTCCTGTATCAAATTGAATGCTATATATTTCAGACATGTTTTATGTTGTACTTAGTATTTTCATTTATTTCTTGTAGTTTTACACTGATCTCATTAATAAAAGTTGTAAAGGACCCCCAGGGTCCGAGTCAATGCATTGATATGAAAGAGTTTATCTGTCTGTCAACTCGTCTTCCAAAGCACAGATTGAGGGTGTCAGAACAATAAAACGACTACTATAAACGGGTTTGAAGCATAGACGCCGACTTCTATCAGAGAGCAGTCAAGCCGCATACAGACACTATGTCAGATAGAGGATCTGAAGTTTATGTAACACGCTCCCATGTAAGCTCGTCAGCTTCAAGGAAGTCTGTGAGCAGTGCTGCAATTGCCACCGCCAGGGCGAAGGCGGAAGCCGCCAAAGTGAGAGCTGCCTTCGCTGAACAAGAGTTGAAATTAAAGACAGAAAAAGCACGTCTAGAAGCCCACCTTGCAAAACTTGCTGTAGACACAGAAGCAGCAGCAGCAGAAGCTAAAGTACAGGCTTTAGAAGAAGCAGCACGCAGCAACAGTAAAAGTTTCATGTTAAGGCTCGGACCCGAACTTAGTCATCGGGATATCTCACAACGCACTTCAGACTACATGCTACAGCATACCGCATCAGATGACTGTCTACATTCAGCCCCAAGGGAGAGACTGAATCCTGCCATTCAGCCATCAACCTTCATTCAGCAAACATCCCACGTTAAGCATGAAGGTAATTCCGTCCACCTAACACCATCAGTGTCACCTGCACCCAAGTTTGTAGATTCGTACTACACAGCGAACCGCCACAAGATGGAGGACCCCATGGTGACTAACATGGTGACAACGTATTTGACGGCAACAATAACTCACTGGGACCTCATCATAGCGACATGTATCCAGACCACCCTCTCAGAAATCAAGAGCTACCAGCTTTCCTCAAGCTCTTTGCACACCATGAGTTACTCACCAAAGGTCTCTTAAAGTTTAACGACCGTCCTGAAAGTTACAGAGCGTGGAGAGCTTCCTTCAGAAACACCACGGCCAGCCTGGACATCTCTGACAATGAAGAGATCGATCTCTTGGTCAAGTGGCTAGGAAACAAATCAGTAGAACATGCAAAACGCATCAGGGATATCAGCATCAACCACCCGAGCAAAGGTTTGTGCCTGTTATGGGAGAGACTTGATGAGTGCTATGGCTCTTCAGAGAGGATAGAAGAATCCCTCTTCAAAAGGTTGGAGGACTTTCTCAAGATTTCTAATAAGTGCTTTCACATGCTAAGAGAATTGAGCGACCTCTTGGTAGAACTCCAAGTCGCCAAGTTTGAAGGAGACCTGCCAGGCCTCGCATGTCCCTAGATACAGCCAGAGGTATTAAACTCATAGTGAATAAGCTGCCTTACAGTCTGCAAGAGAAATGGTTGAACCGGGGTTCAGATTACAAACAACGTCACAACGTGCCGTTTCCTCCATTCCATGTCTTCGTAGATTGTGTGCGCCAGCAAGCCAAGATCAGGAATGATCCCAGCTTTGACCTTTCCACCGCAGATCCCGTCAACCCACGAACAGGTAAGCCTGCTCCAGTCCGCAACCCTCGAGGCTCACCTATCACTGTACACAAAACCAATGTGTCTGCTACAGATTCATCACACAAGAAGTACAACAGAACTTGAAGGGTCACTAACAATTGACCCAGACAAAGAGTGCCCCCTACACAAAAGGCCTCACCCACTGCAACAGTGCAGGAGTTTTAGAGGAAAATCTCTTAAAGACCATATAATCTTCCTCAGAGCAAACAACATATGTTACAGATGTTGTGCATCCACATCTCACTTAGTTAGAGACTGCAAAGCCAGTATCACTTGTTCGGAGTGTAACAGTCAAGAGCACAGCACCGCTCTACACCCGGAGCCAGCCCCACAGAACCCCATGCACATAGACCAACTTACAGAGCACGATGGGGAGGAGACAAACTGTACACCTCCTGAAGTGTCACCCCAGTGCACTCAAGTTTGTGGAGAGGGTCTTACTAACAAAGATCTGTCTGGTTACAGTTTAACCTATAGGCTACAGAAAAAAAGCGGTTAAACTCTATGCTATACTCAACGACCAGAGTAATAGATCACTCGCCAGCTCAGCTTTCTTTGACATCTTTGGAATCAAGGGACTTAGCTGCTCCTACTCAATGAAAACATGTACAGGAGTGAGTGAAGAATCTGGCAGGAGGGCAACAGGTTATCAAATTGAATCCCTAGATGGGAAGACATCTTTACCCCTTCCTACATTAATCGAGTGCAATTCCATCCCGAACAATAGAGAAGAAATACCCACTCCAGAAGCGGCACTACACCATCCCCATTTGAGAAACATAGCGCATCTCATTCCTGCACTTAATTCTCAAGCCAAGTTGGTCCTTTTGCTGGGGAGAGACATCATCAGAGTTCACAAGGTGAGGAAACAGATAAACGGTCCTCATAACTCACCCTACGCTCAGAAGCTAGATCTAGGATGGGTAGCTACAGGGGATGTCTGCCTCGGAAATGCTCACAAGCCGAACAACGTCCACTCTCTCTACACGAACACATTGGAGAGTGGCCGTCCATCCTTTTTCCTACCCTGACCCAACAAATTCCTAGTAAAGGAGAATCTCACCAATTCAGCACACTTAAATGTTAGGGAAGACAGATACGCCATGGATGAATTGTGCGACGGAGACAAAGATCATCTAGGGTGCGCTGTCTTTCAAAAGACCAAAGAAGATTATAAACTAGCCCATTCCATTGAAGATGAGACCTTCCTGGAGATAATGGATCAAGGATTTCACAAGGATGAAAACGACAGCTGGGTGGCTCCACTACCATTCAAGCCACAAAGACCCCGTCTTCCTAACAACAAAGAGCTGGCACTAAAGCGCCTTACCTACTTAAAACGCAGTTTCTCAAAGAAGCCAGAAATGGAGGTACATTTCTTTGCTTTCATGGACAAAATACTCAAAAATGGTCACGCAGAGGTAGCTCCACGTCTGAAAGAGAACAATGAATGCTGGTATCTCCCGATGTTTGGTGTATATCACCCCAAAAAGCCTGGACAGATACGCGTACTGTTCGACTCCAGCTCAAAATACCAAGGACTCTCCTTGAATGATGTCCTTTTGACAGGTCCCGACCTCAACAATTCGCTCATTGGTGTGCTCATCAGATTTCGGAAAGAAGCAGTTGCCATCACTGCAGATATACAACAAATGTTTCATTGCTTTTTAGTCGATGAGGAACATAGAGACTTCCTACGGTTCCTTTGGTTCAGAGATAACGAACTTACTAAAGACATTGTAGAGTATCGTATGAAGGTGCATGTTTTTGGCAATAGCCCATCCCCTGCAATAGCAATCTATGGTCTTAAGCGATCTGTGCGAGGAAGCGAAAAAGACTTTGATAAAGATGTTAAACAGTTCATTGAAAGAGACTTCTACGTAGATGATGGCCTAAAGTCTTTTCCATCGCCTCAGGCTGCAATCAGCCTACTCAAAAGAACTCAGAATGCACTTGCTTGTTCTAATCTCAGATTGCATAAGATAGCTTCTGATAGCAAAACAGTGATGGAAGCCTTTTCTGCTGAAGACTATGCCACCGATCTGAAAGACCTAGACTTATCCACAGACTCTCTTCCTGTACAACGCAGTCTAGGGCTCAATTGGGACTTAAAGTCTGATACCTTCACAATTCAGGTCGACCTAGAGCAAAAACCCTTCACACGACGAGGACTCTTGTCCACAATCAACAGTCTATATGACCCCCTCGGATTTGATGCACCGGTGATCATCCAAGGTAAGACCTTGCTAAGAGAATTAATGGTAGGCTCTGTTGATTGGGACACCCCACTTTCTCCTGGGAAAGAAATTGCATGGGTAACCTGGAGGGACTCTCTAAAGACATTATCTGACCTGCATATACACAGGCCATACACGTGTATTCCCTCAGAGAAAGTTCTCTCTAGGAAGCTGTGCATATTCAGCAACGCCTCAGTTAAAGCCATAGCCGCAGTCGCCTATTTGAAAACAATAGATGTCACGGGTAATGTCCACATAGGGTTCGTCATGGGAAAAGCCAAGTTGACTCCATGTCCAGAATCCACAATACCCAGACTAGAACTCTGCGCTGCTGTTCTTGCCACAGAACTGGCAGAACTTATCACATCAGAACTCGATCTACAGCTTGAAGATGCAGAATTCTTCACCGATAGCAAAGTAGTGTTAGGCTACATTCATAATGAGACTAGGAGATTCTATGTATACGTAAATAACCGAGTACTTAGAATTAGGAAGTCTTCACAGCCTTCTCAGTGGAGATACGTACCAACCGACCAAAATCCTGCAGACCATGCGACCAGAGCGGTACTGGCATCACGCCTCAAAGACACTAACTGGCTAGTCGGGCCTGCACTTCTGTATCAACCAGTACCCACTGCTCACGAGACACATACACATGAACTCTTCGAACCCGAATCAGATGTAGAGATACGGCCTCAAGTTTCCACACTTAGCACAACGATCACCAACAGGCACCTTGATTCCAGCCGCGTCCTCAGATTCTCTACCTGGAGATCGGCCTACAGAGCCTTGACTTGCCTGATCCATGTCATTAGATCCTTTAAAAACAGACAATCGAGACCAGCTCCATGCAAAGGCTGGCATCGTTGCAATAAAGCTTACTCAGTAGAAGAGCTCACGCAAGCCAAACACGCAATCATGTGTTGTGTACAGCACGAAGCTTATACCCAGACTCTAGAGTCCCTCTGGAACCACAGAGGTTTCCCAAAAGATAGTCCCCTTAAAAAACTGAACCTGTTTGTAGATACTCAAGGATTGCTGAGAGTCGGGGGACGAATTTCAAATGCAAAGCTTGAAAATAACGAGTGTATGCCAATCATTGTTTCTCACAGCCATGTTGCTTCCCTGCTGGTTGAGCATTATCATGCACAGGTTAGACATCAAGGATGCTTGATGACTGAAGGAGCCCTACGGAAAGCGGGATTCTGGATAACAGGAGTTAAGCGACTTGTGAGTAGAGTCATCTTCAAATGTATCTTCTGCAGGAAACTCCGTGGTTCATGTCAATCCCAAAAAATGGCAGACTTACCAGCAGACCGTTTGAGTACCGAACCTCCTTTTACCAACGTGGGCCTCGACGTGTTTGGTCCCTGGTCAGTTGTCACACGTCAGACTAAGGGAGGACATGCAAAAAGCAAGCGCTGGGCTGTCTTGTTCACATGTTTGAGTATTAGAGCCGTACACATAGAAGTCATTGAGACAATGGACACATCCAGCTTCATAATTGCCTTCAGACGATTAATTTCTCTCAGAGGACATGTAAAGCATATATGCTCTGACAGAGGATCTAACTTCGTAGGAGCATGTGGTGAACTAAAGATTCCCTCAAATCTGGACATTAACCAAGTAGAAAGACGTCTTTTAGAACTAGGTTGTACGTGGACCTTTAACCCACTGCACTCATCTCATATGGGAGGCATGTGGGAGCGCATGATCGGCATCGCTCTCAGAATCCTCGATTCTATCTTTCTGCAACTTGGTCCTTCGAAGCTCACTCATGAGACTCTAACAACCTTCATGGCCGAGGTAGTAGCCATAATGAACACCAGACCACTGGTTCCCATGTCCAATGACCCTGATGACCTATCTCTGCTCACCCCTTCAACTCTCCTCACCCAGAAGTTTAATGTGAGTATGCCGACTTCCAGAGAGTTTACTGCAAAAGACTTGTACAAATCTCAATGGAAAAGAGTTCAAATGTTAGCAGACCTTTTCTGGACCAAGTGGAGAAAACAATATCTCTCTACATTACAGACAAGAGACAAATGGCAAGATTGTAGACCCAACATGAAACCTGGAAATGTCGTCCTAGTGAAGAACACTCAGTCTAAAAGGAACGAGTGGCCTCTAGGATTGGTAACTAAGGTCTTCCCAAGTCAAGATGGACAGGTCAGGAAAGTGGAAATCAAGATTCCCAAGCAAAGTGGAAAGCTGTTTCTTAGATCTGTTTCTGAACTTATTCTATTGCTCTAGTTTAAGTTTATGTGGCATTCCCCCGGATGCCAGACGGGGAGTGTCATGCCTTCATAGAAATGCATATAATTATTTTATTATGCATGTAATAAGATAACATTTAGTAATTGACATTGATACTGTCCAGTGATATCCAACAGTGCCATCTGTTGACAATGTTTTCTTATTGCAGCTTGTTTATCTAATGATTCACTGGTTACTCTGCAATGAAAATTGTCCTACCAAGGCTTATGTAGTTACCCATCAGACCTTGCATGGGCTCTGCCCCTTCTTCTTGTTCTTCTGCAGCCATTTTAGTTACATGGACACAGACATTGTGCATGCTGATCATCTCTCCAGATCTCTGCTCCTTTTGTTTGCCTCTACATAGCACAGTCAGTGAGTTATGATCCCCTGGCTAGAGCTCATCAAATTAGAATGTAGTTGCTCTGTTCTGCAAGTATTATCCTGTCATTATAGCTAACATGTATTCGCCATGTAGTGCATTTACCCTGCATGTCCTGTATCAAATTGAATGCTATATATCTCAGATATGTTTTATGTTGTACTTAGTATTTTCATTTATTTCTTGTAGTTTTACACTGATATTAATAAAAGTTGTAAAGGACCCCCAGCGTCCGAGTCAATGCATTGATGGGAAAAAGTTTATCTGTCTGTCAACTCGTCTTCCAAAGCACAGATTGAGGGTGTCAGAACAGTTACGTCACCATTTTCTGTGACGCAACAGCGACCTAGTAAGTCGCTGTTATGATCGCTGCAGCGATCATAACGACACGCGTCGCTGTGGAAGCCATGCTGCACTTGGTAACTAAGGTAAATATCGGGTAACCATTACCCGATATTTACTTTGGTTACCAGCGCACATGCTTAGCGCTGGCTCTCTGCTCTCCTAGCCAGGGTACACATTGGGTTAATTACCTGATGTGTACTCCGGCTCCGGCTACGTGTGCAGGGAGCCAGCGCTAAGCGGTGTGCTCTCACGCTGCCAGTGCCGGCTCCCTGCTCACGTAGCTGGAGTACACATCGGGTAATTAACCCGATGTGTACTCCAACTATGTGTGCAGGGAGCCGGCACTGGCAGCGTGAGAGCGCGGTGCTAGTAACTAATGTAAATATCGGGTAACCAAGCAAAGGGCTTCTTGGTTACCCGATGTTTACCGTGGTTACAGCTTACCGCAGGCTGCCAGACGCCGGCTCCTGCTCCCTGCTCGCTTCAGTTCGTCGCTCTCTTGCTGTCACACACAGTGATGTGTGCTTCACAGAGGGAGAGCGACGAGCAAAAAATGAAGCAGGGCATTCAGCAACGAGCAGCGACCTCACAGCAGGGGCTAGCTCGTTGCTGGATGTCACACACAGTGACAGCGACGGGACGTCGCTGCTACATCACAGAAAATGGTGACGTAGCAGCGACATCATTGTCGCTGTCGCTGTGTGTGACACCACCTTAAGTCTCTCCTACATTCCAGTGACCTTAAAGGGATAAAGAATCGTTTATCTAACTCATTTACCTACAAGATAACAATATCTATATACTGTCTCCAACACTCTGAGATCGCCGACTCCCATGGTATTATCCCCCTTAGTATTCTCCCTTCAGATATATTATTCAGGAGCGACTAGTGAGCAAAGCCTGATGTAAGACCAAAACATTTAAACAGTCGCCATCATCACAATGAAACACAACTTGAAATGCAATTTTGAGAGTACAGTGATTTTCTTTGATTTTCGATTTCTGTCACAGTGCCCTTGCATGTTTCCTGGTCAGGTCCCATCGGTACCCTGTTTCCATCCACTCTGGCTGTGCATCCAGCCTCAGCTACCCTGGAGGTCCTTGTTATACTAGAGACTGTGCCTATGTACCCTGGCCGTGCCACCTGCCTCAGCTACCCTGGAAGTCCTTGCTATACTAGAAACTGTGTCCATCCACCCCAGCCGTGCCACCAGCCTCAGTTATCATGGAGGTCCTTGCTAGACTAGTGACTGTGTTCGCATGTCCCCATATATGTCCCCGCTCAAGGAGTCAGCTGCCACAGTCCTTGTCACTGCCCTGGGAGTGGCACCTGGCATCTGTCTTGCGGTGGGCACTTAGTCAAGCCCCTCCCACTAAGGGTAAGCTAGTGGTCGCCCTGTGGTCCAGTGTGTCCATTCCTGCTGGCTGCTTTACCATCTTCTGATGCGAGCATTATAGGTTGTTTCATTTTAAAAAAAACAGATATCAAGAGAGACAGAAAAATATTTTGGGGTAAAAAAAAGAAAAAGCTTCGACCAGCTGATCATCATCAACAACAAACATCAAACTTACCTCTACTTACAGTCGAGAAAATATTGACTATCTTGATGTCAGAGTGATGAAAGAACAGGATGGATCTTTGGTTACAGATGTTTTTCGCAAAAAAACTGCGGTGAATTCTTTATTAAGTGCCAGATCTTCTCACTCCATACAGACCCTAAAAGCTATACCTACAGGTCAGTTTTTGTGCGTACGACGGATCTGCCCTACAGATAGTCTATTTGAAAAACAGGCTGTTGACTTAAAAAGACGTTTTTACTCTCGTCAGTACAGAGACAACTATGTCCAGCATGGATATCTAAGAGCTAGAGATACATCACGATCCGAGCTCCTCAAGAAGAATGAAAAACCTAAAGACACCAAGGTGAGATACATCACACCATACCATGGGCAATGGTATGAAATGACCAAGATTTTTGAGAAATACTGGCCCATTCTACTTTCAGACCCTGACCTCGCATCTATCATTACATCAAAACCTGCGATAACCCCTAAAAAATCAAAAACAATTAAATATCTGATAGTAAGGAGTCACTACATACCTCCCCCTAACAATCTTTTTGGCAATACTAGTAGGCAAAGATGGGGTACCTACCCATGTGGTGACTGCAGTGCATGTACACAAGTTGAACGATCAGGGGAGTTTTTTAACTCATCTAATACAGTCACATATAAAATAGTGCATTATATCAACTGACGAACAACAGGGGTAGTGTATTGGGCCTTATGTCCCTGTGGGTTAATTTACGTTGGGTTGACCTCAAGAGAATTTAGGACCCGTATTATGGAACATATTAGAGATGTGAGGAACGCAAGTAAAGCTACAAAACCTGAAGAAATTGAATCCTTAAAGAACATTCCCAAACATTTTAGGGAGGCCCATAATTGTAATTGGAGGATCCTTAAATTTAGAGGAATAGACAGGATTCATTTGGGAGTGAGAGGTGGCAACTACAAGAAAGCCCTCGCACAAAAAGAAGTAAAATGGATTACTTTATTAAACACCGTTAAGCCTAAAGGATTGAATGACTTGGTCAGTTTTAAACCTTTTCTATAATCTCAGAGCTTGTGTTTCTGGATTTGGGTTGACTGACATTGCATTGGGCCTGCTGTATGACCCCTGACCATTGCCGCCATTTTTAAATCGTGTTTTTAATTTTTCTTCTTAATTTTGTATGTTTTTCACTTTTTTCACCCCTTTCTTCTTTTATTGTTGCTCATTACAGGCTTGTGACGCTGTTGTTTTGACCCTCGACATCTTATGAATGGCACTTTCTGCTATGTCTGATCATAATACCTATTGTAAGAGGAGCATGCTTATATGTGAAATTTCAATGAAGACTAAAAGAGGCAGCCTTGTTATGAATATGATACAACGTTGGAACTCTTCCTGATATGTCTTTATTGTATTAAACAAGACAATATTCTGTCCTATTCCTTATTTATAAAGTGTGCTGCCATTTAATGATTTTTGCCCACACTTTTGCCCTCACTTAAAATGGTTACCGCTAGTGCACTGTGTGTGCGCGCGTCCCCTGTTCCATTGCCTTGCCTCCTCCCTGCCCGGCATCCAATTGGATTCCCACAGTGCGAGCATGCGCAGTGGGTTTTCCGGGACGCCGGACACGGAGATGAGCGACGCGATGGCCAGGTGACGCGCGCCGAATAAACACAGGTGTTTATCATTATGGGTCTTTAAATAACACCAGCGCCATTTGCCCTGCACCTTGAGACGAAGCTCTTGCGAAACGCGTCAGGTGCGGGGCAGTGTGCTAAGTATCTAATGGCTACAGCTGGTATGTTATGTCTATGAGGCTTCTATACAATGTTGACTTGTTATTTCTAATATTGTTAACTACCAGGATGTTTGGAGCATGACTAATGTTCACATTGGGACATATGATACTTTTTTGTGGTAGCTAGTTACTTTTACTGCTAAATTCATATGATTGTCTGGGCTGTATACCCCCAGATGACAGCCATATTATCCCTGACTTTGGGTAATATAAGTATAGATGAAAATTACACTATGTGGATGATATATGTGCTACCTATTGGGACATACTATTGTTTTCTCTGCCATATGAATCTATAAAATGATGATCTTTGTGATGTTATCTTTTGACTAGATGATCCATATATGCACATTATTCGTATGTTGGGGATAATTACCCTATGTTCAGTGATCAATTGTATCTGAAGATCTGTGTACTGTGCCTTTTAGGACGTTTTTTCTATACTATACGCCAGTATTATATACTTTAAAAATTTGGGACACATTCCCGGGCAAGAAACTATCTAATACTGATGTATTGGTCCTGCATCAACAACCATTAATATTGATTGTAAGTCTGATTAACAACATATATTACTAGCCTCTACTATTTTTTGTTACCAGCGCCATTCCGAAAATAGATCTAACGCACTGTCCTGTCATATGTATGCATGGTTTTAAAATTCACTTCATGCACTGTGTGCCTCCTAATTATTTATAAATAATAAATTTATACTGTTTTTGCATAAATCTTGTCTATTGACTTTATTAGACTACATTATTAAGTACTAGTGGTCATTTTTAGGATTATTAAGAACATAGTATTAGAACATATTGCGGAAATTCTGCCTTTACCAAAATTTGATGGAATAAAAAGAAAAGCTGTTAGGAATTCTGCTTTTTTCTTTAATTAATAGAACCTCCTAAGATTTCTTAACACTTCAATTAATATAATCGCCCTAACAATCTGTGAATGGCAGAGATTATGTTACATTAGCCGGCAACAAGGGATGATTTTAATTTCAATAATTATGCCTCATGTTTCCCATTTATTATAATTTAATTCATTTTATTAAAATCTCCAGGAACTTATTACAATATAAACCAACATATTATAATGCAATGTGCGTAAGTGTAGATATATAATATAAATATTAAAATATTCCTCCTCTGAAAAGTGTGGGTTATGGATTTATTACAGAGCTTTCTATTCATTTTATAATGATCCTTCTGGGAGCAAAATATTACAAATTACATGACTTTCATGAGGATCTCCGATTTTACATTTTCTCATGTGTTATACATGCCCTATTGGATTAAGATTTCTAACAGGTTCCTATTTTAAGCCCATGTCAACATGGCAATGATTAGCTATTTTTTTTCCATTTTGCCTGAACATTTTAAAATTTACTGTGTAAATTATAATCACTGTTTGTGACGTGAATATAGAAAAGTGATTTGTAAGATTGTTTTCTGTTATTCTTTATTACCCTGTTTTTCTAAAAATGAGCCCTCCCCAAAAAGAAGCCCTAGCAGTGAATTTTCAGCATTTTCTTCATAAAGCCTAAATATAAGCCCTACCCTGAAAATAAGCCCTAGTCGCGGTTCAGTAATGAAGTGTCCATGCAGTTAAAAAAGTTAAAGACACTGTAGGACACTTAATTATAGAATCACCAGACATCAAACGGGAGGACCTGCATTGGAACGCACACCCACACACATCAGATCGCACACACAATCACACATCAGATCGCAAACACACGCACACCACATTCGGCGATACCAATTGCTTCTGGCCGGCGGGGGAACATGGGACGCAGTGCGGTGGAATGCATCGATGGGTTCCACCACCAAGTCCTCCATGCATTCGCACTCCACTGCACTGCGTTCCATCTTCCCCTGCTGGCCGGAAGCAGTAAGTATCACCGAATGTGGTGAGTGTATATGTGCTATATGATGTGTGATTGTGTGTGCGACCTGATGTGTGTGTATGGTTATGAGTGTGTGTGTTCGATCAGATGTATGTGAATGTTGGCCAGAAGCAGCAGAGGACCGCTGTGCAGCAAACCTGCTGGGAGCGCCCGCTGAAGATCGCAGATCGCAGAAAGACCTGGGAGCCATGCGAATGTCCGGGGTCTGGTAAGTATGATTCTCCTGGGAAGAGGGATCTGCTTTTTTGGGGGGTTAAACTACTCCAAAAATAAGACCTATGCGAAACTAAGCCTGAAAATAAGCCCTAACGCTTTTTTCGAGGCAAAAAAAGTACAAGACAATGTCTTATTTTTGGAAAAACACGGTATTTATAATAAATTCTTCAAGATATTACAGTTGTGTAGGTATCTAATGACTGTTTTTTGTAGTGTGTATCCAATAAAATTTGGGCCTACTTGCAGAATCAGGGACTGGAAGTTATTGGACATAATTGGCTCAGTTGGTGGGTGTGATGCCTGCCTTGGTGGGTGTCTCCCGGCGTTTCCTTCCTTGCATTATATCACCAACCCGGCCCGCTTATCGTTGGTTGTCATATCCACCATTGCCTGCTTGCAGTACACCGCTTGTTGGGTTTGTCACTCTCAATCGGTGGGCGTACTTTCCTTGCAGTGTCTGGGGTGGGCATGGTCGCCGCCTTAGTGAGTAGGCATGACCGGTTTAATGGGCATGGCTTGCCTTGTGCTATGGCGTACCAGCTTTTTATTGGGGCACGCTCGCTTGCAGTGTCGGGGAACGGTGGGGGTGTGGTGGTGACTGGGCTTATTCAGTCAGTGGAAAATGACTGGCTGAAGGGCATTCACTAACCAGGTAGAGCGTACGCATGCACGTTACTACAACTATGCTTCTTACATAGTTACATAGTTACATAGTTAGTTAGGTTGAAAAAAAGACCTAGGTCCATCTAGTCCAACCTTCAACCAACCTTGGACTTACTTTTCACACACATTCGCTGTCTTATGCCTGCTTTACACGCTTCAATAAATCTTTCAATCCGTCGTCGGGGTCAAGTTGTAAGTGACGCACATCCGGCATCGTTCGTGACGTATTTGCGTGTGACACCTACGTGCGATCAAGATTGAACGCAAATACAGTGAATGCATACACGTCGTTTATTCCTCATACATTGGACGTTTTGTTGTATGAACCTAGGCAATTGTAACGTGTGACATCCCTCATACGATTTTGATGTCTGAGGCTATGTGCGCAGGTGTGCGCTCTGCACCGCAGCTTAAAAAAGGTCCGATTCAGAGCGCAGCTGAAAAGCTGCGCTCTGAAGCGCCTCACAATGTCTGTCATTCACTAATCTCTGTCAGTCGGTCACTATCTCTGTCCCTCTCTCTCTGTCCATGTCAGTCTATCCCTCTTACCCCCTCTCTCATACTCACCGTTCCCCGATCCCCGGCGCGGCGCTGCACGGCGTTCACACTGCTCCGGCGGCTTTTACTATTTTGAAAAAGCCGGCCGCCCATTAAACAATCTCGTATTCCCTGTTTACCCCGCCCACCGGCGCCTATGATTGGTTACAGTGAGACACGCCCCCCACGCTGAGTGACAGGTGTCACACTGCACCCAATCACAGCAGCCGGTGGGCGTGTCTATACTGTGTAGTGAAATAAATAATTAAATAATTTAAAAAAACGGCGTGCGGTTCCCCCCTAATTTTAAAACTAGCCAGATAAAGCCATACGACTGAAGGCTGGTATTCTCAGGATGGGGAGCTCCACGTTCTGGGGAGCCCCCCAGCCTAACAATATCAGCCAACAGCCGCCCAGAATTGCCGCATACATTATATGCAACAGTTCTGGGACTGTACCCGGCTCTTCCCGATTTGCCCTGGTGCGTTGGCAAATCGGGGTAATAAGGAGTTATTGGCAGCCCATAGCTGCCAATAAGTCCTAGATTAATCATGTTAGGCGTCTATGAGACACCTTCCATGATTAATCTGTAAATTACAGTAAATAAACACACACACCCGAAAAAATCATTTATTAGAAATAAAAAACACAAACATATACCCTGGTTCACCACTTTAATCAGCCCCAAAAAGCCCTCCATGTCCGGCGGAATCCAGGATGCTCCAGCGTCGCTTCCAGTGCTGCTGCATGGAGGTGCCCGGAGCTGCAGAATACACAGCCGCTCCTGTCACCTCCATGCAGCAAATGAAGAGAGCCACGCGATCAGCTGAGCTGTCACTGAAGTTACCCGCGGCCACCGCTGCATCCACCGCTGCATCCAGTGACAGCGGGTAACCTCAGTGACAGCTCAGCTGATCGCGTGGCTGTCTTCAGTTGCTGTGTGGAGGTGACCGGAGCGGCTGTGTGTGCTGCAGCTCCGGGCACCTCCATGCAGCAGCGCTGGATGCGACGCTGGAGCATCCTGGATTCCGCCGGACATGGAGGGCTTTTTGGGGCTGATTAAAGTGGTTAACCAGGGTATATGTTTGTGTTTTTTATTTCTAATAAATGATTTTTTCGTGTGTGTGTGTTTATTTACTGTAATTTACAGATTAATCATGGAAGGTGTCTCATAGACGCTTAACATGATTAATCTAGGACTTATTGACAGCTATGGGCTGCCAATAACTCCTTATTACCCCGATTTGCCAACGCACCAGGGCAAATCGGGAAGAGCCGGGTACAGTCCCAGAACTGTCGCATATAATGTATGTGGCAATTCTGGGTGGCTGTTGGCTGATATTGTTAGGCTGGGGGGCTCCCCATAACGTGGAGCTCCCCATCCTGAGAATACCAGCCTTCAGTCGTATGGCTTTATCTGGCTGGTTTTAAAATTAGGGGGGACCGCAAGCCGTTTTTTTTAATTATTTAATTATTTATTTCACTACACAGTATAGACACGCCCACCGGCTGCTGTGATTGGGTGCAGTGTGACACCTGTCACTCAGCGTGGGGGGCGTGTCTCACTGTAACCAATCATAGGCGCCGGTGGGCGGGGTAAGCAGGGAATACGAGATTGTTTAATGAGCGGCCGGGTTTTTCAAAACAGTAAAAGCCGCCGGAGCAGTGTGAATGCCGTGCAGCGTCGGGGATCGGGGATCGGTGAGTATATGGGAGAGGGCTTCTCACTTCAGTCACTCAGGAGTTTAGCGGTCACCGGTGAGCCCTTCACTGGTGACCGCTAATCAGGACGCGACACAGACAGAGCCGCAGCATGACCATGAAGTCGGGTGAGGTTCACCCGAGTTCATTCTGACAGTGCGGCTCTGTCTGTGTCTGCTGTCAACTACCATTCACCGCTGCTACATGGCTGTCGGTGTCTGCTGTCAGCGGCCATGTAGCAGAGCTGAATGGCAGATGACATAGTAAAAACGCATCCCCACACATTACACACGCTTGTCAAGTCAATAAATAAAAAAAAAAAAAAGGTGCCCAATGCATACGTCACAGAACACATGATCTAAAGGATCGCACACAAAATTGATCAATTTAACATAGACTACTAACGCACGTGTGACAGCAAATGAACGACCTACGTGTGATCTCATAAGATCCCGTATGCAACCTGGGCGTGTCACATCGCATATGAGATCGCACACCTAATTGTAAGGTGTAAAGCAGGCTTTACACTGCCACGTTGTTAATACTGACATGTATGCCGCTCAGTTCATACACTACACTATAGGCTCAACAACCTCAAATGCTCACCCATGCATACTTCTTATACCCCCTCTCTCTGAAAAATTATCAGGATAGACGTTACAATCAGCAACAGCGCTGTTGCGCTGGCTAAACCCAGGACCCATATCCTCAAGGTATTTTCTTAAACTTCAACTTTTACATGTCTGTCTAGTGATTTGATATATAGCTTCTCATTATTTCATCTGTTCTTTATATCAATAGGCATCCCTTACCCATGCCATTATCCACTCAACTTCCATAGTCCAGGCACCCATCTTTAAGGTAACTCAGCCGCTGTACCCTACTATTATTGATTTATGATTTATCTCCTTATTGGCCCTTATTTTTGCTTGGTCTGTACATTCATGTCATCATCCTATATGAGATCATTGCTTTATTTATACATAGTTCTATATGCATATTTATCCTTACATATAAGTGTATATCACTTATTTACAGCATCCTTACATATACTTATTTTCTATAATGCTTATTGATCCAATTGATTAATGGAAACTAGTAAACTACTTGATTTATTACCTGTCTCATTCTCTGTATGTATATATTTTGTAAACTTGTTGTATATATTGTATATATGTGCTCATTCTTATTTTTACTCTATTTTGATTTATTTTATGTTTTTTTCCCCCAGCGACTCTTGATTAAGACCCAGGTGGGGTCAAAACATCGAATGACTTCACAATCGCTTCAATAAACTATCTTCTGTTTTTACATCACAATCTATGAGTGCAGTGAATTTATGTTGGATCAGATCTTTTTTTTCACTTGCACCACCATTCTTTTGTTTGAGTGCAGACCATCTCTTTGAACTATACGTTTGCCACAAGGTGGCACTGGGCTCTCTGTCTGTTAGGAAGGAGTCTCGCACAAGAGGTGCAGGGGCAGGACTGAGTGTATTAGGTAAGGAAGCCTGGCCCATAGTATAGCGGTTGGAGTGGGGGTTCCTGTAGGAGTCAGTCAGTGTTAGAGATGGAATGAAGAAGTAGCAGAGAGGTGTGGTGGTAGAGAAATAGGAAGAAGATTGGGCAGGAGGACATTAGAAGTGGGTGACCTGAAGTAGTCTGTAGCAGATCGGTCCCATGGAAGTAGAGGGAGTGGACCAGGACAGCGCCCCCGTGGCAAGCAGGCTAAAATGAAGAGTGCAGTTATTGTAAGGGCCTTAAGGGTGCTTTACACGCTGCGACATCGCTAACGATATATCGTCGGTGTCACGTCGTTAGTGACGCACATCCGGCGTCATTAGCGACATTGCAGCGTGTGACACCTAGGAGCGACGATCAATGATCGCAAAAACGTCAAAAATCGTTGATCGTTGACACATCGCTCCTTTTCATAATATCGTTGGTGGTGCATGCCGCTGGTTGTTCGTCGTTCCTGCGGCATCACATATCGCTATGTGTGACACCGCAGGAACGACGAACATCTCCTTACCTGCATCTCCACCGGCAATGAGTAAGGAAGGAGTAAGGAAGGAGGTGGGCGGCATGTTCCGGCCGCTCATCTCCGCCCCTCCTCTGCTATTGGGCGGCCGCTTAGTGATGCCGCTGTGACGCCGAACGCACCTCCCCCTTAAAGGAGAGATTGTTCGGTGTCTCCAGCGACATCGCTAAGCAGGTATGTGCGTGTGATGCTGCCGTAGCGATATTGTTCGCTATGGCAGCTATCACCCCCATGACGAAACAGCGACATGGGCGGGTGCTATCGCTATAGCGATGTTGTAGCGTGTAAAGCACCCTTTAGTCTTTGGACAGACACCGTCACTGCGGGATTGGGATCCTTGGATGCAACCCGGTGTAAGATAGTCTTTCAGAGAGCTGTGAAGTGAAGTGAAAAAACTCTCATGCTTCATGGTAGCTGGTGCGACTCTGTGTGCAGCCATTATGGAAAGAGCCGTGTTGAACTTTGCAACAATGCCTGTTAAATATCTGTGCCTTTCCTCTGGAGAAGAATGTTGGTGTGAGAAAACCGCTGACAGTAAAGATAAAGTGTTTTACAGCTGGCACAATTGTGTGCTTTATTCCTAAGGAAGTAAACCTGCAGCATGTTCCCTGGACCAGCAGCAGCAGGTTGCCAGCCCAGAAGTGCCCTGGCCCTCAGATAACTGCACCACACCACCAAGTCCACCATACACTCCAAGCAGTGTGTCTGGCGGGTGCAGGACTATGTCTCTTGCCCATGGCTACCACCCAGCCACACGTTACAAAAGAACCATTTTATTCAACTGCATATTTGAGATCTTTTGATATGGATCCCAAATGCAGTAATATGCATGCAATTTACACAGGTCAAAAAATGCATTTCTGCATATCCTCCACTAATTGTGCAAATATATAAGTCCAGGTACTTGAAATTGCACCTTCATGAAATATCCAAAGTATATGAAATAAATGTGTGGTAGATAGATGTCCCACCTCTGGGACTTGCACCTACCTCCAAAGGTATGTCAACCTACAACTTCCCTTAGGGCTCTTCTCCACTGGCGTATTTTTTTGCGATTCCCATCACATGTAAAAACGGTTTGTAATCTGTCAAAGAATTTCCTATGAGGCAGTCTCCAGGTGACAGCTCTGGGGTTTAGTGCAGGTAACTGCGGCCAGGCCTGGTATTACTGGAGATTCCTCCGGTAGCCAGTCTGATGCGGTATGCATAAACACTCACATAGCACCCGCGTGATGCTCGCATGTCATACGGATGCTATGTGAGGAAAAAAACACACACCGTACACAGACCACACGCAGGACATACACAGGACACTCAACTCACATTTTGAGCCGAGTATCGCTGTGATTTATAAAACGCCAGTGGAGAAGAGCCCTCAAAGGGAGGGTCTCATAGGAACAGCAAAACCAACAAGAGTCCCAGTAGCCAGGACACCAATACACAAAATGTAGGGGAGACCACTGGTAAGAGAGAGACCAAGACACAAGTACTTAGTGAAATACAAAAATATTTTAATAAACTACATGTGACATAAGGACAGACAGTAGTGACGAATAGGATCTTAAAATCGCCAGACACAAAAATGCACAAACACCACCTGCAGATGTAATGAAGCTGCTAGATATGAGAGGGTTAATGTAAAAAAAAAAACAGAAAACCAGAGGACGGGGAGATCATGTGATAAATAATAGACAGGTAATAGTCACCCACGTGTACCTCCCCCTATGTATGCTAAGGGAACATGTCACTAAATAAACATATAAGAGTAACTACCTTGAGACATGTCGGGAGTGTGCTAGCAGACCAAGCAGGTGGCGGTGGGGGAGGTACACGATTTTAAGATCCTATTCGTCACTACTGTCTGTCCTTATGTCACATGTAGTTTATTAAAATATTTTTGTATTTCACTAAGTACTTGTGTCTTGGTCTCTCTCTTACCAGTGGTCTCCCCCTACATTTTGTGTATTGGTGTTCTGGCTACTGGGACTCTTGTTGGTTTTGCTTTACCTCCAAAGGTAGTTCACGTATTTTCTGCTGTTGCCATGACTCCCATAACTATGAACTAAGAGAACTATAGACAAGAGTGAGCAGTACTCCATTTATTTGGAAAGCGGCAAATGGCAGCAGCCTCACCAGGTTTGACAGGGTCCCAAGTTTGGAGTAAGACGCAGGTCCAACGATAGGTATTATGTCTGATTTACTAGACTACACCTTAGACCCGCAACACACATCCGTTTTTTTTGTACGTGTGCAGTACGTATTTGCACGTACCGGAGAAACGGAGACACGGAGACCCATGTTATTCAATGGTAGATGGCACACACATGTAAAATCACACGGAACGTGTGTCCGTGTGGTAAGTACGTGTGTGCGCTTTTCTACACGGATGACATGTCCGTTTTTGTCCGGCAGCACGCAGGCACGGACCCGCTTTAGTCTATGGGTCCGTGCCTGCACGGACTGCACACAGAGTATGTCCGTGTTCAGCACGTATCGTCCGTGTCCGTTTTTCATCACAAAATCTGAAACACTTGTTAACAATCTATCAGGTCAATTGATGGCCATTAATTCTGGCGCCAAACATACATTTCCTGTCTCATTTGCATGCCAGACAGCAGCTGGGCACCTGTCCTCTCACTGCAGGGGAACTTTGAGCACAGAGAACACCACAGGTACTGAGCATGGCGCCCAGAATCGATACAAAGAGGCTGATTGGAGAAGTGGAGAGGCATCCAGAGCTGTGGGACACACGTGTTGATGGCTACCATGACAGGTTAATGGTAGAGCGAGCATGGATGTCTGTGGCAGAGCTAGTCTACCCTAGGAATGGATGGTCTCAATGTACCCCTGGAAGGAAAAATAGATATGGTGAGTACAAATATTTGCATTGCTTCTGTCTTTACCTACATGTGCTCATTCTGTAGGCAGAGTATATCCATATTTGTATAGTTTGTTTGGCATGTATTAATGGGCCTGACTCATTTTGAGCTACACTGGAGACTCACAAATAAGAGAGTGTAGTTTTTTTGCCTTTTGAACTATTCATTGCAGTTTTCTAGTAATGTCAGCATGTGTATATATGGGCTGCAAAGCATTTTATGCATGTACAAAAGGCATTTCAGGGTGGTCAAGCAACAATTAAACATGTTTGAAATATATTTTTGTTTTCAATTTTGTGCTTTTTCTATTGTAAATGTGCTGTGAAATGTCTATACATTTTGAGTTGTATTTTTATGTTTGGTTTATTATGCATGTCCCTTGGTGTCACCATGTCTGGAATGGTAACAGTAATGTGTAGTGTATAATGGAAAATTTTTGAGGAACATATGGCACTTCATGTGTTTATAGACATTTTGTTTCTCATGGCTTACTGAAGGTTTTTTTTTTATTCTTGTAAGTAAAAAAGGAGATAAATGATTATACAGTGGTTTAATCTTTTTACTGGAGATCTTGTTTACTATGTCATGCTTATTGTGTTATTATGTCACTATATGAGTGTCATCGTTTGTTGTTTTCATACACATGGATGTGAGTTCCAATTTATTTCAATTGCTGAAATACAAGAATAATGTTTTATTTTTGTATTGTTCAATTGTTATAATTTGTGACTAGTCAACCAAGAGAAATGACAAATGGGGTATTACATCTATTAAAACCCAACAAAGAACCCCATAAAATCCAATATTTTATTAATCAAAACCAAAACAAAGTGCAAATTAAAACCAATATCATTCGGATTGCATATTGAGGTCACAGGGATGATTCTGGGCAAATCCCTACTCTCTCCCTTCCTGACCGCGGGGGTTGGCACCCTATTATAATATACGCAATGGCGCCCCCGCTCGACGTGGACTGACCCTACAGGCCCTGACCTGGCAGTCTTATAAAGTGCTGCTGAACACTGTGGGCCTCAGTATCTTATCTCAGTGAGAATCTCATACATCCATTCAGACACTCTCAAGAGCCCTAGGTTAGATAGATATTCCAGGTTTTACCCTTATCTATACTTGAATTCACTGTTATAAACAGCACATAATCAGATTTTTAGCCTAGAGACACAGTGAGCTACGCATAGGAGCGAAGCAGTGGTCATCTGGCTACATCATTTTTGATTGACATCTATTAATTCTGATGCATAGGCGACATGGACTGTGTCTCTAGGCTAAAAATCTGATTATGTGCTGTTTATAACAGTGAATTCAAGTATAGATAAGGGTAAAACCTGAAATAGCTATCTAACCTAGGGCTCTTGAGAGTGTCTGAATGGATGTATGAGATTCTCACTGAGATAAGATACTGAGGCCCACAGTGTTCAGCAGCACTTTATAAGACTGCCAGGTCAGGGCCTGTAGGGTCAGTCCACGTCGAGCGGGGGCGCCATTGCGTATATTATAATAGGGTGCCAACCCCCGCGGTCAGGAAGGGAGAGAGTAGGGATTTGCCCAGAATCATCCCTGTGACCTCAATATGCAATCCGAATGATATTGGTTTTAATTTGCACTTTGTTTTGGTTTTGATTAATAAAATATTGGATTTTATGGGGTTCTTTGTTGGGTTTTTATAATTTGTGACCTTATTATACAATTTTTTGTTTTTAAACAGTGGATCTTGTGAAACGGCGATGGCGCTCAGCACGTGACCAGTTCAGAAGAGAATATAACCCAGTAGCAACCACAGCTGCCGCAGCCAAAAAGAAAAAATATGTCCATTATGAAAGACTCAGCTTCCTCATGCCCATTATGGAAGTACCAAAGTAAGTTTAAACCATTACATCACATGGCGTTTTTTTTTTTTTTTTAAATGCACACAATAATTGTTTTTTTATTTTTCTTTTTTCAAAGTACAGAGGATAATCTAGAAGATAGTGAGGAAGCCCAGTCAGCAGTATTAACAGCGACCTCTGCTTCCGAGATGGAGCCTACCTCATATCAACCACCAACAATCCCCAACACCAGCCAGCCAGACACAGAAGAAATGTCCTCTGATTTGGGTTTGGGAACAAGTCAATCCACTAATGTAATTCCAGGCCAGTCTACAGGGCAACAAAGTGGCCCTTCACCAGTTCTTGCAGAGAGTAGTCCACAGCAACATGCAGGCACACAGCCAAGAATAACAACTAATACCATGCACACAGTAGCCCAATCTATCTGTGGTCGCAGACATAGGCGTTATGAAGATTTATGTTCCCTGCCAGATATCATTGATACCAGAATAATACACATGATGAATTCACTGATACCAGAGAGTGATGGAGAGAGATTTTGCCGCTCCCTTTCTCCCTCTCTTGCATTGGTTCATGCTGATAGGCAGGACAGATTGAGGGCATCCTTAATAACACTAATATCTGCTACCCAACTTGAGCCAGAACCCATATATTGTTTTGAAGTGATAGAGCAATGGAGAGCTAATCCACGTGGTCCACACAGAAACACAACCCAACAAACTGTGGAAACCCAAACTGATGAACATTACTCTAATTTTCAACTAAATCCTGTAGTGCAAACAAACACATATACAGTATCCATCTTCTTCTATGGGAACTGATGTACAAATTAGGCCAACAGTTGTCCCACACCAAATAGGTACATTAATGACACAAAGGCCATCTCAACAGCCATCATTTGTCCCACAAGTACCCCAACAGTCACCAATGCAAACCTCTTTTAACTATCCTAGTATTGTTAGTAATGTTCATAGACTACCTCAAGTGTTTCAACAACCAACATCCTACCATGTTCCTAATAATCAACAACAACAGTACTTTCAACATCAGACTTACCCAACTAACTTCACATACACACATACTCAGCCTCTTCCAACACATCAATATGTACCACCTACACTTGGTCTTCCATCTGCTCAAACAACTGCATCATTATTTGTTCCAAGTACAACTGTTACTAGTGGAAACACTGATCAGTCACTCACTACAACATCTAGTGTTGTGCAGCAAACATATTCTGTAGGTGTCAATGCAATGGAGCCTGCACAGGAAAACATCACTAGCCTAGAGGATTTAGTTGAATCATAATGTGATATTGTATGTATTATTTTACATTTTGGTATTTTTTCTAGGGTATTGCTGGTCGGAAAACATTTCAAAATGTAACACATTACTTACTCTATATGCATGGGGTCATATTTGTGTTTTCCTTTCCAAAGATTCAATAGAAATTACTCTATCACTTCAAAAACATTACCTGCCTGTTACAATGTTGCCTTGCTCTGGACATGTTGTTTGGAACATCCATTAGAAAAAACTGGGTTTAGGGAAAAAATGCATGCACATAAACTACTACACTAACATTCAGACACCTTTATTATTAAAAATCCAGCTACTATGCAGTATCTGCATATGGTCTGGTCCCATACTTGTATTCCAATAGTGTCAAACAAATTATGTTTGCGTGACATTATTGCATAATAAAGTATGGTGTTTTGTATGGGCTAATGTCCCTGACAAAATTCTGTAAAAAAAATAATAGAATACAGGGTGTTTTGCAAAAGATAACAGACATACATAGGTTCAATAAAAAATCTGGACTAATTTTTTCAAATCCAATTTGCCACATTTTTATTAGTCATGTACATTCAGTAGTAATGTTACTTGCAAAACAAAAATTCCTGATTTTATAGCAATAAAGTTAAATCACAATAGTTTTTTGGGACCACAAACACAACCAACCAACAAAAAAAACCACAAATTATACCTATGTATGGTCATTTTCCCTTTTGTATTACATATGTGTTTGTGATTATGTAACCAAGTGATGAAAAACTATAACAATGTCAAATTTATACATGACTATGGCGATTTAAACTAAAATAATCTTTAAACTGATTCCTCACTTGTAGACCAGAAGTGGACACATTGGTTCTAACACTACCATTCTCTACAAATGGTGCATTTAAAGCTGGCAACTCCTCAATGTCTTCGTCATTGCTTTCATGTAATCTACAGTAATTATGTAACACTACTGTAGCTTTAATGACAGCCTTGATGGTGGCTGGTTGGAGTTGGATGGTGGTTTTATCAATGCGCCATCTTGAGGCGAAAATGCCAAAGGCACGTCCAACATAGCAACGTGCTCTGGCCAATTTGCTATTAAATAGGGCTTTTGATCTGTCCAGCCCCATTCTGGGATATGGACGCATTAAATGCCTAGACAATGCAAACCCCTGATCTGCAACCATAAGAAAAGGAACAATAGGGCCATTATTACCAGGCAATGGTCTTCGTGCAGGCAAACGTAAACTATCAGACATTAATTGTCTTGCTAAACGTGAGCTTCTGAAAATGCGTGCATCTGAGGCACTGCCATAGGCCCCAATATCAGCAAATAAAAAGCAGTAGTTTGTATCTACCATGGCCAAAATAACTACAGAAAAAAAACTTATGATAATTAAAATATCTTGATGCAGAGTTAGGTGGCTTCTTCACTCTAATGTTCTTTCCGTCAATGGCGCCAATACAATTAGGGAAAGCTGTTTTCTCCAAAAATTCTTCTGAAATGTGCATCCATTCCTGTGTTGAAGGCAGCTGCATGACATGATGCCTAAGGCTATGTCCGCACGTTGCTTTTTACCTGCTTTTTACCTGCTTTTTTGCTGCTTTTTCAACTGCAGCGTTTAATGCCTAAATGGTTGTGTTCTGCTTTTCAAGCAAAGTCTATGGGAATTTGGGTTTCTTGTCCGCACTATGCAGTTCAAACTGCAGCCTTTTTGTTGCAGAACTTTGGTCAAAAACTCAGCTTTGCAGTGCAAAACCCAAATGGCAAAAACAACTGACATGTCAATTGTTTTTGCCATTTGGGTTTTGCACTGCAAAGCTGAGTTTTTGACCAAAGTTCTGCAACAAAAAGGCTGCAGTTTGAACTGCATAGTGCGGACAAGAAACCCAAATTCCCATAGACTTTGCTTGAAAAGCAGAACACAACCATTTTGGCATTAAACGCTGCAGTTGAAAAAGCAGCAAAAAAGCAGGTAAAAAGCAGGTAAAAAGCAACGTGCGGACATAGCCTAAGGGTCTCCCATAGCACAGTGCAGGTATGCAGGATAATCTTGCCAATTGTAGCCCTTCCCAATAAGAATTAGAAATGTAGACTGCTGATGGATTGCCCAGTTGCAAGGTAACTGAAATAGAAAAAAAACATGACATTACTTTGACTATTCATGAAAGTTGTTTTTCAAAGCAAATATTTGTGTCATCCAATGACTGGCGAGATACTGTGTATGACTATAATTTTATTGCTTTTGTTGGAAAAACATATGTGTTGATATTTACTTTCCATATTGGAAAAATAATTACTTTTCTGTTTAATAAACAAGATTGTTTGATTTATGACTCTTGTTTCTTTAATTTTGGTAGAGATAGAATGGTAGATGTGGGCACTCAGATCATATTTTAAGATGACAATGAGGTTATGTGATCTATATAAATTTTCAGCAAAACAAATACCTAAATTTAAAATTACATAATTTCTACAAAATGATGCCTTTGAGATTTAACATTTCAAAATAACAGATAAAGCATGAGTATACATGACAACACCTACCGTAAAGTCACCAACAGTCGTTCCTCAGTGGAGATGCTGAGGCGCATACAGGTGTCCTGATGCTTCAAACGATGGTACACAAGGCCAAGGATGTTGTCAAACGAATTCATGGTGAGATGGCAGTAGGCTTGGAATTTTGGTGGAAAATTCCGCATTTCGCCATAGAGAATATTAAAATGCCCATGTGTTTTCCTGAGCTTCACAAGGGGGTGAATCCACATCCTTCTCTCCAGTGGTGGCTCTTCTTCAATCATATGTCGCCTAACCCCAAATCTCCTAGATATCAACCAGAGCAAATACATGGTTGCTTCATTGGAGAGAGACATTTTGGAGTGTGTATAATGTGAGAATGAGCTCAGAAGCCATGTTTTTAAAGGTTTTTTAAGCAAACTAACCAAATTGGGTAGTTAATTGACCAATTTAACACACCAGGAGCACATTATGATGGGCTAACAAGGTTATTTGTGTGAAAATACGGATCTGAAAAAACGGACGGCACACGGACTGCACACGTATGTATTTTATGTCAATACGGACATCCCACACGCACACACGGCTCTCATACGCCATCACACGGATGCCATACATACCGGAGAAACGCCCCTAAAAAACGGAACACGGACCCGAAAAACGGACCATAAGACACGTACGTTTTTTTGCGGAAGTCTGTTTTAGACCTTAGAAAATATTCAAACATCTCTGTAACATGTCCTTGTAACATCCATTTTATCTCACACATCACCCATAGGGTTTCATTGAGCCATACACACATCAGTTTTAAAAATGGATCAGTGTTTCCAGCCCGTGAGACTCAGTGCAGGTTCTATTCTCATACATTTTGCACATTGACCATTAAAGTGTTTTGGAATCTGTGTAAGGCTATGTCCGCACTTTGCATTCAATTCCACAGCGTGTAAGTCACTTCCTATGCGTCTCAGAACGCAGCCGAAAAAGCTGCGCTCTGAGACGCATTCGGCAGAACGCAAAGTGCGCACATTCCTGGAGAGAATTCATGCATTCTGGATGCTTTCTCTGCCATAGACAGAGTGGGAAAAGCATCCAGAATGCACATTTTTCCCAGTGCGGTCCCACTCGGCTCTGCTGCATCCCCATAGACTTGCAGCAGAGCTGAGTGCGACTGCACTGTCACTGTCATGGCTGGCTGCGGGACAGAGCCACGCGATCAGAATGAACTCGGATGTACTTCACCCGACTTCATTGTGATCGCGTGGCTCTGTGCGTGTGCTGCGGCTGTGATCGCAGATCCTCTGAGTGACTGCAGTGAGCCGCGCGATCAGCTGTGCTTTCACTCAGGTTACTCATGGCCACAGCTGCAGTCCTGCACCTGAGAGCAGTGGCCCGAGTAACCTCAGTGACAGCACAGCTGATCGCTCGACTCACTTCAGTTGCTGCATGGAGCTCACAGGAGCGGCGGTGTTCTACTGTTTCAACTGTCACCTTCCGATGTAGCAGAGCTGGAAGCGTCGTGGGACCTTGCGTGGATTACGTCGGACCTGGAGGTGTTTTTGAGGGGTTAATAAAGTGGTGAAAGAGGGTGTTTTTTTGTCTTTCATTCCAAATAAAGAATTTTTTGGATGTGTGTGTTTATTTTCTTTAACTTACAGGTTAATCATGGAAGGTATCTCGGGGAGACGCCTGCCATGATTAACCTAGGACTTAGTGGCAGCTATGGGCTGCTGCCATTAATTCCTTATTACCCCCTTTGCCACCGCACCAGGGCAATTCGGGATGAGCCGGTAAAGTCCCGGGACTGTCGCATCTAATGGATGCGGCAATTCTGGGTGGCTGCTGGCTGATATTATTAGGCTGGGGGGGGCTCCCCATAACGTGGAGCTCCCCATCCTGAGAATACCAGCCTCCAGCCGTATGGCTTTACCCTGGCTGGTATCCAAATGGTGGGGGACCGCACGTCGTTTCTTTTTCATTTATTTTTTTTTACTGCTCGATATAGACGCGGCTGTGATTGGTTGCAGTGAGACAGCTGTCACTCAGCGTGAGGGAGTGTCTGACTGCAACCAATCATAGGCGCCAGAGGGCGGGGGAAGCAGGCAATATGTGATGGATTAATGAGCGGCCGGCATTTTCAAAAGAGAAGAAGCAGCCACAGTGTGAATGCCGTGCAGCGCAGCGCCGGTGATCGTGGATCAGTGAGTATGAGAGAGGGGGTGGGAGGGAGAGACCGACATGGACAGAGAGAGAGATGGAGACATAGAGATAAAGAGAGACCGACCGATAGACTGACCGACAGAGAGCGAGAGACCGAAAGACCTGCCTTTGTTATGTTAAAAAAAAACATGTGGATCGCAAAAATAATGCAATGCAAACACCCTGCTTAACATTTTGGCAGTGATTTTCTACAACTCATTGATTTCAATGGATCTAGAATGCAGCCAAAATGGCAAAAACAATTGACATGCTGCTTTTTTTAACGATTTTTTGAACGCAGAGTTTTTGCCCAAAATTATGCAAATTAAATGCAGCATTTTGAACAGCAAAGTGCGCACAAGAAATCCCCATTTCCCATAGACTTGAAAATCAAAACGCATGCATTTTGGCATGAAAACGCTGCTGAAAAGCAGGTAAAAATGCAAAGTGCAGACACAGCTTTTGGCTAGGGTCGCACAAGCGTACAAAAGAATAGCCCAGCATTTCTTGAAGAAAAGTGGTACGATATTTTTCTCATTTATCATCCATGTGCACTGCATTTTTTTACAGTAGAAGCTATTAAAGGAAACCTGTCACCTAGTAACTGCAGTCCGATACGTTCCGGTCCGATGGGTGTTACTGATCTCAGTCCGCTGCCTCATATCTTCTTGCGATCGCCATCCTCCTTCCTGCCTTGTGTGGATGACGCGTCCTATGTCATCCACACAGTGCCCTCCATTGCACTCCTGCACACTTCTTTCTGAGATACTGAGGGCAGAGCAAAGTATGGTAGTGCGCATGCATTCTTTGACCTTTCCCCATGCCTGCGCATTACAATACTTTGCTCTGCCTTCAGCATGGCAAAGAAAAGTGCGCATGCTCAGGAGTGCAATCGGATGTTTAATGAAAATATGGTCGTCTGCAACCGATGACGCACTGATCACAGACTTTGTACCTCAGAGCCACATCCCAGTTTAACTTATACATTGTTAAGAGTCAATGGCTAAAAAAACGGTTTAGTCTACAGTGAAAGTTGACAGTCTACAGAACTTTCTTCAGTGAAAAAAAAATGAAAATGAAAAAGAAAAATGGAAGTATCTAGGAAGCAACTAAGATGCTAAAAAAAATGGTTCGTTTTTCTTGGATGGTAACACTCCCAGAGATGTGTGAATGGACTCCTAAAATCCTACTTTTTATGCTACTGTATAAATTCCCTATTCTAGCTACAAATTGAATATTGTGCATTTACTGTAACTTACAATGTCTACAATAAGTATAAAGTTTCTTGAAAGGATCAATAATGCAAAGGTTTTACTTTTGCATAAAGGAGCTTGTTATAGATTAACTTCCTAGTCATTCCTCTTTCATTGTATCATTAAGATGTACTATATGCAGAAACATGTTCTTTATTCTTAGCTCTATAGATTTCATCAATATTTATGCATGCACATTTTCTTGCTTTTATCCTTTTTTCATGAAAAACACCTCTTACATGTAGTGTGGTTATTTGCTTTTGTACAAACCCTATTTTTATCTCTTGTTTTATTTATTTTCCTGGCTTCAGCTACTTGAATGCAAATTTACATTGATTTACTTTCATTGCTCTAAACCCCTTGCTGGTAACAGAAAAATCAAAGTTTTCTCAATTGTTTTACATCAACTGGAAATAGAAAGAAAGGTAAATAAAATAAAGCAAAGCACAAGGCTAAAAAACTCTTTCCTACGTCAATATTTTTCCAAAATTTTTGGCTAGCAGGTGGTAAAGGCTAATTCTACAAAGAACCGAGTTGCAAAAAAATCAAATGAAGATGGTCGAGTGTAAAAAAAATAATCTTGTCATTCACTTCTACTTTTGGAATACTGTGGATCATATTAAAAGAGTGCTGTCATAATTTTTCTTCAGGAGTGCACTGCTACTTTGCCTCACAGCTTCCTGTTTCCCAGGGATGCTTTGCTCCTGAAAACTGAAGGTTCGGACCAGTGGCTTAATTGTGCCACTGACTGAACCAAGTGTCTTCTTTTGCTGCAGCATGAGAGAAGCACAGGGGCACTGAAGCTGGCTTGATCCCGTGATCTAGCCAGCTTCAGAGTGGTACATATAGGCTCTAAAGCAGTGTTTCTCAACTCCAGTCCTCAAGACCCTCCAACAGATCATGTTTTCAGGTTTTCGTCAATCAGGTTTCTCGGATTTTCTTAATGTTGCACAGCTGATGGAATTATTCCCTGTTTAATATTGAGGAAAACCTAAAACTGATCTATTGGTGGGTCTTGAGGACTGGAGTTGAGAAACAGTGCTCTAAAGTGTCGAGCCTGCAACCGGTAGCCACTCTGCTATTCCAGAGTGGATGATAACTAGAGGTAACTGGATCAGACAATATTCAAATTCACCTATTCACGTGGTTTTTCTGGGAAATTCGATTTACAGAAAAGTTATTCTCAGCAGTTTTAAAGTCCCTTATTATGCTCGTGTTGGAATCTTTGGTCATCTCCCACTCTCTCGGACTGCCTGGTATTGTCGCAGGCGGAGGAGGGGACGCTGCACTCACCCACTGCTCGGGTCCAGCTGCTAGTGCTGCTGCTGCTCGGTGGTGGCTCGAGCGGTGGGCCGGATCCCGGGGATTCGAGCGGCGTTCCTCGCCCGTGAGTGAAAGGGGGTGGTTTGGGTTTAGGGATATTGTCCGTGACGCCACCCACAGTTGTGGTGAGGTTGTGACACCACCGCTGCTCTGGACGGGGATCCCGGGAGCGATGACGGGGAGCAGCTTGGATGTTGGTTCTCCCCTCCGTGGGTAGGGGGTTGGTTGTCCCGGGGCCCGGTGAGGGAGGTAGGGATGGATGGCAGGCGGGTTACGGGGCCTGGTGAGGTGCAGGGTCGCGAGGGCAGCGCTGTGCCGCACGGCACGGTGGTACTCACTCAGCCAATGACGAATGCAAAGTCTCCGGTAAAACAAACGGCTGGATGGACGAGTCCCACAGACGGCTGTGGTGTTTCTCCTCCCAGCAGGTTGATGGTGACTGCCTTTCCCTGCTCCTGTGTTGTGTTACGGTTCCAATGGCTTCCCACCGGTAACCCGCTCCCCAGCTTGGATGGAGGCTGAGGGAGCCCCTTTTGCCCACAGGGTCTGGCCCTGAGAACTGTAGCCTTGGCGGTGACTGTGTTTCCCTCTACGGTTTGAGCGGTTGCCTTCAATCGGGACTTGACTGCTGGGAAACCCCGGAGGTTCCCTTCGCTAACAGATTTGACAAATCTAACCGCGACTCCTAGCCTTATCGGGGTCCGTAAGCCCTGCCGGATGGTGCTGGCTTCTCTTTACTCTCCGATCCGGTACCGCCGGGCCACCGCCCGTCCACGGTCCATACGGTTTGCTCCAATTAGCCCCTCCTGCAGACGGTCACCACCGTCTGCCAACCTTGCTGTTCCGTCCGGGCCACACACCCGGACCGCCTTCAGACTGCTCCTCTACCACTTTACTTCCTCTCACTTCAAAACTCTAATCTCATCTCCTGCCTTTTCCCACCTCCAGGACTGTGAACTCCTCGGTGGGCGGGACCAACCGCCTGGGCCACCCCCTGGTGTGGACATCAGCCCCTGGAGGAAGACAACAAGGATTTTGCGTTTGGCTTCGGTGTGCCTAACCGGGGTGTGGGTTGTGTTGGTGTAGTTCTGTGATGACCTGGCTTGTCCAGGGCGCCACATTCCCCCTTAGTAAAATGCAGACCGTCCGCGGGCTGTCCGTCCATCACCGGTTTTATTTTAACTGTAAAAATAGAAAATGGTAAAAACATTTAAAACACAAGCATTTTTCATTCTTCCCACATCGGGAGGCACATACTTAAACGTTACCAACATTTTTAATAACGGTTACGGCTTCCGCTCTTCTCCCACCCAAGCAACCTGGCCCTGATGCTGCCCCTAAGCAAATGGGCAGCACCCCTTGACCCCAGTCCAGCACCAAGTAGCCCCAGCGGGTTCTGTCCCTTTCAGGGACCGGTTACGGTAGTGGCAGGCCTGGGCCATCACTTTCCTCCAGGTCCATCCTCCCAAATCAGCCTTTCCGGAGGCGGTAACGGTTTCAAGCCAAACATTTTTATTTACATCCCACTAGTTTGTGGTTGCCCTGCAAGTTCTCGGGCTTGTCCGTAAGCAGTTCCTTACGCAAGGATACAGACAGTCCCCACGGGGACAACAGTTGCCAGCAACGACTGGTTCAATAACGGTTGTTAATCAGGTAAACTCTCGGTTAATCATTTTTCACTTATCATTCAGAACTTTCAACGGTACTGGTGGTCCCAACAGGGACAACTTTTTTGGCGGAGGAACCGCCGACTTCACTTCAGATCCAGCTCACCGACCGGGGTAGAGGGCTGAGCGGGCGCTTGAAGCCCCTGGCCTACTCTCAGCCGGACACCCAGGGCGTACCATCCCCTCTCCCTACAATGTCAGGTGTAATTGACAAGGTCACCGGGGAGCAGATTGCGGCTGGGATGGTCTTCCGGTAGGTGATCATTCACATCTCTCCGGGCCACGAAAACTTCGGCCTCCAGGCCCGGTTCATAAATGAAGCCATACCCCCTTCGGGTATCAAATCGCCGGACCTGTCCCTCATATCTCGGGCCCCACACCCGGAAGGTGGCTCTTCGGAGGCGCTCCTTTTCTTCAATGGTGCGGGCCACCAGCTCCGCCTTCCTTCTTTCCCTCTCGGCAATCTCCAGGCCCAGCGGTGTCGGCTCCCTGTCCCAATACGGGGCCGCTGCGAGCCCCTACGCACGGGTCGGGCCCCGCGAGACCTCCTGGACACTGCCCACCACTGGCAATCTGGATGGAAGGTCCCGCGGTGACTTGGCCTGGGGTGCTGCCTTGCAGCAGCGACCCGGCGCAACCTCAGCCGAGGTGAGGGGAATGGGCACAGGGATCCTTTCCCGCCGAACCTCCGCCTCCTCCTGCACGAGATGGGCTGCCAGGGCCGATGCGTGGTCAGGCACAATCAGCGGTGCCTCCGGTACAGCTTCAACAACGGGCTCGGCCTTCGGCGTCTTCCAAGGGAGCGGTGCTGCACGGTCACAGGCCTCGGCTGCAGATCGGTCCGCTTGGGCGGACAGGCGGGGTACCGCTACCGGTTGAGCGGGTAGCGGGCCTAGTGGCGGGGCAGTAATGACTAACGCGGATAGCGAGGGAGGCGTCAGGATGAGCAGGCGCGGGCCGGGCCCCTCAGCCGCAGTGGCCGATCCCTCGGGAATACAGGGACGTGGGTCTCTTACCCGCTCCTCCAAATCCTCCTCCTCGTGTCTCCTTAGAGCCGCTACCACCTCCGCCATGTCAGCCTCCCACTCCTCCAGGAGGAGCTGCATGCGGATCTGCAGCCTTTGTTGTAGCTGGGCGGTGCGGACCTCCACCCACACCGCGGTTCCAGGCGCGGGGGCTTCGGTGCTGCGGGACGGCTGGTACATTGCTGCGGAGGCCTCTTCCAGGAACCAACAAAAATATGGCCGCAGGGTCCTGGCGTCCCTGCTTTTATAGCCGCGAGCTACATGCGGCCAGACGCCATCCGTCCCCCTTAGTCTTTTTCCGGCCCCTCCTCTACAGGGACAGGGTTTTGGCCTTCGCGCCTTCACTACTCGGGAAGACGCTCGGGCGGGGACTTTTCGCGCCCAAAATGGCGGCTTCTCAAAATTTTCGGCCGGACACCTCCGGCGGTCACAAGGCGCACCTCTACCAGATGGCAGAGTGGTAAGATCCTGTTCGTGACGCCAAGTTGTCGCGGGCGGAGGAGGGGATGCTGCGCTTACCCACTGCTCAGGTCCGGCTGCTGCTGCTGCTGCTCGGTGGTGGCTCGAGCGGTGGGCTGGATCCCGGGGACTCGAGCGGCGTTCCTCGCCCGTGAGTGAAAGGGGGTGGTTTGGGTTTAGGGATATTGTCCGTGACGCCACCCACGGTTGTGGTGAGGTTGTGACACCACCGCTGCTCTGGATGGGGATCCCGGGAGCGATGACGGGGAGCAGCTTGGATATTGGTTATCCCCTCCGTGGGTAGGGGGTTGGTTGTCCCGGGGCCCGGCGAGGGAGGTAGGGATGGATGGCAGGCGGGTTACGGGGCCTGGTGAGGTGCAGGGTCACGGGGGCAGCGCTCTGCCGCATGGCACGGTGGTACTCACTCAGCCAATGACGAATGCAAAGTCTCCGGTAAAACAAACGGCTGGATGGACGGGTCCCACAGACGGCTGCGGTGTTTCTCCTCCCGGCAGGTTGATGGTGACTGCCTTTCCCTGCTCCTGTGTTGTGTTACGGTTCCAATGGCTTCCCACCGGTAACCCGCTCCCCAGCTTGGATGGATGCTGAGGGAGCCCCTTTTGCCCACAGGCTCTGGCCCTGGGAACTGTAGCCTTGGCAGTGACTGTGTTTCCCTCTACGGTTTGAGCGGTTGCCTTCAATCGGGACTTGACTGCTGGGAAACCCCGGAGGTTCCCTTCGCTAACGGATTTGACAAATCTAACGGCAACTCCTAGCCTTGTCGGGGTCTGTAAGCCCTGCCGGATGGTGCTGGCTTCTCTTTACTCTCCGATCCAGTACCGCCGGGCCACCGCCCATCCACGGTCCATACGGTTTGCTCCAAATAGTCCCTCCTGCAGACGGTCACCACCGTCTGCCAACCTTGCTGTTCCGTCCGGGCCACACACCCGGACCGCCTTCAGACTGCTCCTCTACCACTTTACCTCCTCTCACTTCAAAACTCTAATCTCATCTCCTGCCTTTTCCCGCCTCCAGGACTGTGAACTCCTCGGTGGGCGGGACCAACTGCCTGGCCCACCCCCTGGTGTGGACATCAGCCCTGGAGTAAGGCAACAAGGATTTTGTGTGTGGCTTCGGTGTGCCTAACCGGGGTGTGGGGTGTGTTGGTGTAGTTCTGTGACGACCTGGCTTGTCCAGGGCGCCACAGTATCATAGTGCCTGAGAAAGTTTTGTGTAAGCGCATGTCAAGTCATGTCCACAGCAGTGTAAAGCTAAGGTCACATGTCCGGTGATGACTGGTTAGAATGGATCTAGCAGCAATCAATTGGCAAAAAGTTGTGCAGACACAGCTTTTATGTCCGTTTTTAAATAACTGACTTTAGATGGATCTGTTTTTTTTAACCATGTAGTCTACGGAAAACGGGTCCAGCTAAAGTCAGTTATTTAAAAACGGACAAAAAAGTTGTGTTTGTGTTTGTTTTCACTAACGAGTTGCTGCTGGATCCATTCTAACAGATGACTACTGGACGTGAACTTAGCTTAAGACTTTCAACTGCTGGCTAATTATCTCATGGATCTATAGACTTGCGTTGCCGATTTTCATCCGACACTTGGATCAAAATCAGACATTTCTCTGTGACTTTGCAGGGACTACTAAGTGTGCGAAAAATCATAAACATTTGAATGACTGCATTCACTATTATCGGTACAAGTGCTATCCTTGGAAACCATAGCACTCGTTCACAAAAAAACGGACGTCTGAATGAGGCCTTAGTTTAGTAAAGAAAAGTTCATCACATGATTGGCCCTGCAGCAGCAAATAATCCTGTAGAAGACCACTGTCATCCTCTCCTTATTGTGAATAATTGGATTATCGGTCTAGCGAGCGATGACAATGCACAGGTTCCTTTGAAAATTAAGTTGTTTTATTATTAAAATATTTTCAGAATGATCCTGTTATTCAGTTAATACAACGCGTTTCAGCAATACATCAATGCTTTCCTCAGATACCTGAGGAAAGCATTGATGTATTGCTGAAACGCGTTGTATTAACTGAATAACAGGAGCATTCTGAAAATATTTTAATAATAAAACAACTTAATTTTCAAAGGAACCTGTGCATTGTCAGCGCTCGCTAGACCGATAATCCAATTATTCACTATATGCTCACTCCCTTCTGAGGGAATCGGTCAGAGCTGCAGTAAGACATAGGTATTCCTTTCCAAAGTGAAACTTCCAGCTGGAGAACGGTGGATTGCTGCAACACTCCAAGACCCAGAGTGCCGGGGATTCTAGGAGGAACCAGCGGTCCTGAATCCGGATACCTCCAATAAAGATCACGACTTAACAGCATCGCTACCAAGGCTTCAAATCCCCATAGATTCGGAGGATTTATACAACCAACACCGAGGTTGTGCGAGGGCGCACAACCTTACCAGGTGAGCAAATTCTCATCCCTCTAAATTTAATATTAGACCCGCGGGTACTGCTCATAAGCGCTACTCTTTCTTTTTTCAGTGATCCTCTCCTTATTGGCTACAGAGAACAATGGACCGCATTCAACTGTACAATAAATGTATCCTGCTGTTGGTTGCAACTAGTGATGCGAGCACTAAAATGCTTGTTACTCGATTTGAGCTGATCAGATGCTAGGCCAAGCTTGCCGTGAGTAACGAGCATTATGGAAAGTCAATGATTGTCCTGTTTGGGTCTCCATCCACATATAGCCTGCCATAAATAGAGCATTTCCAGTGAGAGGGGTTTTTTTTGTGAAACTACATCCGAGAACATTTTTTTTTCCACAGGAGATCCATTCAGAGGCTTGAGCTCGCTCTCCCTGAGGTGACTGTGTGGCGCCCCTGAGGCTTCAGTCACCACAGAGGTACTGAACCTCATCCAGAGGTGTGGTATTCCATCGTGGGTACGGAAGAGGTCATCCACCGGTATGCACACAAAACACACAACACCTCAATTAGCAACTCTCCACCGAGTTAGGGTTAGGGCTTGGTTCCATTAATGCTATGTACAGCCACCACTGGTGATGGTTCCTCCCTTCCCCCAATCAGATAGGGCCTGTGGGCGGAGTCTAGTGAGTTGGGGACACTGCAGTGAACAGCAGTTAGAAGGAATAGGGGAAGAGTGAAAACCTGTGGCCTGGAGCTGGTGCAGCTCGGCCCGGGCACAAGACAGAAGGGGTCCTAGGGACCACAGGAAGTGTGCCATGCTCCCAAGGCCTTGTTCCACATACAGCATCGGAGTGGAAGGACTTGGCCGCAGATCGGCGACTGGTCCCTAGACTAGAGGAGAAGAACCAACGTGTTCCACTAATAAAACCAGAAGCTGAGGACACATCTAGTACCAAAGCCAACTCTGTACACGAATCGGCTGGAAGGTGACCACATAGGGCCAAGGGATAGAGCTTCAAGCCATCCTACAGAGCCCATGGACACCGGCTTCGGGCACTTCGTGCGTAGGCGCGGGACAGGTGGGAGAGAAGTCAGCTCAGGAAGACAACCAGGGAAGGTACATAAGAAAGGTGCACCGGACTTGACTTTCGAATTACTCGGGATCGGCTGGAGCCCTTCATAGTGGAACTCAGCACTCCAAAGGTGGTCACTGACTAGTCATTTTACCTTGGAACCCACTACAGTGAGTAAAAACCTTGGTACTGCATCCATGTGTCGCTCCGTTATTCGCCTGTGCCTTTGGCCCAGCACCCCCGCCATTGCCTACAACTACCCTCATCCACCTTGAGGCTCAGCTCTACCAGTGGAGAGCTATACCAACCAAGTTGCGAAACCATCTGCCCCGGGGGTCCCCATCCCGCAGCAGCAGCACCTAACTTGCCGCATACCAAAGGTGGCATCACGAACTACCATCCCCATCTTTTAGCTGACACCGCCGGGGTCACGGACCGAGCCTTGCCGCCACTGCAGTGTCCCAGAAACGGAACCACGGCCTGGTAATGAGTAAACCCCACGGCCCCGCGCAGGCGTGTCAACTGCACACATGATGCAGTAAAGAAAGACTGTGCGTTATGGTGGTTGTTTCACAGATGAACTATCTGAGCATCTGTGATATTCAGCCGAGCTCCACGAGTACCCGAGCACCCCAATGCTTGTTTGAGTACAGTGCAGTGTTGAGCACACTCGCTGATCACTAGTTGCAACCTCTAAAATCACTTCTGAGATACTGCCAGTCTTTCCAAAGATTTTAATTATACTACATTTGTGTAAGAATTCCTATTGTTTATTTTGATCTTGGTTGCATGCACTGATAATCTTAAGCCCACTTTACACGCTTCAATATATCTCACAATCCGTCGTTGGGGTCAAGTTGTAAGTGACGCACATCCGGCATCGTTTGTGAGGTATCTGCGTGTGACATCTACTTGCGATCAGGATTGAACGCAAAACCGTTGATCGCAAACACATCGTATCATTCTCTAGAATTGAGCGTTTTGTTGCATGAACCTAGCGAATTGTAACGTGTGACATCCCTCATACGATTTTGGTGTCTGATGCTATGTGCGCAGGTGTGCGCTCTGCACCGCAGCTTAAAAAAGGTCCTCTTCAGAGCGCAGCTGAAAAGCTGCGTTCTGAAGCGCCTCACAATGTCTGTCATGCACTAATCTCTGTCAGTCGGTCACTATCTCTGTCCCTCACTCTCTGTCCATGTCAGTCTATCCCCCTCTCTCATATACTCACCGATCCCCGATCCCCGGCGCTGCACGGCGTTCACACTGCTCCAGCGGCTTTTACTGTTTTGAAAAAGCCGGCCGCCCATTAAACAATCTCGTATTCCCTGCTTTACCCGCCCACCGGCGCCTATGATTGGTTGCAGTGAGACCCGCCCCCACGCTGAGTGACAGGTGTCACACTGCACCCAATCACAGCAGCCGGTGGGCGTGTCTATACTGTGTAGTGAAATAAATAATTAAATAATTAAAAAAAACGGCGTGCGGTTCCCCCCAATTTTAAAACCAGCCAGATAAAGCCATACAGCTGAAGGCTGGTATTCTCAGGATGGGGAGCTCCACGTTATGGGGAGCCCCCCAGCCTAACAATATCAGCCAACAGCCGCCCAGAATTGCCGCATACATTATATGCGACAGTTCTGGGACTGTACCCGGCTCTTCCCGATTTGCCCTGGTGCGTTGGCAAATCGGGGTAATAAGAAGTTATTGGCAGCCCATAGCTGCCAATAAGTCCTAGATTAATCATGTCAGGCGTCTATGAGACACCCTCCATGATTAATCTGTAAATTACAGTAAATAAACACACAACCGAAAAAATCATTTATTAGAAATAAAAACACAAACATATACCCTGGTTCACCACTTTAATCAGCCCCAAAAAAGCCCTCCTTGTCCGGCGTAATCCAGGATGGTCCAGCGTCGCATCCAGCGCTGCTGCATGGAGGTGACCGGAGCTGCAGAATACACAGCCGCTCCGGTCACTTCCACGCAGGTAATGAAGACAGCCGTGCGATCAGCTGAGCTGTCAGTGAGGTTACCCACTGTCACTGGATCCAGCGGTGGCCGCGGGTAACCTCAGTGACAGCTCAGCTGATCGCGCTACTCACTGCCGCTCCTATCACCTCCACGCAGCAACTGAGGTGAGTAGCGCGATCAGCTGAGCTGTCACTGAGGTTACCCGCGGCCACCGCTGGATCCAGTGACAGCGGGTAACCTCAGTGACAGCAGCTGATCGCGCGGCTGTCTTCATTACCTGCGTGGAGGTGACCGGAGCGGCTGTGTCTGCTGCAGCTCCGGTCACCTGCATGCAGCAGCGCTGGATGCGACGCTGGAGCATCCTGGATTACGCCGGACATGGAGGGCTTTTTGGGGCTGATTAAAGTGGTGAACCAGGGTATATGTTTGTGTTTTTATTTCTAATAAAGGATTTTTTCGGGTGTGTGTGTTTATTTACTGTAATTTACAGATTAATCATGGAAGGTGTCTCATAGACGCCTGACATGATTAATCTAGGACTTATTGGCAGCTATGGGCTGCCAATAACTCCTTATTACCCCGATTTGCCAACGCACCAGGGCAAATCGGGAAGAGCCGGGTACAGTCCCAGAACTGTCGCATATAATGTATGCGGCAATTCTGGGCGGCTGTTGGCTGATATTGTTAGGCCGGGGGGCTCCCCATAACGTGGAGCTCTCCATCCTGAGAATACCAGCCTTCAGCCGTATGGCTTTATCTGGCTGGTTTTAAAATTGGGGGGAACCGCACGCCATTTTTTTTAATTATTTAATTATTTATTTCACTACACAGTATAGACCCGCCCACCGGCTGCTGTGATTGGGTGCAGTGTGACACCTGTCACTCAGAGTGGGGTGTGTCTCACTGTAACCAATCATAGGCGCCGGTGGGCGGGGAAAGCAGGGAATACGAAATTGTTTAATGGGCGACCGGCTTTTTCAAAACAGTAAAAGCCGCCGGAGCAGTGTGAACGCCGTGCAGCGCCGGGGATCGGGGATTGGTGAGTATGAGAGAGGGCTGCTAACTTCAGTAATTTAGGAGATTAGCGGTCATCGGTGAGTCCTTCACTGGTGACCGCTAATCAGGACGCGACACAGACAGAGCCGCAGCATGACAATGAAGTCGGGTGAAGTTCACCCGAGTTCATTCTGACAGTGCGGCTCTGTCTGTGTCTGCTGTCATCTGCCATTCAGCTCTGCTACATGGCTGTCTGTGTCTGCTGTCAGCGGCCATGTAGCAGAGCTGAATGGCAGATGACATAGTAAAAACACATCCCTACACATTACACACGCTTGGCAAGTCAATAAATAAAAAAAAAAAAGGTGCCCAATGCATACGTCACGGAACACATGATCTAAAGGATCGCACATAACATTGATCAATTTAACATAGACTACTAACGCACGTGTGACAGCAAATGAACAACCTACGTGAAATCTCATAGATCCCGTATGCAACCTGGGCGTGTCACATCGCAAATGCGATTGTACAACTAATTGCAACGTGTAAAGTGGGCTTTAGGATGATTTGCTAGTATATTATATTAGGGCATCAGGTCTCTGTTCATATGAAATTGTCTAAGCTTCTCTTTTATGATGGTGACTTGTGTACTGAAGTTGGCACGGGTCGAAGGCATCACAATGCGCATTCTCGTGTAACACTAACTCAACCTTTCCAGAGTCAGAAAACAGCTTATCACACAATCCCAATTCAGCATAAAAGGCTTGGCGTGCACTTTTTGTACTGATTCAGGTTTTAACTGTTAGCAAAAAAATCCATTATACAATAACTGTAGGAAAGAGTCGGGCACAAAATAAACACCCAGCAAAACATAGCTGATAGTAATTACATCACATTAGCAATATCAGTGACTGATTTATCATTTCATGATTCTATATAAACTGAGTACAATAAAATACATTCAATTATCTAAGCTGTTATTGAGTTCATACAGAAATTCATTATTAAGGCTATGTGCGCACACAGCGTTTTTTTGACACGGTGTTATTGTGCATTTTTGGATACAAAAAAACGCACAAAAACGCAAAAAAACGCACCCACGGCAAAAACGCACCGGTAAAAATGAATTTGTTTTTACCGCATTTCGGTGCGTTTTTGGCTGCGTTTTTGATCACTGCGTTTTGCTGCTTTTTTCCAATGCATTGCATGGGTGAAAAACGCAGTAAAACGCAGGAAAGAACTGACATGTCCATTTTTTTTTTAGCTCAAAAACGCAGCTAAAAAAAAAGTTGTCTGCGGACAGCAAAAATGAAAATTATAGCAGGATAAGGCACAGCCACAGTGTAAGAGATGTTGAGGTGCACTTGTAGGTTTCCACACCATATGTCCAGAGAATTAGAAACAAGGCACTCTCAAATGGTGATACAAATGAAGAATTTATTTCATAAGTCTTAAAGCAAAATATGACGTTTCGGCCAGGTGGCCTTCATCAGACAACTTGTAATTAAGACTGTCAGGGTAGTGGCAAAGGCAGTGGATACCACCACTATGTAGTGGTGGATACCCCTGCCTTTACGACTACCCTGATAGTCTTAATTACAAGTTGTCTGATGAAGGCCACCTGGTCGAAACATCACATGTTGCTTTAAGACTTATGGAATAAATTCTTCGTTTGCATCACCATTTGAGAGTGCCTTGTTTCTAATTCTCTAGCAAAAATGAAAAGTCATAGACTTTGCTGGGGAAGCAAAATCATGCAGTTTTGAGCCCAAAAACGCACCCAAAAATGCGCAAAAACGCCACGAAAGACACTCAGTGTGCACATAGCCTAACTTTCCAGATTTACACATAAATACAGTATCTTAACTGAGTGATCATTCTTACTTTTCTTACTTATCATCTTGACTGATAAAATAATAAAAACAGTTTAAACAATATGCAAAGTGGTGATAATATATAATGGTGACATGCTGACACTTATATCGCAAATATAAAACCATGTTATAATGAAAAAAAACTCCAGTAGTCCACGGAATTTTTTTTAAATCAGATAATTTTTTATTAAACATTTTTGGTACAGAAAAAAAATCTGCATACATGCAAATATGCAACACAGTCCCCATCCTATCCCCCTCTCCCCAACAAAACATTTTCCCTAACTCAAATCAACATACAATATATTTATCTGTATAGTTATCGTCATATATGTAGCTAGGCATAGATCATCAACACCTAGTACATTAACTTACTGAGGCACATGAAATACGACATACTTTATACTTTAACCCATTCCCAGAAAGACACGCTAAAACAGGCCCACCAGCAGGAGTGCACAGAGACGCCGCTGATGTCAGCGCTTATAAGAGCTTACTCTCTACAGAAGTGAGAGCACCCCGCTAACCATAAGAGCTTACCCTCTACAAAAGAGAGAGGACCCCGTTGACCAGAAGAGCTCACACTCTACAGAAGAGATAAAGGACCCAGCTGACCATAAGAGCTTACACTCTACAGAAGAGAGAAAGGACCCCACTGACCATAAGAGCTTACACTCTACAGAAGAAGGAGACTTACCCATTGACTCTTTAGATAGAAAAGGACTCTGCCGTAAAAAACTATTCTCCATGGGGAACTGCTGATTAATGGTTGCCCAGGTTCTGATCACCATTGTACAAGGTATGATAATCCTCTAGATGTCATGGAGTGTTGGAGGAAAAAGGAGCACCTGTAGGAAACGCACGCAAACATCGGGAAAACATACAGACTCCTTACAGACGTGCTTGGAGGGATTTGAAGCAAGGACTGCAAAACAGCAGTGCTAACCACTGAGCCACTATGCTGCCCATAACACAAAATTAGGGATTATGAGGGATTATAGTCAGGTGTGTGAGAAAATAGACAAAAACTGGGTGAGGAAAAGTCAAATTCAACTGCAAAGGTGAGGTTGATGAAGGCAAATTCATGTCAAGACAGAGCACAGCAAAAAGTGGCAACAATTTCAAAGAAGACTGGGGTTCCAAGATTTGTTGTTCAAGTAATTTTAAAGATGCACCAAGAAATCGGCAACATTGAGCGCTGAACATGCAGTGATCAGTCAAGGAAACAGTGCAGCAGATGAAAGACATAATATGATCACTTCCCTTCTGAATCAGTAAATATCCATCAGCGCCATCAGCTCAGAACTTATTGCAGCCAATGGATCCCAGTTATGACATTGGAGTCAGACTGACACCGCGGCCGCAGTCAGCTTCATTCATTTAAATGTCACTAATGTAGACATAAACCATCAGTCGTGTGATAAAAAGAAAATTTCGTAAAATACCCTGATCAGGAAGAGATAATTGAAAATAATATAATTTATAATTAACTCCTTCATGCAGTGATACTCTAATAATATGTAGAATATAATGTTCTGACAATAATGATAGTGACATTTTAATTGCTGTGTATGAAAACATAAAGCTGCTCCCCCAGATTATCTCCACAGCTTCATATATTAAGCAGAGTTATCGCACGTATATATGAAATTCACTGTGGAGAAATAAGAGCGTCCTGTCCCTTTAAATTCTGTTTTCCATGCCACTAGTCAGCAGCCAATAAGATTGCTGGATTTGAATTTGCATAAATAAACACAAACAAACTGTCACTCCTCCTCAGTCTATTGCAGACAGTGACGAGTGGAGTTGTATATCGGTGAGTAGCTGCCATCACATCATTTGATGACCTGACACTGATTTATCTCATCTCCTCGATGCTTCTTTCCTGTTATCTGGAATCCGCTGATGATTTTATCATTTCACCTAAACTCAAAATAGGCAAAAACATCGGGCAGAGCAGAGAATTCTGCCAGAACAGCTGCTGTCACCGGCCCCTCGGGGGCGCTATCAGTATAATCTGTATTTACTGGTGCACTGTGCTCCCCCTAGTGGCTGCAGGAAAGCAGAATTTTAGGCTTAGGTTACACAGGACACTGCTGCCAGTATTATTTATTGGGGAATTATTTACCACTAATGTCAGTGGGATTAGTGTCCTGGCACTGTTATGGGGGTTCGGCTCTATGTGCTGGTAATTAAGACACTTTCGCTGTCATTTTTTTGGAGTTACCTGTATTTATTTGCATGAAAAACATAGAAATACATGTATGTCATATATCTTTATTTACAGTCCCCAGTACAATCCAATGTACAATGTTTTGAATGTGATATTACCTATACTGGAGACTACAAACACCCAGTAAAGACTTTGCTCCATGTGATCCTGTTGCCTCTATGAATTGCTGTAAATGGGGTCCGATACCTGGGGGGAGGCTCACTATGAATATGTGGGGGAAGCTGCAGTTTTTGTGTATTCATGAGATCTGTGACTAAATCTTTTTTGGATTCACAGATTTTGCTATGGATTCTACAATACAGGATATTTACAAGATGGCAGCAAGCTGCATCTCTCTGGAGGTCCGCAGCTTTATTATACACAGACCCTCGTCCTATTGTCCATCCCTGATGAGTGATAAGTGTACACTCACCGGATTCTGTTTTCTTTAGGACGTCTACCGCCGCCAGGAATGCGTCTTCGGATCTGGATACGACTCATGTGAGATTATTATTTTAAATAAGAAGAAATTCCAGTTAATTTGAGAATAAAGTGTCATTCCTATAATCCAGCATTTAATAATCCAGAACATGTATTAGTCCAGCACAGAATTACAGCACATTGTAGATTGAGCAGAAAGTCAGTTAGAGAACGGTTTTCAATAGTAATTTGTGTGATTTTCTGTGCACAGAATCATTCAGAATCCAGCAGGTCACAGTGATTTGGGTTAAAGGAATTTTCCTGTAATTCTAAAGAATTCTGGATATTGTATGATTGATCCCATTATCTGCTTGTGTTTTCTCTCCAGCTTGTCCCAGCACAAAGGAAGAGGCAGAAGACCAACTGCTCATCTACTGCACCAAATTCCTCCCATCACCGATCTTCAAGATGCAGGTGACTGATCACACGGCATATTATGTCCTCATGTTCTGTCCATAGATGTAAAGGAACGTCTAAGCAGACAATTAACTGACTCTTCTTTTCTTAGCGCCTGATGCCGACCAACCACGAAGCCCAGGAAAAATATCTTCCATTTTCTCTTTATGAAAAAAGACCTGAGCCACCATCAGTGACGCCAGAAGAGCAGAATGAAGAGGAGATAACAGAACCAATGGAGTATCTGGAGGCGAAAGATCTGAAAGAAGATGAGAAAGACAAAAAGAAGAAAGAAAAGAAAGATTCAGAAGCTACACAAGGAACGGAGCAAAAATATCTGACATCTTTATATGAAAAAAGACCTGAGCCGCCATCAATGACACCAGGGCAGTGTAATCAAGTGGTTATATCTGACCCAACGAAGTATCGGGAGGTGAAAGACCTGGACAAAGATGAAGAAGACACTAAGAAGAAAAAGAAAAAAGATTCAGGAGCTAAACAAGGACCAGTGCAAAAATATCTGACATTTCCTTTACATAAAAAAAGACCTGAGCCGCCATCAATGACTCCAGGGCAGTGGAATCAAGTGGTTATATCTGACCCAATGAAATATCAGGAGCTGAAAGACCTGGACGAAGATGAAGAAGTCACTAAGAAGAAAAAAACGAAATATTCAGGAGCTAAACAATATCTAGTTATTTTTTCACTGAAAATGAACCCACAGCAGAAAAAGAAAATCTGAGTCTATGAAAAACAAGAATTCATAAATTTATATTGATTTTGTAAGAGATTTACACTTTCCTATTGACTCGGGAGGATGTGTGACAAAATCTTTATTTATCTACTGGAAACTATTATAAATTACAGTATGTATTTGTATTAAAGCAAAGAGCCGTTTATTGATATTTCGTCTTATAAGGAAACTCAAGCCACAAATCAATATATCCCAATTTCAGTTAAAGATTTTTTTTTAAGCTGCCATAGAGGAGGGGATGAAATAAACTAAAATGATTAAGTGATATTAAGAGCTTGTTGACTGAACTTGCAAACAATTTGGTCTTTATATGAGTGTATGGCTATGTTCACATTGTTTTCAGCTAAAGCGGGCTTTACACGCTGCGACATTGCTAGCATTTGCTGGCGATGTCGAGCGCGATAGCACCCACCCCCGTCGTACGCCCAATATGTGGTGATCGCTGCCGTAGCGAACATTATCGCTACGGCAGCATCACACGCACATTCCTGCTCTGCAACGTCACACGGCAGGCGTCCAATAGAAGCGGAGGGGCGGAGATGAGCGGGGCGTAACATCACGCCCACCTCCTTCCTTCCGCATTGCCGGTGGAGGCAGGTAAGGAGATGTTTGTCGCTCCTGCAGTGTCACACACAGCGATGTGTGCTGCTGCAGGAATGAGGAACAACATCGCTAATAAGCAGAAAACGATTTTTTAAAAATGCCGTGATCAGAAAATGCTAGCAGACGACTGAGCATGCATTATTCAAGTATGTTAATGGAAATGAGAGACATCAAGAGCGGACAGTTCATGTTACACATGGCTAGAGACTCTGGGGCCCGATTATAGAAAAACCCTGAACTTTTGAAGTTTTCCATCTATTTACAAGATAACAGTTTGGACAGATAAGTTTTCTTTAAAATAAGATTTATGAACCGTGCAGTATCTGCTGAAGATACCATTATATTGTGTTGTACTCTGTGTTCGTCATTAACCCCTTTTTCTACTGCTCCCTGATTTTTCTTTTTTGCAGCTTCATTTTTTCCTTCACTTTTTCCAAGAGCAATATTTTTTTTTATTTCCCAAAGATATACGAGATCTTGTTTTTTTCATAGATTTGCATGGCACGATACATTTTACATTATAATGGAATGAAATACAGTAAAAGTAATACCAAGTAGAGTGAATTATGAAAAAAATATACATATTTTTGGGGTGATTTGTATTTACGGCATTCATTGTGAAAACTTGTATTGTTTTTTCTTCTACTTTATGCCTCTTTCACACACCCATAAAACACACGTGTTTTCGATGGATGTGCTGAAGGTGCATATAGCCCTCCGTCTGCTGTAATTTTGGCACACGTGTTTTCTCCATGTACTATCTGTAATAGCACACAGATATCAGATACTTTTTACTCACTTGTCCCCGGCGCTGCTGTTCATGGTGCTGCTGTCCCCCCGGCGCTGCTGTCCATGGTGCTCTTGTCTTCGGTGATTCTGCTTCCGTGTCCATGGTGCAGTGACTATGCATGACCTTAATGAGCGGGCCCTGAAGCAAGTGACAGCAGCGCTGGAGACAGATGAGTATAGAAAATCATTTTATTTCAAAAACATGTGTTTTCTCAGGTATGTGTCAGACTGATGTCACATGGATCACATCAGTGTGTGGTCCGTGTGACATCAGTTCTGCAGGAGAAAAATGGACTTGTCTGGGTGCGGAACACACGGACACACGTGTGCTCCATACATATACACCGTCCTTGTGAAAACACTGATGTGCGCACAGACCCATTGATTTTAATGGGTCTGCATATGACCGTGATTCCTATGTATGAAAACAGCGTCATACGTACCGGAATCACTGAAGTGTTAAGGCGGCTTTACTAGTAAAAAGACATACTGAACTTTGTAAAAAAAAATTTGCTTTGTGTCAATTTTTTCCGAGTCCCAATTTCCATTGATCCACCTGTATAAGGGCCTGTGTTTCGACACAAATTTGACTTTTCTATTGATATCATTTTTTATGCTTTTATCTTTTTTTTATAGCATATTTATTGGGGGACGTACAAAGATTGAAAAAATGTAAATCTGGAGGGTTTTCTTTCAATTTATTGATTATCTTGATTGATCAATTTTTACAGACATGATACCAAATATGATTATTTTTCCACTTTATTTTTAAACTGGGAAAAGGAGGGTTATTTAAATTTTTATTTATTAAAACATACTTTTTTTTACTTTATTTCCTTATGCACTTAAGCGACTTGAACCTGCGATGTGCATTTTACTATAAGGCTATGTGCCCTTGCTGCGGAAAATTTGCGGAATTTTTTAGCGGAAATTCTGTGGATTTCTCAAAAATCTGCAGTACAGCGAGTCCTCAGCCATTTCTATGGCATTTTGGAACTGCTGTGCCCATGCTGCCTTTTTTTTTCGCAGCAGAAATAATGCAGATTTTCCTGTGGAAAAATCTGCACCATGTCAATTATTCCTGTGGATTTTTCCGCACAATCCTATACTTACCTGCCTTGGAGCCAGGAGCAGGCAACAAGAGGTGAGCGGGGCCTGCACAAGCGCTGGTCATGTGACAGCCGGAGCTAGTTCAGGCCCGCCCACCTTCTCCTGCAATGTGCAGACACACACACGGCCGGAAAGTGAAGTGCTGCGTGATGGAGGCAAGTATGAACGCCCCAATCACTGCAGCACTTGTTCTGCACTTAGAATGCAGTGCCCAAGCCATGGTACTGTATCCTCAATGCAGAATAACCGCAGCATATCTGCAGGACATTCCGCAATACATCTGCAGCATGAAAACAGACAAAGTGCTGCTGCAGTTTTCTGGGAGCTCCTGCAGAATATATTCGCACGACACTTTCCCCGTGGGCACATAGCCTAACTATAGACTGCAGTATTGCAGTATATAAAATAGAAAAAAACAAAAACAAAATGAGAATATACCCCATAATAACACAAACAAAGGGATACAGCAGCACTCTGTTAGAGCCAAGATATGAAAAAATAGAATATATGACATTTAAACAGGTTTTTTTTGCAGTATATATTGGAGATGTAGACACACCCTTTGATTCTGACTGTATTCTCTGCCCATCTGCCACAGAATGGTTTTTATTAGTGCCAGATCCTATCTGCCCTAAATTTGAAAACTTTTAGTCCAGAAAAGGCATGACACTAAGGCCTCCGACACACATCCGTGAAAAGCACGCACGTGTCATACAGTCCGTTTTTCAGGTCCGTTTTCCGTTTTTAAGTCCGCTTTTATGGTACGTGTGGCATCCGTGTGTATTGCGTATGCTAGCCGTGTGTGCGTGTTGAATGTCCGTGTGTGCGTGAGATACGTAAGTGACATGTCCATGTGTTGTCCATGTGAAATGTTCCATGTGTGATGCACAATGTCATTGATACATACCGGCTGACAGCAGACAGCGACGCATGATGAGAATGAACTCAGGTGAACTTCCCCTGACTTCATTGTCATACCGCGGCTCAGTCTGTGTTGCGTACTGATTAGCGGTCACCCGTGCAGGACTCACTGGTGACCGCTAATCCCCTGAGTCACTGAAGTGAGTAGCGTGATTAGCACTGCTGTCACTCAGGTTACCTGCGGCTAGCTGGATTCTCCACCCGTGACCGCAACTCACCTGTGACTTCATCGCTGTCACTTGGGCGACTTGCAGTCACAGTTGGAGGATCCAGCGGTGGCCGCGAGTAACCTGAGTGACGGCACAGCTGATCGCGCGGCTCACCTCAGTTGCTGTGTGGATCTGGCAGGAGCGGCGGGGTTCTTCTGCTGCTCCTGTCACCTTCATGTAGCAGAGCTGGAAGTGACGCAGGACCTCCGTGGATTACGCCGGGCATGGATGGCTTTTTCGGGCTTAATAAACTGGTGAACGAGGGTATTTGTTAGTGTTTATTATTCCAAATAAAGGATTTCTTCGGGTGTATGTGTTTATTTACTGTAACTTACAGATTAATCATGGAAGGTATCTCGGGGAGATGCCTGACATGATTAATCTTGGACTTAGTGGCAGCTATGGGCTGCTGCCATTAACTGCTTATTACCCCGATTTCCAATACACCAGGGCAAATCGGGAAGAGCCAGGTAGAGTCCCAGAACTGTCGCATCTAATGGATGCGGCTATTCTGGGCAGCTGCCGGCTGATATTGTTAGGCTGGGGGGCTCCCCATAATGTGGGGCTCCCCATCCTTAGAATACCAGCCTTCAGCCATTTGACTTTACTCTGGCTGGTATCTAAATGAGGGGAACCGCACGTCGTTTTTTTAAAATTAATTATTTATTTATTTTACTGCTCGATATTGACACGCCCAACGGCGGCTGTGATTGGTTGCAGTGAGACAGCTGTCACTCAGCGTGGGGGTGTGTCTCACTGCAACCAATCATAGGTGCCGGTGGGTGGGGAAAGCAGGGAATACGAGATTGATTAATGAGCGGCCGGCTTTTTCAAAATAGTAAAAGCCGCTGGAGTTTTTTTAACAGCTGTGCAGCGCCACGCCGGTGATGGGGGAACGGTGAGTATGAGAGAGGGGGGAGACTGATCGACATGGACAGAGAGAGAGAGGGACAGACAAGACAGAGAGACCGACCGACGAACTGAGGGAGATTGACCGACATACACAGAAAAAGAAAGAATGACCGACGTCACTAGAAAAAAAGCACAAAACGTACATGGAGCATACGGAGATGCATATGTGTTTACTAACGTGTGCGCACATACCCATAGACTTTCATTGGGTCCGTGTGTTTGTGCTCCGTGCAGAAAACGGACAAACTTCCATGCAAAACGGAAACACATACGGATCACAGACACGGACACACGGACATTATGGAATAACGCACGTGTGACCTCAAACATAGATTAACATTGGTGCACGTTTCTCTGTGTCTCCGGTATATACGGAAACGGAACAAACACGCACATGTTTAACGGATGTGTGTTGGAGGCCTAACATAGGGTTTCATCAAAGAAAGATCACTTTGCTGAGCGCACAAATATTAGTCAACCTTCATTTTTCTAAGTATATCCCACAGCGACAATGTGTACTCAGTCAGGACGGTACCCCCTTGTATACGGTATTGCAGTATATCGTTGGAGAATCTCCAAGGGGGTCTCTGAACTATATCGTGGCATGATCCATATGCTCCAAGGCTCTCCATGGAGGGAGACTTTCATCTCGGGAATAGACACGAGCCAGGGAAATGCCATAGTTCCAGTGAAGAATACTAACCTTGGGGCCATTCACCTTTTTCTAGCCATCACATCTTTTGTCAATAGTTGCTCTCTTTTGGAGAACTTCAAACTGCCACACCATCGTTCTGCTGCTTCGGAGTTTACATATTCATCCACTAACTGCAGCCTGTTAGTATAACTTGACCTGCATGTTCGTTCTCAACTTAAGTCAAACCCTATCAGAATCTAACATAGAGTCGGTTCTGTTCTTTTATGGCTTGGCTACTTCCCCTATGGGCTAATCCCACTACTTATTACTTATCTTCTTCTTGTCATACAGTGTTTGGTTCTATACTCACCGAGTGTCAAGGCGGCATCTGATGCTATTGACAATGCAGAATAATACTCCACACTATGCCTTCTCTGGTGCTTCTGAGTTGCACAGACAGGTTCAGACTTGCAGGAATTAATCTCTGCTAGACTGCTGGTTACCTCTTGGATCACATGTGTACCGCCCTGCGCTCAGCTGCAGCCGAGCTACTCAGATCCGGGCTCGTTGTTGGGTGGCTCAAGCACCTCCGGACCGGGGGTCACTTCGCTCTGAAAGGGGGCTGGCGCTACTTAGGGGGGTGGCAGGTTGGTGTATGGCCGAAGCCGTGTTTAAGTTAGTGACGCCACCCACGGAACGTGGTGAAGGTGTAGACACCACCGCTGTGGTTACGGGACACCCGGGGGAGATGGTGATGCAGCAAGATGTTAACCCCTCCGTGGGCAGGGATGATGGCCCTGGGACCCATTGGGGAGAGCTGGGCGGTGCAGGGCGGTGTGCGGCCGGATGACACTGTTGTACTCACAGTTATTGACACACACAAGTCTCTGGTAAACAAAGTTGATGGTGGTCGATGCCCTCAGCCGGCTGCATCTAGTCCCCCACCCGGTTCAGTGGTCTTGGCCTTTCTCCTGCACCGTGTAGTGAATGTGTAGACTGCCTGTGCTTCAGCAACGGGAGTCCGCTCCCCGACTGTATATATGTCGGAGGAGCCTGTTTGCCCGCAGACGCTGGCCCGTGGGATCTCTCTGCCTGTGCGGTGGCTTTCTATCCCCCTCGGTGGGCTGTTGTCTTCAGTCGGGATCTGGTTGGGAAAGGACCTATAGTCCAGACCGCAATCAGTAGATTTGACTTGGTCCAGTGGCTTTTGGACCTCGTTCAGGGTTTGAGTACCCTCCTTGTGCTCCGGTTTCCGAGTCGGTTCCCCGAGTCGGTACCGGCAGGCCACTACCCTGTCCCGGTCCACCACGGATCCACCGAGCCGTTTTCCCAGCTCCTGCAGGCTAGGCACCACAGGCCTGCTGCACTTGAACTCGAACTTGCACTGAACTGCCCTGAACTGACAACTCAGCTGAACTGAACTGAACTGACTAACTGCCTCAGGCCCTCTGAACTCTTAGGTGGGCGTCGCCAACTGTCTGGCTCCTCCCCCTGGTGTGTCCATCATGCTCTGAGGGAGGTGACTAGGTTTTAAAGGGTTGGCTGATGTTACCTTTTTGGGGGACAGGTGTTGTGCGGGGCACTATCTGTGACTACCTGGCTAGTCCAGGGCATCACACATGTTGTGGGAGACCTATCACAGTTACTCACCGCCTTTTTAAGAAGATGTAGCTTGTATTTCCATGCTGACTATGGCTTTTGCTAAGCCATTCCTTGTAATGTTGTGTTCATGTTGCTGGTGATTTATTGCATGTGTGACGCCCTGGCAAAACCAGGTAGTCACACACAGTAGGCCCCCGCATAACACCATCCCATACTGGATTACACAGGGCCAACCAGAAACCCTAGTCATCCCCCCCAGGGTAGGAAAGACACACCAGTGGGCGGGACCAGGCAGATGGAGAACGCCCACCTAGGGGTCTGGAGAACCCGGGGTGGGAAAAGAGTCAGTTTAGAGTTGAAGTTCAAGTGGAGAGGAGTGGAGTAGTTGAGGAGGAGAAAGTGAAGGCTGAGACAGAAAGGAAAGGCGTCGGGGTTGGAGCCCCGGCGCACTGGCTAGGTGGCAGACAGTGATCCGTGTCTGTCAGGAGATGGGAAGACAGCTGCTGGAGATCTGAGGTGGACCGGGGCAGGATTGAAGCCCGCTGGTACCGACACCGGAGAACCAACCTGGAAACCATGCACAGAGGGGGTACTTGGACCCTGAAGCCAGGACCGGAACTAACGGCCTAGCTAATTAACCAATTGAGAGAAGGATTATAGGTCCTGTCCCAACCAAAGTCCCAAAAGCAGACAACAGCCCACCGTGGGGTATAGGTCATTCGCCAGGGCCCAGTAAATCCCAAGGGCCAGCGTCAGCGGGCACAGCTCCCAACAAAAGGACCGGGAGCGAATCGGGAGCGGACTCCTGTGTTTCCCACCGGGAAGTCCACCACCCCAAACACAGAGTGCAGAGGAAAGTGACACAGACCACCAGCCCAGGTGTGGGACCAGATACACCCGACCCTGGCAGCCGGCCACCAGCACCTTGGTTTACCATTCAACTTGTGTGATTCATTTAATCGTGAGTAAACTAACATCCCCCGGTCTGACAGGGCACGCCGGCCCCTGCAATCACCACCCTCAGCACAGAGACACTGGGCCCCGGGGCATCCATCCCTACCCACGGAGGGGTTAACATCCAGCTGCCATCCCATCGCCCCCGGGTGCCCCACAACAGCAGCGGTAGTGCCACATTTCACCACACATACCGTGGGTGGCGTCACAGACAGTTTACGGCAAATCCCATACAAAAACGTCCCCCTTTTTATTTGAAGTGTCCGTGTGACCCCTGGGTCTGGTAGAATCCCTCGAGCCACACTGCGGATCCGAGCAGCCCGGCTGCTGGCACGCGGGCGGCACACATGCAGCTTGGTGTGCTGTGGAAATTCTCTCGTCATCTGTTTATTTCCTACCTGCTCTTTATTATCTCCTTATCACATATTGTCCTATATCTCCGTGTGTGCTAGTTGTGTGAGTTTTTTGTTTCCCTGTTTGTCTATATCTGTAGGTTCAACCACTCTTGTCCCAGTCCTCCCCTGGGGTAGGGGAATGTGGGTATAAGAGGAAGGCGGCCCAGACATCTTCATCATTAGAGGTATCTCTAGGAATAGGACAGTTAGGGCCCCATAACCTGAGGGCTAGTATTGGAGTCCCCCGTTATCCCCTTAAACTTCTTACCCTGCTGTCATCTAAATGCTGACTAGTTCCTATCTTAACAACAACCTATTATCCACAATTCTAACGCTGCTTAATTTTGCACCACACGCACGAAACACTATCTCATCCTACATGACAGTCTAATCTTATACTGACGATCCTACCTATCACATATGACTCGCCCCAGGGCTCTGGAGTACTCGGTCCCAGGCTGTATATGTACGGGGATGCTGTGTCACGGGTGTGGAATGGCTGTTGCCCCGGTCCGTGACCCTGGGGGTCGCTTTAAAGGGGGTTTATATACAGGGAATATGAAAGAGTTTATGTCGTGACGCCACTTTCGGGTTGCAGCTAAGTAGTTGGAGCCATGGCTGCACAGTTTATGGTCACTGGGACTGGTGGTGATGGCAGCTTGGATGTTAGGCCCAGAGGGTGGATGATGGAGTGCGGCATGGAAAGAACGGAAACCACATGATGGGAATGCAGTGCAACTCTTGTTTACTCGCATGGTAATGCTGGATGGCTGGTTCAGACCCCTGGTCCCTGTAGTCTCAGTATCGGTGTGATAACCTGGTGGCTTCTTTCCCCTGCATCTCTCAGTCGTTTTGTGGAACCCATGGCTTGGAGCATCTGGAGGTCCCCTCCTGTTTGTCGTCAGGCTCTGGTCCGTACGGCGAGCAGTGTGAAACCTGTAGGGTTGGTGTTCTGTTCCGGTCCCTGGCTCTATCGTTAATGCTGGTGCCCCCGGACTCTTGGGTCAGTGAGGTCCTGGATGGTCCCCTCACTGTGCAGGTATTTGTCAGGCAGCTTGAAGCGTTCACCTAACCTAGAGACCTAGGTGCTTTGGTTCCAGGGGTACCTCATCGTACCCTCCATGGCAACCACTCTACTGTACCAGTCAGGTCACTGCTACATGACCTCGTCTCGAGACACGTCAATCTCCTACTACTGTCACTCCTGACTGATCTACTGTCTGTCTCCACCCCCCCGGGTTGTTGGCTAGTGGACTGGATCGGATCCACCCCTAGGTAGCCATCCATTGGGTTCCCAACTAATCAGTCACCCACGTTTGGGAGAGGGAACTGAGGATGTTATGTGTTTTGTTGGTACTGGCACTAATCTTCCAGGTCTCTGGGGGTAGGCCCTGCATCTTTGTCAGGGTGCAGTACTTAATAGTGCCCTGAAGGGTTCAGGGGCGCTACACACACATTATATTATACTCTATATGTCAATATTCTCCTGTATTCAGGGGCAGGAACCCGATCACCTCCTCACATGTGCACTTACATAACCATATGGGTTGTTATAATTTCATGCATACCAAATTTCATTTTTTATATTGTGATGTGTATTTAAAAAAATAAATAAATAAAATACAAATTATTGCAATTGTTTTTATGTTGATATTTTGAGGTAACTTTAAAGGGAACCTGTCAGGTATAATATGCACCCAGAACCATGAGCCGTTCTGGATGCATATTTCTAATCCATGCCTAACAGTCCCTGTATCTAGTAGCATACATAAAGAGGTATTTAGAAAAAGTATTTCTAAAGATCTTTTATGATATGCTAATGAGCTCAGGGACTAGTCACAAGAGCGTTAGTTCCTGCGCTCATTCCGCACTCAGGGGCATGCTAACATGCTATTCAATGCACATTGCCTAAATCACCAGTGGTGATGTGTGGTGACGCTGGGTATAGGGACCCTGCATGTGCACTATGAAGTCAGGTGTACGCATCCCAACTTCAGAGAGGTCTAGTGCGCATGACCGGAAATGCCGAGATTTCTGATCATGCTCACTGACCCTAAACCTGGTGTCCTGAAGTGGTGACAACAAACACAGGTACGTGTGTCACTTCTGATGACACTGAGCAATGGGCGCACTACCATGCTAAGAGGGCGGAATGAGTGCAGGAACTAACACACTTGCACTCATTAGAATATCATAAAGAAACTTTAGAAATACTTTTTCTAAAGATCCCTTTATCTATGCCACTAGATGCAGGGAGGGTTAGGCAGGGATTAGCAATATGCACTCAGAACTGCTCGTAGTTCTGGGTGCATAGGGAACCTGATAGGTTCACTTTAAGGAGAAAAAAAATCTCTGGCTTTTCAGCAATTTTGTTTTTTACATAAATTATATGGGCATATAAAGATGTATTTGTATATAGTAGAACAAAAAGCTAATACAAAAAGAAGAAATACAATAAGATCATTAGGTAGAAAAATTCTCATATATGATAGTGTTGCCTATGGCTGATTGTTTGCGTTTTTGCCCTCTACACTACAGGTTCCTTGTTTGAGTTTTGCAGAAAAAAAATGAAGCCTTAATTATATTTATAATGAGGCCTACTGGGCACAGAGAAGTGTTATCTTGGAGGTGAAGAATCTACAAGGGAAGACACAGAAACTACACAATATGGACAGTTATAAACAAAAGGAGCTCAGAGGCATAGATCAGATCCTAGCTAGAGCCCTGTGTCTTTAATTATATTTATTAAATTACTAAAAAGTAATATTTTTTTTAAATCTTAGACCAAATGCACAGGATAATACAAATCCAATTATGCCCCTTACAAACAGAAAATGACTGACCATAATGTATGTGGGACTGAAACCAGGGAAGACATCTGAAATACAGTTACTTTCACAAACTATTTAAGGAGAATTAGTATCATAGATATCAATATTTAATGAGCAGGAGAGGTGCCAGCAGCCGTGTCCATTAATTTTTCAAACTGCTACGTGATGAATGCCAAAGGTGCCAGTCGGGAGGGAATTCGTGTGTTTGTGGGGCAATACTATAGCTGTCTGCCTATGAAATATTATTCCTGACATGAATTCATTATTTTCTAAAGGATTTTTGCTTACAAGGGTTATTTTTATACTGAGAAATGAAAGCTCTAATGGGACTAATTTCACGATCACTCAATCATTCAATTATTAATACGTGAGGAGTCAATGTTAAAAATTATTCATACAAGTTGCTTCTCTGCATACATTTAAGGGGTACTTTGCACGCTGTGACATTGCAGGTGCGATGTCGGTGGGGTCAAATTGAAAGCGACGCACATCCGGCATCGCTCTCGACATCGTAGTGTTTAAATCCTAGATGATACGATTAACGAGCGCAAAAGCGTCGTAATCGTATCATTGGTGTAGCGTTGGCAAATTCCATAATTACTCTGACGCAATGGTCCGATGTTGTTCCTTGTTCCTGCGGTAGCACACATCGCTGTGTGTGAAGTCGCAGGGGCGAGGAACATCTCCAACCTGCGTCACCGCGGCTCCCGTCGGCTATGCGGAAGGAAGGAGGTGGGTGAGATGTTTACGTCCCGCTCATCTCCGCCTCTCCGCTCCTATTGGCCGCCTGCCGTGTGACGTTGCAGTGACGCCACACGACCCGCCCCCTTAATAAGGAGGCGGTTCGCCGGCCAGAGCGACGTCACACGACAGGTGAGTGCATGTGAAGCAGCCGTAGCGATAATATTCGCTACGGCAGCTATCACAATGATATCGCTGCTGCGACGGGGGCGGGGACAATCGCGCTCGGCATCGCATCATTGGCTTGCGATGTCGTAGTGTGCAAAGGACCCCTAACCTGATAGAAATCTGAAGGATGCACCTACTTAGCTCTGATGATGTCTGCTCCCTTTTTTGCAGGAAAACTAAATGTAGTGGTGAATCTCGGGGAGGCAGGCGGGGCATTTGCCCCTGGTGCAGTCAGCAGGGGGGTGCCAGCTGGTCATCTGATGCAGCGGTCAGAGGTGTATCCCCAGTAGCTGCGTTTTTCTGCCCCCTTGTAGTGGGAGTTGGCTGTTCTCTGAGGCGACTGTCAAGTTGACAGCCAGCTCAGAGAAGGTGCAACAAGTTGGTTACCAGTGGTCAATTGTACTCACTTTTTTCAGGTGCGAGTACAATTGAAACCCTCATCGTAAACACTTCCAGGTCAGACCGATGTCAGCATCGTGATCAAGTCAGCTGATCCCACTGCTGATGTCACTGCTCGCCACTGCATAAGTGAGAGACTTTTGGTGTGATAAGTGCTCCAGTGGAGCGGAAGACACCAAACTGTTATTATAATTAGGGAAGGGGAGAAGAAATTTGAGTACACAGTACGGGGAGTGATGCTGGAGCTGCTAATACCTCATGTATACTCTAATAATACCGCTCTTAGCTGTATTTAGTGTAGGACAAGCTGGTAGAGTAGGGGTAATGTATTAGAGGCATGTAGGCAGTGATTATAGCCTTACAGACCATGCTGCTGATACATCATAAATTTAAGCTATTCTCTAATAATAGTGGTCTTAGCTATATTTAGTGTAGGGCAGTCTTCTGGAGTAGGTGTAGTGCATTAGAGGCCTGTAGGCAGTGATTCCAGTCTTACAGACTGCATTGCTGATACTTCAAAAATGTAATTTAATCTCTAATAATACCACTTTTATCTACATTAAGTGTAGGGCAAGCTTCTGGAGTATGTGCAGTGTATTGGAGGCATGCAGGCAGTGATTCTAGCCTTAGGGGTATTTTGCATGCTGCGACATCGCTAGCCGATGCTAGCGATGCCGAGCACGATAGTATCCGCCCCCGTTGCACATGCGATATCTTGTGATAGCTGCCGTAGCGAACATTATCGCTACGGCAGCTTCACATGCACTTACCTGCCCTGCGACGTCACTCTGGCCGGCGACCCGCCTCCTTCCTAAGGGGGCGGGTCGTGCGGCGTCACAGCGACGTCACATGGCAGGCAGCCAATAGAAGCAGAGGGGCGGAGATGAGCGGGACCTAAACATCGCGCCCACCTCCTTCCTTCCGCATTGGCGGTGGAGGCAGGTAAGGAGATGTTCCTCGCTCCTGCGGCTTCACACACAGCGATGTGTGCTGCCACAGGAACGAGGAACAACATCTTATCTCCTATTGGTGCAACAGTATGAAAATGTCCGACGCTACACAGATCACTGATTTACGATGCTTTTGCGATCGTTTATCTGCGCATTTAGGCTTTACACGTTGCGACGTCGTTACCGGTGCTGGATGTGCGTCACTTTCGATTTGACCCCGATGATATCGCAGTAGCGATGTCGCAACGTGCAAAGTACCCCTTACAGACCATGCTGGTGATACCCCAAAATTTAATTTATTTTCTAATTATACCTGTTCTTATCTACATTTAGCGAAGAGCAAGCTTCTGGAGTATGTGTAGTGTATTGGAGGCATGTAGGCAGTGATTCTAGCCTTCCAGACCATGCTGCTGCTAGCTAAAAAATCAATTCTATTCTTTAATAATATTGCCCTTAATTTTCAATTCATTTTGGCTTGAGATTGTGGCGTAGGGTTCATGTATTTCAGGCCTATAGGCAGTGAGTCTAGCCTAACACTGCATGTTGCTGATACCTAAAATATTTCATTTTTCGCTAATAAGACCCCTCTTATTCTGCACTTAGTGTAGGGTGAGCTTCTGGAGTAGGCGTAGTGTATTAGAGGCATGTAGAAGGGGATTGTAGCCTTACAGACCTTGCTGCTGCTGCTAGCTAAACAATCAATTCTATTCTCCAATAATATCACTCTAAAGGCTGCTTTGCACGCTACAATAAATCTTACGATATGTCGGCGGGGTCACGTCGTAAGTGACGCACATCCGGCATCGTAAGTATGATTGTAGCGTGTAAAACCTCCGTGCAATTGCGATTGAACAAAAATCCGTTCATCGCATGCACGTCGTTCATTCCTCAAAGATTGAACGTGCAATGGTTGGTTGTGCAATGTTCCCGAGGCAGCACACATCGCAGTGTGTGACACCCCGGGAACATTGAACGACAGCTTACCTCCATCCGCGGCTCCCGCCGACAATGCGGAAGGAAGGTGGGCGGGATGTTTAGATGTTTACGTCCTGCTTATCTCCGCCCCTCCGCTTCTATTGGCCGGCTACCACGTGACGTGGATGTGACGCCGAACGTCCCTCCCACTCCAGGAACTGGACTTCGCCACCCACATCGAGGTCGTATGGACGGGTAAGTACGTGTGACGGGGGTTAACCGTTTGTGCGGCACGTTCAACAAATTGAATGTGTCGCACATACGATGGTGGCGTTGCAAATCGCATACGATATCGTATGCGAAATTGCAGCGTGTAAAACAGGCTTTAGTTTGCATTTAGTGTCAGGAGATATTATGGAGTACTCACAGTGAATAACGGTTCTGTAGTCAGGGACTTTTAGCTTACACAGCTTGATATTTCTAGCTAAAAAATACAATCTCTTCTCTAATAATACTGCTCTTAGCTACGTGTATAAATTAAAATGTGCAAGGCCTGCAGTAAGGGATGTAGAAGTGGATGTTCCATTGATGGTGGTGCACACAGAGGCCATGACCATGAGCCAGGGAAAACTGTGCCTGCTGCTGGAGCACAGCAAAGACACTTATCTTGACCTAGGCTCCTGTCTCCTTTTGCAGGGGGCAATGGGACACCACTGTAGATTCCAGAATAGTGAAAGCAGTTTGCGGGCTGGATGGCAAATAATTCTTCCAGTCTGTTTACCAGCACCACCCTGTCTTCCACATGTTCTAGAATGACTAGTCAAGAGTCAGGACCACATGATCCTCACCCTAATCCTCCTTCCCCCCACCATGGCGAGTCTAAAGAGACAAGTGACCCAACAGTTGAATAGTCCAAGGAGCCCTTTACCTTTTAATTTATGGCTTCTTCTGGCCTGTGCTCATGTACGTTTTAAAAGGCACATGAGGAGAATATACAAATATTTGAGCAGCCATAATCCACCATTTCTCTACTTGAGTGTTGCAACCTGCCAATGATGCCGAATGTACAGTTGGATATAAAGACACAGTCAATAAAGAGGCAGTGATGACCAAACCAACAATGGTTTATTAAATATATACAAATTAAGCAATCGGATTAAAGATTATAAAAGATAATGATGATATAACACAAGTAACAGTGGTAAATCAGAGTACTTCATATAGGATAAATCAGCTACACAGATATCTGGAATACTGTGACGCCCTTGCCTATCAGGTTGTCACAGGGTATTGTGCAATCTGCCCTTCTGCACAGTATCCACCCTCCTTGGTTACGGATCCTGGTCCCTTTGGTATAGCTAACAGCTTAGCCAATCAAAATCCTAGGAACACTTCCCACTTTAACCTACCAGACACACCATTGGGGGGCCTGAAGGGAATAGGGCCGCCCACATGGGGGGTTGGTGAGGGGAAAGTGAGGAAAGTGACAGTTAAGCTTGGAGAGTTGAACAGTTGAGAGTGAAAGGAGAGGAGGCGTAGTGGTGGCTCTCGTGAGGAGAGGCCACAGAGGAGAGCTCCTGTGTACTAGGTGGCAGACGTTGGTCTGGGCCTGGTAGGAGCTGGAACCCCGGTCGCAGGGGACAGTGTCAAGGGGCACGGACTGCCAAGGAGGGCGGCCGGCGGCCTTAAGCTATCACCGGGCAGGGGACAGGGCACGACGGGGGTGAAGACTTTAAGTGTCATCCCCAACCCGCTCCAAAATCGGGGTACTAGCGCACCGATGGGATAGAACTTTCCCACTACAGTCCAAAGAAATCCTACACGGGAACCCTGAGAGCAAGCTCACTCCATTAGCCATACGGGTGAGCGGGACCTGAAGAGTTTTATACCCACGGGTCCAACAGAGACGAAGGTGCCAAGGACAGGGCCACAGGCTAACAGCAACACCAAGGGCACAGACCCAAACGTGCTCCCTACAAGCTACAGTGGCGCTCAGAATTCTGGTTTACAAGCTGTCGGTGTAGTTATTCCAGGACTGAGTGAGTACATTGAAACCCCTGTTCCTATCCCCAACGGCACCCAACTACCATCCCACCATCTACGGGCCCCAGGACACAAACCCCCTACCCATGGAGGGGTTAAACATCAGGTTGCCACAACATCGTCACCGGGCTACCCCCCTAACGGCAGCGGTGGTCCCTCACATTACCACACACCATGGGTGGCGTCACGAACTTTCCAAAACACCCCCCTTGTATATAGCCCCCCCCTTTCATTCGAGTGGCTGCACGACCCTCGGGTCCGGAGACCTCACAAGCCACCGCGGATCCGGATCCAAGGAGCCGGGCTGCTGCCACGGGGGTGGCACACCTCAATTCCTGGCGTCACAAACAGGATATGAGCAGGACCCACTTACCTGGGTGACGTGCGCCTTGAAAGCCGAGGACCGCGAGTCCAGATACTGTTTCCTGCCAATTCCATTTTCCGCCATTTTTTTTGCGCCAAAACCCTGTCTTCTCCGAGAAAGCGAGCGAAGATTAAGCCCTGACCCTCATCTTCCTGAAGAGGCCGGAACTGGAAGTTCCCAGAGGGCCACGGTCAGTGAGAGAGTGCTGCGAAAAGAACGAGGGGGCGGGCCAGAATGTGTTACTAGCGGAAGTGGAGCAGGGACGCCAGGACTCTGTCACAACATTCCTGGAAGACTCAGTGGCAAGATGGCGGAGCGAGACTGGTCCCCAGAGTGTGCTGTCCCTGGGACTGTGGCATGGATAGAGGAAGAAACAGAGCAGCTGTGCCGGAGGATGCGGACGCAATTCCTCTTTATTATGAACCACTGGAGGGAAGAGATGAGGAGCCTGGCGGTGGCAGTGCGAGCCCGTGAGATTGAAATCCTACGTGAAGAGAGGGTAAGCGGTTAACCAGTCCCTGCTGATTGCGCATATCCAGCCAAAGTGGCTGCGGGATCTGAACCGCCCCCGCTTGCGGTGAGCGCTGCACTACCGAATACCCCATCCTCGGCGGACGCTGAGCTGCCCCCACCAAGCCCGGCAGCGGAACCTTCAGTATATCTATCAGAGTCTCCGGCTGCAGAGATCCAGAGCAAGGCCCTCATTCCAGCCACATCAGCGGTCACTCAGACACCGGCCAGACCAGACCCGGCCGCATCACCAGGCCCGCCCTCAGATGCGGAGCACCCGAGCTCTGCAATCCCGGCTGCGGAGCAGTCAGTTCATCAGTCTACACCAGCGAGAGCAGAACCAAGATGTCTGCCTGTTCCGTTATCGCGAGGTCTCCCGATAGCTGTCAGGACCGCAGAAGTTTATTTATCACCAGTGCCCAAGGCTGAAAGGCAGCCTAACATTGATCACCGTGCTGAAGAAGTGCATGAGCGGCAGCTATCACGATTCCGTACAAAAGCGATAGCCAGAGAGCGATGCCAGAAAAGAATTGCCGCTCAAGAGCTTGTGAGTGGAAGTGCCACCTGGCTCTGGGGCCCGTGGAATGGTGGCCAGAGGCTGTGCTGTGCCGTGGAAGGGCCACAGGCACAGACTGATTGTCATTGTCCATTGCAGTAATGCAGCGGTTAAGAGTGTTGAAAAATGTTGCAGAACCAGTAGTTGCGATGCCATAGAATGTTAGGTATCGGTGTTTTCGTTTATTATTTTTCATAGTTTATTATTTTTCATATAGAAAATGTTAGTGAATAAGTGCCTAATCAACCAGTTTTATTGAAAAGAGTAAAAAAATTACCAGATTTGACTGCAGATTGTCAAAATGTGTACAACCGGTACATGGACTCCGTTAAGAGTTTTATATGCATATTAAGTAAAAATGGACCACGGTCACAGGACTGGCGTGACCAACACAAACTTGTGTCTTCTAAAATAGTTGCACCTCCTGTGCCAACCAGAGTCGTTTAAAATCACAACACTCGGGACCTTAACCCGGTCAAGGACCCACCTTAGGTTTCCAGGGGGAAACAGGTTGTTTGGGTGGCGGGTTATTGGGATTCGATACGTTGAGACTGGACTGTCGCAGGAGGGGGCTGCAACGGGGAAGGTTGAGCCTCAGTTACCATAAAAACCAGTAGCATCCTACGGTTGGGTGACAAACTCTCAATAATTTTAGTAATGTTAAGTGCATTACCTCCCCTGTGTGGGATGGACCCGTTGAATAAAAATGTGTTAATTTATGTTTTTCTTTTCTCAGTTCAAGCAAAAAAAAAATAAACCTTTGGCGTCTTGTAGCTCGCGGACGAGCTACGGTTAACCAAGGGGAAATGTGACGCCCTGGCCTATCAGGTTGTCACAGGGTATTGTGCAATCTGCCCTTCTGCACAGTATCCACCCTCCTTGGTTATGGATCCTGGTCCTTTGGTGTTGCTAACAGCTTAGCCAATCAAAATCCTAGGAACACTTCCCACTTTAACCTACCAGACACACCATTGGGGGGCCTGAAGGGAATAGGGCCACCCACATGGGGGGTTGGTGAGGGGAAAGTGAGGAAAGTGACAGTTGAGCTTGGAGAGTTGAACAGTTGAGAGTGAAAGGAGAGGAGGCGTAGTGGTGGCTCTCGTGAGGAGAGGCCACGGAGGAGAGCTCCTGTGTACTAGGTGGCAGACGTTGGTCTGGGCCTGGTAGGAGCTGGAACCCCGGTCACAGGGGACAGTGTCAAGGGGCACGGACTGCCAAGGAGGGCAGCCGGCGGCCTTAAGCTATCACCGGGCAGGGGCCAGGGAACGACGGGGTACGTGGACCCCAGGCCGGAAAGTAGCTTTACGCGTTCCGGTAATTTACCCGACGGGGCTGAAGACTTCAAGTGTCATCCCCAACCCACTCCAAAATTGGGGTACTAGCGCACCGAGCGGATAACTTTTCCACTACAGTCCAAAGAAATCCTACACGTGAACCGTGAGAGCAAGCTCACTCCATTAGCCATACGGGTGAGTGGGACCTGAAGAGTTTTATACCCACGGGTCTAACAGAGACGAAGGTGCCAAGGACAGGGCCACAGGCTAACAGCAACATCAAGGGCATGGACCCAAGCACGCTCCCTATAAGCTACAGTGGCGCTCAGAATTCTGGTTTACAAGCTGTCGGTGTAGTTATTCCAGGACTGAGTGAGTACATTGAAAACCCCTGTTCCTATCCCCAAGGGCACTCAACTACCATCCCACCATCTACGGGCTTTGGGACACAAACCCCCTACCCACGGAGGGGTTAAACATCAGGCTACCACAACATCATCACCGGGCTACCCCCCTAACCGCAGCGGTGGTCCCTCACATTACTACGCACCATGGGTGGCGTCACAAACTTTCCAAAACACCGCCCTTGTATATAGCCACCCTTTCATTCAAGTGGCCGTGCAACTCCCGGGTCCGGAGACCGCTCGAGCCACCGCGGATCCGGATCTGAGCAGCTGCCCGGCTGCTGGCATGGGGGCGGCACAATACAACCACAGTATTATTTACGCTGTATTACTCCTATCACTAATGGTCAATGTCGGTGTTATCGCGCTATAGATCCCTCTAGTAGGAAAAGTCAGTGTCCCACTATTTGGTAGTCTACTTAACTTAACAATACCACACTGTGTTCAGGACCTAGCAGAGTTAAAGATGCTACTCGCTAGGCCACAAGTTCAAATTAGGAGTTTACTTACATAGTATACAGCCTGGCCACCCTTGCTCTTTGAATCATTGCCTAAGTCCACACTCAATACCATTTCTCTGTGCAGGAATCAACGGCTCGCCTCTGGATATAGCCATGGGTAGTCAGTGGCTTGTACACAAAATTGGGGCTCTGGACCTTTATTGACAGTCTATGGCTTGACCACAAAGTCTGGGTTCTGGACATTGACTGGCGTAGTCTGCGGCTTGACAACAAAGTAGGTGCTCTCAGGTCCTTCTACTGGTGTCATTTCAGGTTCTCCTACTGGCGGTGATACGGCTCTGCTCTAGCATGGGTTTCAGGCTTCTACTACCATGGGTCACAGATATTCCTCTCAGATAGGGTGACCGATGTTCCTTTCTGCTTAGGTCACAGATCTTGCTCTCAGCTAAGGTCCAGGTGATCTGGCCACACTAGGGCCCTTCTGTGGCGATAGGGCTATAAGCCTACTTGCTGACACCCACTCTTACTGATGAAGGTTCTGGCACCAACTCTACCTGGTCTGGCCCTGCCATTTATATTTAGTAACTGCATCACAGGTGTCACCTGATGTGGCGTCCTTTCTTTTCCTTCTCCAGTGAAAGTACACAGTCTATGCTTTAGTTCCTGTTTCCAATATTGACTGCATTTGTTCTTGTTTTATTGTTTTCGGCCAGAAGATGGCAACGTTTACTTACAGATGTTTCTGCATCCCCTTACAACAGTATGGGGAGCAAGGGGGGGGATTTGAATACACAGAATTGAGGGTGAGGGAGGGAGAGATTTGAGGACTGTATAGGGAATGAGGGGGCAGTATGGGTGCAGACACAGAATAGGGAGCTAGGGTGGGTGAATGCAGAGATAGTAAAGAGACAGTATGGGATGAGAAAAATGTCAGGGGTCACAAAATAGAGACTGGGTAGTATGGGGGGGTGTATAGAGAGGAGGCAGAATAGGGGAGCAGTGTGAGGCCATAGCAAAGAGGGGACAGTATGACGATGAGTAGATGTGTGAGAAGATGGCACAGTAAAGAGACTGGGCATTATAGGGGGACAAAGTATAAGAGGATAGTGTGAAGATGGGGCACAGTATGGAAAGGAGAGGGTAGTGTGGAGGCCATATGCCATAAGATAGACATTGTGGGGTCATATATTGTGTAGGGAGCACAATAATTATTTATTCAGGGACGCAGCATAGGGCAGATATATTTATTTAGGAGCATTATAATGACTGGTATTTCAGAGGGTATCTTGTTGGGATGTGCTACAGAAAACCAGAGAAGATAGAAGTCTGCAGAGGCAAGCTGTGGATGTGAACAGTCATCATGGAATCTCGACAAGATTTACAAAAGAGAGATAACGACTCCAATCAGAGACAACATAATCTATAAGGTAACTGGATGTAAATGTTTATTTGTGATACTAATTTTGACATATTGGGAGGTCCATGCGATACAAATGTATATATGTCTGATCTGACATGGCAATTGATGTACAATGTACTGATGGTGGTTCTTATGATGTATTCCTGTACTGATGAGGGTTTTGGTGCTGTGTTTATATGCTGATTAAGGCTATATGGATGTATTGCTATTAGTGATGAGCGAGTACTAAAAAGCTCGGGTGCTCGAGGCTCGGGCCGAGCATCCCAAGATACTCGTGTACTCGGCCTGAGCACCGAGCCCAATGTTATCCTATGGGAGACCCGAGTATTTTTATGAAATGACCCCCCGGCAGCGTGTAGAAACCCTAAAAATGTCACAAAAGTCTCAGAAGAGTGCTCAAATGACAAGGCAACAGCATGGGGAAGACCCCTTAAAGCATTTATCACTCAAAAGTCACAGCTGTGAACAATTTTGTCTGCGTTTTACGCCATTTTTACGGACTCACCAGAAAACCTTAAAAAATGACACCAAAATGAATTTTCATGGCGGAAATGTTAAGGGCACATACCCAATAGTGAGATAGAGCTGGTGTATGTTACTTTTTGAGATTACATGAAAGATTTTACGTGAAAACATTGTGTGGCACTCCGATGTCCCTGAGAAGAGACGTACATGAAGGCCTCGAGTCTAATGTGCCCATTTTGAGGAAGTGAGTCTTTGTAGTATTTTCCTTTGCCAGGGCAGTCCAAAATTGTGAGGTTCAACAATGCCCCAGCATACAGACGTGCATGAGGGCCTGTAAACCTGAAGTGCCCATTGTAAGGAAGTGGGTCTATTGTAGTATAGCCCTTAGGCAGGGCAGCCAAAAATTGGGAGGCTCCACGTTGTCCCTGGATAGAGACGTGCATGATGGCCTGTAAACCTGAAGTGCCCATTGTAAGGAAGTGGGTCTATTGTAGTATAGCCCTTTGGCAGGACAGCCAAAAATTGGGAGGCTCCACATTGTCCCTGGATAGAGACGTGCATGAGAGCCTGTAAACCTGAAGTGCCCATTGTAAGGAAGTGGGTCTATTGTAGTATAGCCCTTTGGCAGGACAGCCAAAAATTGGGAGGCTCCACATTGTCCCTGGATAGAGACGTGCATGATGGCCTGTAAACCAGAAGTGACCATTGTAAGGAAGTGGGTCTATTGTAGTATAGCCCTTTGGCAATAAAGTAAAAAATTGGGAGGCTCCACATGTCCCTGGATAGAGATGTGCATGAGGGCCTCAAAACATTGTTCCCATTGCAAAGGAGCGGGTCTCCTGTCGTTGTAATGTCCATTCTGAAAGAATGGGCGAAAAAATTTACCACTGGGGGTATACCTGAAACAACGGCCTAACTATTGTAACGGTCATCATGGTGGCGCATGAGGAGAAGGAGGAGCAGTCCAGCGATTATCCAAAGTCCAGAAGTGTGTACCCATGGGTGAGTGGAGGTACATGGCAAATTCCCGTTACAAACTTTAAATTCCGCTCTCATTTGCTGGTGGTGTGGTGAAGTCTGGCCCAATCCAACACTTGTTCATCTTGATCAGAGTTAGCCTGTCAGCATTTTCAGTTGACAGGCGGGTGCGTTTATCTGTAATGATTCCCCCTGCGGCACTAAAAACACGCTCTGACAAAATGCTAGTGGCAGGGCAGGCCAGGACTTCCAAGGCGTAGAGAGCCAATTCATGCCACGTGTCCACCTTGGATACCCAATAATTGTAAGGCACAGAGGAATGTCGGAGTAGAGTTGTTCGATCTGCAAGGTACTCCTTGAGCATCTGGGCAAACTTAGGATTTCTTGTGGCACTACCCCGCACCTCAGGGGCTGTGGTACGTGAGGGGCTGAGAAAACTGTCCCATATCTTAAAGACTGTTCCCCTACCTCTGGCGGATTGGACTTGTGCCCCTCTCGGCTGTACGCCTTGGTTGTCCACTGATTCCTGACCTATGCCGCTAGCGTTTTGTGAGGGGAATGCTTTGCCTACTTCCGTGACTATGGCCTTCCGGAACTGCTGCATTTTGGCTGACCTCTCCGCCTTGGGAATAAGAGACATAAAGTTCTATTTGTAGCGTGGGTCTAACAGTGTTACCAACCACTAATGATTGTCGGCCAAGATGTTCTTAACGCGAGGGTCATGAGATAGGCAGCTTACCATAAAGTCAGCCATGTGCGCCAGACTCTTAACAGCCAGTACTTCAGTATCCTGACCAACATGATGACTGAACATGCTGTCCTCCTCCTCCTCCTCATCTACCCTGTCCTCTGGCCAGCCACGCTGAACTGAGGATATGACTGGTGTGCATGTCATATCCTCAATTTGGCCGGAGAGTTGCTCCATGTCTTCATCCTCCTCCTCGTCATAGTCCTCCACTGCATGTTGTGATGAGACGAGGCTCGGCTGTGTGTTATCACCCACACCCACTACTGTTTCTTGCTCCAACTCATCGTGCTCCGCCTGCAATGCATCATGTTTGTTTTTGAGCAGAGACCGTTTTAGAAGGCAGAGAAGCGGTATGGTGACGCTAATAATGGCGTCATCACCACTCACCATCTTGGTGGAGTCCTCAAAGTTTTGGAGGATGGTACATAGGTCGGACATCCATCTCCACTCCTCAGGTGTTATGTGTGGAGTTTGACCCATTTCCCGACGGCTTAGGTGATGCAGGTACTCAACAACTGCCCTCTTCTGCTCACATATCCTGACCAACATGTGCAGAGTTGAATTCCAACGCGTGGGGTCATCACACACCAGTCTGTGAGCCGGAAGATGCAAACGGCGCTGAAAGCCGGCAAGGCCGGCTGAAGCAGTAGGTGACTTTCGAAAATGTGCAGACAGGCGGCGAACTTTTACCAGCAGATCAGACAACTCTGGGTATGACTTTAGAAACCGCTGAACCACGAGGTTGAGCACATGGGCCACGCATGGAACATGTGTCAGCTGGCCTCGCCTCAAAGCCGCCACCAGGTTCCGGCCATTATCACACACGACCTTTCCTGGCTTTAGGTTCAGAGGTGTGAGCCAGTGATCTGCCTGCTGTTTCAGAGCTGTCCACACCTCTTCTGCATTGTGGGGTTTGTCACCTATGCAGATTAGCTTCAGCACAGCCTGTTGCCGCTTCGCCGAGGCAGTGCTGCAGTGCTTCCAGCTTGGGACTGGTGTGGAGGGTAAAGTGGATGAGGATGCACAGGAGGAGGATGAGGCTGAGGAGCATGACATTCCGGAGCTGTAGAGTGTGGGTGAAACCCTGACTGAGGTAGGGCCTGCAAACCTTGGTGTGGGAAGGACGTGTTCCATACGTCGCTCAGACTGGGTCCCAGCTTCCACAATATTAACCCAGTGTGCCGTCAACGAGATGTAGCGGCCTTGCCCACAAGCACTTGTCCACGTGTCTGTGGTTAGGTGGACTTTGGCTGAGACAGCGTTGTTCAGGGCACGTGTGATGTTTTGTGACACGTGGTTATGCAATGCGGGGACGGCACACCGGGAGAAATAGTGGCGGCTGGGGACCGAGTAACGTGGGACAGCTGCCGCCATCAGGTCGCGGAATGCTTCTGTCTCCACCAGCCTAAAAGGCAACATTTCCAGCGCAAGGAGTCATGAAATGTTAGCATTTAGAAGTGTGGCATGTGGGGCGTTGGCAGTGTATTTGCGCCTGCGTTCAAAGGTTTGCTGAATGGATAACTGAATGCTGCGCTGGGACAAGGACGTGCTTGATAATGGTGTTATTTCTGCGTAGGCAGCTGCAGGTGCAGGGCCGGAGGAGGCTTGTTCGCAGGCAGCATGGACAGGGGATTGGCTCGCATGCACAACAAGCGAAGACGTAGCAGTGACATCAGCAAGCACTGCTCCTCGACTCTGTTGTGCCTCCCACAAAGTCGGGTGCTTGGCTGACATGTGCCTGATCATGCTGGTGGTGGTCAAGCCGCTAGTTTTGGTACCCTGCTGATGCTGGCACGGCAGGTGTTGCAAATGGCCTTTTTAGAATCATCTGGAGCCAACTTAAAAAACTGCCAGACTCGGGAAGACCTAACATTTGTACAGGCACCTTGTGTCGTGTTGTTGTTCCGGGGAACGGTTGCCTGACTTCTGCCTGGGGCCACCACCCTGCTTCTTACTGCCTGTTGGGATGCTACGCCTCCCTCCCCCTGTGCACTGCTGTCCTCGCTCTGCATATCCTCCTGCCAGGTTGGGTCAGTTACTGGATCATCCACCACGTCGTCTTCCTCTTCCGTACCCTGCTCCTCCTCCTGACTTCCTGACAATTGTGTCTCATCATCGTCCACCCCTTGTTGAGACACGTTGCCAACTTCGTGAGAACGTGGCTGCTCAAATATTTGGGCATCTGTACATATGATCTCCTCATGACCCACTTCAACAGGAGCTGGCGAGAGGCCAGAATGTTCGAATGGAAACGTGAACAGCTCTTCCGAGTGTCCAAGTGTGGGATCAGTAATGTCCGTGGACGTGTACTCAGCCTTGTGGTAGGAAGGAGGATCAGGTTCTGAAATGTGCGGTGCAGTATCACGGCTACTGACACTTGACCGTGTGGAAGACAGAGTGTTTGTGGTGGTGCCAATCTGACTGGAAGCATTATCCGCTATCCAACTAACAACCTGTTGACACTGGTCTTGGTTCAAGAGCCTGTGTACTGCTGCGGTCCCCAAGAATTTGGGACAGGACGTGCGAGCGAGTAGATGTGGCCCTTTGTTGTGGCGAAATTAGAGCTTGCCCACGACCTCGGCCTCTGCCTGCACCACCATCACGTCGACTTCCTTGTTCGTTGCCAACGCCCTTGCGCATTTTACAATGCTCTGCTGACGTGTATTCACTAGACTTGTGCGTTATATCCAAGTTTGTGCAAAACGCACACAAGTGCACCTGTACGCTGCCACCGACAGGCGGCTTTTAAATGCAAGCACGGACACACTAAGAACCTAACAGGTTTTTAGGAGCGACAATTACTGACTGAGAAGGTTGACACTATCAGACACTGCTGACTGACGTGTATTATTCACTAGACTTGTGCGTTATATACTAGTTTGGGCAAAACGTGCACCTGTACGCTGCCACCGACAGGCACACACGTGCGGTTTTTAAATGCAAGCACGGACGCAATAAGAACCTAACAGGTTTTTAGGAGCGACAATTACTGAGAAGTTTGACACTATCAGGACTGTTTTAGACTGTGTACACCAGCCCCAGATATGATGAAGGCTGGTATACGATCACCACTAGGAATGGCTATATACCCTGCCTGCCTGTATACAGCTACAATAGTCCTGAGAAGGACTCTTCTGGTCACTAGCCTGTATTCCGACCTGGCTATACCCTGCCTGCCCTGCCTGTATACAGCAACAATAGTCCTGAGAAGGACTCTGCTCCTGTACTCCGACCTGGCTATACCCTGCCTGCCTGTATACAACTACAATAGTCCTGAGAAGGACTTCTGGTCACACTGTTTGCAGCCCTGCTACGGAAATAACTATAAAGGGCAGCAAACCTTTCCCTGAAGCAGCAACACTCTCTCTGCACTGACTGTCTGGATGGCTGTGTGCAGAGCACAGCGCGCCCGCCGGTATAAAGGCTCGGTCACGCTGTGCAGGCCGGCCAATCACTGCAATTCCACAACTAACAGGGCTGTTGCATTGCAGTGGTCTGCCAGCCAATCCCTGCATGAGGGCTGGCTCTCAAAAGAGCGCCAACATGCTGGGTTGAAGACCACGAGTACAGCACGAGTATCGCGAGATTACTCGGTCCCCGCCGAGTAGCCCGAGTACAGTTGTCAAGGAAGGAATTTTGGGTCAAGACTGCTAATGGAGTCTTTGTTTGGGATAACCAGAGACGATGCCACATTAACTGTATATTAATGCCGATATATATCAATATTAAAACCACAAACCAGCAGTGTAAAATACATTCTTATTTTTTCATAATTTCTGATATTACATATATAATAATTCAATTAGACGCTAGGACTATATCAAGGCAGGGCATAAATCGTATAATATATACTGAGAAGAAAAGGAGAACAAACGATCAAAGCCCAATAAAATCGAATTTATACAAAAAGTGATTTTTTATTGACGCCCCCTGACGAAGGTTGAGAAGCCGAAACACGTGTCGGGAGTCCACTATACAGCGGTAATTATAATCTATGTGTCTTGGTGTCCACTATGGCTTGATGTTTGTGACATGCTGCAACAGCGGTAGTGTAGGTAACCTTGGCCTGAATGCGGTGATGTCGATCTGAGACATTACAACTTGGACATCTAGTATATGATATATGGGTCTCTTTTTGCTACTAGTAAAATCTATGGTATGGTGACCCCTGCCGTTTACTTGTTAGAACTACCTTTGTGGAATATAGCATGCAGTGATAAAAACACTCCGTATACTTTGGTGACCCCTGATTTTGGTGATTATAATATGCCTCAATATATGGGATTGTCTGCTAGTCTGGCTATATATTGATTACTAATAAAACCCATGGTATCGCCATAATATATGAGTCTGTTCGCCAGCCCGATATCCAGTATGGTATTTGCGGATTGGAGGCTTGCATGATTTGAATATCTAGCTGGATATCTAGCACATGATATATAGGTCCCTTTTTGCTATATATTGACTCTTAATTTAAATCATGATATAGCGACCCCTGCTGCCCATTTGGTAAAATCACTTTTTAGGAGAATTCTAGCATGCAGACATGCCACAATATATGGGATTATCCGTTAACTTTGACATCTAGTACGGTATCGCTGACTAAAGGTTTGCATGATCTCAATATCCAGCTTATGACACAGAGGTCCCCTTTTTGCTATCAGTTATTGGGTATTTTTGGTATATAGTGACCCCTGCTGGTTATTCGTAAAAATTATCTCTATAAAAATTATCAGTATATATATAGATACATATGCTGGATATTTTTGAGTATCATATCCTTTATTACATTAATATAGATACTTTGAGTATGACTAGTGGATATATACTATAACAGGATATGCTATTGGTGGTCACAACCACACAACTCCGCTGTGTAAATTTGAGTTTTATATGATATATATGATGCATATTTTGTGTCCACTGTAATACTTGTAATAACACTTGCTAAATAAAAAATCACTTTTTGTATAAATTCGATTTTATTGGGCTTTGATCGTTTGTTCTCCTTTTCTTCTCACGATATATATCAATGTATATAAGACAAAGAACATGCAGACAACATGCTCTCTCCTTGAGTCAGCAATACCCACTGAGCTCATTATTATATTGAAAGAAACTTAATTATTACAGAAGGCACCTTCGGCCTTGAAAATGATACACAGAGTTTATGGGAGTGTCACTCCCCTATTTCTCCCAGCAGATGTTCATTAAAACATTCTTTCTATGTGAACATTACTGATAAGACTTTGTAGCTTCACATTCTGGCTTCATCATCTTTAGTTAACTCCTTCATGATTATACAACTTTGAATTATACTATAGGTCTGTGCAATTGCTACATAGACAGACAGATAATTATACAACTACATTTGGATTAGTTATATACACAGATATTCTTATTACGTTTAAACAAACATACTACAGCTCAGGTGACCTCCACAGTCCCCCCTTAATAAAATATCTGTGAATATTATTAACCTTAAATTTAAAATTTTTCCCCATTTAGATATATTTTATTATTTGGGACTTTAATTATATCTATATCTATATATGTGGGCTTTCTATGGGATTGTTGTTTAATTTAACACTACCGACTTTAGCTCCCCCCTTAAATACTTATTTTTATTTATTAAACTTAACTCTATGATTTATAGGGGCTATTAGAATTGGCGTTATTACTCTCATTAGGGCACATTATCCTGATTATTAAGAAAAATTGAATCTAAACCTTATTTAAAAATTAGCACATAATTAAAAAACAAAAGAACATTTGGAAATTGGAAATTGTCCATGGTTCTTCTTTCCGGATATGAAACAAAAAGAAGGATGCTTAGTCAGTGCTAGTCCACTTAGGGCCACTTTGTGAACCTGGATAATCTGCTCTTGATAAAAAAAAACAACAAAACATGATGAGGCTTCATGTGAACAGTTTGTGGCCCAGACTTGGAAAAACCTTCTGGGATAATGGGTTGAATAGCGGCCGCTCTCTGCTTCAGTTATTCCGAGTCCATTGGTTTTTGAAATATAACGTTAACTCGCGTGTCACTGCCAGTGCTCAGCAGACTAGGCCGGAGAGACATCAGCCTGATGGGATAGATTCTTCTAAAACTTTTCCTGAAATGAGAAAATCCATATGTAGCATTTTATATTAAGGAAAATTACTGAAATTAGTAGGAAACAAAAACATTTGTAAATGGTTAGATTACATTAACCAAACCACATTTTTGGGTCTATGAAATGGCTGAATTAAGTATTTTAGACTACTCAATTCGTACCTTCAACAGTCCCCCCTTGACTTACTTCTGCCATTTCCAAATACTAAGGGTACTGTGTTCCCTTAGGAAAAGAGGAAGAAAGATCTGTTGGGAAATCCTGCCTGACTGAATGTTGAGGCATGGGTGGAGAGGGGAATGGGACTTCTTCACCGGTTTGAGACCAAGGACCCCTAGGCGAGTCTTCACCCTTTGTAGTTGGACTTTCCCATGTCTCAAGGTTCTCTAAGTCCTCTCTTCTAACTGTTTCGGCAATGATGGTTCGGGACTGTACAGGTTTTTTGAAAAGGATAAATATGAGCAGGACGCTTAGTGCAGCTCCGGTGGATCGACCCTTCTGCAATGCGGGGCGTGAATCCATGTTGTCCTGCCGTTGAGCTTTATCGAATTTTCTGTGTCCTTTTAAGATTAATCAGTCTCCTGACCGAAAACCATATACTACTAACTCTGATTTAGGATCTGGAATTAGAAAATACACTTGTTTATTTCTCTAATTAGTCAATCATATGAAAATTATACGTGGTTTGCGCTAGACCAAAGAAAAACATTTTACATTGGAACCTGTTTATTACTAAAGAGAGACACAACACACTAAAGAGAAATATAACACGCATTGATTTACAACTTATCAGTTTGGGGTTTTTTTACATACCACTTGCATTATGTGGATTTTCAGCAATGACGTCGTTTTCTGCACTGGAAAGCCTCTGACCAGACCTGGAGAAAAATCTACACAACAGGCACAGACTTGCATACAGTGTGCTCATGATAAACATCTATAATCAGTTTGCAGTCTCTAAGAATGGGTAGAGCAGGTGCAGGGTGTTTCTACTGACTCTTTACAGTTTTTCCTCATTGTTTTAAAAACGTGCTTCACAAGACCGGGTGAGTTTGCCTACCTGGGTACTGAACCCTGGCATCACCAAAGCGCACACTGATATCCAACTTTCACAGATGTTAGTCCATGTTACTTGGGCCATCATTAAGAAGAGATCTCATGGCAGAGAAAGCTTACCGCCCTTCATCCACAGACCTTCCTCAGTCAGCCGGCTCCCTGCGTCTCGCACTCCACTCCTTATTGGTTCACTTGATCCTGTAGGGATTTAAGAACACAAGGAGTGACAGAAGTCACTGACGTGACAAATGTCACCGAGGCATGGTCTCTATGCATGGTAAAGGACTCCTCAACTCTAGGCCCGTTCACTGCTTCTTGGTCAGCTGCACTTGTGCGGGGATCTCCATCCGATTCCATCAGCTCAGATCTAGACTTTGTTTTCGGCGTACCTAGCTTATTTGACAAAAGGAAATATCTACATCCTACATATACATTTTGACTTTTACCTAATACTGCTCCACCCATCTAGAGAGGCACTTACGTCACTTCCTGCTGTACCGATAGGAGGGGAGGGAGTGCCCTAAATTTAGACTACATCATGTTGTGTAACCTGTGGCATATCCAGTGCAGAATCGACCACCATCTGGTTTCATCTATAAAAACAAAGACTAAAAGAAATATAGATTAGATCATTCCTATAACAGACATATATTCCTACATTCATAATAATCCAATAAACATGACATAACTGTTGCAAAAGAAAGGCCAGCTTTAAAGCCTGCTTTAAAGCCTATCCAATATATATGCTGCTGGAAAAATGCAATAGATATCAACTTCCTCCCTTTTTATTTTTTTGTTTTATATACTACTTTGACAAAATATATAGGTCTATAACAGTAAACAATATGATTAACCAACCGATAAAGATAACTTATACTCTACTGGGAAATTTTAAAACCTTACAACAGGGTTCATAGATATTCTGTATCTACAAAAGAAAAGGAAAGTCATCAATATTGGCAGTTTGTATGCAAAAATAATACAAAACAAAAACATAACGATAAAAACAAAAAAACCTAATTTGTATATTTTAAAAAATATACTTTTCCCTGCAAAATTAATTTAATTATTTAAACAGCAGCAGAATACTATTGATAATCTCCTATGAAATTTTGAACTTTAAGGATTAAACAAAATCCACTCTACTAGCAGCTTTGTAAATCTGCTGAAACTACCCTTTTTTTTTTTTTTTTTTTTTTTACTTTTCTCTACTTTCTTATTTTTTTTTTCTTCACTGCTCTCTACAACTTGTGACTAGCAGCAGCTTACTGGAAACACTCCCACACATCCCTGCGCTGACTTATGCCCCCCCTGTCTCCTTCAGGATGCGCAATGTTAGAACAGCTGGTGGGAAAAACAGATACAAGAAAAAAAAAACCATGGGCAGAACTTTCACTATAGAAATTTATAAAATATATTTCTGTACCCTGTCAGCCAGCAGAAACAAAAGTAGTACAGAAACATATATTATAGAAACCTTAAGATTGATGGAATGGAATGGAGAGCATCATTAGAGCGGGTAGCTTGGGACTGGAAATCACTGCAACAAAAGCAAGCAGTCCGGGGCTCCCCCCTGTGTCAGTAGGGAAGGTTGGGGCAGACTCGTGGGTGCAGCCGGACTGTGGGCAGTATCTTGGGAAATCTCCTGGGACTGATTTAAAGGGATACTGTGATACTCTGGGAAAAAGCACACCAGGCATCAGGTATATCATTACTGGATCTACAGGGAACACCTGTATTGTAAATTTATGTGTTGCAAGTTTTGGTTACGGTTTTGAGGGTACCTGGCCAAACACTGAGATTTGTGGGTGTGACACTTTCTTTGATAGTGACCGGGCTGACCACAACGCCAACAATTCCGTTGCTGGCTCTGCTGGTTTTGTTGATTGGGAGCTATGTATACGGGGTTTGGGCCCTGCTGGGGCATGGACTGTGGCGGGGGCTGCACCGGCGCGGTTGTATACACAAATTGATCTTGAGCCCATCTTTTTAAAGTGGCACAATACTGTTCTCCACTTCGGAAAATGGTGTCATCAGTGCCTGGGGGCATTGGGAGATGGGGTTTCATTAAGAGCCAAAAACTGTCTCCTGCTTTTATCCAGGTAAGATTAACTAGGTCCTTCCGCGCAGCTGAATATAACTGGTGGACCTGTAGCATCTTCCTATAAAATCGCATAGGGTTAATTTTCGGATCTGGCAGGCAGGGGATTAATGCCGCTGACTGGATAGGGTTGAAAGGGACATATTTAAATGAGGGCTGTTCCTCATTAGATTCAGGGTAAGGCTCACTATGTGTCCTAAGGGAAAAAGGGGGATCCAAGGGGAGGGGATTGGTAATTGGGGAGTGTGACGGCAGACTGGCCGGTAAGGGGAGAGATGGCATTGCAGGTATGGGAGGGAAAAGGGATATGGGTGTGGAAAGGGTTAAGGGAGGCTGTCATGTGACTGCAGCATCTGTGAATATCTCCGGGACGGGGGAATAGAATGGGGATCAGGTTGTGGGGCAGCAACAAAACAACCTGTCGGACGACCCTCAGATCTGTCCTCAGACTCGGGTAACATATAGAAAAACACAACATCTCCTCGCTCATCCTCTTCTTTGACCTCAATATATCTTTCTGATAGCAATATCTGCGTTATTCTGTTAAACAATTCAGCATCAATCAACAAATAATACTCTGGAAATCTCCGGGGCATGTCACACAGCTGAACTGTCTCCAGCACGTGCCCCTCCCTAAGGAATGCTTACTAAATCCATTCTATGAATCCTCAGCTTTCTTAACCTTGTCTTCTCCATTCTAAACATTTTTGCTATGTTGGTGGTGTCTGGATTACACTAATATAACTATGCGGTGTAAGCGTTAAAGCCCGGCCGGAACTTAAGGCTACACCTCTATACTAGCTGGCAACTCCTCAGCTATATAGTAATAACGGTATCCCGCACTTGGAGGAGCGGTACAAAATGTATTCCCTCCGGACTTGATCAGCTGCACCAATATTTTTTATTGTCCTAATCCCTATCTTCTTTCATTGAGGATCTGTCTCATAAAAGGAGGAGGACGTACAAAAATGTACATGCATATACAAGAATGTCCCGACCTCCGGACTTGGTCAACTGTATCAAACTTAATGTCCTAACTGGTCTGTCCCGGTGGTCTGTACCAATTCTCAAGTATGATCTGTCCCAGTGGTCTGTGCCAACTCTTCCCAGTTGGCCTGTCCCACCGGTCTGTACCAGTTCTCAAGTATGGTCTGTTCCACCGGTCTGTACCAGTCCTAATCCCTATCTTCAGTCACGGGAACCCCCCCCCCCCCCGTGTCTTTAATTACAGACCGGGTCAGTCTAACTAGCTATATCCAGCCACCACCGTCTTTCTTGCTCTAACAACCGTCCTCTGGATCCCGTGTGACACTCGATCCACACCTCAGGGCTGGGATCGTGCTCTGAGCTCCAGCGGGCACTACCCCTGAGTCACAATCAGGTACCTTTTAACACCGATATGGACACACAGCCCGTCACTCCCTCCTCTCCAAACCAACCACAACGACAGTGAATACACAGTATGTAACACTTACCGAGTTCGAGTTGGAGATGATCAGTCTAATTGGAGTGGAGGGAGATCTCAGTCCGCGACGTCCAAAGCATCGGTATTTCCATGTCAGCAGTGCGTCCGTGGAGCCCCACGTTGGGCGCCAAACTGTCAAGGAAGGAATTTTGGGTCAAGACTGCTAATGGAGTCTTTGTTTGGGATAACCAGAGACTATGCCACATTAACCGTATATTAATGCCGATATATATCAATGTATATAAGACAAAGAACACACAGACAACATGCTCTCTCCTTGAGCCAGCAATACCCACTGAGCTCATTATTATATTGAAAGAAACTTAATTATTACAGAAGGCACCTTCGGCCTTGAAAATGATACACAGAGTTTATGGGAGTGTCACTCCCCTATTTCTCCCAGCAGATGTTCATTAAAACATTCTTTCTATGTGAACATTACTGATAAGACTTTGTAGCTTCACATTCTGGCTTAATCATCTTTAGTTAACTCCTTCATGATTATACAACTTTGAATTATACTATAGGTCTGTGCAATTGCTACATAGACAGACAGATAATTATACAACTACATTTGGATTAGTTATATACACAGATATTCTTATTACGTTTAAACAAACATACTACAGCTCAGGTGACCTCCACACAGTGATACTCGTGCGAGTACCGAGTAGTGACAAGCATACTCGCTCAACACTAATTGCTATACTACTGGTGGTTCTTATGATGAATTTATGTACTGTTCTTTGCTCTAATGATGACTTTCTGTACGGCTGGTGGTTCTAGTGATTTATTCTTGTGCTGTTATTAGTTCTGATTATGTACACATGTAACAATCCATAACTTGTAAGATTACGTGATACATGGCTATGTTAATTAAGTATTATGGCATTTAAGAAGTTAACAGTTACTATGTTTTCATTTATGTTATCAGCATTAATGTTGTTGTCCAAGTTTGTGATGATGAGTCTGCAGTCACTCTATAGGATTGCAGACTTCTGAATTATCCCAGCGCGCACTGTCATGATTCTCTGATGCCATGGATGAAAGAAAGACATAAAACCACAAGAATGTGAGAGAAAAAAAGCAGTCCAAGATGTCTCCTTGCCCAGGTCACACCATAAGGTCTGCTTCCCAAATGATCCCACCTTTAAATGACTATCTGTTATCAAACCCCTTTGATCTCTCTCAGGAAGCTATTGATTCTTTCCTTTCCCTCAAAATGATCATTGTGTCAGCCCCAGCCCTAGGCATTCCAAATTATAATCAGCCATTTTTCTTGTTCTGCACAGAGCAAGGAGGTGATGCTACAGCAGTCCTAATACAGGAAAATGGTCACAAAGACCAATAGCTTACTACGCAGCACAATTGGACCCGGATATCAGAGGGTCTCACATGTGTGTCTATGCCACAGTGGGTGCTGCCGTACTACTAGGGAAAGCATGTGAGGTAAAGCTGACTTTTCCTTTCACAATATACTCCCCACATTGCATCCATGTTATTCTTGGGCAAGTCCATCCAAATCATCTGTCTATGGCCAGACAGCTAAGACTTGAATATACCCTAATGATTCCTGAGTATTCCACTCTCAAAACATGAAATATGCTGAATCTAGTAAAAAAATGGGGGATTGATGATAGTATTAGAAAGTGATGAGGAGTATTTTGACATGATGCATGAAAATGACTGCATAGAGTTGATGAGTCAGGAAACAACAGGTTTTTCACATGTCTATGATAAACCTGTTCCTAATGCACGTTTTGAGATTTTTCTAGGTGCTCCATATACTATCTGGATGGGAAATGCTATACTGGATATGTGATAGTATCCTCAAATGAGGCAATCCAAGCTGGACCACTCCCTTCTCACCTGTCACTGGAGGAGGCAGAGCTGATGGCACTCACTGAGGTGCTTAAAGCGTCAAAAGGTAAAACAGTTAGCATTAATTCAGATTGGAATGACAGATATGGTATCTGTCATTATTTTAGCCCAATCTGGAGAAGTAGAGACCTTCTTACATCAGCTGGTAAGCACATTAAATATGCAGATTTGGGTAAACAAACAGTTAATGGTGGCACTAATGTTACCAGTCCAGGTTGGCATAACTAAAGTGAAAGCAAACTTAAAAAGGTGACTCCATTGAGGTAGATAGTAGAAGGGCAGATAAGGCTTCTAAAGCAATCGCAAGGTGGGCCAGTGAACAGAGGATGGTGGCAGGGAGTTAGTCTAAAGCTGGGGTCACACTAAACGACAGCGACAACGATGTCGATGTTACGTCACCATTTTCTGTGACGTAGCAGCGACCTTGTAAGTCGCTGTTATGATCGCTGCTTAGCTGTCAAACACAGCAGCCGAAGCAGCGATCATAACGACAGTGCTGCAACATGTGCAGAGAGCAGGGAGCCGCGCACACTGAGCGCTGACTCCCTGCTCTCCTAGCTACAGTGCACATCGGGTTAATTACACGATGTGTCCTGCAGCTACATGTGCAGAGAGCAGGGAGCCGCGCACACTGCTTAGCGCTGGCTCCCTACTCTCCTAGCTACAGTACACATCGGGTTAATTACACGATGTGTACTGCAGCTACATGTGCAGAGAGCAGGAGCCGGCACTGGTACCGTGAGAGCGGCGGAGGCTAGTAACGAAGGTAAATATCGGGTAACCACCTTGGTTACCCGATGTTTACCTTGGTTACAGCTTACCGCAGCTGCCAGATGCCGGCTCCTGCTCCCTGCTCGCTTCATTTCGTTGCTCTCTCGCTGTCACACACAGCGATCTGTGCATCACAGCGGGAGAGCGACGACCAAAAAATGAAGCTGGACATTCAGCACCTCCCAGCAGGAGCCAGCTCGTTGCTGGATTTCACACACAGCGACAGCGACGGGACGTCGCTGCAACGTCACAGAAAATGGTGACGTAGCAGCGACGTCATTGTAGGACATTTTAGGACATTCAGACTTACTGTGCCTTAAGGTGGTGTCACACCTTAAGGCACAGTAAGTCTGAATGTCCTAAAATCCCTCAAGCATCCGGCTGCCCAAATAGAGAAGGAACACTGGAGAAAAAAGAGGGATAAGTTCAACCCAAATGGAGTATGAGAAAATAAGGATAAGTTGTGTTTAACAAGCTCTAAATTCCCAATGATGGGGTAATGAACACATGGCCCCACTCACACTTCAAAAAGTCATTTGTGTAACCAGGTAAATGCCTTCTGAATTGCTCTTGGTTTCAGTCACATAGCCACCAAATGGGTAAAATGCTGCATTATTTGTGCTCAACACAACACAGGTAAAACAGTGAAAGTCTCTAAGAAAGCAACACCCATGCCACTCTATTGTAAACTGCACATTGACTACATACAACTATCCAAAGAGACAGACAGGGACAGATAGATAGACAGGGACAGACAGAGAGACAGATAGAGAGACGGACAGAGAGAGACAGATAGAGAGACAGATAGGCAGAGAGAAACAGAGACATAAAGGGTGAGACAGAGAGAGACAGGGAGACAGAGAGAGCGATAGACACAGAGAGAGAGACAGACAGAGAGACATACAGAATGACAGACACCGGGAAAGAGACAGAGAGACACACAGAGACAGACAAACAGAGATGGAAATAGACAGACAGAGAGGGAGACAGACAGAAAAGGAAAAGGAAAGTGGGAGATAGACACTTAGTTTCTATCCAGGGGCTATTGTGTAAATATGTATACAGTGTGTGTGTGCATATATGTATATATATATATATATATATATATATATATATATATATATATATATACAGTGGGTTAAATAAGTACTAAAAGTGTCACCTTTTTCAAGTAAATATATTTCTAAAGGGGCTAGTGATATGAATGTTGTCTTCCAGATGTTGGTAGCTACCCACCCAATCCACACAAGCAAAGAAATCAAGACTCGTATCTCCATAAATTTAGTGATGCATAATAATGAGAAAAAACACTGAGAAAAAGGAAAAAGTATTGAACATTACTGAAATTGTTTTAATACTTTCAACAAAAGAGTTTGATGATGATGACAGCTACAAGGCACCTCCTATATGGAGAAACTAGTCCCATGCATTGCTCAGGTGTGATGTTGGCCATTTGTCCACACAAACACTATTCAAATCCTGAAAGTCCAATGGGCCCCTTCTATGAACTCTGAGATTTAGTTCCTTACATACATTTTCTATTGAGTTCAGGTCCAGTGATTCACTGTTCTATTCTAGCAGTTTTATTTTCTTTTTCTGGAACCAATTGAGAGTTTCCTTGGCTGTGTGTTTGGAATTATCTTGCTGAAATGTGTATCATGTTTCATCTTCATCATTATCATCATGGTAGCTCTTCTCAGGTGCTCTTTTGATCATACTTTTGACTCCTGTGTCTGAAATATCATGGGGAGCACCTGATTGTGGCTGGTTCACGGTGAAATGATGTAATTTCCACTTCTGAATTATGGCCACAACAGTGCTCACGAGCACCTTCAGTAGTTTAGAAATTCTTCTGTAACCAACGCCATCAGTAAGTTGTGAAGCAATAAGATTGCGAAGGTCTTGAGCTAGCTCACTGGTTTTACCCATCATGAGATGTTTCTTGTGTGGCACCTTGGTAATGAGACACCTTCTTATAGGCAATGAATTGAGCCAGCTGATATTATTTTTCACTAAGTGGCAGGATTGCTTACTAATTACTGATAGGTTTCAAAGGATTTCATGACTTTACATGTTTTTTTCACTTCTCTTTCTTTGTATGTTCAATACTTTTTCTCGGTGTTATTTCTTATTTTTACACATCACTAAATTTATGGACATCTATGGTTTGCTTGCTTTGCCTGTGTGACTTGGATGGGCTGTTACCAATATCTGGTGAGAAATTGATGTCAATAGCACCTTTAGAATTATACAGTGTGTCCACCCATATCCTGTCCACCGCCATTAACTTGAGAACGGTGGCAGCTATGGGCATAGAAGTGGTGTCTGGGTATAGTAAAGTAGCCATGCGCTACGCAATGAAACCACCTATAGCTCCACCTGGTGGAAAACAATGGATTTAGTATTTTTATCTCGAAAATGGAACGAGATAGAGAAAAAAGTGAATTAAAAAATTGTAGGGCATCATCAATTCAATACGAATCGACACCTTGAATGTAGAAATGCTATGATATGAAACCCATGACCCCCCCCAAAAAACATTGAATGCTGGTCACGCATATGGCGCTCATTTAACTTTGATGGTCAAAGTGGCCACCGTCAGCTGCAATGCACATCTGGACTCTGGACAGCATACTGTATCTTGCTGCACGTTGTGCAATATGGTAGGTGACACGTTTGCACAAGCATCTGTGATACGTCGTCGTAGGTCCTGCAATGTTGGTGGAGGGGTCGCATACAGCTGCTGTTTGATGTGATCTCACAGAAAGAAGTCCAATGGGGTCAGGTCAGGTGAGCGTGGAGGCCACTCCACGCAGCC